>NC_088792.1:202884124-203484124 GCF_011386835.1 Chrysemys picta bellii
AAAATAATTTTGAAATCAATAAATAGCTGAGTGCTTCTGAGAAGAAAAAATTGAAAGGCTACTCTAGAACAAAATGCCAAAGAAGGAGAATGTGCCAAGCCCATTCAGAGAGGTTGAGAGCTCTCAATGTAGCTGTCTTGGATGTGTTACCAGATCACAGATCAAAAGAACAGAGAAGAGGACAAAGGCAGCTCATGCAACAGTCAGCTATACTTCAAAGCAAATTAATTAAATACAATGAAAAAGAGAATAAAGAAGGAATGGATAAAACTGCTCTGCTATAAAATAAAAATGTGGAATGGCAACACTGCCTGAACCCACCAGTAAGCAAGTACTAACCCAGCAATCTGATATAGCCTATCATTTAGTATAAATAATGTATAGGGGAAGCAACCACAAATTGTGTCACAATAATTCTCCTTATTATGCACTACAGACCTACTGAAGTCCTTACTTAGGGTTCAACTGGGCCTTGTAAGCACAGGCCGTAAAAACAAGGTGACCAGATAGCAAGTGCGAAAAATTGGGACGGGGGTTCTTATTCTTAGTCTATGCACAATGTGCCTCAGGCAGCATGTGACTAGGATTCATCACCAAATTTGGTCCGCTGGGTGGATCATTAGCTTCCTCGGCCTAGGCCGGGTACTGACAGGGAACGCGACATGACCATTGATCCATGCCCCCCAGTGAGGGGGGCAGGGGCATGTTAATAGTTGCCTATATAAGACAAAGCCCCTAATATCGTGACGTCTGGTCACCCTACATAGATAGGTGTACTTGAAGAATCATCGGGGGCATTCAATTCCTGTCTCCACAACAGACTTCCCATATGACCTTGGGCAAGTCACTTAATCTCTCTGGGCCAGATTTTAAAAGGTATTTAGGCACCTAGTGGGATCTTCAAAAGCACTTGGGTCCCTAGCACCCATTAAAATCAATGGGAATCAGGAGCCTAGGTGCTTTTGAAAATCTGGCCTCCCATGCCTCAGTTCCCCCTCTGTCAAATGGGGTAATATTCCTTCCCTACTTCACTAGTGATGTGAGGAAAAATACATTAAAGATTGTGACACTCAGATACTACAGTAGTGGGGGATGAAGAGGTACAAGTATCTAAAATAGATTCTGCCCCAGCAAGTCTTCACTTGCACCCTGCAGGGAAAGACTTGATCTGTGGTGCCTTATCTACTATTGGACTTATGGTATGTTAACACCTCCAGCTGATATCATTGTATTTTACTCCACAGAGTTTTAGGGTGGGAATTTCAAAGCTGACTAAGGGATTTGGAGGCCATGTTCCCATTATAATTCATGGGAATTGGACATCAAAATCCCTTAGTCTAACTAGTGAGCAGCATACCTGATGAAGAGTTATAGTGTGAGTTTCAGTGTAACCTGCATTGCAGACTCACGAGGCATGGTAACGCATAACCCCATTGCTATCCTAAAACTGTGAGACTTAAGTCATCTGCACGTGTCCAATTTTAGTTATCCACACTGAGAGCCGGATGTGCACATTGTAACAGCACACAAGGACCTAGCAATACTAATTATGAATTTCAAGTCATGCTGCACCCTGGCATGTATACACCCTGTGATGAGAATATGCCTTTTAATTCGATAGTACATAGTTCAATTGAAAACTGTGAATGTGAGGCTTTGGGGCATGTGGTTAGCAAGCTTAGCAAAGTGTGATCCCATAAAGGTCAGAAAAGACGTGCAAGTACTCAGGCTAATCACAAGCATGTACAGATCACTATCAACCAGCCCTCAATCATCTACTGAATTTTATTTTGTGCTGCTCCACTTTATTTTTAGAAACCTCTCCCTTCTTTAGCTAACACACAGACTGTGCATTCACTTTGCAATGGCCTTTATACTCTTGCTTATTAGTACAAAGTCAAAAGTAGAGCCTTAGAAAAGATTTGTTGCCACTAAATGATAGCATGCTGAAAACTTACCAGAGTGACTTGTCCGGGGAAAATAGAGGCTATGCCATTTTCGTTTGAAAAACTGAGTACTCCTGATATCTTTGGACCAGTACTCAGTCACCCCCTTCAGAGTGAAAAAGGGTGTGCAAGAGGAAAAGATATTCCAGAATGACTCCACTCCAGGAAAATGTACACTGGACCCCCTAATTCCTGCAATTGTATCAACATTTGCAATGGTCTAAAAGTGTTTCTCAATGACTGGTCCATAGACTGGCAGGGATCCCTGAGATCTCCCTGACACAGTTTAGGAAGGCAGCAAGCCAGTCCCTGTTATCAAAAAGGTTGAGGAAACACTAGCTATCCCCTTTTGCAGTAAAACCCAAGGAAGACGCTTTGAAGGAGGAAATCTTATGCCCTGTCTATATGTACAGCAGTGCAGCTGGACCAATACAGCTGCACCACTGCAGGGTGTGGTGAAGACACTCTATGCCAACAGGAGAGAGCTCTCCCATCCGCATAAGAAACCCACCTCTGCAAGGAGCATGTCAACAGGAGAAGCTGTCCCGCCAGCACAGCTCTGTGTACATGAATGCTTATGTCAGTGTAACTTATGTCATTCAACGAGGGTGGAATATTCACACCCCTGAATGACATAAGTTTTGCCTACATAGGCTGTAGTGTAGACATAGCCCCAATGATGAAACACCCTCAGACAGTTCCTTCCTTATTGTTCCATTTGTGCTGGGTTTTCCCTACATGGAATAGACCACAAAGCCTGTCCCCAAACCCTACCTGTGCAGAGGCTCTGGAGTAGACCTGCATGGAGAACAATCATTATGTTTTACAAGAGATGTTCAGAATTTCAAAATTCCCCCAAAACAGAATGCAAAAAAAAAAAAAAAAAAACCCCACCACAAAATACCAACAACCCTGTTTTATAGAATTGAAATATTTTGATAACGTAGATATAAAATTCTGCTAGATGGACTGAAGAGGATCCAGGAGCCTGGAAGCACCCAAGCTCCAAGGCTCCTGGCTTAGCCGGGGCTTTTGGGGCTTCCAGCATCTCAGCTCCCTGTCAGCCTACCAGGTGGATTGCCAAAGAGCTGGGATCCCGGAAACCTGGGCTCCCCAGAAGCTCTCCAGGGAGGCTGTCATGGAGCCAGGGATGGGAGCTGGCAGGAACCAGGCAGGTTTCCAACAAAAATCTGCCTGGCAGTAGAGTTTTGTTGGAGCCCTGCCTGGGTTCCATCAGACCTTCGTTGAATAGAACCATCTCCACAAAACATTTAGATTTAGAAGAATCTGCATTCTCTGACAATAAACCTTTCTGTTGGAGAATTTCCAACCAGTTCTATCCTGTACCTTTAGTCTACCTCTGGCCTGCAGCATCCCATCCAGCTTACTGGCAGCATGATTCCCTTGGAGCAATGCTACCAGGGATTTTTGCTGGCTATAACTTCTTCTGCAGAAGAGATAATGCAGCTTGGGATGTATTATCTGTATTGGGAACATCCAGTACCCAACCTACTCTCCCCAGTGCAATGTGTATGTTCTCTGGCCTGCCCACCATTCCCCAAACAACCTCCCCAGAGCAGAGCCCCAAACCTCACAACATCCTCTTGTGGGATCCAGAAAAGGGACGGAGGAAAACAGTGCTGTGGAGATGGGTGATCTCTGACACCCACCCCTTCTATGTGGAATCAGGAAGATCAGAGCATAAAGGTTCTGAAAAATCTATGGAGGATGATTCATGGTGTGTGTACTTTCACCATGGAGGCATTTGTTGTTTAATTAGCTAATACTGAGTGAAGCCCTGAGGACTTTACCTCGAGGAAAGCTCTCATTGACTTCTGTGGGAGTTTTGCTTGAGTAAGGAGTCCAGGATTCTGCAAAATATTCTATTAAAAGGGAAACTTCCTGAGTGTCTTCTGTATCCCAAAGATTCAGTAACCCAGCAGACCATGGCAGCATCTGATGAATAACATTTTCCTCCTAATTTGTTAACACGTAAAAGCTATTAAACCAAAGTTATGGCAATGTAACATTTGTTCCTTTCTGTTTCTGTTCTTTATTTTAAATGATAGCAATGTCACCAGCATTGAAACAATGAGGACCTAGAGTCAAGTCCTGAAGGCTTTTCTCACTTCTTACTCAGGCAAAGCTCCCATTGACAGCAACAGACTCAGTAAGAACAGAGAAAGGACTTCAGGGGTTAGTCCTAATAGAATATGGAGTCCGGTGGCACCTTAAAGACTAACAGATTTATTTGAGCATAAGCTTTCCTGGGTAAAAAACCCACTTCTTCGGATGCATGGAGTGAAAATTACAGACACAGGCATACAAATGGGAAAACATACACATTTTGGGCCCAGCTCTGTCCTCAGAAGTGCACTTGTGGCTCTCATTGGCTTTGCTGGGAGCCCTGCACATGTATGATGGGGTCTGGATTAAGCTCACTGGGCACCTGCTACTTAAAAAATCACAATCATAAAGAAAGCCATTAATATCAATGTCCTCTCTTCTATCTTCATACAACAGATGGTGTTAATCTGAAGATTTGCATTCATTAGAGGACTAAAATCATGAGGTAACTTGCTTCCAGCAGCACATTGGAACAAAATGTAATGCTAGAGAAAATGGTGAAAATGAACTATTGGAACAAAACACACCTTCCATCAAACAATCTTGATTGAAATTCTTCTTAGCTTTTAGTATGAAAAAGTATCTCCCAGTTAACAAGTTTTCGGGTTAAATTCTGCCTTCGGTAACATCATGTAAATGTGGAGTACATCCACTGAGTCACTGGAATCTGGAGTCACTTCACTGAGCCATTTGAGTCATGACAGGGTAAAACTGGTGTTAGGAAGATCAGAGTCAGACTCACCCACCAGTGTGACACTGGCGTAACTACACTGACTCATTGAAGTTGTGTCAGATTTCATTGGCATTACTTCAGATTCACTTGTGTAATTGAGGTCAGAATCAGGTGTATTATTATAGTAACTCCTTGGGATGGACAGACATCAGGCGATATTGGTGTGATCTCTTTTCGTATTTCGTGCAAGGAAAGCAAAAATGAATAATTAAAAAAACCCCGCACTATCAGCTAGTGTGTCTGAGAGAATCCTGCAGTTGTGCCTTATCTTTTCATAACTGCAAGTCAGCACATTTAAAATTTAATTATTTAGAGAAGGAGGAGGGGAAGGATGCCTTTTGAAGAAAGTCCCACAAGTTTCCAAACACTTCAAGATTTCATCCTGGCGATCAGCCAGATGCCAAACAAAATGCTGGTTTCCAGCAGGGATCTGACAGGTGACCTTTCTAAAGTTTACACGCTAAAGTGAGAGCTGATGTTCTGCTGCTTATTTTTCTGCCTTTTAAGTTATTCCTTTATTCGAACCATACTGAAGATTTCTTTCCATGTAATGAAAGATAAGATCTCCCCCTTAATGTTTTGGGATTTTATATGTGCTTTTCTTTTATCCATATTTATGTGGTGGATCATAATTCACACTTTCAGATGAAAAGATGTTGGGTGGGAGCGAGAGACATATATAGAAATATACACACACAGAGAGACTAAAGATAAGCAATATAAAGCAGCAGTAATAACACAGAGCTGGACTGAACACACATACAGGCCGGGAAACAATCCAAGGTTCCCCACAAGGAGTTTCCTCACCATTCTTCTGCTGAGAGGAGAATCCGTCCTTGCAGAGGAAAGCAAAGGTCTGGCCCACAAACCCTGTGGATTCCCCCCAGTGTGACTCCATCGAAATTATATTACCTGGGATTTCCCAACCAGTATCTTTCTCTGGGATCCTCATTTAAGCGGACGGGGAGCCTTCACCACAGAGGGGATTCCCAGAGGAAGCAAATACCGGTTCTGGCTGTATTGAACTACCTTTATCTCTACTGGATACAGGTTTCCCCCCTCACTTCCCTTGCCCCCTTTACGTGTAGATTACCAGACCCACAAACAGCCCTCTGCAAGGTCTAGGAGAAGAGGAGGGCAAAGCTGGAAATTCCTCTGTGGATGCAACTTTCTATGCATAGACTCAAAGGGCACATTCTGCCCATAAGGTACAGAAACAAACGTTTCCTAGCAGGGCTGGTTAGTCCTCATTTATGCCTAGATGCAAGTCTCCCAACAGTTTTGCACAGGTGTAACTCCCTGAAAGTTAGTGGTGTTACTCCTGTTATGCACCAGGCTAAATGAGAGGAGACTCAAACCCACTACCTATAGCTGGGGACAAAAGAACTTTACTCAGGTTGCCAGATTCTGATCTCACTCGACACCAGTGTTGTAAACTGGACTATCTTCATTGAAGGCGATGGAGTTGCTCAGGAGGAGATATGCGCAGGGTAATGAGATCAGTGTCTGGATCAAGGTAATGAGGCACATAGGGTCAAGTTCTGAGGCCAGCTTCTCCCAAAGTCAACAAAAGTTACTGTGTCTTCCTGCAGGAAATTAGGGTCCCTGCTCTGATTTGCAGCCCATTTGACCACAGTAGAGCTAACAGGATGGCAAGGGACGTGAAAGTCTGGGCCAGATTTGCCCCGTTGATTTTCATAGCTCTGGGGGGAGATTTTGGCAATTAGGCGCCTCTTGAAAATCTTCCCCATCGTCAACAAGAGGGACATACAATAGTTTAAAATCCTGTCTTTTTATTCTACTCTTCATCTATTCTCTATAGGTTCTTATGGCACACTTGAGCCTCTTCCAGCAGTGCATGAAGCCACTCAACTAACATTGTCACATGCTGTTTGTCCAATCATCCTCTTCCCAGGAGAAGTATTTGCAGTGGAATGTCTTGTTTGGTAGGGATTTGTTATGTTTTATAAATATTCCTGTAGGTATGTATTTACGTTAGACAAAGCACATTTCTTTGACCTTGCCTTGCACTTGGAGTGGAAGGTGGTGGGGTCTGAAGTGACCCTTCGTTCCGGGGGAGTTCATTCCACAGTCTTGGACCGGCCTGTTAGAAGGTTTTGTTTCCTGTCCAGACGAGCTTCACCCTTTTTGCAGAGCGTTCTATTGTTTCAGAGGAGCAAAGTTTTTGGCCACAGTCTACATCCCTAGTTTTCTCTGCTGACATTGGGAGCCAACAGCGTATTATAAATTAAGGCTCTTGCTCTGATATGAAGGTAAAATATTTGTTCTATGAAATCTGGGCTACACATTTTTCTTGCGGATATTGTCCTTACTCTCTTTAGGAAACTCATGAAGTAGGCTAGAATTATTTAGAGCAGCAGATATAAAGAGAAAGAATCTGACAGCCAGTCAGAAGACTTTGCAAATTACACTGCTCGACAGCCAAAATGCTTCTGAAATAAATGTAGTCAAACTTTACTAATTCTGGGTCACTGAGAACGAAAATGATGCTTAAAATTGTTGATTGGCTCTAGTTTTCAAGATATGCTATTGGGTCAGTATGTACGACCCTTGACTTGGGAATGGCGGAGGATAAGTGAGTTATAAAGGGAAGGGATCTCAATTTAAACCAGAAATGACTAAAATACATCTTTGACTGGATCTATGACTAAATCTATGACTGGGTTTGGACATTACTTGCTTTTTAGGCAAAACAATGAATGATGCAATCTGAAGCTGGTATTGCGTCATACATGATATGAATTGCATCATGTTATTCCTAGAAGTCATAGATGATGCAATCATAACGAAGCTTACATCACTCTGCTGAACAAATTGCCCTATATCAGCTCTAGAAATCATACAGTGTCGTGCTCTCTTATTTGTCAGTGTTTGATTTTGCAAAGGGACACATTTCTGTTTAGCCAAAGTGAGCAGAGATGCCTCGTACTTGTGTGAACAGTGCAGATAACTTCTGCTATGTTTGTGGTGAAGTGACTTTTGCATCACAAAAGCGCAATATAACCACTATGGTTAAGAAAGCCTATCCCTTTATTTTGGCTGCAAAATTGGAGATCAGGACAAGAGGTGGGCCCCATACATATACTGCAACACTTGTGCAACAAATTTTCACCAGTGGTTGAACAGGAAAAGGAAATCTATGCCTTTTGCAGTGCCAATGATTTGGAGAGAGCCAACAGATCATACCAGCAACTGTTACTTCTGCATGGTGCCTCCAGTTGGGAAAGGTGTGTCAAAGAAGAAAAAGTGGACTGTGCATTATCCAAACATTTCATCAGCTATACACCCAGTACCCCATGGAGAAGGACTGCCGGTTCCTGATGCACCAGAATCATTCTCACTTGAGTCAGACGAGGAAGAGGAAAAGGATGAAACTTCTGGTCCTGAACCATCAATGTCATAGGACCCACATTTTCTCCCATCCTCCTCCTCTGAACCACACCTCATAACACAAGGTGAACTGAATGACCTTGTCAGGGATTTGGAACTACCCAAGAGTAAGGCAGAGCTGTTGGGCTCCAGACTACAGCAGTGGAATCTCCTGGCAGGTGATGTTAGGGTTTCCATGTTCCGTGACCATCAAAAGGATCTTGTCCCATTCTTTTTCATGGAAGGTGATCTTGTAGCCTGCAACAACATCGATGGTGTGATGGCAGCCCTCAACATCGTTCATGATCCAGATGAGTGGAGACTGTTCATTGATTCATCGAAGACGAGTCTTAAAGCTGTTTTACTGCATAATGGCAATGTTTTGCCATCAATTCCAGTTGGTCATGCAGTCCATATGAAGGAAACCTATGACAACATGAACCAACTTTTGAGGTGCATAAACTATGACCAACATCAGTGGCAGCTTTGTGGCGATTTGAAGGTTGTTGCTCTCTTGCTTGGTCTGCAGACTGGATACACAAAGTACTGCTGTTTTCTCTGCAAGTGGGATAGTCGTGCAAGAGATTCCCACTACATCAAGAAAGATTGGCCACTCCGACAGTCATTGGAGCCTGGGAGGAAAAGTGTTCAGCATCCACCACTTGTTGAATCAAGGAAGATTTTGTTACCACCCTTACACATCAAGCTGGGTCTGATGAAGAACTTTGTCAAGGACATTGACAAAACACAAGCAGCTTTCAAATACCTCCGTGGAAAATTTCCAAGGTTAAGTGAAGCTAAGATAAAGGAAGATGTCTTTGTTGGTCCTCAGATTCATGAACTTCTTTGAGATGATGCATTTGACATGCACTGCGTGGCAAGGAAAAGACGGCATGGAAAGCCTTCCAGTTAGTGGCAATAAATTTTCTCGGAAACAACAAGGCAGACAACTACAGGTTGTTGGTGGAAAACCTCCTCAAGGCATACAAAAGCTTTGGTTGCTACATGTCACTAAAGATACATTTTTTGCATTCTCATCTAGATTTTTTTCCACCGAACTGCGGAGCAGTGAGCGACGAGCACGGCGAGCGATTTCACCAGGACATTGCAACAATGTAGAAATGCTATCAGGGCAAATGGAGCCCATCAATGCTTGCAGACTATTGCTGGACTGTGACAAGAGATGCTCCATTTAATGAATACAAGAGACAAGCCAAGAAGCGCCGAGTAGACACTGAATAGGACTAAACTGTGTACATAATAGTTTTTTGCCTTTTGTTTCATAATAAATTTTATTTATATAACCCTTTTGCTGATTTTTAAAGTGTTACATAAACAGGACAGGTGAAATATTATCATGTAAAGCAACCATAAACACATGAAAAGACCTAGGTTTACAATTTATGATTAAAACTCTACTATCTACAAAATATACATAGACATAAAATGTAAAAACTTAAATAGCTTAGAAACAGTAGCCAATCAGTTGTTTTAATTGTCATATTTGAATTCAGCACATCAAAATACATAATAAATAGCACATTTTATCTCTGAAGCAGACGACTTCTCAAAAATTGTAGACCAGTGTTAGGGCACTTTTACAGTGCCAGGGTGGTGTAAAGGGACCGTAGCGTGAATGAGAATCAGGCCCAGTGTCTTTTCATGTAGTTAAGTTGGTGTGGAAAATGAATTTAGTAAATATGCTGGGACACACATTTACTGTATTGCTATATGTTCTGTATGTAGAGCCACATTTAAGGCACCGAACCCCAGTCCCCTCCTTAAAAGAGACTCAAGATTCTCTGCATCTCTTGTGAGGGTCATGGGTATAGGTATCTTCCTGGAAATTGTATCTGGTTACCTGCTTCCCCCCTCCCCACATCAGCAGCACTAAGTTTTATGGAAATGTCTTTATCCTCCTGTACTATCCACCCCCCTCTTTTGAGATCTGCCCCTGCCTTTTTCCCGAAAAGAGTAAGCTGGGGTTGGGAAAAGTGCAGCTGGACATGTGTTTAGTATCACTAAAAGCCCTCAGGACTGTAGAGTGCAAGTACACTTTAACTTCCCATTGTCAGACGAAGCATGATCTGCTTCCATTGATGTCAGTGGCAAAACCACCACTGACTTCAGTCGTGCAGATCAGGCCCATAGTAAAATAAGCAGAGAGTTATACCTCTACCCCGATATAACGCGACCCGATATAACACGAATTCGGATATAATGCGGTAAAGCAGCGCTCCGGGGAGGCGGGGCTGCGCGCTCCGGCGGATCAAAGCAAGTTCTATATAACGCGGTTTCATCTATAGATTTTTTGGCTCCCGAGGACAGCGTTATATCGGGGTAGAGGTGTATTTACAATTGTTAGCAACATTTTCTAATGCTGACAGCAGATGGAGAAATGCTTGAATTCTAATGTGAAAGGAAAATAAGCCAATGAGGTCTCTCTGAATCTCCTCCTACCCTTCTCCCATAAAAAACATTTTTAGAAAAGAAATGTAAGGAAAACAACTCAACAAAACAGCCAATTTCTTTTGAATTATCTTCTATTCAACATCTCTTTGAAATTATCCAGCAAGTAAACCACAGCCCTCCACTGGGTCTTTTGCTCTTGCGTAACAACAGCAGACAGTGTTCTGCTCAGATAAAGAAATTGAAGGCAATGTATGCAGAGAAAAGCAAGCAATAAAACAATATCAATTGCGAGTGCCAAGCATGTGATTGTGCATCCATAAAGGTAATTACAGGACCAAAAGATCAGTCAGAGCTCTAATCTTTGCCAATTGTTGTTTATTTCTAAAGGGTAAAATGATTATTACAAAAGTAACAATAATAATTTTAATATTTGTTTTGCATATCAGCACCAGACCTGAACACCCTACTTGAGATGTTTGAAATCTAAATTCAGAGACAAAAGTTGCATCTTGGGCTCATTTCTAATTCTGAAAAAGTCTGATCCAGAGCCCAAAGAAGGCAATGGGAAGACCCCATATAATCCAGGTCATTTTTCTAGTGCCCCAGATGTTTTGGATTCTTGGAATCTACTACTTCAGTGTCACTGAACACCCTCACAAGCAGACATGGTGAATGTAAGGGATAGGGTCTGAGGGTATTTGGAGAGCCGCGTAAGTGCAAATAAACATAAAAAGGGGGCATGTGTGTATTGCTCTTCAACTGTCATGGCAGTATAAGAGAAGACCCACTGTCTCACTGGTATTCAACTAAAGAGCATCTGGTCAACATTTATGGCAATGGCCATTAAATATCTTAGTTTTCCACCATCCAGAGTCTGCAGGGAATGTGATCTGGTCACTGCCATGTGGACGGGTCCCCTCCACCAGGTCTAAGATAAAAAGAGTGAAGTGCTACTGCAGAAGCAGCTGTTCCCTTGCCATGTTGGGAGGGAGGATCTATGTGCAGAAGGCTCACAAATCCTTTGGAATATCATAGAATCAGAATCGTAGGACTTGACGGGACCTCGAGAGGTCATCTAGTCAGTCCCCTGCACTTACGGTATGTCTAAATATTATCTAGACCATCCCTGACAGGTGTTTTTCTAACCTGCTCTTAAAAATCTCCAATGATGGAGATTCTACAACCTCCCTAGGCAATGTATTCCAGTGCTTAACCACCTTGACAGGGAGTTTTTCCTAATGTCCAACCTAAACTGCCCTTGCTGCAATTTAAGCCCATTGCTTCTTGTCCTATCCTCAGAGGTTAAGGAGAATAACAGACTTTCATGTACTTTAAAACTGTTATGTCCCCTCTCAGTCTTCTCTTCTCCTGACTAAACAAACCCAATTTTTTTCAATCTTCTCTCATAGGTCATGTTTTCTAGACCTTTAATCATTTTTGTTGCTCTTCTCTAGACTTTCACCAATTTGTCCACGTATTTCCTGAAATATGGCACGCAGAACTGGACACAATACTCCAGCTGAGGCCTAATCAGCATGGAGTAGAGCGGAAGAATTACTTCTTGTGTCTTGCTTACAATACTCCTGCTAATACATCCCAAAATGATGTTTGCTTTTTTTGCATCAGTATTACACAGATGACTCATATTTAGCTTGTGATCCACTCTTACCCCCAGATCCCTTTCTGCAATACTGCTTTCTAGGCAGTCATTTCCCATTTTGTATGTGTGCAACTGATTATTCTTTCTTTGCATTTGTCCATATTGAATTGAATCCTATTTTCTTCAGACCATTTCTCCAGTTTGTCCAGATCATTTTGAATTTTAATCCTATCCTCCAAAGCACTTCAACCCCTCCCAGCTTGGTATTGTCCGCAAACTTTATAAGTGTACTCTGTATGCCATTATCTAAATCATTGATGAAGATATTGAACTGGACCCAGAACTGATCCCTGCAGGACCCCACTCGATATGCCCTTCCAGCTTGACCATGAACCACTGATAACTACTCTCTGGGAACAATTTTCCAACCAGTTATGCACTCACTTTATAGGAGCTCCATCTAGCTTGCATTTTCCTAGTTTGTTTATGAGAAGGTCATGCGAGACCTTATCAAAACCTTACAAAAGCAGAGGTGCTGAAACTAGCGGTGTGGGGGGTGCTGCCGCACTTCCTGGATTGAAGTGGTTTCCATCATATACAGGGTTTATAGTTTGATTCAATAACTCTCAGCACCCCCACTATGAAAGTTGTTCCAGCACCTCTATTCTAAAGTCAAGATATACCACGTGTACCACTTCCCCCTTATCCACAAGGCTTGTTACCTGTCAAAGAAAGCTATTAGGTTGGTTTGAAATGATTTGTTTTTGACAAATCCATGCTGATCTTATCACTTTATTATCTTCTAGATGTTTGCAAATTGATTGCTTAATTATTTGCTCCATTATCTTTCTGGGTACTGAAGTTAAGATGACTGGTCTGTAATTCCCTGGGTTGTTCTTATTTCCCTTTTTATTGATGGGCACTATATTTGCCCTTTTCTAGTCCTCTGGAATCTCTCCCGTCTTCCATGACTTTTCAAAGATAATCACTAGTGGCTCAGATGCATCCTCAATCAGCTCCTTGAGTATTCTAGTATGTATTTCATCAGGCCTTAGTGACTTGAATATATAATATGTGTCAATGATATCACTAAGCATATGTACAAAAATACACCAACAAAACACCCAGTTGCACATTGACCTAACTCCAGCTAAAGCATTCAGCCAAGAACCTCATTAAAGAAATGTATCAAATCCTTAGCTCTACAAGAACTTCAGCCTTCTCTGACCACCACTAAAGGAAAAGCCTGTGCAAATAGACAGGCAGTCATTTATCATACATTCAGGACTTTTTTCAAATCTAATGCTCTCTATACCTTATGCCTGTGTTCGGAAAAATAAAACAAGTAGAAACCTGATTGATTTTACTGTTTTCAGTAGCTCTGGCTCTCAGGAATCAGACCTCAAAGAAAAAAATCAGAGTTGGGGATTAGTGTTATTACAGTAGCCTTCAATGAAATTTCTTAATAAAATTCAAGGGGTGAGCAGGTTTAGGGGAATCAGATTAGGACTATGCGCTCTGAAGTTTGTATCTGTACAGCAGTTATTTGGAAGACCAGGTCTATGAAATTAAAACAGTTTACCCAGCCTATCAAGGGGAGGTTCACAAGCCAGTGAAAGCTCAAGCCAGGCTCGCGCTGAATGCCTGGCTTAGGCTCTGCTCTGCATCGATGTGTCAGGCTCAGCCAAGGAAAGCCAAGCCAGCGAGAATATTCTGGCGTTACTTCCTGGCGGTCACAGTGACCTCATATATCAATTATGTATTTTCTTTTTCATACTCTATGTATTTAGTCAGCTTCATTGGCCTGACTTATATCTTTGGCTTGCTTTGCTATGGCTTGGCTGCTCCCTCAAACTGTCTGGCTTGCTCAGGTCTAGTATCACTCAGTTTGTAAAACAGCTTTATTTTCCTAATTGGACAATTATAGATTGGAACACATTGATGAAGGTTTGTTGTTACCATTTCTTCCTGTGTATAAGCCTTATTTATGTATCGAGCCATTCAGCTGGCTTGCTCCTTTTTTAAAGCTGAACACACAGTAGGAGCTGATCTAGGACTTTGCATGGGACTGAGCAGGAAGGAGTTGACTAATAGCATCATGACACCTAATTTAATCCCTCCTCAAAGAGTGCTCCTTCAATTACCAACACAGCACAGCAACAGGGCATATTTTCTTATGGGTTCATGCCAGATTTTACCCCACCCTTTCATTAGGGGTTACTAGTTTCCCCTTCTGTATAGTAGTTGAGCCACTTCTCCATCAAACAGCTCACATTCTGCTGCCTTGCCTCCACCTGAGAATACAAGCAACCGTGTTCATCTGAAATAATGGTCCTGGCTGCCCCAGGGATCAAATAGCGAAAAGGAACACGTACAGTGGAAACACCATCCTCCTCCCTAGCCAACCCGATCACACCTCCCCTTCAGAAAGCCCAATTGCTCAACCTTCACAGCCAACCTCAACATTGTACATCTGGGATTAGCAGTTCTTTCTCAACCTGGGTCTCCCCGACTAGTCCCTCTGCACTATTGTCTTATGAAATACTTACACTGAGGCAGCCTCCAGAGGCCCTGATCAGAATTTGGATCCTAGCATGCCAGGCATTGTACAATCACAGAGGCAGACCACGTGCCTGCCCTAACGAGTCTGCAATCTAAAAGGACCTGTCTCTTATTTCCACCTTTTCCTCTTCCCTTCCCTTCTCCAAATTTCCCTTTCTCTGCACTTTCTCCTTCTTCTCATGCCTCTGTATGTATCCTTCTCCAACTCAAACTTCCAAATCTGATTATTTTTCTCCACTTCCTTTCACCTCCTTTGTCATTTCACTTCCCATCTCCTAACAAGAGTCTTAACTTTTAATCATCCTTGGATAATGTGGAAGAAAGAGAAGGTATCTTTGCCAGCAATGCCCCTCTGCTATGTACATTGGCCAAACTGGACAGTCACTACGCAAGAGGATAAATGGACACAAGTCAGATATCAGTAATGGCAATATACAAAAACCTGTAGGAGAACACTTCAACCTCCCTGGCCACACTATAGCAGTTGTAAAGGTAGCCATCTTACAGCAAAAAAACTTCAGGACCAGACTCCAAAGAGAAACTGCTGAGCTCCAGTTCATTTGCAAATTTGACACCATCAGATCAGGATTAAACAAAGACTGTGAATGGCTATCCAACTATAGAAGCAGTTTCTCCTAGCTTGGTGTTCACACCTCAACTGCTAGCAGAGCACCTCACCCTCCCTGATTGAACTAACCTCGTTATCTCCACACTGATTTATACCTGCCTCTAGAGATTTCCATTACTTGCATCTGAAGAAGTGAGGTTCTTACCCACGAAAGCTTATGCTCCCACTACTTCTGTTAGTCTCAAAGGTGCCACAGGACCCTCTGTTGCTTTTTACAGATTCAGACTAACACGGCTACCCCTCTGATACAAGGTATCTTTGGAAATTCTCAAACTCTGTAGGTGGTGAGGATGAGATCCTTGGCACATGAGCTTATAACCTGCTCACAAAAGTAGCTGTTCATGCTCAACAGCTAGTCCAGATGAAAGGCTAGTGTGCAGCACTTGTCAGGTAAGGAAACAAATCCTCTTTTGGATCAAATCACATAATACAGTGGAAAATGCTCCAAAGATTTCCGCTGCCCTGTGATCCCAGCCTTAGGGGAAACTTTCTCCAGCTAAAAAGCAGGAGCTGCAAAGACATGAACTCTTCCACCCTAGAAATGTTTGTCTCAAGGTTTTGTCAGGACTCCTTCGATGAAAAAAAATCCACTGGGCTAAGTTCTGCTCTCAGTTACACCTGTGCAGGTTCAAGACAGAATGGGTATAACCGAGAGACCTTTCCCAGACCTGAAGAAGGGCTCTGTGTAGCTTGAAAGCTTGTCTCTCTCACCAACAGAAGTTGGTCTATTAAAATATATTATTTCACCCACCTTGTTTCTATAACTGAGAGACAAATTTTGCCCAACATATGTGTTTCAACCCCAAATGAGTGTATTCTTCTTAACTACCTGCGGTTTACTAGATTAGCACGTAAACGGTTCCCAAATAGGCTTTGAGGTTCTTACTGTTCACAGACATTTAACTGCAGCTGGTTTTCTGCCAGGGTGAGATAACAGTGCAGCAGCACATTGTGAAAGCTATCTCTGTAATGCCATAGGGCTGGTTTGTTTTGAAATGAAAGCTTAGATGTGGTGGAAGACATAATAAAATACAAAGTCTTGGCAAATGCTATGGGCCAGATCGTGAGAGGCCCATGGTTGGTCAGGCAGGAAACCTCTCCCCTTCCCTTCAGAGCTGGGCAAAGGCCTTCCACAATAGCAGACCCAGTATCCCTGTGGCACCGGGCATGCAGGGGCTGCTCATTCCTGCTCTCCCCAAGGAACAGTACACCAAGAAGGGGGAGGCCCAAGTCACAGACTCTCCAGGCCTGTCCTAGGTCGCTGTGCACGAGCGGCTGGTGAACCGGCCGTTGGGGGAGGCTACCAACCTGATATGAATCCTGCAGCACTGGATTTCAATTAATCAGTAGGGAAATCAGTGCGGTGGCATGGGTGTACGTTTATTTATTATTTGTATTACAGTAGTGCTTAGAGGCCACTCCAAACTTGGGGCCCTGTTGTACAAAGCCCTGTACAGACATGTAGTAGGAGACAGTCCCCGGCCCAAAGAGCGTAGAGTCTAAATAGATAAGATCCAGTGGGGAAACAGAGGTGAAGTGACTCTTCCAGGGCCAAACAGCAAGCCAGTAGCAATGCCAGGAATAGAGTCATAGATTCCAAGGACAGAAGGAGCCACTGTGATCAGCTAGCCTGACCTCCTGTATAACACAGGCCCGAGAACGTCCCCCTAAATAATTCCTAGAGCAGTTCTTTTAGAAAAAGCATCCAATCTTGATCTGAAAATTGTCCATGATAAAAGATCCACCATGACCTTTGGTAAATTGTTTCAATGGTTAATTACTCTGACTGTAAAAATATATGCCTTCTTTCCAGTCTGAATTTGTCTACCTTCAACCTCCAGCAATTGGATTGTTACACCTTTCTCTGCTAGACTGAAGAGCCCATCATTTAATATTTATTCCTATGCACTTCTAGACTGTAATCAAGTCATTCCTTACCTTTCTCTTCGTTAAACTAAATAAATCTGTTGAATCTTTCACCATAAGGCATGTTTTCTAGTCATTTAATCTTTCTCTGAACCCTCTCCCATTTTTCAACTTCCTTCTTGAATTGTGGACACCAGAACTGGACACAGTATTCCAGCAGTGGTCACACCAGTGCCAAACAAAGAGATAAAATAACCTCTCTACTCTTACTCAAGATTTCCCTGTTTATGCATCCAAGGATTGCATTGGCCATTTTGGCCACAGCCTCGCACTGGGAGCTGAATTCAGCTGATTGTCCACTGCTTCCCAGGATAGAATCCCATATCCTGTAAGTATGGCCTATATTCTTTGTTCCTAGATGTACACATTTACATTAAGCCATATTAAAACACACAGTTTGCTTGTGCCCAGCTTACCAAGTAACCTAGGTATCCTGTATCCCAGTCTAGAGCCCTAACCACTGGATCACATTGCCTTGAAATAAGAAATAAGAATTTGGCCAATCCTATTTATAATCTCCTTTCCCTCTCTTCTTCCCCATTCCATCATCCTGATAGGTATTTGGTGGAGGAGACAGAACTGCAAGCAGTAAAACCAATGAAAAAAATTAAAAGTATTTTCATTTGGTGGTTTATTCCTTTAAGAGTTGTAATTATAACTGAGAGGTACATAATATGATGTGGGACATAGAGGATTGATTTTGATAAACAGTTTGTTATTTTATCAATTTTTATAAACTGGCTTCACCAAACTGTCAACGGCCTTCGTGCCTACTACTGTACTGGTCCTAAACTGTGTCAAAAATCAGAATGGACACTAACAAATCTCTGTTTGAAACCATCACCCACAAAAGCTCATGCTCCAATACATCTGTTAGTCTTAAAGGTGCCACAGGACTCTCTGTTGCTTCATCCAAGTGTGTGTCATCTCATACCACACAGCAGTGTTGGAAGACAATTGCATAACAATGAAATAGCTGACAGAGAATGGACACATTACTCTCCAACCACAGGATACATTTGTTGCTTTGTATGCAGAATTTCTGCCCAGAAAAAGAATGATCGAGCCAATTGACACTCCAATCAAGGCTTGACAACTGGAAAAACAGATCCATGGTCAAGACCACCAGCATTTCTCTGATCATTGCTATGCTGTTGACGAATAGTGTAGTGGGAGGAAGAAGACTGTCCAAATCCATTCCAAGTTTAAATAAAACATAAGGGTCTTGCACACTTATGCCCAGTAATATTATGGACATGGAACTTTTATTCAACAGCTCACACGCTTCTCAATATACACCCAACAAAACACCCTAACATGTATATTTTGAGAAACAAGTCCTATACAAATAGCAGGCAAAGAGATCTGCAGGAAGACTTGGCATGAGAAGAACACAGGGAATCTAGCTGAAGTTGTTAATGATGGAACATTAATATCATATGAACAATTCAGAAAAAATACCAAATTTGCTCTGAATTCTGGAAAAGTCTACAACTTTGACTCTACAAAAGAAGAGAATAATTAGGGAACCTGCCTATCCCATAATAAAACAACCTACAAAAGCAATCCGATCATATGCAGGATAACTTCACTGAAGCTGATGGAGTTTCTTTAACACTGAATTTGTCCTCAAATCTTTCTAGTGTTAAACTTTTTAATAACATGGGCTACAAAAATTAATTCACATACAGGGTTGAACATCAGTTAAAAATGCAAAGCAGAGAAATGGCAAAACCTTATAGCACACGGATTCAAGGTCACCATCACCCGGGGTACCATGCTAAAACTTCTACACTTTAAAAATCAGAATTAAACTCCCAAGAATGGCTGCAAAGTCTTCTGTGGGCTGCTGATCACCGCTGGCATGATCAAGAAAAAAAGAGGAATACAGATATAGTCTATGGCACACTTCTTGGTGTAAGGCAATGGAAAATCAGACTTATGTGGGCGGTTGAGCAAAAGACTGGCAAGAAATTTCTCAAAAACATGAACCCATTCTGGAGAAGAATGTACAAATGACCCCCGGCCTGCGTCTATTCAGTGGCTTCTTGGAGATCCCCAAACACATACAGACTTTAGCAAAATGGATAGTGATGACAGCAATAGCTAATGCTAACCATCTAATCCATGGACACTCAAAAGATGGAGACATATGTACCTATGGAGAATGTTTAAACTCGGTGATGGGAATTGCATCAGTGGAAAATCCATGTACTGGCTATAATATACGTTATAAAATCTGAAGCATTTTGACTATATAAATCCAAGAGAGGTGGACACAACATAATATTAGATTAATTGCTTTACCCACAACACACCCTGTTTAGATATGTGTTTGGCAGGAGAAGGGGGGGGAACTATGGTAGCACAAGGTAGCAACAAAATGGTATTCTGCTAATGGATATCACTGAAATGAAAGTGCTGGTTCATTAGTAGTTCTGTCCACATGATATGGGCCTTGAAACCACAAATCTCCCTCAAAAGTTTTCAAAGCAAGGCTTTATAGAACAGATTATTTAAACTAACTGGATACAGCTGGGGTCATAAAACCTTTCCACTGGGTAAGTCTTGTATGTATGTGGCATACTATGGGTGAATGCATATTGACTTACTTGTATTGCTACTATGTGCCTCTTGTTACTATGTCTAAAAGAAACATTCTAAAAGAAACAGTTGGCTCGCTTGATGGCTGCCCTGTTCTGAACTGGTTGTGCAGCTTTGCTGTTAGATAAGTAGACTAGGTGGCTCAGATGAGATCCAGATAACTGTATATATTGCTGCATGGTTTAGCCTTAAAAATTATGTATTTATTATTAATTTGAAACAAAGAATATTTGAGCCAGGAAAATATTCTGTAACATAGATCTAATTTATTGTGTCATCCCAAAACTGATTGGTAGCTTAGGAGAAGTGAGTAAGGTAGACTCAGTCCATTTCCATGTGGATAGGAATCCATATCACACAAACGTACATCAGTAGCAGAGTTGACATTAAATTTAAAAATCTTGTTGGGTGTGCCATCAGAAAAGCCAAATACAGTTCCTGCCAGGAGACAAAAGTACCCACTCATGCTTAGCATGGTCCTTCTAGGACAGGGTTGAGGAACAGATGTCAGCCTGTAGGGCTAAGATTTGTCACTACCCCTACAAATACCATGCCTGATTTATGGATGAATGAAGGGCTTACCATGCTGTGACAATGATCTGGTACTTTTCAAAAGCATTAAATACACTTTTTTTAAAAGTGGAAGTCTGATGTAAATGATGAATCATTACCATTTTTTTCAAAGCAAGGTAAAAATGAACAGTAACTTTTTTTGGTGGGGAGGGACCATTTTGTTCTGTTTGTGCCTACCTCATCGGAATGTTCTTTTAATAAGCACACCATCGGTCACTGGCCATCAAGATTGGGTTTTGTTCCAAAGGTATAGGGCTAAATCAGTGGTTCTCAAACTTTTGTACTGGTGACCCCTTTCACACAGCAAGCCTCTAAGTACGACCCCCCCCCCCTTATAAATTAAAAACACATTTTTGTATATTTGACACCATTATAAATGCTGGAGGCAAAGTATGGTTTGGGATGGAGCTGACAGCTCGTGACCCCCCATGTAATAAGCTCGCGATCCCCTGAAGGGTCCCGACCCCCAGTTTGAGAACCCCTGGGCTAAATGCTATCACTGATAGAATGAGAAGAGTGGTCATAATGTTCATTCTTACAGCAGTAATCCATTAATACATATGTGCAGCATTGAGTGGAATCAGCCTCTTCTGGAATTCAAGCAGTTTAGCCAGACCTTAGAGCAGTTTATCTTCTTTGATAATAAAGAGAAGAAAAATCTTTCTGCTGCTCCAGAAGGCCAAATGCAAGCATTGTATGAAGCAACATCATGAAAATTTGTTCCTGTGTGCTATTTCTGTGTTTCCTGATAAATACTTATTAGTACAATTGTGAATGGATTATTCACTGGTGGGTAGCAACGTTATTCTGGAAACAGAGAAACAATGCCAAAAAGGAGGCTTTCTTCTTTGTAGCTTACTTAGAATCTGTGCTCAAATTACATTTCAAAGCTGGTGAAATAACAATGAACAGAATGCCTGAAGTTTACAACCTAAACTTTCATCCTGCCATACACCATATTCCTGTCATTTCAGAAAAACATATTGGGTCTGATTTTACAGACAACTAAATGATCACCATAATGAGTGTGTGCATTTGGGGCTGACCCACAGCCCCCTGAACAATTGCCCACCAGCCTCAATAGAAAGATTCCCCATCAACTTCAACAGGTTTTTCATGCAAATCCACTAATTGCACATGCAGAATTCATTCTTCTATGTGCATAACTGCAAGTAACTGCACCTGCATTTGCATAGCTAACGGTATGAAAAATTGAGCCCATTGTGTACTACAGTCTCATGGTAGTTGTGGTTGAGGTGGTACATTCATTCTAAGTCCCTATGGTTTCTGTTAAAATCATCTCCTTCTATCTAAGCATTTAGTCAGTGTCCAGATGTGATTTTTAAAGTTTTGTAAAATTTCATCTGGACATTTTTTAAATCATCCAAATGTGAAAAGAGACACTTGACGTGTCTCACGTGAATATTTGGTGGTCATATAACTCAAAAATAGTTCCGCTTTATAGCCTTAAATATTCCTAAATTTATCTAGGTTCTTATATAGCCCTCATAAATGAGGAATGCATGATTTGCTGAGTTACAATACGTTGGTTAAGAAATAAAGTAGTTATTAACTAGTGAAAATAAAAAACTGCTCATGTACGTAGTACATAATTTTCTTTATCGAGTCAGGGAAAGCTCTCACATAGCACCTTGAAATCAGTCTTGCTGAGCTTATTTCAAGATGTTCACTCTGTGGGTTTTTTGTTTGTTTAGTTTAGTTTTGCTTTGTTTAACCAAGATGGAAAAAAATAACAACCCTCCATGTTAATGTGATAGTCTGGTTGAGATTTTAAATGGACAAAAGTAAAGAAATGCAAAGCCCTGATCCTGCAATTGACTCCAGTTAGGCACACCCCTGCATCCTCATCTGTTTGCCTGTGTGCAGTGATTGAGCCTATGCTTGTAGAGAGGACAAAGTGTCTTGTGGTCAAGGCAATGGACTGAGATTCAGCAGATCTAGGTTCAGCTCCCTGAGGAGTAACTCAGTCTCAATTCCCCTTCTCAGGGCCAGCTGTAACATTTCCTTTCTCCCACCCTTCATCGAGAGTGTAAGCTCTTCAAGCCAGGGCCTGTCTCTTCCTATGTATATACAATGGCTAGCACAAGGAGGCCCTGAGTCTGTTTGGGGCCACTTGTCACTATTGTAATATAAATAAGAAATGAGACTAATGATTATAATAATAATGTTCTCATATCAGTCAAAGCTGTGTATAAAAGAAACTTATCATACAGAGTAATTGAAAAAATCTGCATATGTGGAAGAGGACGTGTGGGCGTTAAAATATCCATCATAAATGCTGCACTACATTTTCTTCCCATTTAATTAAAAGATAATGCAACCCTCCTGCCAGATGTTGTCAGCAGCAAGGGCTAGATTAAAAAGCCTCAGGGTTTTTCTTTAACTTTACTTTAACTCCTCCAGCTCAAACCCCCAACCAGGAAGCTGGGTAAAACTAAATACCTTCCCTGGGTATCCTCAACAGGCAATTCTTCCCCCACTCACAAGCACTGAGTCTGTATATAAAATAAGAGAAACTTCACTGGGGACAAGACGACACCGCATCATCTTGGGAAAGCACAGCGACGACACACATAAAAGAATGATAAGTAAAACCTCCATCCCTACAGCATATTTGGCAGTCGTCCCTTAACTCAGTTCCCCATCCACTGGCAGAAATGTCCAATGAGCAAATGTCCCTTTAATATGTCATTCCCCCTACCCTCCTTCTCTGCTATACCCCACTCATGTTTTGTGTCAGTGGATAGCATAGTCCCAGAGACTGTGAAGACACCCAAGCAGGCCTGTCACCAGCCCCAAGGGGAAGAGCTGGCTGGTCTGGTCCTCAGGCTCCACCACCTAACCCAGTTACAGTGATTTCCGATTTACTGTTGCTTACCAGAGTTCACTCAGTGCTGTTGCTGCCTTCTGTAGCTTCAGCAAAGTGCTACCTCTTCGGTGTCTCTCACTGTGAAGCCACTTCTGCATCATCTCTCGTGGCTTGTGTGTCACCTCTTTGCACAGTCTGCAGTGAAGGAGGATCCCTAGCCTATAAGACCCTTGAACAGAGTCCTTGTCAGGAGACCCTTTTCCTTCCCTCTCCTCGCAGTTCCATCCCACTGCCCAACCAAACTGGAGTTTGTGTACAGTTCTGGGGACTCCCCAAAGTGTCACTTGGAGGATTTCTCTGTAGCTGTACTTCCCCTGATCACCAATACAGGGTTGCAGAGAGCTCCTTCCTTATGGAGCTTCTGTTTATCTGGAGTTCTGGGTAAATAGCTGGGAAATCAAGCAACCCTCGGGCATCTCCTCCCCCTGTTCACTAAAGATTGTGGTGGAGAGCTCCTTCCCCTATGGAGCATCTCTCTGTTTTCCCCCTGTTCACCAACAGATGGTAGTAGGGAGCGCCCTGCCCTTGATAGCTTCAGGCTACAGGGTTTACAATAACATGAAGCAAAGATGATGCAGACTCCAAATAAAAGCAATGAAACTTCCTGTCGGTGCAGCAGCAAAATGTAGATAAACCTGCTTTTCTGCAAACTACCATGAAGTCGTCTTTGCAACAGTCACCACTGTATCCAGTTCAGAAGATTGTGTTTCCTTACTGTGACCTACAAGCTTAAGATATTAATTCACTTTCCCTCTGCTTAATATCTCATGTAAAATTAGTCGGAAAGAAAAAAAGAGAATGATGTGCTAGTTAACCACCCAGTCCTTCTCAGCGGGAGGATGTAAAAGTTGAAGGCAGAGATAATGTTACCTCCCTTGGGCATTAGATGCTTGGTGGTTTGGAGCACATGCCTTTGATAATCAGCATCAGTATCTCTTTCATGTCACTGAACAGAAAATAGGGCCTCTTCAAAGAGACTAATTCAGAAAAGAAATTGTTGAACAGGCTGACTGGGCTGAGCAATACTGGAAATTAAGAACCCTGAAGGGCCAGGATTAGTGGGGGAGGTCAGCACTTTTAGGCAGGGCAATGGAATCAATTAATAGGCCTCTGTGCTGCATCTGAAGCCCTGGTGGTTGTCACAGAATACCCATGTGTGTCTCCCATCCTCTCACTCCATATGCTTCCATGATGATTAGAGTTCTGCCGTCTTGTCAGACCAGAGCATGTATTAGTTGGTGGCTAGGAGCTTATTGGCCTAAGCTTTTCAACTGTTCAGAGCTTCAGTTACACACCCTCACTGATTTTTTTTTAATCCTGACTTCTTCTTAATGTTAATCCACTAGTAGATACTTGTCCTTTATCTGAGACGCCAGGGCGTCCAAAAAATACATATGAAAGAATGGGGCTTTGTTCTTTTGCCAGCAGGAATCTGGCCTGGTGTCTTTCAGACAGGGAATTACTTTATAATGATTGAGGTTTATTTGCTTTAACCCTTCAGAGGCAAGTAACCAGCTGATCTTGAAGTCCATACATTTCTGACGTAGTATTATCTGAGAGAGAAATTAAAATGAAATCAACCTTTCCAAATCTCTTTAGGAAACTATATATCATTTAGGGCTGGTGGTTTCAAAGGAGCCTAAGGAAATCAGGCTCTCAGAAGCAGGATGCTTGATTCTCTCAGGCATCTTTGATAATCCCAACCTTTCTGGATGCGGGTGGCAATTTCGTCAAAAATTTCTATGGGGTGAGCAGGAAGAAGAGGAGGTGTCTCAGTGTTCTGGAAGAAGAACAACAATGACACCTCCCCAGTTGATCCCTAATGAAAGAAAAAACACAAGATCTTTTTGCTTAGATGATTTAGAGTCTGGTTGTTAAGCTCTGTGTACGCTGGGTTCAGACTGTTTGCTTCAGAACCATTCTTATGTATGGTTCTTACTAGCAAGGTGCTAGTTTCTGTCCACTGTAAATACACCTCTACCCCAATATAACGCTGTCCTTGGGAGCCAAAAAAATCTTACTGTGTTATAGGTGAAACCGCGTTATATCGAACTTGCTTTGATCCGCTGGAGTGTGCAGCCCCACCCCCCCCAGAGCACCACTTTACTGTGTTATATCCAAATTCATGTTATATCGGGTTGCGTTATATTGGGATAGAGGTGTATGTAGTAAATACATGTTATAACTATTCCGCTTAGACTTTGTAAAACAATTCATTCCAGTCTATGTTGGCCAAGGAAACCTTGTTAGCTCTTTGCTAGCAAGAACAGTGCTGAAACACAGTTCTGACTGACACAGTTTGAGTTCTAGTGTAGACACCTTCTGAAAGAGCCACTCTTTGCCTACAGATGTCTGTGCATATGCTGAATGAATTGATCTTAGGCAATTCAAGGACTTCTTGAGTAGACAAAGAAAAGTGCAAACCCTTGAAAGTAAACCTTAGAAAGCATTTCATACTCCACTAAGGTTCCCAACTGTTTACTCTTTCTCTCTTCTGAATTCTTTTGCACATTCTGTCTCCACTCTCCCAACCATAAATTATTTTGATTTATGCCAGGAGCACCTTCTTATTTTTAACCACTCTCTTTGGTTGCCAAGATTCCAAAAACCAATTCTCAAGCTTTGTTCCAAAGAGGCTCTTAAAACCAGGAGGAAACATGTTTTAAAATAACAATAAATTAAGTTCTCCATAGGCTCGCAAACCTGGTGAGGCTGCTGAAGAAGTGGGGAGCATATCACAGCTGGCAGGTTCTTTACAATGCTGTGCAAAATGCTATACACATAAAAGACTAAGTCCCAGTTCCTGTGCTCAGTATAGGGGAGCTCCAGAGGAATTAGGAGAGACTGAATCCCCATCGCAAGCCCTAGAGCAGCAGCAGTGCCACGCCATTGCTTTAGTGCAATGCCATTGGGAAGGGAGTTGGCTGGTGGATCTGCATGGCCCAGCTGCAATGGCACTGGGGCTGCTGCAAGGCAGTTTTGAGGTGTACATATGTGTGAAACCTCTGCATGGGCTTCCCTCCACTTGTTGCCTTGCTGCAGAGTGAGTGGCATGATTTCCCTCCTCAATTTATAGTTTGTGAAATAAATACCCAATAGTTACAATAATAAATATCTGTTTAGCATAAAAATATATTGGACACGTCTGCAGTGTCCTTTCACCTGAAGATCTCAAAGGGCTTTACAAACAAATAAGCCTCACAGCCTCCGTAGGAAGTAGATAAGTATTATATCAATTCCACAAATGGGGAAACTGAGGCATGGTGAGGCTAAGTGACTTGCCAAGACCACACAGATTGTTGGTGGCAACACAAAGAACAGAGCTATCCTCACTTCCAGTCCACACTACTGTAACCATTAGAATCACTTGCCATCACAAAGCTCAAGAAATTTCCCAGTGAAATTTGGACATTTTTTTTTATCCTGTCTAACATAACTGTGGAAGTTCTTCATTATCCATATACATATTTAATCCTTGTTTGAATCCCACTAAGCCTCAATTATGGCAGTGGGTTCCACAGGTTTATTACTATGGACTACTAGGGTGTTTATTTTAATAAGGGCAAAGCAGCATGTGCAGCAAATTCATCTAAAGTTCAAGAAAACACCCAGTGTATGCCTAAGGGATGCCATGCACCCCTGTGCAGAGGGCCAACACAAGACCTGTGCTCCAATGTTAGCCCTGGTTTCAGAGCGTATGTGTGATGTAAGCGGTGTAGAGGCCTTGTGCTAGGTTTCTACAAGGATGAATTTAATCCAAAATGAATGACTACTCATTTCTTTCTTACGTTACATGAAAGACATCCTGTTTAGGAGCCAGAAGAGTTATTAAGGGCCTGGAGTCCGATAGGCCACTTGGCTTTCTTTTATCCTCTGCTCTGAAAGGAGACACTAGGGGGACAGCACCGTTCATTTTTTTTCTTCACACCAGATCTCTTTAACTCACTAGTGATGTCAAATCATAAATGTTCCAGAGCTCTATATCTTAATCTGCTGGCACAGTAACTTGAGTACTTGCAATACTTACTGGAATGCTGTTACAAAGAGGTGGGTATCACAGTCAAACTAGAAACACACAGGTACTCCAGCAACTATTTTAATATTATCTGTCTCCTTTGTAGAGCTGTAGATGGATCAAAAAGGCTTTTAAATAAAAAGTTAGTTAATACAATTAATAGTTGCCCACCCCTTTGCGATGCACTTGTTACAACAAACAACACCCATATTGTGATGGGAGCTGTTTACAATGCCAGGTCTGAGTAACCAGGCCGACAGCACATACGTTTCTATTAGCTCCAGTTTACATGTGTTGTCATGCTTCTTCGACTGTCATTTGTCATTTTGCCTTGCACAAGAACAGCAAACATTGTTCTCCCTTTAGTCTTCCCAACAATTTCTCCCTGAGGGGGAATAAAAGAAAAATGCATTGAGTAACTAGCATTTCTGAGAACAGGGCTTCGTGCCGATGAACTGGCCTGGAGTCCTTTGTCTTTAGGTCAAAAGCCCAGCACTTTGTGCAGTGGTTTAAGAAGCTGTTTTAGCAGCGGTAATACTGTGCATTGGAGTCATGATCCACTTGTGGAAAACAGCCAGTTTTGGGGATTGCTGCGGGTAGTACTTAACTGTCCATGGAGCCTTGATACTACTGACATATTCATGAACCAAAACATTATCAGAAATTATCTGTTTCCAGCTATCATTGACCTTAAAAAAAATTGTATAAAAATATCTTCTCTTCTCAAATACAATTTGCTGCTGGACATTACACTCAGATTCCTCACACAGTTATGGGGATTCACAGGCAGGAGATGTCAAACGTCACTAGTATTATAGATATATATTAGATCAGCGCATCAAATGCAATAGACAAGATCCTCGGCTGTTTTCATATGGAGATTGACTTCAGTGGACTTATACCAATTTACACCAGCTAAGGACCTGGTCCACAAAATCAGGCACTCTCTGTGTTATGGCAGTACCCCCACACTCTGGGTCTCCCCACCCACAGGAACCCTCACCCACTAACCCCACCTCACCTCAGTGTAAGGCTACTGCCAGTCACCATCTAGCCCCACTCCCTGGGGCAGACTGCCGTATACGCCACTCATCACAGGCAAGGTTGGGTTTGGACCTGCTGCTTTTGCCTACCCCTGGGCTGCCCTCTGCAACATCCAGTACCTATTAGCCTAATGCTAGGCCGCAGCCTGTGGCTTTCCAGGCTGGAGTTCCCTGGCTCCTCTGCCTTTCCCCAGCCTGCTCCACTCAGGTACCTTGTCTCTAGCTCCCTGCAGCCAGGCCCTTCTCTCTCTGAATGCAGAGAGAGAGTATCTGAGCTCCTGGCTCCCAGCCTTTTTATACAGGCCAGCTGTGGCTACTCTAGCCCTGTCCTGCAGTAGTGGCTGCAGAGCTCTGCAATCTGAAGAGGAAGACTCCTTCCCATCACCCCTTGGAAGGACTCCCCAGTGCTGCTTAGGCTGTGTGCTGGGGGGCAGGATTTTAACCAATGAGAGGCTGTTTGTTAGTTTGTCTTTATTGAGGGTTAAGGAGCCTAAATCCAGAGTGGAGGAACTGATTCTAGGCTAGATTCACAGCTCTGCCTCACGCTCTTTGCACTGCTCAGGCAACACAAAGAGAACTGAAACCTCCGGTCATTAATCCCCTGCTGAGGATGCCTCCAGCATGTATAGAGCTGGTTCCTTTGTCGCCATCTCCACAGACAGGGGTATATTGAGGTGGGGGGGTGGAAGGAGTTGGTGGAATGGTTCCCAGCTGGTGTATGGTCTCTAGGGGCACCATAGCCAGCTGGCATGGTTTACAGTCACGGAAGCTAGGTCCAGCTGAGAAACTGGACCTGTGTGTTAAAAGACCAGGACAGGTCCGAAATTTTACTGAGGGAATTTCCTTCAAGTGAGTCAATGTAAATTACTTAATTACCTGGTAAAAGTTCACCTAACGGGGCAAGGTTCACAGTTGTCAAGAAAGAGAATCTACAGTCTTCCTCTGTTGATGGGTTTGTTGAATGGTAAATGTTGCTCTGCACCCAGCTGGCTACAAAATGCTAGTGTTCAACGGGTTAAAAATCGGAATGCTGCTGAAATCACAGCACCTCCTACTGCCTGTCATTGCAGCATGATCCACACATCCACCATCACTGCCAAACCACAGCACTACTAGCACATCTGCACAAGGCAAAGTACAGAGTGACCGAATCTATGGCTCAGGCCTGGTCTACACTATGAGTTTAGTTCGAATTTAGCAGTGTTAAATCGAATTAACCCTGCACCTGTCCACAAAATGAAGCCATTTACTTTGACATAAAGGGCTCTTAAAATCGATTTCTGTACTCCTCCGCGATGAGGGGAGTAGCGCCGAAATCGACAGTGCCATTTCCAATTAGGGTTAGTGTGGCCCCAATTCGATGGTATTGGCCTCCGGGAGCTATCCCACAGTGCACCATTGTGACCGCTCTGGACAGCAATCTGAACTAGGATGCACTGGCCAGGTAGACAGGAAAAGCCCTGCAAACTTTTGAATTTCATTTCCTGTTTGCCCAACATGGAGCGCTGATCAGCACAGGTGACCATGCAGAGCTCATCAGCACCAGAATCAAAAAAGAGCTCCAGCATGGACCGTACGGGAGATACTGAATCTGATCTCTGTATGGGGAGATGAATCTGTTCTATCAGAACTCCGATCCGAAAGACGAAATGCCAAAACTTTTGAAAAAATCTCCAAGGTCATGATGGACAGAGGCCACAACAGGGACAGTGCTGTGTGACACTTAAGGAGCTGAGACAAGTGTACCAGAAAGCCAAAGAATCAAATGGACGCTCACGGAGGGAGGGGCGACTGACGACTGTAGCTATCCCACAGTTCCTGCACTCTCCGAAAACCATTTGAATTCTGGGTTGAGCTCCCAATGCCTGAAGGGTCAAAAACATTGTCACAGATGGTTCAGGGTATATGTCGTCAGCCCTCACACCCCCTCTGTGAAAGCAAAGAGAAAAAAATAGTTTCTCGCCTTTTTTCACTGTCACCGTATGTCTACTGGATGCTGCTGGCAGACACGGTGCTGCAGCGCTAAACAGCAGCATCCCCTTGCCTTGCCTTGCCTTGCCTTGCGGACGGCAGATGGTGCCGTATGACTGGTAACCATCATTGTCGTCCCGTGGGTGCTCCTGGCTGGCCTCAGTAAGGTCGGTCGGGGGGGCTGGGCATACATGGGTGCTCCTGGCTGGCCTTGGTGAGGTCGGTCGGGGGCGCCTGGACAAAAATGGGAATGACTCCAGACCATTCTCTTCTTTAAGTTTTGTGTAATGGAGATTCAGTCCTGCCTGGAATATCATGCCAGCTGGAGGCTTCTGCCTCAGGCTGCTCTCCCAGTCGGCAGCACCACGCGGTCGCACCTACCCCAGCCTACCCCTTGCTCCCAATCAGATACTTAGACCTCTACATTTTGATGCAAATAAAAAAATAAAGCTGCCGTTTAGAACTGTCCCCCAACATACATATCCTGAGACATTTTGTATTTTACCAGTGTCAACCAAAGGCCCACACACAAATGGAGATTCAGTCCTGCCTGTGCTTCTATCCTAGTGCTTATCACAGATTCCCATTTTCAGCTATAGGCTGAGCAAGTGCAGAATGGTGGTTCACTCGACTTCGCTGTAAGCCAACCGCCCTCCCCTCCCCCCTTTGATCTCTGCTTGCAGAGGCAATAAAGTCAGTGTTGTTTCAAATTCATGCATTCTTTATTACTTCATCACACAAATGGGGGGATATCTGCCAACGTAGCCCGGGAGGGGTGGGGGAGGAGGGAAGCAACGGGTGGTGTTGTTGTAGGGGCACCCCCTAGAATGGCATGCAGCTCATCATTTCTGCGGGATGTCTGGGGCTCTGACCCGGAGTGGCCGTTTGCCTCTCTGTAGGCTTGCCTGATATTCTAGGCAGGACTGACTCTCCATTAGACAAAACTTAAAGAAGAGAATGACCTGGGGAGTCATTCCCATTTTTGTCCAGGCGCCCCCGACCGACCTCACCGAGGCCGGCCAGGAGCACCCATGACAGCAGCAGACGGTACAGTATGACTGGTAACCATCTTTGCTAATTTGCAAAGGCAAGGGGATGCTGCTGTGTAGCGCTGCAGTACCGCGTCTGTCAGCAGCATCCAGTAGACATACGGTGACAGTGAAAAAAGGCTGAACGGGCTCCATGGTTGCCGTGCTATGGGTCTGCCCGAGCAATCCAGGGAAAAGGGCGCGAAATGATTGTCTGCCGTTGCTTTCACGGAGGGAGGATTGACTGATGACATTTACCCATAACCACCCGCAACAAATTTTTGGCCCCATCAGACATTGGGATCTCAACCCATAATTCCAATGGGTGTGGGAGACTGCGGGAACTATGGGATTGCTATGGGATAGCTACCCACAGTGCAACGCTCCGGAAGTCGACGCTAGCCTCGGTACATGGACACACACCGCCGAATTAATGTGCTTAGTGTGGCCGCATGCACTCGACTTTATACAATCTGTTGCCAAAAATCGAATTCTGTAAATTCGGAGTAATCCTATAGTGTAGACATACCCTGTGTGTAAGCAAATCATGCTCTCTTCTTCTGAGACAGCCTGAATATACAATGCCCGTTAAACAGTGAAATCCTAGTACTTTTCCTTTTGGGGGCAGGGACTTCCTCTGTCCTCCTCCTCCACCCCCACTAACCCCTCTGCCAAAGTATACACACACATGCACAAACATTGATGAAATTGTTCAAGTCCTACAAAGGACTAGAGTCATCCAGCCTAGCCCTCAAGGGCGAATTGACCCCGAAAAGGAATGCTAAAGGGTTCCAAGATAAATCTGTCAGTGCAGCTTGCGAGGAGGATTTGGTGCCACAGTCTCTGTTCATCCTTACATATTATTGCCTCTTAGAGCAGGATGAGTATCAGCACCGGGGGTGGTGGACCTTTGTCATGCACCAGGAATGTTAACATTATCCAGATTTAAATGGCTCTGTCTGAAGAGTGGCTCGCGTCCTGAAATTCATTTTTCATGTGTACATCGTGAGCGCTCAATAAAATCTTTTTAAAGCCTTCTTTGTTGTCTTCTGTTCCCCTACTGGGCAGTCTGTTGGCATTTTCCATCCCTGTTGTTGCATGTGGATTAGGCCTTGAAGTTTATGGTACCGCCCTACGAAATGAAAGGGACTTAAAAAAACAAACAAACAAAAAATACCAAAGAGAAGATTCATGTCTACTGCAAAAAAAGGCAAAAATGTTCCAAGCAGCAACATAAAAAGAAGTGGGGACTTTTGATGTTCTTTTTTTTCCCCATTCCCTGCTCAATTATAGGGCATAGCACAGGATTTTTTAACGCACCTTCTTCTAACTTCATTTAGTTCAGTGATTCATGTGTCCCGAGCAAGATTAACCAGGGCGGGGAGGGGCAGGGGAAAAGGGATGTGTATTTTTTTCCTCTAGTTGTTCCCTGACCTGTCCTTATTCTAAATTGTACTGAACCATTTAAAAAGTGCTGGAGAGCAGCCTCCAGTGAACTCTAGCCATGCTGCTTGTCCCAACACCACTCAGTGTGGGTCACCTTACAGGAAGGCAGCCATTATTACTTACCAGTTTGAGGTAGAGCATTTCACAGCTACCAATGAGGGCCCCAATCCTGCACTGTGGTGTAGGTGGGCAGAACCATGCACATCTCACAGCAGGACTCGTGCCTACATACATATTAGACACCATGTTCTCTTTTGGCCTATAAACCCAAAGAAGGGAACACTTGCCTGTAATATTCTGCAGCTATTCTCTCCCTGTATTGCAGTGCATCATGCCCTAGGAAAAAACAGGGTTGGGGACATAGGAAAAGACAGAAGCCATTTTGTAGGTTTCCAGCCTGGCACAGATATCACCAGCTTCTCTCCACTTCTCCAGCACACTTGCACTGGCAGTAAGGTGGACTCAATGTCAGTACTATGCTTGGGACCTGCCTCCTGGCAAGCGCATGCACCTGGCCCTTCAACAGTGCTCAAAGAGCACTGAGCATTACTTACTGCTACGCAAAGCAGAGTTATTATCTTTTCCCTTGTTTCTGACGGACTGGTCGAGAAGGACCACTGAACTCCTTGCTCCCGAGGTCGCACCCCTGATTGCCTGAAGAGTGCCACTCTTGTAGAATTAACCACAGGGGCTGATGATAGCTATGTGGTGGGGCTGAATATATTGCACAGCCACCTTCCTTAACTGTGCCACCACAGCCCACTTTCTACTCCTCTCACTCTGAGGACTAGAGAGAGACATGCAGACAGGAGCTACATAACCGTTTCAGCAACTATACAACTACACAACAGCTTCAAGACAGGAAGAGAAAAAAATCCATATCCAGTTAAAGCAATAAAAAGAATTTAAATGGACAAGATGTGATCAATAGCCGAATTTGGAATTTGGAGAGGACACCAGAGTCAATATCCCATATCATGCAAAAAGAGCAATGGAATCCAGGGCCGCCCAGAGGTGGGGCAAGTGGGACAATTTGCCCCGGGTCCCTCAGGGGCCCCCATGAGAATATAGTATTCTATAGTATTGCAACTTTTTTTATGGAAGGGGCCCCCGAAATTGCTTTGCCCCAGGCCCCCTGAATCCTCTGGGCAGCCCTGATGGAATCTTCAAAGACTGGATTTTACATTCCATCCAGGAGACTGATCCGGGGCACACTAAACAAAGTATTGTTCAATTCAGAAACACAAAGCCTAATTCTAATCTCGCACCATTTTAAACCAGTATAACTTCTCTGAGACCCAATACTTTTCAAAACAGGCATAAAACTGGAATGCTCTGATGCTTTGCAGGGGGCTGCGTTCTGCGGAACATGATATGGAGGGCTGGTTTGTGGATCAGCTAAGCAACGGTGATAAAAATGAGACCAAGTACCCATGAGCCACATGATAAAATGATTGTTAAACAAAGATCTTTGCTCTCGTCCCTCAGGTCCAGATTCTGCCACCTTTACTCACATTAAGTAGCAGTACCTTTGAAATCAATGGGACTCCTTCCAGAGTTAAGACCAACAGAAAGATGGCAGACTCTTTCACTCAGTTGGGTGGTCGTACACAGCATTTTTGTTAAACGATCTTTGGGCAGCTGCCTTAAAGCACCAAGTTCATGCATCTTCCCCTCCTGTGAGACTTTTCTTCAGAACAGACATTTAAACAATATTGCTTGAAATTCACCCCCGTGCAAAGAAACAGCCCCAGACCTCTTCTCCTCTTATGTCCCACTTAAGTCCTATTATGAGGACCTAAGTGGAATTTAGGTGGTACATTAGCCACAGGGGTGAATTTTACCCTTACAAACATCATGTAACTTTTTTCCACTCTGATGATAACAGAAAGGCATGGTTTAAGAGAGAAGCAGCAATTAGCACAACAGAGGAGAAATGGCACAGCCCCAGCAAGGCAACTTCCAACACTGGCCGCCTCCTAAGAAAATTTAACTTTTGATTCAGATATTTAATGATTGCTGTATGTGAATGGTAGCTGGCCCACAAAATGTGTTTGCACACTGGTGAACATCAAACACTAAGAACATTCTGCCAACAGAATGTAGCAGGTCATTTATATATACTGGAAAACCCATTCTTCACATGAAACAAAAATGTTCCCTCTGTTACAGGGACTCCCAAATTAATTCCCTTTACATTATTCTGTTAATCCTCACACATATGAAGCCAGCCCCAGGAGTAGTAAACTCAAAAATAATGTTTAAACTAGGAAAATGCAACTAGAAATTCAATTAGACATTGTCCAGAGAGAGAGAGAGAGAGAGAGAGTAGTCAGGGGAGAAAGGCCACACCTCAATGTGCCAAATGGTCGTTATGTGCCCCTTGGAGATGTCTGCTGTACTTTCTAGAAGGCTCACAATCAAATTCACTGCTACACCCATCAGTACCTGATTATGCAACATGAGGATGGTTGGGCCTATTACTGGCTTGTACCTGTATGCTTTAGAACACTAAGCCATTCCTTCTATCTTAACAGGAAAACCTACTGAGAGGCACCCAATTTAATGAGGAAAGCACCCTGCCTTCCCTTTCCATAATCCTGGTCATGGTCCTGAAGGCTGGAAATGGAAATCAGCAAATAGCAACACTGTAAGTTTTATCTATGTTGCTTTTTCCATTGGATTGAAGTGAAGAATCTAAATGATTAGATACTAGTCTGGTCTCATAATTATGTAACCTCTCATCCTGGAGGACTTTTTCCACACTCAGAGGTCTCCTGTCCTCTTAAATATCACTAACTAACTCAAAGCTGATAACTACCAAATATGCATTAAAAATTCTTCCTCAGACATTAAGAACAATCACTGCAAATTATTGAATAAACCAAGTATATGTCCTTCCATTTCACTCTGCAGCGTAGGTTTATCACTGAGCACCCACAGTGTAATGCTTTTTTTTAAAAAAGCTTTCCATTGCTAGTGCCTTCTCCTCCCATATATAAATGTAATCATTTTCCTTTGCCCCAAACTTTAGCATAGAAAAATTATTATTTATTCATCTTTAGCACCTGGAATGTGCTTACTCATAGACTCATAGACTTTAAGGTCAGAAGGGACCATTATGATCATCTAGTCTGACCTCCCGCACGATGCAGGCCACAAAAGCTGACCCACCCACTCCTGGAATAATTCTCTCCCTTGACTCAGCTGTTGAAGTCTCCAAATCGTGATTTAAAGACTTCAAGTCGCAGAGAATCCTCCAGCAAGCGACCCCTGCCCCACGCTGCGGAGGAAGGCGAAAAACCTCCAGGGCCTCTGCCAATCTACCCTGGAGGAAAATTCCTTCCCGACCCCAAATATGGCGATCAGCTGAACCCTGAGCATGCGGGCAAGATTCTCCAGCCAGACTCTCTGGAAAAAGTTCTCTGTACTAACTTTTAATATCCCATCATTGACCATTGTTACTAATTACCGGCGATGGCACGTTATTGACCTATTGACTAAAATCCCATCAAACCATCCCCTCCATAAACTTATCAAGCTTAATCTTAAAGCCAGAGAGGTCTTTCGCCCCCACTGTTTCCCTCGGAAGGCTGTTCCAGAACTTCACCCCTCTGATGGTTAGAAACCTTCATCTAATTTCAAGCCTAAACTTCCCGATGGCCAGTTTATATCCATTTGTTAGATGATTTCCAAGCAGACCAGAAGGACCAAAGAAGTTTTTAAGGGTGTTGCTAGTTTTTACGGCTTTATCTGCCCTAAATGGGAAACCTGCACCACTGGGCTGAGGCCGCTATGAATGGAAAACATCTCTTTTAACAGCACACATTTTTAGTTATGAAAATGTACATATTCAAATTCTAGTCTTAAATGTAACTTCACTGAAATATTGTTAGCTGATAGAAAAAGAGCCAGTTTTAAGTTCCAAAACCTAATGGGGATTGTTCCACAACATTTGCCTGACCCGAAGGCAGAGTAGTTACTCAATGAGCAGGCCGGACATTTAAAATTGTAATACATAATCATACTGGTGCCTTCCTCCCTACTGACAAAGCCTTTAGTCAGAGACTGGTGATCTTAAAGAATCCCACGTGGTATATGCAGAGGGGTAAGGTTTTTATTTTACGGGTCTGTCATTCCCAATCGCAGAGCGCCTAGCTCCAGACACCTATAGGCTGATGATCTGAAGTCCTTGAAAACACACTGTGGGCAGCTTATGTGTAAAGGCCTAGGCTGTTTCATATACAGATGTCTATAGCTAACCGTTATAAACTTCTTAAACTAGACTGATTGGTGGAATGAGAATATTGCATGCTAATAATGTAGCTCTGTGTATGTTACTTGTGAGGTGACCTGATTGTCAGAACTTCAAAGAGGAACAGGCATTTGCAGGTGAAGGGAGGGAGGGATTGTCCCCTGTGAACTGCAAAACTCCCAAGGGACATGGGATTGTCTTTTATTGACACTACAGGGTTTCCTTTTCTCTGGGCCCTTGCTCCATGGTTACTTTTAGAACAACTCAATATGTATTTGTAAATTATGTAAATACTGCCCAGCTTTATCCCATCCCTGCAGCTGAATTCACTGCATTATTCTCACTCCAGCCTCACTGTGGTCCTGCTGGTACAATAACTATATTGGGTTTTGTTTGCAGTGAATCCAATTCAGTCCAGTAGATCTCAAAGGAATGGTAGATGCTTTTTGAAACCCTGATTCAGCAAGATACTTAAGCACATGCCTAACATGTGTGCGGCTACTCACATGTTTAAAGTGAGGCACATACTTAATTAGCTTGCTGAAGCAAGTCCTTAAAGCAATATAACAAGAATAATGGTAGTCTGCAAAAGTCAGAACTGAATTATTATGTTTTAGAAACTTAGACAGGGATGTGCTTTTTTTTTTTTTTTAAAGAGGGGTCTGTTATGCCTAAATCAGGACATCTGGTCAACTTTATTTTAACAGGACAAAGACCCTTTTCTCTGTTATGGCTTTAATCTTTTTCCATACGAAAAAAATATTTCTTATTCTTATCGTATATTGGCATGTCATAAAGATGTCTTTCTCACCTCTTCCTTCTGATTAAAGGGCTCTCAGTAATGCCAGCCAATATCAATAATGATGCCCTAAAACTAACATTAATATCATACCACAATCTTACAGGGAATGTATCAGTAACCACATTTGAGTAATCCACATAGATTTGTTACAGAATTTTCAAGACAAGTAATGAAGAGCAAAGCTCCTCAACTATATAACATATACAGAGTCTCATTTGTCTAACAGGCTGAATGATCTTTTTTAAACATTGATCACACTGTTAAATTGTGTAGACTTTAGGTATGCAAGCAGTTTTGGAGGATATACAAGAAAACTGGTCCATAAACTCATCCCAAACAGGAATCAAGTAAGAATCATTTCTGAAGTACAGTAAACTTTTCAAATGTTTGAGTCCCTCATCACTTGCTGGTTTTGGCTCTAAGATACTGAAGTCATAGTAATACTTAGCACTTATATAGTACTTCACATCTTCAAAGCCCTGGTCAGACATTAGCAATTGATGTTTGTACAGGACTTTGAAGTTGCAAAGTTCTCCATATTGCTAAGACTTGGATAATTATTGGCATCATTGTCAGGTAGTTAATAATACCCATCAGCTATGGTCATCTCATTTTTCAGATGAGGACACAGAAAGTGTTAAGTGAGTCACCCATGACTACGCAGTAAGTCAGTGGCAGAGCTAGGAGCATTTGATACCCAGAGCTGATCTCATTCCTCAAGATTATGCTGCTGGACTAACATTAGAAAGTCCGTTCGCACGCTATTTGCAATTTGACCCAAAGCTGTAAGTACACAAAATCTCACTAGAAGAGGTTCATATATATTTGAATAAATTCCTGAACTAAATCAAAATGCTGCACCCCTGATTTCCCCTTCGTTAATAACCATTAGGCATGAGTACAGGTTCCAGCATTCAACCTGATTTAGGACCTGGCATATTTGGCATTCAGGGATTGGCATGGGTGGGAGACAGCCTACTGCCAGGACTTGCTGGGTCCTTCCTTTGCTGGTAGGTCCTGTTCTTCCTCCCCACCCCCACCCAGTGTCAGAAGGTGGGAGATTCAGGACAGATGTAACACTAGAAGCTACTTTTAGCTCTTGTTTTAATTGACTAGATCTCAGTTGGCTATCGTCCTTTCCAAATCTCCATCTACGACCTGAATAGGAATTTTGTCTGAATTGACATCTCTACATTGTAAGGCAAATAGAAAGGTGCTCCTAACATGACTAAGGGTGGTAGAATCTGATCACATGCAAGTAGTGACTTTCTAGGGGCCAGTCACATGAGTAAGCATTACTTCTTTGAGTAATGGAGGTTTGCAGGATGAGACCCACAGTTTTAACACTACTTTTTGTTTAATTTTAATGACTAAAATCAATGTTATATCATTATTGGAAATGTGAAATCACAAGCAACTGTCATCAAGAACTAGCTAATCTGAAAGCACTGTTTAAAGAGTCATAACTTCCTGACTTTTGATATCAAGAATTAAATCGTATTAATAGTACGGATATTCTGAATGTGTGAGCTGTTGGTTTGAACCTTTGCTCTACGTTATTCAAGAAGTACTTTCCCCCAGATTAAGATGTTGAACTTGACCTAACAATTCAATTTCACACTTTTTTATTATACAAAGAGATAATATACAAACACTGAAAGGAAATTAGCATATTATTAACTTATAAGGATAACAGCCTTAGAAATGTAGCTCAACTAATAATTAAATAAATTGTGAACAATCTTAGCTTTTTCTACAGTGATCCAGGAAACCAAAATAACAAAAATCAATAAAAAATATTAGCTTGATTGCCAACAAGTTTAGGCTTGTCCCCTATGAGTCTAAGAACTGTTCAGATTTTTAAAGTGTCCTGGCAAGATATTAAGTGATCTGCTTCCTATCATACACTTTGTTAGAATACACTAAACAGAGGTTCAAAATACATACTCTGCACCTTTAAAATTAAAAATTTCCGGAGTTGGAATTTAATCAGTTAGTAGAGAGGTTGGAAAAACTTGACTGACCTGGAATCATCTCAGCGGATATGTTTTTAAACATTTCCGCACTTGTATTGGTTTTATTTAAAGTTGGAATTAATTATTGGCCAGAATTAATTAGTAAACCATTTTGACCCACAAATGTATTTCCAGCTTTCTGCTTAAAACCTGTTACTGATGGTGAGACCTGAACATCTGGTCATGTTACTGCTATAGAAATAAATGGTAAAATAAAATACAGACATTTCACTGGGCACTAGGTATTAGAAAATAGTCCTATTAGCGTTTGCCTTTTCTTTAAAAAGGTTGTTTTAATTATAGTTTAGATTTTGACTTGGTATATTCTGCCCATGCAGATGTTTTGTTGTTGTTGTTCTTTGAAGGAGCTCTCCTAAAGACTCTTCAGAGGGCAAAATCATAGGCCAAGATTTACAGAGGTGAGTAATGATGTTCAATTCCCCAATTTTTTGTCACCCAACTTAAGACACCTTAAAAGGGATTGATTTTTACAAAGGGCTAAAATGGAAAGTTGGTCAGGTAGAGTGTGAGACAGTCTAGTGGAAACTAAATTACTATCCACCACCCCCTGTAGACATCAATAATGCTTGCCTCAGATACATTGGAAAACCTATTGCAAGATATGGTTACATATCAGCAGCAGAAATTGGTGCACAGCAGAATAAATGCTGAAGTTTCTCTGTTTTCAGACACATGATCCTTAATCCATAACAACCTGGGCTGGATGTGAACCAGGAAGTGAAGGGAATCCCACATCCTGTTGTGCTCAGGGCCGGCTCTAGGTTTTTTGCCGCCCCAAGCAAAAAAAATTTTGGCTGCCCCCGTCCCAGCCCTCGGCTCCTCGCCGCACACGCCTGCTGCCCCAGCCCTGGGCTCTCCCCCACACACACACCCCCTGCTGCCCCAGCTCTGGACTCCCTCATTCCCCCCCACCATTGCCTCCCACACACACCTCCTGCCGCCCCAGCCCTGGGCTCTCTCCCACCCCCACCTGCACCCTCCTTCCGCCACAGCCCTGGGTCACTGGTAACTCACTCCCACGGCAAGTCATTCAGCAGGAATTTTAGATGTGCACAGAACACAGACAGGATTGGTTCCCGCATGGTTAGAGAACTGCAGTAAAGTGGAACAATTTTCAGCTTGTGTGATTGGAGGATATCTGGATGCATATTATAAGACTGTCCTACATAAATGAGGAAAAGTTGAGGTACCTTTCTTATTCTTTTGTTCCACTCTTTCTTTCTATGGGGAATTTGCCAATGCAATATCACTGTCTTCCTTTTAAACAAACAAACAAACAAACAAACAAACAAACAAACAAAAAAGGCACTGGCTGTTGAAAATAGCAATTCCAGTCCTAATAACCACTGGGAAGCATTTCTTGCTCAATTTTATCCTACTTTTTCTACAGCAAGTTACAGTGGATCAGTATATTTCATTTGGGAGAAATGAAGTAACAACTGCCCAAACTGAGCTTGAGCACTCCTGAATTTTGAGGTGTTCAAATCTGGAAGGCAGGTGCTGGGGGGGGGGGAACTGTGGCTCTGCGGGGGAGCATGGCAGCATGTATGCAGGAGTGTGTCTGGCACTGCGCGGAGCCAGACACGCTGGTCTGAGTGGCACGGTGAGGGGGCTGGAGGGTTGGATGGGGCGGAGGTTCGGGGGGGCAGTCAGGGGCAGGGAGAAGGGAGGGTTAGATGGGTCAGGGGTTTGTGGGGGCAGTCAGGGGACAGGCAGTGGTTGGATAGGCATGGGAGTCCCGGGGGTTTTTCAGGGGACAGGTATGGGGTGGGGTCCCAGGGCAGAAGTTGTGGGGGGGGGGGTTCAGGAGGGGGCAGTTGGGGACAAGGAGAAGGGAGGCTTAGATAGGGGGTGGGGTCCCGGGAGGGGGCAATCAGAGGACAAGGAGCAGCGCGCGTAGATAGGGGGTTGGGTCCTGGGGGGCCGTTAGGGGCAGGGGTGATCGGAGACAGGGAGCAGGGTGGGTTGGATGGGTTGGGGTTTCTGTGGGGACCAGTCAGAGGGAGTGGATGGTGGCAGAGTGGTGCTACCCTCCCTCCCCGTGGAGTGTCCTATTTTTTGAATGTTAAAATATGGTATCCCTATTCACAGCGCAGCTCTCCATTCACAGCAGGCTGCAGCATGAGGTCTCAGCTACCTCACTCCCTCCCCCTCTTTCCTGTTGGTAGTGGCCAAGGGAATGCTGGGAAATGTAGTTCTTTCCCTGCTCCAGGGCTGGCTCTAGAGGCAGGGAGCTAACCAAGGAACTACAGCTCCCAGGGCCCCCTGTTGGTTCTTAGCTCCCATGCTGGATCCTGCTGCCCCTGCAAATGGGCTGCCCCAAGCACATGCTTGCTTTGCTGGTGCCTAGAGCCACCCCTGGTTGTGTTTCATATGTCATTGCACTCAAGCCATCTAAATGGGGGATAAACATAGAGCTTCGGTTATATTCCTGACTTATCCCTTTTTAGTGAGGAAAGTGAAGATGTGATAACCAGGCTTAGGGTGCTGCAAAGATGAGGATCGTCAGGTATTCCAATATTCTCAGTGTTTCCACTCTAGACATATACACCTCTACCCCGATATAACGCTGTCCTCGGGAGCCAAAAAATCTTACCGTGTTATAGGTGAAACCGCGTTATATCGAACTTGCTTTGATCCACCAGAGCATGCAGCCACACCTCCCCCCCCCCCCCCGGAGTGCTGCTTTACCGCGTTATATCCGAATTCGTGTTATATCGGGTCACATTATATCGGGATAGAGGTGTATAAACCATTTAGCACCATTTGGACTGAATCAGTTTGTCAGTCAAGGGAGAGTCCTGTGGATCTGGCAGATCAGAGCTCTACTGAGGTAATCTGCCTGCCAGTCCACTAAGAGACTGCCAGTTCACAGTCTCATTAGATTCATTACTGCTTCTGGACACCAAAATAGCAGCAGTGCCCAAACACTTCCCCCCTCCCCCCCATCTTCAATTAGCCAGGGGATTTCATCCCTTCCTTTCAGATATAGATCTAGCTATTTATCTATGGAGCTCAGAGTTGTATCCGCCGAGCCTTCTTGGCGAAAGGCCCTCGGCAATGAAAATCCCTATTGCCAGAAATCAGAGTGCTTGAATCCAACAAACTTGAAGACAATTCAATATTCACCTCTTTGAGCAAGCCCTCCTCTCAGAAGCAATAACTGGAAAATGGCCCTGAACTACCTTCTCTGAACAGACAACCACCAATTATTAACACTTAAGGGCCAGATTCTGCTACTTTTACTCACGTTAAGTACTCCCTTACTAGTAGAGTAGTCTCACTGAATTCAAAGATACTGCTCCATGTGAGTAAAAGTAACAGAATCTTGTCCTTAGAGCATGGCATAATACTACGGAAGGAACAGAGTATATTGCATTTTAGGAGAGAAATGATGCTTTCACTTAAGTTTACTGTATATAGTTTCTAGACAGGAGGAAGAATGGCAGACTAGAAATAAGAAATCATAACCAATGAATAGAGCAGAAGTCTCCCAAAAATTACATGTATTCCCCTCCTCCCTCACCCAGCCACAACAATTCCACATGATGGATTTCTGGCTCATTCAACTCCTTTTCTGAATCCACCACAGGTTTGGCATCTGTACAGTGGGCTTTACTTAGCTATGAACGCTGTTTGTTCAGCGATCAGGAACTGAATATGATGGCAAGATAAGTGTCTTTCCTTCTACATCACTTTTGTATGAATTGTTTGCAGTTCTCTGATCCCCCATGCTATTTTCTACAGCACAGGAACATATGTGCTTGAAATACTTCTATAGAGAATCTTTCCTAAACAATTGAGAGCCCCTTCCTCTCCTCAAACTCCTAGTGTACGTCACCACATAGCTGGAAAATCAGTCACTGCATTGCACACTACTTCATTAGTAGTTGCTGTTTCTTCAGTGAAGGGAGGATTGAGTCCATGCTGCCAAAAATCACATATCCAAACACCTAAATTGAAAGTGTGTGATCTAGTGGCTAGAAAATGTGAGTGGGAGTCAGGACTCTTGAGCCTATTCTTTGGCTCGCCCACTCAGTGGCTGTGCGATCTTGGGTAAGTCACTTAACTTTTCTATGCCTCAGTTTCCCCATCTGCAAAATGTGGATACTATTCTAGTTACCCACCCTCCCTGGGGCAATGAGAGAATTAATTAAGTAATGTTTGTAAAGTACTTTGAAATTCCCAGATGAAAAGTGCTCTGTAAGGGCAAAGTAGTATTATTTCAGATGCTCCCTTACAAAAGATAATTGCCAAAGAAGGATTTGAAAATATTTTTAGATTAGCTGTAATACTTTTCTTATGCAGAATGACTGGCAAAATACTTCCATGTGGAACCCAATTGTTTCATTTCTCTTGATTGTGCTAACACTTGGGACCACAGGGAAATGTCACATGTTGGCTTTGTTAAACTTGAAGTGACTTTCTCTCCTGGGGACAATAGGTCTGTGGTTATTTGCAACATCTGATGTATCAAATACCATTTACAGAGCCACTATTGTTACCGTTTTGAAGAAATGATTGTAAACTGGGAATAGCTTCTGCTTTCATCATCCCATTTGCTGTGGGAAGTTTAGTGGAACTAGTTTATAGTGAAAATGTGTCTTCCAGAGAAAATGTCCAATGTCCGAAAAATTCTGAGGCTAAAAGTGATAGCTTTCAGCTGTTGCTCAGTGAGTAGCCAATGTTCCTTCTCGTCAGGAAAGCCGATACTCCCTCTTCAGTGGAATTTAAATGCACAAAGTCGGAAGGGAAAGTACATGTCTAACAGACCTAATGAGACTGAAAACAGTTCCTGTGATTCTCTCTGCATGAGATGTTTAACATCTTGTTAGCTGCCCACAACTACCGCAAGTGGGTGGTGCCTGAACACGCCAGCGTTAATACATAGAGGAATATGTCATAGGAAAGTTCAGTACAAGGACTTGATTATATATATAGTATGGACTTGCCCCAATACTATGGTTCAAATGGAAGGTAAACCAAGAAGGATCAATCAATCTTTAATGCAAAGCAGGAGGAGGACGTTTAGAGCAACTTTTGCCATTCTTCCTGGAAAACATCCATGAGTTGTGGTTAGAAACAAAAGATTTCTTCAAGGCTTCACTAGTATTCTCTAAAACCACATCAGATGGAAAACCCAGAACCACAGAAACATTGGGGTCAACATTGAACTAGAATATGCTGTAACTTTATGAACTAATAAAAATAGCTCTTCAGTGCTATATGGGAAATTTTGCCAGATGTAACGTGTGTAAGCACCTGAGGAGGTGGAGGTTGGTATGCCATTCCCCATATTTGTCAGGAGAATGGTGGGTTCCAACCTGAATGCCTTTCTATGCTGTGAAACAGAAGAGGTGTTTTCTTCCATTCTGACCTTTTGACTCTTCTAGCTGGCTGGCAATTCCATCCCATTCCTACAGTTTAATAAAGCAGTGCAAATAAAGGGCCAAATTCTATTCCCACTATGTACCCTATTGGGATTCAGTACAGTCCCTGGGCATGGATGCAAGAAGCAGCATTCTACTGCTAGTGAACCCACAGAGGAGCTGGTCAGAAGCTGGACCTATGCCAGGAAAATTTGTAACCATTCCCACATATAACCTCCTCCCACCCACTCTCCTGCTAGGGCCAGAAGTGCACTTTCCAAAGAGTATATTTTCTCCAGCCCACCATTCTATTTAAACATCTTGCACTATATCGGCAATCCAGCTGTGAGGTTCCTTCTAACACACCAATAAATCAGTGAGCAGTCTATACAAAAATCTCACACTATAAAAGGGTTAATTTCTGGTATCTTCACATTTCAATACAACCAGAAAGTGACTTCTTCAAATGGACCTTCTAGTTTGCAGTAGAAATAGGAAGACTATGAGGCAGATAAAGCTGCAATATTTTTAATCTTCGGTTTGCATTGCCTAAATGGAGTATGTAGCTCATAAGCAGGGGAAGGGCACATTTTGCCTAAACCTACAGGCGTATTTTTAAAGAACTGTCTCCACACTGCCCTGGATTTTTGTATGACATGCTGCAGCACTTTTTCACTTCTCTTTGGGCTTTGAGGTACATTGTTTAACCACAATCAGCCTAGAGTATAGAGAACCTCTGGCTCACCCCAGATAAACGTGATTCTGACTCTACTTTCCTCTTGCACCAAGAGGGTAGTAACCTCCTAATAAATTAGTAATCCCCGTCCCCAAGCTGGCTGAGCTGCACTGGCTGGCATGCTGGAAAGAGGGGCATGGAGCCACAACTCTACTTGCTCCATGCTCATCTCCACCGATAGCTGCTGTGCGGCAATCTCTTCCCCCTAATCATTCAGACCCAAGCCCCAGAAAGGCTGAACAGGTGTGGGTATGATGGGAGGGTGGTGTCTTACTGCCCATATCCCCTGTTCATTTGCACAGCCTGGGCCAGATTGTGGCCCTTATGCATTACCAATGTGTACAGCTTTTGTAACACCACATTGAAATTTAGGGCCCAATCCTGCTTTCCTCGCACAGCTTTCATCTGTTGCCATTATTGAGGGCCCAAGTCTGCCACCCTTACTCACCCTAAGCAGTATTCTACTCTTCAGCTAGCACCAGGGCAGTCCTGTGGATCTCAGCCAGACTGATCGCAGGGTCAGGTAGTACTCAACATGAAACAGCAGAGCAGGATCAGGCCCTCAGAGCCTGGCATGCACAAAGGAATTCAGGTCGAGGCTCTAAACAAGACGATACTTTTTGAAAGAATTTTTATAACTGTGTTGAAGGAACTTTTTGCTGCCAAGTAAATTGGCTGCAGAGAGCAGGTGGGTGTTAGAACCGCACTGGCAACGGTTTCAGACAGATTGTCTTATCTGTCCACTTACAGCTGAAGTTTTAGCTGTAAAGCCTGAAGATACCAATGAGAGAAAAAGACTCACTAGCCACTGGTTTAGGCGGAGGAGGAGGAGTGCTATGAAAACTATTGAAGCAATGGTGGGCCAGATTCTGATCTCAATTAGAGCAGCATAAACCTAGAGTAGCTGCTCTGAAGTAAATGGAGTTACACAAGATATACACTGGTATAACAGAGCAGAGTTGGACCTAGTATAACTTTTCACTCTATGGGCTAGATTCCCAAAGGTATGTAGGTGCCTAAGTCCAGGTTTAAACACTGAAGTCACAGTTTTAGGCTCCATTGTGATTCACAAAACTCTCATCAACTCTGTAGGCACCTAAATTCACTGGGTACCTAAGCTCCTGCCTCTGAGCATGTGCACTACTGCCTCCTTCCAGCGCTCTGGGTGGTGCCTATCTCCCGCTTGAGCCCCAGAGGGATTCATGAACAGGGGAAGACAGGCATCCACACACAAACCTTGCATGCTGGAACCGATCCGATAGATGAGCTCAGAGGTCACCTTCTGGATTGGGTCCCACTCAAAATCCGCTAGTGGTGGCAACAGTACTGGTATAACTTTTTGCCCAGTGGTTGGAGCACTTACCTGCGATGTAGGAGACCCAGGTTCAATTCCCCCTGCACCTACCTAGGAGGTGAAAGGATTTGAACTGAGGTCCCGCATCTGTCAGAAGTGTGGGCTATGGGTAAGGCTACAAGTCTTTCACAGACGTTGCGTAAGTCACAGATTCTGTGACTCTCCGTGACTTTCGCAGTGGCTGGTGCAGCTGACTTCAGGGCCACTCAGGCAGCTGGCTCCAGGCACCGTGTGATCAGGGTCCGGTACAGCTGGTCCTGGGGACTGCCCAACCAGTAGTCCTGGGGGCAGCCTTGGGGAACGCCAGAGCAGTGGTCCTGGGGATTGCCCGTGCAGCAGTGCTGGGGGAAGCCCCGGGGAGCACCTGAGCAGCGGTCCTGGGGATTGCCTGAGCAGCAGAGGCCCCACGGGCGCCCAGAGGCCGTCCTGAGTGGTCCCTGGGAGCACTGGCCAGGAGACAGTCAACCCCCTGCACTGAAACAGCCCTCCTCCCCCCGCAGTGGGGCCCCAGAAGTAGAGATTTAGTCAGTTATATGTTTGGTAAAAGTCATGGACAGGTCAGAGGGCTGTGAATTTTTATTTATTGCCCATGACCTGTCCATGACTTTTACCAAAAATACCCATGACTAAATCATAGCCTTAGCCATGAGATATTCTGTGTTGGGCTTCCTCAATATTTTCAGTTGAAGTTGTTCCACATTGGATTAAATAATCAAAAAGTCATTGGACTGGATCTCTCACCTCCCAGGTGGGTGTCCTCGCCACCAGACTACAGCAGCATTCTCACACTTTCTTGGTCTCTCTGGCCCACCACTATCACTTCCTCCGCCCGCTGTTTTGTGAGGAGTTAGGCACCTGCCTATGTCATTCTCCTGAGAAACACTTTCAGCACCTGGCTGCCAGAGATGGATTCCTTGCTGTGGATCACTGGCAGAGATAGGCTTCCCTATAGGCCAGACTATGTCACCTGTCTCTGTAAGAGAGACTGGGTGAAGGAAACACCCCTATCATCAGCATCTTCCATTGGCTAGCTTAGCTGGCTCCCCACTGAGCATGCTGTCTTTTGTGAATCACATTCTAAGGCACCTGGTCTCATTCATTGCATAGGGAAGCCTGAGTGCCTAACTTAGGCTTTGTGGATTGCAGTGTTGTTCTCTTGATTTTCTAGGCACCTGATAGGCATCCTGACACTCAGTCACAATACCCAAGTCCCTTTGTGACTCTAGCCTCCATAACCTAATGTCCTGCTTCAGCAAGGAGGGACACGTGAACGCAGTATGTATGTCCTTAATTAGTGAAAAGAAAAGAGAAATAATCAGTCACAAGAATTTGAGTTCGGGAGGTTAGATGCCCCCATTTTTCATGCAAAACTCCAGCCAAACAAGTTAAATAACGGAGTCTGCGGAGAACAGTTTTTAGAATCAGTGCTCTGAGTTCTGTACTTTAAATAAAATGCACAGACCCTTTTAGGAGAATTGACCTCCATCAGTTTGACATATTACTGCCTTTGCATAGAAATAAAAAAGTTTATTTTAATGAGATACTGTAATGACCTCAAGAAGTCTGTTTATTTTGGTTCCAGCACCTCAGTTCAGCTGGCTCTACCTCCATTCTGTGCAGATAAAAGCACACAATTGTGAAGTATTACACATACACACAGCACTGCAGTGTTACAACAACTCAGCTTCTTAATCATCTGCTGACACAAATTTTTTATTTGTCCTCCACAGCTGATAAATACAAGTAAAGTTTGAATTTCATTTATTCATACATAGCAGATGGCTTACTGACTCCTGTCTTTAGCACACTGGCTCATATTTGTTTGTTTCTTTTTTTAAATATGGTGAAAGATAATTCTCTAACACCCAAGAAAAGCCAGATTCTGACACCTTTACTTATGTCAAGAGATACATAACTCCCTGAGTAGTTCCATTGCGACCAATGTAGACACTTGAAGAGTAAACTACTACTCCATGTGAAGGAAGGTATCAGTATCTGGCCCTAAATGACTTAATGAAAAATGAAATAAAAATTGAACAATTTTATGCCAGACAAAAAAATCCCCAGTAATCAACAAACAGTTTGAGATGGTAGAATACAGCACCAATAACAGATAGAAAGGAACAGCAGCAGATGGTTTCATTCCAGAATCTTTAACGGAACACTCGAGTTTGTAGCTTTTCATGCTGTGGCCGTCTTCCAAAACTATGAAGGAATTCCCCAAGCCCTTATGTTACAGTACTAACTAAAACTAAATATGGCATGTCTGATTCTTATTATGGTGGTTGGCACTATAAGCCCTGGTTTTAAAAAAACAGGAAGGGAAGGAATAAGGAAAAAGATGAAAATACAATAAAGGTTGGCACATTTTTTAAATTAGGGTTTCACCGTATCATTTTCTAACAAAAGGAAATGGGATGATGTGAACTCCTCACAACCCAAAAAGTATTTTGCCGTCTTGTATGGAATCCAATGAGCCAGAATGGGAACCTGTCGCTCACTGATTGCAATGGGACCACACCACTCAAGTGAATAAGTTAAATCAATGGAAGTTAGGAGCAAAATAGATTTGTGATCTGGGCTTATCTGCTTACCACTCTGAGAAAAGGGTTCATAATCTCACCCATCATAGACATTGTACACCTACAATTTTCTATGCTATGCGCTAGCTTGTGTAGTCACATTGGTGAACACTTACACAAGGAGTCTCATACACAACAAAAGGACTACTTGTGTAAGTAAGTGCTCACCACCATGAGAAAGACCTCTACAGTCTGGCCATAGGTGACAGTATATTAATTGGTCACAATGTCATTTTGACAGAGATCCTGCATTGCATCTAGACATCATAATCATGTATCCCTCCCCCTCCTACCTCATTCCCTCCCCCAAATTTCATTGTAACTCAAAATAAATTTGGATCCCTTGGCCAAGTTGCCCCAGCACGTTTGTTACTAACATTAGGAAACCTCGTGTCCTGGGGCTGGTCCACACTAACCCCCCACTTCGAACTAAGATACGCAACTTCAGCTACGTGAATAACGTAGCTGAAGTCGAAGTATCTTAGTTTGAACTTACTGCGGGTCCAGACGCGGCAGGCAGGCTTCCCCGTCGACTCCGTGTACTCCTCTCGCGGAGCAGGAGTACCGGCGTCGACGGCGAGCACTTCCGGGATTGATCCGGGATCGATTTATCGCATCTAGACAAGACGCAATAAATCGATCCCAGAAGATTGATTGCTTACCGCCGGACCCGGAGGTAAGTATAGACCTACCCCTGGTGTCAAGGGATGTGCAGCTAAAGTGGCCATCAAATAATATCGAAGATGAACAATTAAATAGATTAGAGAAATAATCAAGCTTGATTTTAGAAAGGCTTTTGCCACAGTTCCACATGACACTCTCCTAAACAAACTAGGGACATGTGGTCATATTAAATTACTATAAGGTAGGTGCATAACTGGTTGAAAAACTGAAATCAAATAATAGTTATCAATGGTTCAGTCAAACTGGGAGGTTGTAATTAGTGGCAACCCACAGGGGTCTGTCCTGGATCTAGTACTATTCATTAATAAAAATATTGACTTGGATAATGGAGTAGAGAGTATGCTTATAAAATTTGCAGATGACACAAAGCTGGGAAGGGTTACAAACACTTTGGAGGACAGGATTAGAATTCAAAATCACTTGGAGAATTTGTCTGAAATCAACAAGATACACTTGTTTTTATTGAAATTTAAAGTCCTTCACTTAGAAAGGAACAAATAAAACGCACAACTGCAAAATGGGGAATAACTGGCTAGGCAGCAGTACTGCAGAAAAGGTTCAGAGGGTTAAAGTGGATCACAAATTGAATATGAGCCAACAATGTGATGCACTTGCAAAAAAGACTAATAGCATTCTGGGGTGTATTAATAGAAGTGTCGGATATAAGACATGGGAGGTAATTGTCCCACGCTACTCAGCAGCTGAGACCTCACCAGTGGAGAGCTGTGTCCACTATTGAGCAGAACACCTTAAGAAATATGTGAACAAACTGGAGAGAGTCCAGAGGAGAGCAACTAAAATGATAAAAGGTTTGGAAAACCTGACCTATGAAGAAAGGTTAACACAACTGGGCATGTGTAGCCTTGAGAAAAGAAGACTGAGGGGCATGAGTGGCAGGTTGCATAGGCAGGGGGAGGCGTTGCCTCCCCAGAAAGCCAGGCTTAACCCCATCCCTTGCCATGATGCTCCCTGTGTGCAGGTGCGGCTCCAGTCTTCCAAGCTCTGAGTCCAGCCCCCCAGTGCGTTGGGGCTGGGGCCACATGCCACCTGCCCTCCCGCGCTCCGGAGCTGGGGATGCTGGGGCCACCTGTCCTCCCGGGCTGGGGAGGCTGGGCCGCCCGCCCTCCGGGACTGGGGCCACACCCCTTCCCCCCCAGGCTGGGACCACATGCTGCCCACCCTCCTGGCGCTCCTTTGGCTGGGGGACTAGCCACAGGACTGGGCCGGTGGCCACAGTGGCGTGGGGTGGGGCTTGGCTCTGGCAGGGCCTAGGGGAGAAAGGACAGGGCTGGGGGCTAGCCTCCCCCACCCACGCTGAGGGGGAACCTGATAACAGTCTTCAAATATGTGAAAGGCTGTTATAAAGAGTAAGGTGATCAATTGTTTTTCATCTCCAGTGAAAGTAGGACAAGAATTAATAGGATTAATCTTCTGCAAGGGAGATTTAGGTTACATATTAGGAAAAACTTTCTAACTATAAGGGTAGTTAAGCTCTAGAATAGGTTACACCAAGGGAGGCTGTGGAATCCCCATCATTGGAGGTTTTTAAGAATGGGTTAGATGAACCCCTGTCGGAGCTGGTCTAGGTGTACTTGGTTCTGCCTCAGTGCAGAGTGATGGACTAGGTGACCTCCGAAGGTCCCTTTCAGCTCTACATTTCTATTCCATGAGCTAGTTTTATGGTCCTAAATGCACATTTCTCATAGTCAAATCCACGTTAACTCAAGGGCAGTGCCTGAGCTCATGGTCTTATCCTGACATACACTCTTGATATGATTGCTCACTGTTCAGATTATTTTAGAGCCCAAGTAGTTAGCAGCAGGATTAGTAGTTCGATAGTGTCCAGTCATTAGCGAGGCCTCATTGTGCAAAGCTCTATACAAACATATAATAAAAGATAGATGGCAAGCACTTTAAACAGGAGCTAACTAGAAGCGAGATGCAACAGGCTGAGGAATGCAATGGCGTGTGGGAGAGAACGGGGATGTGAACATCACATTTAGCTAAGGGTACAACTTGGAGCCTTAAAAGTGTTTTTTCAATAAAATAAATGGGCAAGAGATATTAATGTGGTTTACCATGAGTATGACAGCACAAGTGGATCTCAGGGATTAGGAGGAGGAGGACAGATTAGTGGCTGTGGACTTGATGAGGGCATTGCTTGTGTAAGAGGCCACATGGAAGAAGGTGCAAAAGGGCCTGTGGGAGAAATGGATTGCTTTGGTTGGCTGAGCAAAGGTGGGGGGGGGGGGCGGTCATGACATGGTGATAGAGATGGGATAAGCAAGGAGGAGCTAAACTGGGAAGAGTCTTGAAGGTAAAGACCAAAAGTTTGTGTCTAATGAAGTGGAGAACAGGAAGGCAGTGATGCGACTTCAAGAAGTAGTGGCATAATCAAGGGGATGAGCTAGGCAGAGGATTTGGGCTGTAATACAAACTGTCTTTGCATGAGTACCCAGATCCCATTTAGTTCAATTTCAGGGGAGGCAGGGCCCAGGAGAGCTAAATTCCCATTGAAATTAATGAGAAAAGTTTAATCTTTCTATTGAGCAAATGAAATTCAGAGGAAAGGGGTGGCAGGAGACAAAGGCAGGGTCTCTCCAAAAGATCATCATTCTGTTGTTTCAGAACTCGTGGCCAGATGCACAGCTGGTGTAAATAGGCATAACACCACTGAAGTCAGGCTAAGGACCTGGTCCTGAGTTTTGAAATCTGCTATAGGTACTCTAATAAGGGGGTTTGTTCTGCTGTAGCCATGGATAGATTCAGTTATCTAATGAATCTTGTCCATCTAAAACTGCTGCAGGTCTGATTTTGCAGTCCTGTCTCTGGAAAACCTCCCATTGATTTCAGTAGGAGTTTTGACAGAATAGAACTACAGGACCCAGCCGTAGGACTGTAAGCATGTAGTGACTGCTGTTGTATAACAAGCTTGAACTTTACTAGTATTTCATTCCTCCTGTGCCTTTAGCGATGACAGCCAGAGCCAGTTTGCTCCTCTTCTTCATGTTCAGTGCAGAACTTACATGTAAAAACATGACTGCTAAGAAAACAGATTACCATTCCCCCATTGCTCTCAATGCTCTTTACTACCTGTAAAGTAGTTTGCTGAATCAAAGCCCCAGAGATTTTCCCCAGCGTGGCCAGCTACTCTCTATGTTGCACCTCTGTGTGGGCAAAATCCCCTAACCTGATGTCATCTTAAGTGCTGAATGAACAGGCTCAGCTTTGTTTTGTTCACTGCAGGTTGAGTACCCCTTTGCTGTACCCCTACCTTGTTGGCATTTGATATCCTTCATATTTCCAAGTTTATTAATTAGTGCTGTGATGCATTGCAACAGCTGGGTCAACTGTTATTCCCTGCGCTTCCTCTGTGGCTGTCTTTGCCAATTTCTCCTTTGCTGTAGATTTTTGGCTACTGTTCAGCTTGAATGCTTTTCATGCTGGTATCCCTTTCAGCCAGAGAGCTTATTGGCAGAATTTTTGTCTGTTTCCAGACAAAGTCCTAAAGGTACAAGAAACCTGTAACCATTGATGTCCCCTGGTTTATAAATGATCGTCTAGGATGGCATTAATAAAAACATCTCAGGGAAAACTTTTCAAAGGCATCTAATTCACTTAAGAGCCAAAGTTCCCATTTTAAAAGTGACTTTGGCAGTTAGGAGCTTAAGCCCCAATGACCTTTACTGAGATTTAGGCCCAGAGCCTCAAAGGTATTTAAGTGCCTAACTCTCATTCAAATCAGTGGGAGTTAGGCACCTAAATACCTTTGAAGATCTGAGCCTTAGTGCCTAAGTCACTTTTAAAATTAGAATTTAAGCACATTTGCAAGTTTTACCCAGTAAAAGAAAAAAATTTCACAGGGGCATCAGAGTTCATTTAACAAATTAGGTTTGTTACCAGAAAATAATCTGTTCCCTTTTACACTGTTTTTTCATTGTTTTTATTTCCTTGAACCTGACTTGCTTTTGCAATCAGTGTATCATTTTCCAAAGTTCTTTAATTCTACTGCTGCTGGGGCTTAACTTTCTAGTTCCCCAGGTATGTGTGGCTAACCGTCTCAAATCATATGTTTAGGGCCAAATTCTGCCCCCTTTACACCTATGTTACTCATAGGGAGCCACAGTTGTGTAACAGAGGATAGAAAAGAGTCCTAAAACTTTTGTCCATTTCCACACCGAGAGCAGACCTGTATTAACTACAACAGTGTTTAAACATTTTTGCTGCTAGCATGGTTTTAGCATGGTTTCAAGGAGCAGCTATTTGATTCACTGAGTATAGTGAGTGTAGTATAATTAAATTTAACATCTTCCTGTGAGGAATTATACAAAAGCCTACCACTCAGTTACACCTGGGCAGCTCCATACAATGGAATTGCACAGGTGTAAGTGAGGGTAGAACATGGCCAATAATAAATTAAGTCTAATTTGCATAAAGAGTTGCATGCATGAAGATCTTGTTATGAACTTGGGTGTAAGCTTTGCTTGAAGTCTTTCATCCTGATGTTCAATTTTTATTAATTTCTTATGTGCAATTCTTAATGTCTTTCTACCGCACCCAGGACCAAGAGGGAACCTTCCTGTATTTAAAATTTAAGTCTAAGAATTAGTATTATAATAATAAGTAAATTCCATGGCTCTCAAAATATTTTGCAGCCTGATGCATAAAATATGCACTTTCTACTACACTACTTCTGTAACGAATTCAAATCCAGTTAAGGTAATATCATACTATTAATGTCTTCCTAGAAATGTGATTATAGATCACTTTTCTAAAGCATCAAAGGATACCCAATACAGAATATTTCATATGAAAAAGAATATTTCAATCATATAAAGGTATGACATTTAAAATAAGCAAGTTGGGGAAAGTTTCAGCCATTCCAAAGGTCGTGTTAAACAGGACACAGTAAATTCAAACTGGGTCCCTCCTCCTAGGTTTCTTATTTATAAAGCCGTATATGGGTATTTTGAATTGGTGGGAAGGGGAAACAAGTTAGCCCTAACTATGTCTTGTTAACTTGACCATTTAAACTACTACCTCATGCTCATGTGGCTGGTTTTATAGGTATTACATCTTTATATGGCTCAACTGTTCTTTCTCTAAACTTTTCCACATGTGAAATGTTTTGGATCAGATATTGTAATAACTATGGTCTCTTTGAAACACTCTCAGCAAACTCTATATTGGGGCTTTCTCTGTAGACCCTGTAATTTTTAATGGTACTAAGGGTTTGTGGATATCTGATGGCAAACAGCAAAGTCTTCTCAAGATGCAAATTTTCAAGGTCTCTTATATTTAAGCTAATATAAACCAATGAAAGTTTGTAGGTGGTCTCTGCAGCATCTATACTGAAATCAACATCTAAAATCCTGCCCAAAAGCAGGCAAAATTACTATACGTGTATTTTTAATAGTCAAAAAGGTGTAGGAATTAGGGGTCTGATTCTGTACTTATTGCAAGGTGTAATTTTTACTACTGTAATTCCACTCACTTCCATGGGACTACTCACTGCAGTAACCACTGTGTGTTGTAGTAAGGGCCTGCAGAAGCAGGCCCTCGGTGAGAAATTTTCTCTTGGATGCATATACCAGAGGCTCTCTATCTTCAATGGGAACCAGTGCCGCAAATCTGGAAAGCCTCTCTATTCAGGAAAGCACGTAAGCATATGAAGTCAATAGGACTTGAGCACCTGCTTAAACATGCTCTTGAAGCCTTTCCCAAACTAGGGCACCACTGTGCACATCCCAGGGTAGAATTGAGCCCGGAATGAAGATTTTGGTGATGTGGAATATGGAGAGCTTAAATTTTGCCCTCCCTCTTATGCACTTATACATGTACATACTCATGTATGCATCAGTGAAATGGTCTCATTTCCTCCCATTTTATTTATATGTATATAAATATAAAATTATTACTTTCCATAAAAACATTACAAAAACCAGACACATTTTTGAATTGCATAGCATGTCCCAATTAAGACAATACCCAAAATATCTTCATCCCCTTTCAATATTTTACAGATCATGCTTTGTGGTACCGATCACCATTTCTACAAACCAAACAGTGGCCAAAACAACGAGACACCTCGGTATCCATCAGTGTCCACCTAACTCAGAGAGAAAACTTCCCCCATAATATCAGTGTAAGGCATGTCATGGTGGCCAAAGAGCAGGTGTTTTATCTGTAGGTCATGCTGATATGATCTCAGACTGATAGATTTTAAGGTCAGAAGGGATAATTGTGATCATCTAGTCTGATATCCTGCACATTGCAGGCCACAGAACCTCACCCACCACTCCTGTAATAGACCCCTAACCTCTGGCTGAGTTACTCAAGTCCTCAAATCATGATTTAAGGACTTCAGGTTACAGAGCAGAAGGCAAAAAGACTCTCCCCCCTCCCCCCCCCCAAGTCTCTGCCAATCTGACCCAGGGGGAAATTTCTTCCTGACCCCAAATATGGCAATCAGTTAGACCCTGAGAATGTGGGCAAGACCCACCAGGCAGATACCTGGGAAAGAATTCTCTTTGACCTGGAGTAGCTCAGCCTGATACTAGGTGCTGTGTCCTTCTGAAGAGTCAATGCTTTGCTGTCAGACCTGACCAGAGAGATTCTCTCATTCCCAATAATTGCGTCTGTAGAAAACCAATACAGGAAAGTAGTGCATTTTACTTGTCTGTATGGTGATATAGCAGATGGAAACAAGGTGAACCATATTCATGTAACCAGACAGTTTGTTACAGACCAGTGTTCCCACAACTACAGATTGGAAACCATTATACTAGAGACTCAGCAGTAGTGGGACTTAATTGGATTCAACCCTGCTCTTATCACAAAATAGGAGTCTAAATTCATCTCTCGTATTTCCCAGTACTGCTGTATTTAGTTCCTAATAGGCTTCATCTGTATTCTGTACCTCTACTAATCTGCTACCCAGGTTAGATGTACTTTTCTCTTGAGTTTCTAGGAGCCAATGACTAATTCTTATCTCCTCTTAATACTCTCAGGGCTGCTTCTGGAACTGCCTCTAAAGTTGGTGCGTCATTGCTAATATCATTTATCTTCTTTTCATAGGTGTGGAGATGTCCACTGGGGACCCATAAACCACACTCTTTGTGTCTGTCTCCAGCACAGTATCTCTTGTCTGGGCAGCCTTTGTTGTCAATGTTGATGTCAAGTGAATAATTCCACAGTAATACCAGAGACTGTGTAATGATTGCTAGCACAGCCTGGCAAAAAAAAAAAAAAATATTCAAGCCCTCCCAATATTATCAGAAGCAACTTTAGGCAACAGTTCAAAACATCAGCCACCAACCTTTCCTCCCCAGATACTGCACAGGAAAACTATCACTTTCAGTTATAGGTTAAAGAGGTTAAGAGATATGATTTGTTCTTAGTTCAGTTCAGGAAAGTCCAGAGCATTTAAGTGTTAGGGAATATTTTTTCTCAGCTGGGCCAGACCTCAAAGTCCCCATAAAGACACTCGGTCAGGAATCAGGCAAAACTCTCACTGATGTCAGTGTGAACGCTGAATAAAAACTGATATCAGGATCATGAAAGCGTCTCTCATGTGGGCAGGGCCAACGAGTGCGGGGGAAGCTGGTACAAATTACCGGGGCCCGACAGTCCGGAAGGGGACCCGGGGTCCGGCTTCCCTGGCTTCCCACCCCTCTCGTCGGCCCTGTTTAGCCAGTCTGTCCTTGCTGGGGGGCCCCAAAAAATTTTTTCACCAGGGCCCGAACCCGCTCTCGGTGGCCCTGCATGTGGGTAAGCATTTACTCACTTGAATATTCATCTAAACTGAGTAAATACTTGGCATCATGAGGGAGGCTTGCAGAGTCTAATTCTGAAGAACAACTTCAGGATTTGATTTGTTGTGAGTTTGCTAAAATCAAATATCACTCCACTTAATTCTCTGATCAAAGACAGGAATGTAGGTGCCCCATTCTTTGGGCCCCCTAAGAGCTGGAATCAGACCTAGATAATACCAAGTTAAAGCATCCAGTCTTATTGACCAAGTGAAACTCAGCACTGCTGTATAGCTAAATGATGCTTGCATTTTAAATTGCAATTAGATCCCAGTCATGCAAGATGATTGCAATACTGTAGTTGGTCAAATACCAGAAAAAACAGTCCTCAAATAATGTATTCAGTAAATGCTATCATTATATATGATAATATTAATAAAACCCTGAGTTCCTATAGAGTGCTTAGAGCATTTGATCAGCACAGAGAGCTGTCTGAGTACTGCAAAACATAATTTGTCACAAAGTATTTTATGTAAATAAAAAAAATTCTGAAAAATATATTTGACCAGCTGTACTTGTACAGTGCTCACTGCAGCTGTATGCGGTGGGTCCATGGCCACCTGGGTGAAAGAAAAGGGGTTGATGCTTTTTTAATGGCTCCCTGGGCAACTGGTAGCAGAGAGGTAGGAAGGGAAAAGTTTACCCAGACAGATTGGGTAGAAGCAGGAAGCAGCTGGACCAGGTGCGGTGGGGTCTGCCCTTCCAGCTGACCAGAAGGGGGTGGTGGTAATTATACACAGTGCAGCCCCAAAGAATTTCTTTTACCTGGATTGGGCTGCTGGAATCTGAGGGGGCAGGGCAGGGGGGTTAGATTATACGGTCTCAGTTTAGTACAACTAACTTGTGGAAGATGTCCAGTGCAGGTTCTCGTTATGGAAGGGATTTAGTTATTGGATAAAATGGATTGAAAAAGGATTTAAAGGAAAGCATCCCTTCAGTGAGTGCTCAGCTAATGTCCATGTTTACTGTATTTCACACATTAAAAATCTGTATTCTGAGGAATCTTTGGAGAAAGCCAAGTGCTGCCCAAATGAAGTTGGCAGCTTAGATGCAGTTTTCAAAACAAGAGTTACTGGTTAGCATGCTGGAGTGAGTTTGCCCAGTGTTTACCATCTGTTTCCTGAAAGGTAAAGTGCAATCAGATGAATCGGCATTCATGAAGGAAAAATAAAAACAAAAAAAAAACCAATCACTGGCTTTAAAGTTTTTTTTAGGGAGGGAGCATATGGGGGGATTTCTTTATTCTTATTTTGTGATGTGATTTGATGTGACAGCTGGTGGTACCCAGTTGGAACAACAGCTGGGAATGGTCATGTAATGTTTTCTGGACTGTATAACACAAGCCAGTAAACTTTGTCCATCAGCCATCAGTCACCTTCACCATAATTAGTTTCATATGCACTGTCCAAGTACACAGAGGAGTTTCAACAGTCCGACATTCTGAAATAAAACTTTCCTACATCCCAAGTGGAACTGGATTTGTCCTGTTTCTTGTTGTTATATTTTATTGCTTTCGAGAGCTACAGCAATCTTTAATGACACTCGAGAAGCTATTTTCAGAACAAAAATGTTAGCATTTTGTGTCCACTGACAGATCAGCAACAGAAGTTTCCGTTTGTGTCAAATCTAAAGCCAAATCCTTCTCATTTTGCTCAAGGACTTGTCCTGTATTTAATTAATAGCCTTGACTTCTGTCCCTATGTAGGGCTCTTGATGTATCAGAGCTCTGACTAAGGCCACTAGAACAGACAAACAAGGCCAATTGTGCAGCATCCCATACTCAGCCTACTGGTAAACCAGTCTGAATGTGTGGCTTGTAGTCTGAGCAGAAGGTTTGGAATGGCTGGATTCCTTGGAATCCCAGTTACAGATGCAAGATGAGTCAGTTCTTCCCTTCATTCTTCTAAGGTAGCTCTAGGCATCATCTCCTCCTCTGCCACAGCAGCCAATGTGGAATCCATGCACAATGTAGTTGTCTCATGTTGCTCTCTCAGAGCTGTGGAACACTCCTAGAGGATTTCAGGGCAGCCAAACTCTAGCTGGGCACTGGTGGAGCCACACTGCCAGGCAGCTCAGGAGAGAGGGGCCCTTAGAGCCAGTGCACAGGCACAGAATCTCCACACTGATGGACCTGTACTGCAGCAGATTCCCTTAAGATCCATTCAGATCTCAGAAGATTAGAGGACCAAGACCCCAACCTCTTCTGCATCCCATATTCCCAGTGAAAGAACTCAAAGAAAGCCCTATCTCCTTTCACAGGGTTCCTTCCTGTGGGATTTTATGCAGGAGGGGGAAACCTGCCCCACATGTTGCATCCCCCACAATGGGATTTTGTGGTACAGGCGAGTCTCATCTTACACTGGGGTTACGTTCTGCTGTCAGCGCATAAAGCGAAAATCGTGTATAGTCAAAATTACATTGAGTGTAATGGCGAGCGGAATCGCCCGCACTACAGGTACAGTATTTAAATTGTTCTCTTTTTTTTTGTTTTGTTTTTTGCCGGCTGCGCAAAGCTGAATTCGCACATGTTAAATATGCGTAAGATGAGACTCGCCTGTATAGCACTGGAAACAAGCAGATGTTATAAATGAACAATGTCTAGTGATTGCTGCTAAATTCAGGCAACATGTTCCCCATTTGATCTAGTACCTAGATGTCTTTGTATACCTCAGTCACGCCCCGTGCCATGCAATGTGGGTGAAAGCCACATGAAAGCTTTAAATAATTACCTTGAGAAAAACACTTTGGAAAGGCTTTGTTTTGTCTGTTTTGGTGTACTTGATTAATTTGTTTGTTCCACATATAGTTTTTCCAGCCCCTAGCTGCTGACCACCATCATATTAACCAAATTGATGCCTCAGTCTGTGGAGGCAGAAAGCAACTGTTCACTTTGGTTCCAAGTGGATGACCTTGAAAGAGGCAAAAGCATAACAACATTAATGCATTCAAAAACAAAGACAAAGCGCCACAGCTTCAGACCTACTGTATATATAACTTCAGTTATCTGTTCTACAAACACGATAAGGTTACAAGAAGTCTACATTGGCAAAAGCTTTGCTACATAAAGTGGGATAAATCCTGAGCTGCTGTAAATCAGAGATATGCAGATTTACACCAGTTAAGAATCTCCCTGCTTAGCATTCCTGCTTCTGCTGATAAGTCTTAAGAATGGGTTCAGTTAAAAATATGGGATACGTACTGAGCAGATACCAATGTTAGGAAAACAAATCTTTAAAAAGGTTTTTATTTGTTGTGATGATTTACTAGATCTTGAGGTAGCGTTCTATCCCATGTTAGCCAACATAAATGTTTCTGTCCCCAGAGAAATCCAAGACTCATCAATGAAGCAGTAAGATATGACAGACATTTCTGGTGATTAACTGTCTTATAGTGAGGCACAATGCTAAAGGCTGAGAGACTTCAGGCAGTGCATTTCTCTAAAGTACTTGGGTAGCCGGAGTGTTTCATAACTGTTATGGAATAGACATTATAAAAACAAAACAAAGTAAAGGAAAAGGGCAGGCCCATGAATTTACATGGGATTACAGTTACTGGTATGACTGCCACTCATTAAACTCCATTTGTACTCATAGCTCTAAGGCCATTTCACAGTCTTAATAACGCAGTATGAAATATGGCAAGACAGCTGTGCCACAGAGTATGTCACTGAACTAAAGAACTGGGACTCATAATAGAACTTATGTTTCCATGGAAGCTGCACTTTTTACTGCTCCAAAGCAGGCTGAATGCCAGGAGGGAATTTTTTCTGTTCTTTAAAGAAAAATCTTTACCAACAAACAAATCTCTGTTTATCAAATAAAACTAAACAGAAAGGGAAAACTCTTGTTAGAGTTTTATGCCGTAAACCCTTCTGCCATTTCCTCACACCACTCCTCCTCTCTCTCATTCTAGCCTGGTTGGTTGCCAGTAATTGATGAAGTCCTGAGTCTGGGTGAAGAGAACGTTAATGAATCACATGAAAACAACTGAAAAAAAAGGGGGGGAAGGGGACTGTTGTGGGGGTTGAGAAGATATAACCACGTTTTTTAAAGCACATTTCCCCCCGCATCTGTTTTGCTGTTTCCATCTGAACACCTGAGAGGCAGCAATTAAACAAGATGACTGCACGTTTTATAGAAGTTCATCGGTTGCTTAAAAAGCTTTTCTCCCCACCAATGTGACCTGGTTCTTTTATCTTGATGAGTATTTCCCCCTTTGTTCCCTCAAGTGAGATCAATGACAGTTTATTGTCAAGGTCTTAATTTCTACCAGCCCATAACAAATGGGACACAGCAACAAACAACATGTGATTCTGAAGCCTCAGGGTAGGCTCTGCAAAAATGTATCGGATGTCTCCAAATGCCATATGAAGTAACCGATCTTGTACTTTGAATTTGCTGTTGTGCTAGGGTTGTGTTGATGGAACTGGGATAGTAAAAATCAGACTGCTAAAATTAGCCTGGAAATTTCTCATCTGGGAAAAATTAAAGCCCCAAATATGGTCATTCTGAGGCCTCTGTTTTAATGAGTATTGTCTTTTAAATGTGGAATATTATTCAAAAAAAAAAAAAAAAAAACCTGAGGCATCACAAGTCTGATTGTACCTCAAAATATGTGAAAAGTAGGGCAACAGGATTTTCTGCCACATCATTTGCAAGCAATCAGCATTAATCAATGTGGGTTGCTTACTTAGAGCCTGAAAGATGCCTTCAATTCCCAAGTGACTTTGATGGCAGATGGGGTCAGATTCTGCTCATATTGAAGCAGAATTACCATGTAACAAAGATATCAGCTAAGCTGGTGATTTACTGGTTTAAAGCCACCAGAGGAGGAGACTAAAATAAAAAATCATAGTTAAAAAGGAGTGATTATTTTAATGCTTTTTATTGCACTTCCAGTAAACAATGCAGAGTCAAATGGTAACCGTCAAATGCCAGAACCACAGCAAGGATTTCTGATAAAACAGAATGTGACATTTTAATCTTTTGACTAAACAGACAATAAAAGCTTGCTACCACCAGACTGACAGGAAACAGAGAAAAACAGAATGCACAACTTAATCAGAAACTTCCTTTTACAGGACCTGACATTCATGAGGAATAGAGAGGCACAATAGGACTAGAATTGCTACGGAGATCTTGGTAAAATACAAAGTTGCCTTTTTTTAAAATAGATCAGTATGTCACAGTTAGGGATACTTATGATATAAGAACATGACATCAGTGATACCTAGCACTTCCTTTATAAAGAGTTTTTCATTTGTAGATCTCAAAGCACTTTACAAAAGGTAAGTAAGTTTACTCCATTTTACAGATGGAGAAACTGAGGCAAAAAGTCTTGTTCAAGGTCACACAGCAGGTCAATGACCGAGCCAAGTATGGTACTAAGGTATCTGGATTTCTAATCCTACTGCTACTGCTGATCTTATATTATCAGACAACTGCAAAAAAAAATGCATAGTTGCAAAGCAATCAAAATAAACAAAAACAGCAAGGGGTGGAGCCATTTGCAATACAACAAATATGTTGGAGATTTCAACAGTGACAAAGTCTATTTTCTATCAATAGTTATATTTTCAATATTTTACTGTAATTAACAGTATAACTTACAGTGATTTGACTTCTGTTGGAAAATACAGCTTGTAGGCAAAAATCAGCTTGTGTATATATATTTTAATGAGATTGGCTTCAGGAGTAGAGACCATAAAAGCCTGGGAAGTTATTTTCCTTATCTTCCACAACAGCTTGAAATGCCAGTTTTCTTGACAATGCATTGAAAGGAAACAACAAGTCCTGAAAAGTGAAACTGAAAATTAAGGGCTCAGTCCTGGAAATACTGAGGCTTACTACTATGAATAGTTCTTTTGGCTTCTAAGAGACTCTCATGGCAGTGATTTCTATGCCTGAACCCTGCTAGAGAAAGTACTCAGACTTCACCAACAGGGAACAATTGTTTTTGGCTTGACCATCTACATGTATAGTGCACAAATTACAACATACACTCTCACATGGCAAGTCACATTCTGAATCTCAACCTGGTCCCATTGAAGTCAATGGGAGTTTTGCCAATGACTTCAAGTGGAACAGGAATCGGATCCTCCATTTTTTAATTATTTTTTTTTTTGTTTGGTTTGGAGACTAGAAGGTACCAATGAACTAAACAAGAAACCACCATCACCACCACCAAAACTAACCCAGCAACCACTCTTCCCTCAAACAAATAATCAATCTGAAATGAAAAAAAATCAATCCAAGCAGTACCCCACTCCTCACAGAAATACCAGCCTTCATACTCCTCCATCCTTTATATTATCATTTTTGGGGAGGAGTATGAAGGCTGGTATTTCTGTGAGGAATGGGGTACTGCTTGGATTGATTTTTTTTCATTTTGGGTTGATTATTTGAGGGAATAGACGGACTTTTCACCACGCCCAGAAGGTCAGCAGATATGTCCCCATGATACAAACACAGGCCTGAAGTTCAGCGTCAGTTCTTCTCAATCTCAGACAGGTGTGGGCAGGCCTGGTCAACATGTCTGGGTTCTGGGTCCTGGACCAGGGTGTGCAGCCAACAGGTGGCAGCTGGGGCATTGTCTGGGCTTGAGTGGTGAGTCCGCATTCATGGTGGCACTCAGTAAGATGGTTGTCATTTCTTTGATACATAGGTCAATCAAGTTGTCAAGACAGGATGGTGGCTTGACCTGCACCAGGTCATCCTTTATATTATCATTCAGCCCAAGTATCACAGAAAGGAGAGAGACAGACTGTCAAACTGGCAGGTCCAGGTCACTTATGACCAATGCATTTTGGAAGGCAAAGGCAGCCAAGGGCTTGATTCAAAGGCTATTGGAGTCAATTGAAAGACTCCCATTGACTTTGGATCAGGCCCCCTGTCCAAATCATGAAACTCTGGTGTCATGTGCTCCCAGGAAGATAGCATGTAGCCTATCACATTTTGCACTAAATGGTCTATCTTCAGCTAACCAGTGGACTGTAGTAACCTCGTCTTCTGGTGACAAAGGGATGGATTACAGTAGCCAGATCTGCATTGTAAGAAATGGTTGCAACATCCTAGCCAGAAGTAGAAGACGACAAACTGCTGCTGGTCACTGCTTCTATATGACTGTCTAAGAGCAGCTAGGGATCGAGTGGTATCTCCAGATTGCAAACTCTAGTAACAAATGGCACAGAGACACCCTCAATCAAAGGGGCTGATCTTCCTGTTGCTTTCCCAACATATCATTATTACCGCAGTCTTATCCAGACTGGGGCAGTGGAAGGTAGCCCTCATGCATTTCTCTACACATACTCACACCCCAAATGTATTCATACTTTCAACATTCAGAATCAAATATGCACAACTACATGTCTGGCATTCAGACACAAAGTTAAAATTTAAATACATTCAGATTTAAAGATCCATTTATAAACTAATAGTGAAAGATGAAAATATCCCCAAGCTCTCTGCTAGTGCTTGCATTGCAAGAAATAATCTGGAATGAAGCCTCCTGAAAAGTACAATCAAACCAAATCACCCCATAAGTGAGGAACAACTCATTACCCGGGTCATCTCTAATGTTGAAACTGAGCTGTTGTACAGGACACTGTGCTTTTGGGGGCTCCCCATCTGAAAATAACATCCACTCCCTTCCCGCCAAGTCATGCCCACACCTGCTGCTACTGTAGGCTCAGCACTGTGACCTAATCACCACTTTGAAAGTGAAATTTGAATCCCATCCCTCCCCGGTCCCTTCCAATGGTAGCAAGCTCATGACCCAATTCACCTTCACAGCTGTCCAACCCTTTTTCTTTCTCGAAAGCTGACAACACACCATCCATATCTGAACTGGAGATTTTTATCCTCAGATTTCCCCTGACGACAAGCACCTCAAACCATGTCAAGCTGTCAAACCTTTTTGCTGCAAATGTGCTAGGCAGGTAACTGAAATCCTTCTGCTTCCCATGTATCCTACTACACACTAGCCCTTGTAAAACCTAAGTCCAGCTATGCTCACTAATGAGTATTAAGGGTAAAACTATTAAGGGGGAAATTATTCTAATAAAGAAATCATATGGACTGTAGGATTTAGAATTGGGTTGCACCAAGGAACCACCCTCTCCTCATTCAGCTCCCTCCTTAAAAGTCACTTCTTCTGCAAAGCCTGGCAACACTATTCCATCACTATTACTCGCCATCTAGGACATCTGGATAAACGTTTATAAAAAAGTGATTTTTTTTAAAAGTTACTAACATGAAATCGATAAACCAAACAGCTTTTAACTCCCCTCTCCAGGAAACATTTCACTCCCAAAGGGTGGCATCCTCCTCTTTTTGTACACTATTGCTCTCCCTAGCTGGTCATCTTGGGAATTAGCTCTTGTCCAGCCCAGAGCGCCCTCTGCAGGGCGTCTCTTGCCTACCTTTGGGCCCCTGTGTCCCTCCCAGACCCTGGTGCCCCTTACCCAGGGTTCTGCCCACTGCAGTATCCCCACATGCTGGGTCTCTCCTCCCAGGGGAACCCCCAACCCTCTACCCCTGCCTTGCCTCATTGGCTACTGCCAGTCATCATCTAGCCCCTTCTCACTAGGGCAAACTGCAGTCTGTAAAGGCCACTCATCATTGGCAAGGGGGTTGGACCAACTGCCTCTGCCTAACCCCAGGCTGCCCCTCTGCAACCCCTGTACCGGCTTTGGCTTTTAGCAAGGCCCACAACCTGGGGATTTGCCAGGCTTAAGCTCCCCAGCTCCTCTTGCCTTTCCCCAGCCCTGCTCTACTCCCAGTACCCTGAGCCCCAAGGCAGCCAGGTCCTTCTCTCTCCAGAGAGAGACCCCCCGTCTTCTCCCCAGGAGCCCTTCTTATACTGGCCCAGCCGGGCCCTGATTGGCTGCATCAAAACCACCCTTATTGGCTCTCAGTCCCAGCCCTCTCCAAGGGCTGGCTTTTAACCCTTTCAGGGCTGGAGCGGGGTGAATTCCCTGCTACGGGGCTGGCCTACTTTAAGGGGTGAATCCTACAAACATGAATGCACATGAGTAACTTTACCTACACAAATAGTCCTGCTAATGTCACTAAACTAAGTTTCTCCACCTGTGTCAGTATTTGGAGGATCAGGTCATTAGATTGTAAACCCCTTGGGGCAGATATGTTGGGCTTTATTCTGATCATGCTGGTGGCAGTCAGGAGGAACTCCATTAAAGTTAGTGAATTAATACCCGTGCAAAACTGATGCAAGATCACAATCAAGCCTCTCTATGTACATCTGTGGTGATATACATAACAAAATAAGAGAAACATTCAATATGAACAATTTTGTAAAATTTCATAAAACTGTTTTTTTCAAGTTTTTGACAAGAGGTTTACTGTGCTGTGCCACTGAAATAATACGGCAAAGCTCCTCATGGCAAGTGCATTAAACTGAACATATCAAATCTCAATTAACCAGCTTCCTTTTGACCCAAAGAGAAGGCCCATCTTGCAGTGTAAGCAAAAAATGTGGCAAGGATTGAGATTTTACATGCAGAGAAGAACTTTGGAATCAAAGCTATTTGGCTAGTACACATGGCAGATTGAAACTGCATCCCATTTTAGACCTTTCCCAGGCTCTCTAGAACACACTTCTTTTAGTACTAATTGTGTTTTGAAACAACAGTTTATGGTGGAGATGCCCAACACACATTACCAATTATTAACATATGTCCTGTGCTTGGCCAAACACAAGGAAATTTTGAGATGACATTCTGTGAATAATCAACGCCATCATTAATAAGACAATCCCTACATCTTCTGTTTTTGTTTACTAATACATTTTCCAAAAACAAGAGAATTTTCTTATGATCGTGCTAAATGGAACACATTAAGCTGAATAATGGTTAAGAACATAAAGATAGGATTGTCAGTGTGAGAATGAATCTTGGATCTTAACACAAACAGCTGCTTGTGAAAAAAAAGTCATCTATAGTACAGTCTAGCACAATGGGCCTTAAGGTACTGCTCTAGTACAAAGAATAAATAATACTAGGATAGATTGGAAAAACAAATAAGATACTTTGTTGAGATCTGGAAATCAATCATAAAATACTCAGTAAAAAGAGGTGGTCAGATTAAACTCCAAAAGGATGAGGAAAAGGGGAGGGAGGAGAAAGATTTAGTCAGCTAACTTTTAACTGAACACATGTCTGATGAGAACTTCATAATGTATGGCAGCATCTTCTGAAGTGTAGGACAGTGGTAGCTGGGGAATTGCAGACAGACTTAACTCAACTGTTCTGAGTCTCACTTTTCTCTCTCTCTCTTTCTGTATGTGTCTGTGTGCCTGCGTGTGTGTAAGTAAAAACATGAATGTGAAAACATGACCCAAGTATAACCAATGCAGTGATGTCTGCCTGAGTTTGCAGAGAGCCCGGAACAATAGCTCTGAGGCATAAATGTCCTCATTTATTTCAACTGGTGCTCATACATATGCTAGAGTGGATATTTCAAATATCACATTGTTCATTATTTAGCTGTTCATCAAAGCAAGTAAGAAAGAGAGGAAATATCATAGTCTGAAACCAATTGCCCCTACCCCACTTACTCCCACCATGTGGTATTAAAGCTCTCCTCTACTCTGAGTGACTGCTCATTTGGGATTTCTTTTTCCTGAATGGGAGCTCAAAGTTTAGGAAATGGCAATTTCAGAAATAAGGCCCAAAAAGCAAGTACCAAAGGTGAAGCTGAGGATACTCCCAGCTCTTAATCAAATGTTATTCCTATTATCAAATGAAAACTTATGGGGGAAAAGTGCCTTTTGTTTGTTCTTTTGAATTTTCAGACACAGCATGCAGTGATGCCATCAGTTAAACAAAAGTACACCATCCCCTCAACAATCATCTCCATGGGGCCTTTAGCCTTTGTATGGCAATTCCCTGTCATGAAGGAAGGGTGCCTCCCCCAGCCACACATCGCATTTGGCCTTTTTGCAAAGCAGCTGGCAATGAATTGCTCACTCCCTCATTCCATGTCCTTTGAGCTTCCTTGGGGATACTTCTTTTTAAGTTCACACTAGTGACCCTTATCTGAGATAAGAACCAATTATATTCTAATGGGAATTGTACCAATAAGAGAAGGGTGAACCAAGATAGATGCAGAAGAGAACCCTGGTAGCAGAGAAATCATTTGAAAAATTATGCTTCATAACTACTAGGAAATAGACATATCAAAACATATTTGGTTAGTTTAGGGCATCTTCTTTGAAAGCAATTAAGCACAATTTTCAACAATCTCTAATTTAGCTCTGGTGATTTGGAATATTGTTCCTTCACTAGCGATTTCAGAATGAGTAGTTCCTATTAAGGTGCTGGTCCTGTGATTCACAGGCTCAGTAGAATGCATCCATGCACAATGTGTTGCAACATTGGAGCCTTCAGGCCAGGGACGCTATAGTTTGTGTTTAGTACAGCATGAGCCTATTGTTGATGCATAATAAACAAATAATGATTCTTTAGAGTTCATGGACAATTAGTCCTTCAAAATATCTCGCTTTTGACATGCAAAAAAAAAAAAAAAAAAAAAAAAGTGATCCAGGTAACTACAGGCCTGTTAGTTTGACCATCTGTAGTATGCAAGGTCTTGGAAAAAAATTTGAAGGAGAAAGTAGTTAAGGACATTGAGGTCAATGATAATTGGGACAAAATACAACATGGTTTTACAAAAGGTAGATCGTGCCAAACCAACCTGATCTCCTTCTTTGAGAAGGTAATAGATATTTTAGACAAAGGAAACGCAGTGGATCTAATTTACCTCGATTTCATTAAGGCATTTGATACGGTTCCACATGGGAAGTTATTAGTTAAATTGGAAAAGATGGGGATCAATATGAAAATTGAAAGGTGGATAAGGAACTGGTTAAAGGGGAGACTACAATGGGTCATACTGAAAGGTGAACTGTCAGGCTGGAGGGAGGTTACTAGTGGAGTTCCTCAGGGATCAGTTTTGGGACCAATCTTATTTAATCTTTTTATTACTGACCTTGGCACAAAACGTGGGAGTGCACTAATAAAGTTTGCGGATGACACAAAGCTGGGAGGTATTGCCAATACAGAGAAGGACCGGGATATCATACAGGAAGATCTGGATGACCTTGTAAACTGGAGTAATAGTAATAGCATGAAATTTAATAGTGAAAAGTGCAAGGTCATGCATTTAGGGATTAATAACAAGAAGTTTTTTATAAACTGGGAACTCATCAGTTGGAAGTAACAGCAGAGGAGAAGGACTTCGGAGTATTGGTTGATCACAGGATGACTATGAGCCACCAATGTGAGATGGCCGTGAAAAAAGCTAATGTGGTCTTGGGATGCATCAGGCGAGGTATTTCCAGTAGAGATAAGGAGGTGTTAGTACTGTTATACAAGGCACTGGTGAGACCTCATCTGGAATACTGTGTGCAGTTCTGGTCTCCCATGTTTAAGAAGGATGAATTCAAACTGGAACAGGTAAAGAGAAGGGCTACTAGGATGATCCGAGGAATGGAAAACCTGTCTTATGAAGGGAGACTCAAAGAGCTTGGCTTGTTTAGCTTAACCAAAAGAAGGCTGAGGGGAGATATGATTGCTCTCATAAATATATTAGAGGGATAAATACCAGGGAGGGAGAGGAATTATTTAAGCTCAGTACCAATGTGGACACAAGAACAAATGGATATAACAGGGGTTGGCAACCTATGGCACGCGTGCCAAACACGGCACGCGAGCTGATTTTGAGTGGCACGCGGCTCCCTGCCGCAGTCCTGGGCCCCAGCCCCACTCAGCCTCCTCGCCCACTGCTCTCTCCTGCAGAGGCAGGAGGCAGAAGCTTGGTCCTGCGGCAGCCAAGCTTCCCCCCTCCCCTGCTTCTTCCCTCAGTGGTGCTTTCCTGCCCCTCCTCCTCTCTGTCCCTGGCCAATCAGCTGATGGCCCTAGCGAGGGGGAGGGGGAACAGCAGCAGCGTGCACACAGCTCCGTAGAGGATGCAGAGAGAGGTAGGGATGGAGCCTGGGGGAAAGGGGTGGAACAGGGCATATCCCTTCCGGCCCCCTGCCATGAGCTGCTCAGGGCAGGGGGCTGGGAGCACCCCCCACGAGCCGAGCACCCCAGCCTTCTGCCCTGCATCCCCCACACCCTGCAGCCCTCTGCCCTGAACCCCCCCACCCCAAAACACACCCAGCCTTCTGCCTTGCACCCCCACAGCCCCATCTCTCTGCCCTGAACCCCCACACACACACTCAGCCCTCAGCCCTAAACCCTCCATACCCCAACACACACCCAGCCTTCTGCCCTGCACCCCCACACACCACCAGCCCTCTGTCCTGAACCCCCTCCCCCAGCCCTCTGCCCTGACCCCTGAAACACCCCCTCCCCCAGGTCTGGGGTTCCGGCCGCAGGCCCTGATCAGCCCGCTGCCGGCCTAGGTGAACAGAACCCCAGGCTGGCAGCGAGCTGAGCAGGCTGGTGGTGTAAGATCAGCATTTTAATTTAATTTTAAATGGCGCTTCTTAAACATTTTGAAAACCTTGTTTACTTTACATACAATAGTTTAGTTATATAATATAGACTTATAGAAAAAGACCTTCTAAAAACGTTAAAATGTATTACCGGCACGCGAAACCTTAAATTAGAGTGAGTAAATGAAGACTCGGCACACCACTTCTGAAGGGTTGCCGACCCCTGGGATATAAACTGGCCACCAGGAAGTTTAGACTTGAAATTAGACGAAGGTTTCTAACCATTAGAGGAGTAAAGTTCTGGAACAGCCTTCCAAAGGGAGTAGTGGGGGCAAAAGACATATCTGGCTTCAAGACTAAGCCTGATAAGTTTATGGAGGGGATGGTATGATGGAATAGCCTAATTTTGGCAATTAATTGGTCTTTGACTATTAGTGGTAGATATGCCCAATAGCCTGTGATGGGATGTTAGATGGGGTGGGAGCTGAGTTACTACAGAGAATTCTTTCCTGGGTGTCTGGCTGGTGAGTCTTATCCACATGCTCAGGGTTTAGCTGATCGCCATATTTGGGGCCAGGAAGGAATTTTCCTCCAGGGCAGATTGGCAGAGGCCCTGCAGGTTTTTCACCTTCCTCTGCAGTGTGGGGCACGGATCACTTGCTGGAGGATTCTCTGCACCTTGAAGTCTTTAAACCATGATTTGAGGACTTCAATAGCTCAGACATAGGTTAGGGGTTTATTACAGGAGTGGGTGGGTGAGAGTATGTGGCCTGCATTGTGCAGGAGGTCAGACTAGACGATCATAATGGTCCCTTCTGACCTTAAAGTCTATGACTCTATGATGACTTTTGGCTGTTTGATGAATGTTTACATTCCACACTGTCTGTATGCCATTCATGTCCCCATATTTTCAGTCAAGTTTTATACCCTGTTCATGAACTGTGTGAATCTGTAGTCTAAAAGAGCCTGGGGCTGATAAGAGGTGAAGAGTCACTCATCCTAATGCCCCTAAATAACAGTCTAATGGATTTCAAACCTATAGTGTATTTAGCTCTTATTTGCTATATTACTGCTTAAATTCCTCTTAAAGGGAAAAAGTTTATCCCATAAAAAGGAAAAAGATAAAGTTCAACAAATGAACACCATTTCTGTTCATTTAAATAAAAGCAAATGGCCACACACTCTCCTTTTTAATATCTGTCGGAACAGCATTAACTGGTGTTTTATAATAATTTAGGGCCTGTAGCCCTTACTCACATGGGCAGTGCCAGCAAAGTGAGCGGGACTGTATGTGCAAGTGAGGGCTGCAGAATAAGCCCATACTTCATTTATCAGAGGATTAGACAAAGCACATTTAATACACACAATGTTCAAATAGTCTTTTGCCCATAAAAATGCTTGCTTTCCTTTTTCTCTCATTTTCTCAAAATACTTTCTCTCATTTCTCAACTGATCAATAACAGATATCATCCTAGATATCCCTGTCTAGGATTTATTGTCCACAGCTCCTTGTTTTCAACCATTTCCCTTTTACTTTCCACTTCCTCTCCTTTGTCTCGCTTTTGTTATTTATGGTCCCTTTCTCTGGGAGCACACTGTTCCCACAACTTAATGAGTTACAGTTCTTGGCGGCACAGCCCTTGACATCAAATCAAATTCTGTTCATCTCAGTATATGAACGTTGGACTAGCAGTAGCTGCAACAGCGGCTGAAGAAAACTGGTACCATATATATGTTACTTACACACACTCATACACTATGGTATCAAATGAAGGTATTTCATTCTATTACACAGGATATCAGTATGCTGCAACTATGCCTTCTGGTATTAATGGGACTATCCTTCAGCATTAGTTGCTTTTACTTCTGTTCTCTAATTCATTAGTTGTTTACTGCAGGCTATTAACAGCCTAAAGATTGGCTTTAATCTTCAGCCAGAGGATTTAAAAGCAGCAGCAGCAGGTAATTACTCACTTTGAAATTTCTCTTCTTTTCTTCTTATCCTGTGAGGTGAAATTTAGGGCTTCAAAGTACAGTAATAAATTATTTTTATCAAAGCATCAAAATTAGTAGTGCAAATGTAAAGAAGTTAATTTGCTTACTTTAAACACAAAAGATGGCAAGTACTTTTTCTCTTCTTTTTTAAACTTTTGACTCCAATTGCAGCCTTTGAAAGTTTTTGATACCGTTGCTACGAGATAGTTCAACAATTTATTTTTCAGAATTGTGTGTGTGAATTGAGTGGTACCGGAAGCTTCTTAGGCTTCTGTACCACCAAATGTGTGAGCCAATCCAAGATTGGTACTCTCTTCTGGTAGGACACAAACACAAATCTGTATCTAGAAACTGACTGAAACGCAGACCCTCTATTTTCAATAACTATTTAGAGTTTACTCATGCCATGCTAAGGAGCATTTCTTACCTTTGGAGCATTTCTTACCTGATGGACTGTAAAGTATTGCTCTGAGCATAATGGGCAGTTTTCTTTTAACTATGCCACAGGGCATACTTTTAAATGTATTCTACAACACCGTTATGGTGATGTTTTCAGCTTCTAAACACACTGTCAAACAATTTCTCAGTAACACTTCATCATAAGTGGATATCAGGATTCAAATTAAATTTATTTAGAGAGACCAACCCTTGTTATCAATTTTCTCCATTTCCCTCCGTTTGGCAGACATCTTTATGTTTGTTTGGATGAGTAACCTCTAACAAAGCTGTTGTTGAGACTGTTTCTGGATTTGGCCAGCACTTTTGTTCTTCTCCCATCTGATCCCCGCTAGTAATAATCCAAAGTATGCAAATATGGGCAGGTCTACACTACTGCTTAGTCAATCTAACTTATATCGCGAAGGGGTGTAAAAGACACACACACACACAAGTGATGCAAGTGACAGCGACCTAAGAGCTGTCCACACTGGTGCTATGTCAGCGGGAGACACTCTCCTGAGGACTACTACACCTCTTCACCAGAGTCACTACGGTGGTGCAGCTGCACCGATGTAGCACTTCTAGTGTAGACCTGCCCTTGGGCACAAATCTTGCTCATCTTACTCACAAGAGTTATCCCGTAGAGTTCAGTTGAATGACTCATGTGAATAAGGCAGGCAGTCTCCAGATCTAACTAATGTTATTGTTACAACTTCCCTAGGCAGTATTGAATGTTAGCATTATCGTCCCCATTTACAGATGAAGACACTGTGATATAGAAGCTAAGGATCAAATTTGCAGCCTGGCTTTAATCAGGTCTCCATTTTCAGAGATGCAAATAATTCCAAAAGAAGTTTTGCACACAGTTTAGGCCCACTTACAAATCTAAGTCCCTGATTCCACATCAAAACAACCTAAACTCATGGAGGACAGGTGCGGTCCCAGGGGACTGGAAAAGGGCAACCATAGTATTAGCTTTAAAAAGAGGAGCAAAGAGGATACAGTGAATTATAGACTGGTCATCCTAACTTCAATACCTGACAAGATATTGAAATAACTTATTAAACAATCAGGTTTGTAAGCACCTAGAGGATAAAAGAGTTAAGGAACAGCCAGGATGGATTTGTCAAGACCAAATCATGCCAAACTGACCTAGTTTCCTTCTTTGACAGCGTTACTGGCCTAGTGGATTATGTGACGAGGAGGGGGGAAGCAGTAGACATGATATATCTTGATTTTAATAAGGCTTTTGACACAGTCCCACCTAACATTCTTATAAGCAAACTAGGAAAATGCCAACAATAAACTGGGTGCACAACTAGTTGAAAGGCCATACTCAAAGAGTAGTTATTAATGGCTAACTGTCAAACTGGGAGAGAGTATCTAGTGGGGTCCCATGGGGTCAGTCCTAGGTCCAGTCCTATTTAATTCTGTCATTAATGACTTGGATAATGGAGTGGAGAATACACTTAAGATGCTTATAAAATTTGAAGATGACACTAAGCTGGGAGGAGTTGCAAGCATTAGAATTCAAATGGAGAATTGGTCTCTATTCAACAAGATGAAATTCAATAAAGGTAAGTGCAAAGTACTTTGCTGGAGAAGGAAAAATCAAATGCACAACTTCAAAATGTGGAATGACTGGCAAGGCAGTACTACTGCTGAAAAGAATCTGAGGGTTATAGTGGATCACAAACCGAATACGAGTCCACAGTGTGGTGCAGTTGCAAAAATGTCAATCTCATTCTGGGGTATATTAGCAGGCGTGTTGTATGTAAGACATAGGAGGTAATTGTTCCATTCAACTCAGCACTGATGAGGCCTCAGTTGGAGTACTATGTCGAATTCTGGATGCCACACTTAAGAAAAGACATAGACAAACTGGAGAGAGTCCAGAGGAGAGCAACAAAAATGATAAAAAGTTTAAAAAAACATGACCTATGGGGAAAGGTCAAAAAAATGAGCATGGTTAGTCTTGAGAAAGAAAGACTGAGTGTGGACCTGATGGCAGTCTTCAGATATGTTAAGGGCTGTTATAAAGAGGATAGTGGTCAATTGTTCTTCATTTCCACTGAAGGTCGGACAAGCAGTAATCTGCTTAATCTGCAGTGAGGGGGATTTAGGTTAGATATTAGGAAAAACTTTCTAACTATAGAAGTAGTTAAACTCTGGAATAGGTTTCCAAGGGAGGTTGTGGAATCCCCATCACTGGAGATTTTAAGAACAGGTTGGACAAACACCTGTCAGGGATTGTATACATATTCTTGGTCCTGCCTCAGCACCAGAGGCTGAACTTGATGACTTCTTCGGGTCCCACACACTACATTTCTATGATTCTGTGATAAACTGAACCCACGGAAATGAATGTCTGAGAAACCAGCCCTCCATAGCTTGCCCCATGCCCAGAGCAAGTAGACAGAGACAGAGTCAAGAATTCCTGATTCCCCGTGCCTGTGCTTAATCCACTAGATCAAGTTGCCTCTCAGTGTTAGTTGGTGGGAAGCAAGCATAAAGGCTAAGACCCATTTGAGCAAGCCATCCCTATTAAGCAATACAGTTAATCATATGATTAACCTTAAATGCATTCTTACATCCCATTGATTTCAATGGATGTTAAGCACATGCTTAAAGTTGAGCACATGCTTCAGTACTTTCTTGAAAAGGGGATATGCTTAACCATATTCATAACTGAATCAGGGTTTGAGAATGCAGTAGTGTCAATAAAAACAACAAGGAGTCTGGTGGCACCTTAAAGACTAACAGATTTATTTGGGCATAAGCTTTCGTAAGTAAAAACCTCACTTCTTCGGATGCATCCGAAGAAGTGAGGTTTTTACTCACGAAAGCTTATGCCCAAATAAATCTGTTAGTCTTTAAGGTGCCACCAGACTCCTTGTTGTTTTTGTAGATACAGACTAACACGGCTACCCCCTGATACTTGACAGTAGTGTCAATGTTAATCTTTAACCTGGGTCTCACACACAAAGGTGGCAACAACCAAATTATCACCTTTACAAACATGCTTCGCCCACCTTTATTATATAAAGGAATCCCAAACTCCATAAACAAAGAATTAACAACAAAGAGTTAAATGATTAAAATAAAACAGATGACAGTTAAGAAAGTACCTACTTGTTGGGAAGATCTAAAAGCCTGATAGGTGAACAGCAGTTGCTAAAAGCTTTATCTTTGCAAGCAATCATCAAAATAAGGTTATACATTTTATATACTACAAAGACACTGCCTTCTACTCTTCACCCTGTCTATGATTTCTTTAGATTGAAGAAACCTGTTGGCTTGAGTTCTTAAACCCAGATGAAAGCTTTGATTTCTTAATTAAATTTTATTGCTATCTGCATTTGATATTTCAGCCAAATTGTATCAACTGCTGCAGCAACAACAAAGTCACATCAAAGAGAAGCTCCACCTTCATGACCTGTAATTACAGAATGTATTGCTCAATGACACTCACTGTAAGATGCACCTGCCAGACAGCCCCTACTACGCTACCTAGGCCTAAAACAAAGCCACTGCTCTGAACTAGGATGAATCAGTCTATGTGGAACCGATCTTTACTTTCAAACAAAAGAGCTATGTTTTGTCAAGGCCTGTCATGGAATATTGCTTGTATTAAGGCTGATATGAGATTCTGAAAATGAAAGCATGCTGTACTATTGCACTGGCTTCAATATGAAGGATGGGACCAAAGATCAAAGCAAAAAATGGGAGAGAGAAAGAAAACCGTAGAAATGGGAGAATGAAGGGGAGCAGGGGAAAAGATGGAACAAAAGAGGAACAGGAAGGGAAATGGAAAAAGGAAATTAATAGAGAAATGATTTTAATAGGGAGAAGAAGAAAAAAGTTAATTAAATGGCAAAAGGGCACTCAAAAAATGGGGATAAAACAGCCAGACATAAAGGAAAGAAGTATTTGGAGAGAAGAAAGAGAAAGAAGAGACACATACATAAGTCAGTGTCAACTGAAAATTTGCAGGCAAATATTTCTCCTCTTAAATAGTTACACAAGTAATGTGAATACACAGATTCATGCCAATAAAACGTTTGGGCTATACAGTCATCTATTCCATGTATTTGTGTATTTTGGAACAAGCCGAAACTTAATGTGACAAAAACTCACTATCTAGGCCTCACTAAATTTGGAAGCCTCCTTGGGAACTCCAAAACTAATTACCAGTGCTAATGTCTAGGGGATTGGCTACACTTGCAAGTTAGAGCGCATTAAATCAACCCCAGGCACCCTAACTCCTGAGGTGTCCACACTGGCAAGGCACTTAGAGCGCCTGGACTCTGCATCTGGAGCACTCCTGGTCATCCACCTCCACGAGAAGCACAGAGCTTTCTGCGCCCTGGCTGAAATGCTCGATTCTCAGTGTCGACAACGTGTTGCATTACTGTGCTGTGACTGGCCTCCAGAAACGTCCCATAATCCCCTGAAGTCAAGTGGCCACTCTGGTCACGGTTTTGAACTCGGCTGCAGGCATGCGGATATCTCCTTTCAAAGCTCCATTTCTAACAGCCAGCATGCTTATCTGCTCCGGGACAAAGCAAACTATTACTGTGGAATGCTGCTCCTGCCGAGGCAGGCGTTTGTGCGTGTGTGTGTGTGTGTGTGTGTGTGAGGGGGCGGGGGGGGAGTCTGCTGCTGTCTGACCTTACAAGACTGCATGCTGACACACTCTCTGCTCCCCAAAACACACTGTCTCTCCCCCCACATACACACAACACACTCCCTGTCACACTCCACCACCCCCCCATTTGAAAAGCACACTGCAGCCACTTGCACACTGGGATAGCTACCACAATGCACTGCTCTCTATGGCATTGCAAGAGCTGCTAATGTGGCCACGCCACTTGCTTCCAGCTGACACGGCAGCGCTTTCCCTGCTGCGGTCTCCGAAGGCTGGTTTAACTCCCAGCGCTTTACATCTGCAAGTGTAGCCAAGCCCTGGGAAACAAAATACAAAGAGGAAGAGTAAAATAGGGTAGAAGAAATCACAGGCTAGATATTAGAGCGGGTCAGAATTTTTTCACCAGAATGCCCTTTTTGCAAAATAAAAAATTTCCATGGGAAAATTTCAATTTTATTGAAGAAAATTGAATTTCTTTAAGGAAAATCAAAATGACAGCTCCCTTGCTAGATCTACCAGAGATCAACAGTGACAACTTCAAGATCCTTGGGGTGAACTCCTGGCCTCATTGAAATTCAATGGGAGTTTTTCCACTGACTTTAACCGGGCCAGGATTTCACACCTCATCTCTCCATGGCATCAGAAAATTCTGATTCTATTTTCTGAAATCACGCTAAGTAACCTAGTTGAGAAGAACAGGTATAATAGAGATTCTATAGACATGTAAACTGAAAGGAATCTGCTATGGTGAATGTGAACCTGGGTTTTTAGGTCTGAAGCTCTGCCTGATAATATCTGTGCTTCTATACTGGAATCTATATTCTACCCAGTTCTACAGTGCTATCTCATGCTGGCATATGGACCAAATTCCATGGTCTGTAACTGGGCCAAATTCCCATTGAAATCAAATGGGGTTTTCCTCAATTAAGGCAGAAGTTGGATCATAGACTTCAGTTGCATAGATATAAATGAGGACAGAGTTTGGCTCAGCATTTTTTAATCTTCTTCATTGTTATGGGTATTATAGTAGCGCCTGGAAGCTTCAACCAAGATCATGGTCCCATTGTATTAGATCCTATACATACACAGAGTGAGAAACAGTCTCTCTCCTAAAGAGCTTACAATCTAAATAGACAAAGGATGGGCAGGAAAACGGACATAGAAAAGGAAAGCGACACTCCCGAGGTCACATAGAAGGTCAGTGCTAGGCTGGGAATAGCACTAGAGTCTCCTAACTCCCACTCCAGTTCCCTATCCACTAGACCGTGCTGCCTTGCTCAGGCATTTTTAGTGCTGCCATACCTCACGATTTAATCCTGAGTAACAGGACAATAATTAATGGAGATATCCCATTTCCTAGAACTGGAAGGGACCTTGAAAGGTCATTGAGTCCAGCCCCCTGCCTTCACTAGCAGGACCAAGTACTGATTTTGCCCCAGATCCCTAAATGGCCCCCCTCAAGGATTGAACTCACAACCCTGGGTTTAGCAGGCCAATGCTCAAACCACTGAGCTATCCCTCCCCCCAATAGTCCCTGCTGGAGCCAGTCTCCCGAAGCCAGAAGTTCCAGCCTTCATGGGACTTCCAGCCCTGACCAGGAGAAACACTGGATGCCTTCCCCACTTTCCCAACTCCTGGGGGAAGAGCAGCCAATCAGAACTTCTGCAGAGCTCTGTCCCCCAAGGACAGGGAGGAATTTGGGGATATGGAAGTGGGAAGAGGGAGAAGCTCCTAACATTTTCATAAGAGGAGAGGAAGGAATAGAAAGAGCTCAATGGGTGGCTTTGATTGGAAAGTGGGCAAAATGTATTAGCTTCAGGCAAAGGTTAGTTTTAATGTGAAACCCAAACTAAATCTCAGCAGATAAAAAGACAAAATTAATCAGCCAGAGACCAAAATAAAGGATCATGTGGGCCCCTGAAAAATAACACCCTTGAGTCTCATCTTGCTTCCATTTGATAAACATAATGGACAACAGATAGAATGATGTCCTGCTGTGGTAAGTAACCAGTGGCTGCTGCTTTTATAGAGTCGATTAGGCATCTTCATAGTGAGGACTATTGAAGCATCCTGGCTCTGTGTATCTTCCAAGTGGAAGCTTAGCACAAATCTCAGAGATACCCGTACTCAAACACCTCTTGCTTCAAAGACTCCCCTCTCACTGCACAGCTCCCCTCTCCCCATCTCTCATTGCCTCTGAGTCCACTACCATCTTCTCATCCTATCATCTAAGGCTCAGAATCTCCCACACAGACCCTTAGTAGAAGCCATCACATATGTAAACACGCAGACCAGCAGCTTCCCATGCAAGCAGATGGAGCCTAGTGTCTGCCCTACCCAATCAGCATCAGCCACCTCAATGGTCTCCCTCCGACCCCCGACCCACTGTCCTCAGAGGCTCCCTGCCCAGCCCCAGTCAGCACCAGCTACCTCAGGAATTTTGCCATCCAGCCCCTTCCCTTTTACCACAGACCTCGCCACGTAGGAAACACCCCCTCTCTGTACCCCCCTCAGCCTCAGAGCCCCCTTCATCACACCCTCACACCACACACCCTCAGCCTCAGAACCCCCTTCATCACACCCTCACTGCACACACTCTCAGCCTCAGAACATTGCCTGTCACTACTACAGAATATTCACACACTTGTGATAACACAAAACAATGCAATGAAGCACCATTGAAGGGTTTAACAGCGCAAACATGAGTAAGCTGGTGAGGTTTTCTGTCAGGCCCTAAATCTATTACTTAACTATAAAAGCAACAGTTGGTATTAAAATATTTGGCATATGTGCTTTGTTGCTGATCAGCTCATTTATTCAACAACAAAGAAAAGAAAACGCTCGGGGAGCGAGAGGGGGAGGAGAGCCCATTACACTTAGAGAAGGCTTAAAAGCCCTGCGAAGTCTGAGATAAAAATAAATTGACATGGTATAGCCAATGGCCATGTTAATTGTCTGTGGTGATAAATGAGGATATATTAAAATGGCCTGGGTAGCTTAATCTGTGATTGATCTACCAGCAATTATCCTTTTTTCTAAATCTCTATATCATTTAATGAGGTAATTTCAGTGTTCTAATAAAATGTGGCAATGGAATGTTTCCAGATGTCCGGGGTACAAGCAAAAAGTAAGTTCTGCTCTGAAACCATAATCCATTTACTAAACCAACCAGCATCATCTTCTCATTGAATTACTCTTCTGTTTCAGTTAGAGTGAAAGAAGTTGCGAAAAAACTCTGAGTGTTTTGACAAATCCTTTCAAGTCACATCAGATCAGAACAAGAGGGAAGAAAAATCTGCTGACTTTATTATATAAAGCACCTTCATCACTACTGATACATCATGAATTACTGCTTTTACAGGTGTACCCTAAAACAGGTTGTTTAAATTTCACCAGTATAAATGAGCAAGCAGTTCAAATTGTGGCCCCTTACTTATGCCTTTACTGTGAGCTGTGCATGCACCAAAGAAAGGCTGACTTGGACAAGAGCTATAACCCCAGTTCTGGTACTAAAATTCAAGGCAGGGGGAAAGGCATGCTCAAAAATTCCTCTGCACTAGGAACATAAAGGATGTCATACTAGCTGTACTTCCCAGCTATTTCTACCTTACAGTCTTTATTTATAATTTCAATGTTATATGAGATACAAATATTTAAAGTTTGACATGACAATGACATGCAGATAGGAATGAGCATCACTTGGTCACCATGTCCTCAAACACATTTTCAGTAAAGTGTGTCTGAAAGAACAAGCCTACCACTACGCAGCCATGTTGGGGAAGAGGAAAAAATATTGCAGAGACAAGAATAATGGAGCTAGATACGCAGCTACTGAGCAACCACATTATAACAGAGAGGGAAGGAGAAGATTCATTCTTTTAGGGCCAGAGAAATACACTGTGCATAGGTAGGTTATTCACATTGTGTGGTTAGGTCAGGATTCAACATGTAGGCATTTTGTACTGATCTATTATTATTATCTAATCAATTTAGGAAGACTGCATTGCATCAGGTACACCCAGGGTTATCCTCATGAATCTAATGAGACTGTGAACTGGCAGTCTCTTAGTGGACTGGCAGACAGATTACCTCAGTAGAGCTCTGACCTGCCAGATCCACAGGACTCTCCCTTGACTGACAAACTGATTCAGTCCAAATGGTGCTAAATGGTTTATACACCTCTATCCCAATATAACGTGACCCGATATAACACAAATTTGGATATAACGCGGTAAAGCAGCACTCCGAGGGGCGGGGCTGCGCGCTCTCGTGGATCAAAGCAAGTTCGATATAATGCCGTTTCACCTATAACACGGTAAGATTTTTGGCTCCCGAGGACAGCGTTATATCGGGGTAGAGGTGTATATGTCTAGAGTGGAAACACTGAGAATATTGGAATACCCGACGATCCTCATCTTTGCAGCACCCTGAGCCTGGTTATCACATCTTCACTTTCCTCACTAAAAAGGGATAAGTCAGGAATATAACCGAAGCTCTATGTTTATCCCCCATTTAGATGGCTTGAGTGCAATGACATATGAAGCACAACCAGGGGCGGCTCTAGGCACCAGCAAAGCAAGCATGTGCTTGGGGCAGCCCATTTGCAGGGGCGGCAGGATCCAGCATGGGAGCTAAGAACCAACAGGGGGCCCTGGGAGCTGTAGTTCCTTGGTTAGCTCCCTGCCTCTAGAGCCAGCCATGGAGCAGGGAAAGAACTACATTTCCCAGCATTCCCTTGGCCACTACCAACAGGAAAGAGGGGGAGGGAGTGAGGTAGCTGAGACCTCACGCTGCAGCCTGGTATGAATGGAGAGCTGCGCTGTGAATAGGGATACCATATTTTAACATTCAAAAAATAGGACACTCCTCGGGGAGGGAGGGTAGCCCCACCCTGCCACCATCCACTCCCTCTGACTGCTCCCCACAGAAACCCCAACCCATCCAACCCGCCCTGCTCCCTGTCCCCTGATCACCCCTGCCCCTAACAGCCCCCCAGGACCCAACCCCCTATCTACGCACCGCTGCTCCTTGTCCCCTGATTTCCCCCTCCCGGGACCCCACCCCCTATCTAAGCCTCCCTTCTTCTGGTCACCAACTGCCCCCTCCTGAGACACCTCCCCCCCAACTTCTGCCCTAGGACCCCACCCCATACCTGTCCCCTGACAAACCCCGGGATTCCTATGCCTATTCAACCACTGCCTATCCCCTGACTGCCCTCCCCCGAATCCCTGACCCATCCAACCCCCCCTTCTCTCTGCTCCTGACTGCCCCCCCGAACCTCCGCGCCATCCAACCCCCCCCCCCCCCCGTGCCACTCAGACCAGCGTGTCTGGCTCCACGCACTGCCAGACACACTCCTGCATACATGCTGCCGTGCTCCCCTGCGGAGCCACAGTCCCCCCCCAGCACCTGCCTTCCAGATTTGAACACCTCAAAATTCAGGAGTGCTCAAGCTCAGTTTGGGCAGTTGTTACTTCATTTCTCCCAAATGAAATATACTGATCCACTGTAACTTGCTGTAGAAAAAGTAGGATAAAATTGAGCAAGAAATGCTTCCCAGTGGTTATTAAGACTGGAATTGCTATTTTCAACAGCCAGTGCCTTGTTTGTTTGTTTGTTTGTTTGTTTGTTTGTTTGTTTGTTTGTTTGTTTAAAAGGAAGACAGTGATATTGCATTGGCAAATTCCCCATAGAAAGAAAGAGTGGAACAAAAGAATAAGAAAGGTACCTCAACTTTTCCTCATTTATGTAGGACAGTCTTATAATATGCATCCAGATATCCTCCAATCACACAAGCTGAAAATTGTTCCACTTTACTGCAGTTCTGTAACCATGCGGGAACCAATCCTGTCTGTGTTCTGTGCATATCTAAAATTCCTGCTGAATGACTTGCTGTGGGAGCGAGTTACCAGTGACCCAGGGCTGCGGCGGAAGGAGGGTGCAGGTGGGGGTGGGAGAGAGCCCAGGGCTGGGGTGGCAGGGTGTGTGTGTGTGGGGGGGGGGGGGGGGGGAGAGCCCAGGGCTGGGGCAGCAGGGGTGTGCGGCGAGGAGCCGAGGGCTGGGACGGGGGCAGCCAAAATGTTTTTTGCTTGGAGCAGCAAAAAACCTAGAGCCGGCCCTGAACACAACAGGATGTGGGATTCCCTTCACTCCCTGGTTCACATCCAGCCCAGGTTGTTATGGATTAAGGGTCATGTGTCTGGAAACAGTGAAACTTCAGCATTTATTCTGCTGTGCACCAATTTCTGCTGCTGATATGTAACCATATCTTGCAATAGGTTTTCCAATGTATCTGAGGCAAGCACTATTGATGTCTACAGGGGGTGGTGGATAGTAATTTAGTTTCCCCTAGACTGTCTCACACTCCACCTGACCAACTTTCCATTTTAGACCTTTGTAAAAATCAGTCCCATTTAAGGTGTCTTAAGTTGGGTGACAAAAAATTGAGGACTGAACATCATTACTCACCTCTGTAAATCTTGGCCTATGATTTTGCCCTCTGAAGATTCTTTAGGAGAGCTCCTTCAAAGAAGAACAACAACAAAACAGCTGCATGGGCAGAATATACCAAGTCAAAATCTAAACTATAATTAAAACAACCTTTTTAAAGAAAAGGCAAACGCTTATAGGACTATTTTCTAATACCTAGCCCAGAAGCATTTTGGCTGTAGAGCAGATAAGAGCTAGGTAATTCTGTCAAGTTTTGAGGTTCAACACAGAACAGTGAGAGGTTGTGTCACTGCTTGTCCTGTAATCTTGAGTGCCTTAAAACGCTCTGCTGTTGTAGGTTCTTGTCTGGAAGTTCCCAGTCAGCATACAAGCACCCACTGTGTATCTATGCATTGAGTCACCCTGGTTCAGCAACTCTGACTCCAGTAGCCAGCGTGTTACACCACAGCCACACTCTGGTCACCAACCTTGGTTACTACTAGCCAAGTGACCCCAACACACTCCTAGTCCTGAATTTCCCCAAAACTGTCCACCCTGATAGGTCCAGCCCTCTCCTGGAACATTCAAAGGAGTGACAAGGTTCATTGCTCCTTTAAATAGACAAAAGCACAGAAGCTTGTTGCTTTCACTGGAGTTAATAATCACTTCCTGGCAACCACTGTACTGGATTGATTGAGAATGAAAGTAAAACAAATGTATTTAATCAAAAAGAGAGAGGTTTTAAGTGAGTTCAGATATAAGGGATAAAGTCAGAAATGGTTACAAACAAATAGAAGTGAGAAATGCTTTCTAGTAACTAACATTTAACAAAACTAAGTGTTTGTTCCAGGTGAGATTCTTACCACACCTGCTTCCACCAAGATGGCTGACCATGCCTGTGATCAGGATCTAAGGGTCACAACTTGAATTTTTTAAAATTCTTAAATTCTGCAGAAGCTAAAGAGTAAGCTTCCAACTGGTGAACTGGCTGATTTGTCAAGCCCAGTGGCAAGGCTTTGTATTCTATTACAAACAGCTTGTTCTGTAAGCTGAGACTGTTAATAATTCTATATGTGAACACCTTGGACTGTACAATTTAATACACTTTGAAAGTCCTGTACAAAAATACCCCCCCACACACACACACACACCAAAATAAAAGACCTATGGTTCTAGACAGTCACACAATTAGTGTAGTACATCCCCAACCCTGTTTTTATTTAGCGTACCCAAAGTCTGAACACACACAGTTTTTTATTCTCCAGCTGAAAACAAATAGGTGCTATAAAAGTGAGCAAAACCCCAATAGTTGAGGTCACAGTGATTCTTGATTTCAGTGTGCACAAACAGTTCTTATAATAAAAGAAAAAGGGGAAAGAGTGGCCCACTTAACCCTCTCCATTCTGTAAATAGTTTTGTTAGCTTTCAGCTTTCTCTTAACGCATGGCGCAGATTACAGAGGGTAAATATTAACTAGATATTGACTGCTGCTCCATTCATTGAATAGTGAATAATGCAGTTTAGATATGAAGGTCTACACTGACTTTTCAAAGGTTACAGAGCAGGAAGGGGATCCTCTGAATGGCCAATAATTGAAAATGTGAAGACGGATGACAGGGTGATCCCCGAAGTTTGGCTGTTCCAACCTGTGGGTTTTATTTTGCTCCATATCTTTGTTTAACTGGTAAAGCAAACACACAAACGTGCACTCAAGTTTATTTTAGAAATGGTAAAAGTCTCTTTCTGACTTCATTAATTCAGGCTTTTTTGTTGACACATCAAAGGCCCTCATAAGGGTAAATCGTGATGGATTACTGATTTTCAGCACTTTTCATAAAGTTTACAGAAGCATTCACTCCTCCTCCCTGCCCCCACCCCCACTCACAATGTCTTCTCAGCTATGGGCTCCAGAAGCCATTGTGAAAAGACAACATAGCCATTAGTATATGGTATTCTTCTAGGACAACTCTTACTTTAGTTATTGGGAAAAGAAATATTGCATGGGTTGAATTAAGGAAGCAACGACAGTCAGTACATGAGGAATGGTGAACTGTTCGAAGTACCTAATGATGATGGATAGCAAGTTTTAACCACCATGTCCAAATGAGACTGAGGGCTGTTCTTATGAAAATATAAAATATACTAAAGTAGATTGCTGAGTTAAGAATGTTGCCACAGGGGATGATTGCTAATGTATGGTCTTGATTTCCCTTCCCTGTAGCCAGGTATTATGATGTCATATGAAATTGTGATAATAAAATACAAGGGGAGTGTATGTGATTTTTTTAAGCCACGGTGGTTTATGATTCTTCATTTCAAAGCCGTTAAATACCCAATAAATTCAGCATGTGACTAACTCCTAAATTCTCTTTCAAACTGAAAGTGTAGCAGCACAGTATTCCTGCCTGCACTTCTATGGTAAACAGATCTAGAACATAGCCAGTACATTGTTGTGATCGCAATGCACAAAGTGTGGATACTCTATATCGTAACATACTGTTAACGTGAGATGTTTATTCCATGCACTGAGTGCTGCAGAATAAAGGCATGAGTGTCATCCTTAATCCTCTAGCCTGTGTTGGCTGTGCAATCAGCCATCTCCTTCCCTTAACTCTCCTTCCACTAACTTTGAGTAGAATTGAGCAAGTATTTAACCAATAATGTATCTGTAACATGGGGGAGGGGGGAGAGAAAGTGTGTGTGTTTTGTTGGTTGTGGTGGTGGTGGTTTTTATGAAAGTCCATGCTAAAGCTGGACTTTGATGATTTTCCTCTCTATTAACCAGGAGAATAAGCCTCTTATTCAAAAAGATCAAATGCATCAAGATGATGTTTTTGATTGGCCAGTCTCCCCTCCATCTTCTGTGATAACTGGGAGGCAAAACTGTTTGGCATAGGGCATAGAAAGGAGAACTCAGGCTCTGCCAGATGCTTATCTCCCTGGAACCTGGTGAGAACTATTGTGTGGGAGCCCATGGGAAAGAACCTGTAGTCGTATTTGAGGGTGGTACTAAAGGTGTGATGGGGTATTCTCTCACCTGTTGGGAATGAGGTTTTCCTGTTGGAAACCTGATAGGGATTCCCTTCTGTGGCTGCTTCTTTACAGCCACAAGAATGGCTTCTTCTGAAATCATGTTGCCTGGACAGGGAATGCTAGCAAAGAGTTACAAGGTCTCCATATGTCCCAATATGTGCAAAGATCTTGGACATCCACTAGTTTAGGGGGGTGTCAAAACCCCTGTCTGTTCCTGTGGAAAACCCCACTTCTCTGCCTGCTGCACTGACAGTGCAATGTTTCAGAGTAGCAGCCGTGTTAGTCTGTATCCGCAAAAAGAACAGGAGTACTTGTGGCACCTTAGAGACTAACAAATTTATTAGAGCATAAGCTTTCGTGGGCTACAGCCCACTTCTTCGGATGCATATAGAGTGGAACATATATTGAGGAGATAGATATACACACACATACAGAGAGCATGAACAGGTGGGAGTTGTCTTACCAACTCTGAGAGGCCAATTAAGTAAGAGAAAAAAAAAACTTTTGAAGTGATAATCAAGCTAGCCCAGTACAGACAGTTTGATAAGTAGTGTGAGAATACTTACAAGGTGAGATAGATTCAATGTTTGTAATGGCTCAGCCATTCCCAGTCCTTATTCAATCCTGAGTTGATTGTATCTAGTATGCATATCAATTCCAGCTCAGCAGTCTCTCGTTGGAGTCTGTTTTTGAAGTTTTTCTGTTGTAAGATAGCCACCTGCAGGTCTATCATCTTATATGTTCCACTCTATATGCATCCGAAGAAGTGGGCTGTAGCCCACGAAAGCTTATGCTCTAATAAATTTGTTAGTCTCTCAGGTGCCATAAGTACTCCTGTTCTTTTGACAGTGCAATGAAGAGGAAACTCCAACTACTACATCTGCACTGGTTGCAGGCCTACTTATGGATATTGCAGGAGGCCCACATTTCTCTTGTTTCTAGCCATGGAATTAATCAATGACAGTCTGGGGACCAGCTCCCCACACCATCATCGCACCCCATGCTGCCACCACCAGTTATGATCCAGAAAATGCTTCTGGGTGCCTGGATTCCCATTTATCACTGTGAGGTCTTGCTCAGAAGACCCAGAACTATGAGCCAATGTGTTACCCTTCTACCTTGGCAACTGTGAGAGTTTCCTGACATACCAGCCTGTCTGCCTTGCCAGCAAGCAGAGTCTTGACTTTCAGGTATAATCAGTGAACCCTAGTTCCCCAAAGACATCCCCCTACAATAGGGTTACCATTCGTCCGGATTTACCCGGACATGTCCTCCTTTTTGTGCTAAAAATAGCGTCCGGGGGGAATTTGTAAAGCACTCAAAATGTCCGGGATTTCCCCCCTCCCCCGGCAGAGCAGAGCGAGGGGCTGGGGGGGCTGCAGGAAAGTCCCGGGCTGGACTCCGGAGCAGCTGTAGAGGAGCCAGATCCGCCCTGCATTCTGAGCAAGTGTATCAGCACAAAGTGCAGCCCTCCCCTTTTGCAACTGGGAGCGGTTTCTGCCATAGCGTAGCAAAACGGGAGAGAGAGCACTTTGTGCTGATACAAGGGCAGCTCTCCCCTGCAGCCCGGTCCGGCAGCACTGTGCAGGGCCAGGGACCGGGTTTTGTTGTGCTGGGGAGCTTAGCCACGTGTCCGGCTCGCACAGAGCCCAACACCCTGTTCTGAGCAGCATGGTAAGGGGGCCAGGGAGGTTCTGGAGGGGGCAGTCAAGAAACGGGGGGGGGGCTTTTTGGGGGGGAGTGGAAAAAGTTTTGGGCAGTCAGGGTACAGGTAGGGGGTAGGGTCCTGGGGGGCAGTTGGGGGGGGGTCTTAGGAGGGGGCAGTTAGGGGACAAGGAACAGGGAGTCTTAGGTAGGGGGTGGGGTTCTGGAGGGCAGTTAGGAGCAGGGGTCCCAGGAGGGGGCAGTCAGGGGACAAGGAGCGGTGGGGTGGGGGGCTGGGAGTTCTGGGGGGGAGCTGTCAGGGGGCAGGAGTGGGGAGAGGGATCGGAGCAGTCAGGGGACAGAGAGCAGAGGGGTTTAGATGGGTTGGGAGTTCTGGGGGGGGCTGTCAGGGGGCAGGAGTGCGGAGAGGGATCGGAGCAGTCAGGGGACAGGGAGCAGAGGGGTTTAGATGGGTTGGGAGTTCTGGGGGGGGCTGTCAGGGGGCAGGAGTGCGGAGAGGGATCGGAGCAGTCGGGACAGGGAGCAGAGGGGTTTAGATGGGTTGGGAGTTCTGGGGGGGGCTGTCAGGGGGTGGGGAGTGGTTGGATGGGGCGTGGGAGTCCCAGGGGTCTGTCTGGGGGTGGGGGTGTGGGCAGTTGGGTTGGGGCAGTCAGGGGACAAGAGGCAGGGAGGCTTAGATAGGGAGTGGAGTCCTGGGGGGCAGTTAGGGGCAGGGGTCCCAGGAGGGGGCAGTCAGGGGACAAGGAACGGGGGGAGGGTTGGGGGTTCTGGGGGGGCGGGAAGTGGGAGGGGCAGGGGCGGGGCTAGGGCGGGGCTCCCCCCGTCCTCTTTTTTGCTTGCTGAAATATGGTAACCCTACCCTACAATGTCCAGTCCCTCTCACTGGACACTCTCAGATATTAAGTTCTCTGCCTCCCATGAGAGTACATCAGCCTATTAGATTAACTAAAGACTCACTTCAATACACAGAGCTGAGATGGTTCTGTAATAACATTAATAAAGAACAGATATTTAAGTGATATTAATCAAGAAAGACAAGTATGGTTACAAACAAAACACTTTCTAATGACTAGAGCTGAATTTTAGCAAGTTACAGTCTTTACCTAAGCAATTTCCTTTCTTATGTCAAGTTACCAGTATCCCTAGCCCTCCCGACTAGGGGAATCCAGTTTTCCACAGGTTCAAAGAGTGCAGTACCCTATATCCATCACTCAAGGGTTAACTGAAAGGTCTTTTTCTCTCTGTATATAGCTCAAGGTCCACAGTCTGTGCCAAAGGCTTCTTGGGTTACAGATTCTGCCCCCTGCTGTGATTGTTAAAGAGTCAGTCTTCTCCACTGCTTGTTTAGCTTGATGGCTTTCTTCATCTTTCATTGTCCTCTACCTGTAACCAACCCAGACAAACAGGGTAATGTAGATTTCTTTGTCTAGGGCAGGCTGGGTTTTAAGAATAGATATGCTGCAACTATAACTCTGTGTACACAATCCATACATACAAACGCAATGATTGTCAGGACCAGCGTGTCACCAGTTTACATCTCTCTCAAAGGTGTCATGTAAGGTATCATTATGACAGTGTTGGGGCAATGAGTGTGTCAGGCCTGACTGAGTTACAGTAGACTGCCAGTTGGCAGTGAGCAGCTCCGAGGGTCACAACTGTACAGTGCAGAGAAAATGTGTCAAGGCTTGATCTTCGCCAGTGTCCTGAACAAAACCGATAGAGAAAACAAAACCCCAGTGAGGGCAGGCATTCATACCTGCAAGCCAACATTTTAAAAAATATTAAGCGGTAGAAATTAAGATAAACAATACAATTTCTAGATAATTTAAAGTGACATAAGGGTCCTGTAAAGATTGTTACATAAGAAAGTAATTTAATAGTCAAAGAACAAAAACAATAAGAAACATTAATGTCAAAAATGAAGTAATGCAAACTGAATGTAATTATCCATAAAATTATGACCATGCATGTTCCAGGGAACCATCATTTGTGTGGGTGCCCGTTTCCAAAATTTTAGGCATATGCAAGATTGACTACGCAAGTCAAGCTATCAGAGGAAAACAATGATTGAAAGGAGTAGCCTAATAGCACTTTTCATCTAACTTCAAGATTTTCTATTAATGTAAAATTGTGCCTCGTCCCCTTCACGTTGGAACAATCACATCAGGTACTACAGCAGAAAATAAAGGGGTAAATGGATGGACATCCACAAAGCCTCTCCCACTATGTAGCCAGATAATTGGCCTTGGCCTCTTTCACAATGATACATTTTCAAGTAAGGAAGACAGATATTACATTGATTAAAGATTGTAAGAGGTGCTAAACTTTGGGGATTGCATGTCAGATTTTTTTTTTTTTTGCGCTGAAAATGTAAGTGTGCACATACCTTAGCTCAGATTGCTCTGAATTAAATGTTGGTTTTCCTAACCTCCAGAACCTATGTACTGTAAGAGCCCTGAAGTTATCACACTGATCCATTAGAGTTACATTTTCAATGGAATGTGTAAAAAAATAATTTTTGTTTAAGTTTAAAATATTAGAAACAGTCAGAAATCAGGCCAAAATGTTTCATTTGACCTGAAAATTAATTTTCTTTCATTTTCAATTTGTCAAAAATTGTTTTCATATCACCTGAAAAACAATTTAGGAATTGCCAGCAAAGAAAAATCCATTATTCTCCTAGCTGTACTTGTTATACTTTTGTCTGCAAAATCAGAGTTTTTTATTATTGCTATCTATTGCCTGCGTAAATACTTATAGATTGTGATCAAGTCACCTTTTAACTCTCACTTAAATAAAGTGAATACATTGATCTCCTTAAGTTTTATTGTAAGGTCTGTTTGAAGACCCTCAATCACTCTTGAAGCGCTTCTGAGCCCTCAAAAATATTTCCTTTTTTAAAAATGTAGACACCAGGATAGGACACGATATTCAGTAGCAGTCTCATCAATGCTATATGCAGAGGTAATATCCAACTTCTACTTGATATTTCCCTGTTTATATATCCAAGGACTACACTAGCACTTTTAGCCACAGCATCACTCTAGGAGCTTCTTTACGGTTGGTGATCTACCAAGTCTTTTTCAGGGTCACTATTTTCCTGGCTACGGCCTGTAAATATGGCCTATGTTCTTTGTTCTTAGATGTATGACCTTTCATTTGGGTATATTAAAATGAATGTTTGAGTACACCCAGTTTACCACAAGATCCAGATCACACTTCATAAGTAAACTTGGCAGGATTAGATTGTTAATTGGTAAGTGTCAATAAACATTGATTTCACTGTACTCAAAAACAAATGGAAAAAAATGTCCATTAATAATTGAAGTTTGCCTATCTGTACAGTAAGAAAAATCCTGATTACATGAAACTAAGATGTCAAAGATATTTACTTTTTATATTTTGACATAAGATGTTGACAGTTTGTGTTTTAACAGTTAAAGCTTTAACTTTTTGAATTTCAAAATCTGTCATTGTCTGCCTCCATAATTTCCCACAATCGAAAATTAAAATGGATTAAAAAAAAATTTAAAAATAAGCCAATATCTATCAAAGTTATATAAAAAAAATCAAATCAATTCTGCCAAGCTTATGTGTAAGTGACCTTTACTCATCATTATTTACCAGTCTACCATTGTGGCATATGAAAACTTCAAACCAGCAATTGATAAGAATATTTATCAAATCATTGATAAGAATATTACTTAACATTGGTCTGAGAATACAGACTATTGCAGGACCCCACTAGAAATACCCCACTCATTGAAGGGTTCCTCATTACCAATTATTGTTAAACAACTTAAGGTCTACAATTCAGTGAGTTGTCAATCCATTTACTATTTGCCATACTGATTTTGTATCACTGATTTAAAAAGAGCACCATCTCAGAGCACTTTTTAAAAAGTGAATTTAGTTGAACACATTCTTTTCAGATAGGTGAGTATCAATAAACAGAGTCACAAAAAAGGTCCAGCAACTTACCCACAGAAGGCCTTATAGAAAGTCAGTCACAAAGCTGGAAATACAATGCAGAAATCCTGACTTGTTCCCAGACCCCGTCCACTGACTCACATGACTTATGGCTTGAAACAAACGATAGCCCCGAACTACTAAATTTGCAGCATGATTCAAACATCCACCCAAAATATGAGCATTTTGGTTCATGAATCTTGTATCTTATAGGGATAAGTCTGACCTGCAGATCTATACTAGAAGTGTGAATTATCTCATTGTTCACAGAGACTTGTATTTGAGGCTCTGGCAGGGGGTCATGTGTATTAGAAATTAAAGATGTGCAAGAGCTTAGAAAAAAACCCTCCCTGTCTACCGAGGGGTTTTGTTGGCGTTATTTATCACAATGGCCACAAATAAAAGACCTGCCCCCAAGCTGCTTACACAAGCTATGATCAGATACAAAAGTAGCCAGGGGTTAACAAGAAAGTGGAGAGAAAGTTGAAGAGGGAAGATGGGGTAAGAGTCAGTAAGATAATGTAGTCATTCTCCAAAGACTGGTGCACTGCACTACACAGTAAAGTTGATTATAGAATTAAAAAAAAAAAACCCACACACAGTAAATGTCTTTGCTAATTTCTTGTAAGCTTTGTGGAAAAAATGAATTGTAGGAGGAGAGGGAGACTTGAACAAGAAGTTAAGTTGGCAAACCAGCTCAAAGGGTGTTCCAAATGTAGAGGGAAGCATGGGAGAAGTATCAGGAGACTAACAAGCCTACAATACCACCATAGAGGCAGCTGTGGTATTTTAAAAATCTTTAAGAGTTCTAAGTGTTTTTCTTTTCAACAGTGGACAATTAAGCAAGAACCTATTATATGAGAGAGGAGGGAAAAAAAGTCAGACTGACTTTTGAAAAGGTCCCAATTCATTTATGTACCATTCCCCTGGAATACTCATTATTTTAATTTGTGAAGAGTGCATTTTGTCATCCCTTACAGCCCACATACAACAGGACAGTCTCCCAGCACAGAGAATCTGGAGATTCTCCACTGATTTCAACAGTGTAAGTGGTACAAGGGAGGGGAAAATTGTGTCCATGGACATTTGCTGACAGCTGTTCAGTTACTTCACCATCTCCAGAAATCCACACAGACAGCAATTTTAGTATCTAACTACTAGTTTGTACATGCATTTTCCAAATTAGCATACGCATTTGCAACAGACAGGTGCACATGAGCATGTGTGCGCACAAACAGGAGTCAGCCTTTGAAAAAGTCAGGGCCGCCCAGAGGGGGGGGCAAGTGGGGCAATTTGCCCCGGGCCCCGCAGGGGCCCCCATAAGAATGTTGGAGGCTCCCTGCCCCACCTCTGCCTTCGCCTTCCCCCAGCGCCTCAGCACACCGCGTCCAGGAGCGGCCCTGGACAGCGCTGCAGCGGCGTGGCCTAAGCGCCTCCCACTCAGAGCCGCTTGGTAAGGGGGCGGGGCTCCGAGCTCCAGGCTGAGCAGCGGGAGCTCAGGTCCTGTGGAGCCACTCTGCTGCAGCGCTGTCCAGGACAGCTCCCGGACGCGGCACGCTGAGGCTCCGGGAGAGGGGGGAGGCGGGAGTAAGCAGCATGGTAAGCCCCTCTGAGCTGGACACCCCCCTGGCCCCCAGCTCCAAGCCCAGCCCCTCTGAGCCAGGCACCCCCAACCCCATCCCCCCCACAGCCCTGACCCCCAGCTCTGAGCCCAGCCCCTGTGAGCCGGGCACCCCCAACCCAGAGCCCAGCTCCCCACCCAGCCCTGGGCAACAGCAGCGCCACCCCCAAGCTGCGACAGCCCATTGGCATCAACCATCACCATCACCCAGCGACAGCCCATTATGTAATTGCAAATGTATACATACCATTAAAGCATTTCATGTTTTTAAATAATGTATTTCGTGTATTTTCAAATTATTCAAAATTAATTTTTGAATGTATTTCACTGGTTATTTTTTACATTTCCAAATATGTGTTACTATAGTATTGCAACTTTTTTTTACGGAAGGGGCCCCCGAAATTGCTTTGCCTCAGGCCCCCTGAATCCTCTGGGCGGCCCTGGAAAAAGTTGGGCCCCAATTGACAGTACTTCTACGATAACATTTTCCACTTGTTCATATGATGCATTCCTGTGGTTTGTAGGCCTTGGGCTTGGCCATGGTGGCAGATACTCCCCAAGCTCCAAGATGGTTTTGCATTAGAGATGGCTCCAAACTAAAGCCCCAGGTCCAAACATGCTTAAACTTCAGGCAAGTTTTTATTCAAATCTGGATACCAACTCCGTGGCTTGGGGCCTTTTCCATTTTATACACTAGCTCTTTCCTCGGATGTTGTGTGCTCCTGTAATCAGCTCCTGGGTGTACTTGGGATCTATTTCAGCAGTTACCAAAAATATGCTAAAGATACAGTAAATGCAGAGTCAGAACAAAACGGCTAGACAGTAACAATGAGAGTGATTTCACTCTTTGCAAGATAAGATTTGGTTCAGAAATTGAGAGAGTCTAAAATAAAGAGGTTCCTTATTGTTTACACTTTACTACATAAGTGTAATCCCATATACTTCTGACCATCTAAAGGAGCATTACTTTAAATGCATCCACTGGACCATCTTAAACAAACAAGGACATGCGGCGTGGGGGGGGGTGGGGGGGGAGGGAACCACCTCCAAGAGGAGTTGTCCATATTATTGTCAGACAGACATTTTGTTGAAGAAAATATGGTGGTTTAAAAAAAAATAGTAATTCTTAGCACTTCGTATTTTCAAAGTGCTGTGCAAACAATCCTCAAAATGTGACAAGAGGAAATTAGTTTGCATGAATTAAGAACCTCCACCATGAACCTTCATTTATAGTTCAAACTGAACTGCAACTGAATCAGGAAATCCAGTCAATTTGAAATAAAAAAAGGTGTCCCCATAGCCATTTTGAGGGTTTTACAACCACATTTTCATATTTAAAAAGAAATTCCCTCCCCGACCTTTTGTTGTATGAAAGGCCCACAAAAACAAAGAGGGAACTGACAATGCAGGGAAAACAGGGAAAGGGGGGTCAGAGTGAATGAGAGGTGGTGGTGGGGATTTTCCTCTAGCCCAAGTGTTCACAAGATTGGGGCCAAGTTAAACACGCTTAAATGTTTGCAGGATCAGGGCCCTAATCTCTTTCATTTTAAGTAACCTCATAAATTACTTGTAGCAATAGAGGCAAGACATTTTAGACAAACATGCAATTGTTACATTAATGGCGTCCCTTCAGCTATTAACAGAAGTGCCAAGATACCACAAGAAAGATACTGTGAGATCAAAAGCAGGAATTTGGGAAATCTTCCCAAAAAGAGTCTGGTCTCATGAGATTTCTAGCTCAGTTGCTTAACCCCCTCCATTCCAGCACTTCAAAGAGTAAACTAAGACAGCCTACACTAATTTAGTCACAAAGTGGGCCAAACCAGAGTGATGCAAGTTACCAGTGAGTGGGTGAAGGAGTTTGTTACTATAAATAAAGGGATATGTACTCACTGATTGGGCTGCAAGAAGATTAAAGTTACTTTTTGAGTGCATGCCTTTTCAGGTCTCTAAGAGTCATCTGCCTCGGAGTGGAATCACATTCTTCTCCCACTCTCAGACTGGGCCTTGCCTGCAGTCCCCTGTGTATCAATCATGATTACCTTAGCAGGTCTGACTATGTCCAGACCCAGCAATTCTGTTCCCTTCAGAAGCAATGCCACTGGTATCCAGTAACTCAACAGCCTTCTTAAAGCAAAGTATTATTTATTAGAATAAAAGCACTTAAGAGAAACTAGGTCTTAAGACAATAAAACAGACTATGCATGGCTAGCTTACCAAGTGTCTACCATCATTCACATGGGAACAAAGCTTCCTATAGTCTCCCCCTCAGTACCCCAAGTCCTCTGTGGTCTGGTTAGCATAGTCCAGTCCCTTAACTCAAACCATGTCTCCCCCCTGCTTCAGAGGAGATCTCCTTTAAAAGCTGCCCAGTCTTTTTGATCTCCAAGTTCCCAGCCTGGCAAAATAAAGTTTGCCTCTTGCATGGAGATGAGAATTGAAAATCCTATATTCTAACACTAACCCCTTTGTCTTTCATGCATGTGCCTGGCTGTTCTTATCTGGGACCATTGTATTGCTTTCCTACTTGTGCTTCTCACAATCCTCACTGAATTCAAGCATTCTAGGTATATAGTTAATATTCCACTATCCCTGAGTTATATAGTTTCTCAATACTAGCTTACATATAGGTATTCTTAAATTTTTACTTAGCAGCTCCATAACTGTCACACATGTACTGCATGCCCAGCAGCAGTACAGCTTCTATGCATGGTTTCATTCTTGTTCTGCAGGAACTACCTCTGGTGGTGGAGGAAAAATGGGTAGATCAGTGTCTAGACCCATTCAATCCCTGGTTTCTCTCCTGAAACTGCCCCACTCATTTCTAAACATTGTACATTGAAGAGATGAAATTCCATTGGCCATTCCTACTAAGTGCTTTCAACAGCAATTGCCGAGTGCATGCTGAAACAGGTTCCCGCTTTTGCTTTTCCTACCATACTACTTAAAATATACATCAATTCCATAAAAAAAGAAACCCACAGATGAAGCCCCATATACCCTTTTTGTGTTGAAATTAGTTCTGTTTAAACCCCGTGTCTTTAAGTACAGCTTAAGGGAAAAGAGCTTCATTGGCTAGTCACTAACATTCCCATCAGATCCTCTCCCCTGCGTCCAGTCAAGTAAATTGCAGTAGGCAGGCTAAGCAGCATTGAGAGAGGCGGGAGTAGACACACAGCACATATAACTATGTTTATCTTGAGGCTGATTTAGTTAATGGAACAATCCAAATTTGGGACAGAGTGTTGGACAGAAACATGTGCCAAGCAGATGATTAATGTGTTCTGTCAGTAGAACTGAATGAATGTTCACTTTTCTAATTGAGAGGGATGGGCTCACATTACACAGAGAAATTAAAAGTTGACCCCTATGCTTGCAGAACTGTTTCCTTTACCCATTCCTTATTTCCAACCATCTTCCCAGAGATGATCATCTCAAAAGAAAGCCACAGTTTCTCTTTACCCACATGACAAATATATCATCTTTTACCTCCTTTCTTTACTTCTCCATCATTCCTGTTTATAGCAATTGAACTTTCCTTGATATAGTGATTTACCTGAAGAACTCTATTCATAGTCTTACTTTTCTATGGCTTGCAGATTTCTAATCCATTTTGTAATGTGCATAGACCTGCTCACCTGTCTTTAGATCTCTGTGCTTGCCTGTAGATCTCATCAGCTACTGGCCATTGACAAAAACAAAACAAAGCAAGAACAATGTCAATATGGAAGAGAGACAATATAGTGTCAACAGTAACAAAAGTTATAGTTGGCACAGGAACATGTATTTGGAGTGCCGTTTAAGTCTAGAACAAAGTGATCTTTGGAAATGCTATAGAAGTCTTGGACATAATGAGATGGTAGGCTCAATACAAAGGCTTGTCTAAACAGGATAGGGGTTGTTGTCGGGTTTGGGGGGGGGCGAGGGGAATTGTTTTACACATCCTTCTCACATCAGTGTTGGTGCATAAGGTAGAAGCTAGTCTTTTCCATGCCTGTCATTTGTTACTGCTTTAATCTGCTCTGTGGTGTTGAGATTGTTCTGCCCTCCCTGTTAAGGGCAATTAAGGTTTCTCTTGGGCACCCTCATTTCCTCACAGCAGTTGGTTTTCACTGGACAGTTTCACATGAGAGCCTGTGTGATGACATCCAGAGTACATGCCCCCCCAAAATGTCCAGCACTTGCTTGTGTTTCTGGTGGGTGATGTCTCAGATCTTTGTTGGTGATGAAGTCTGTCCAAACCAGTGGCCAGAATCCTTTGTAGGTACTTATTTTTGGAAGGGGTCTAGTTTTCTGTTTAACATTCTGGTAGACCTCCAGCTCTTGCAGCCACATGTTAGCACTGAGACTAGATTTGAAATGAAAATTCAGGACTGTTTTTTTCCCCTGGAGCTATACATCTTTGATTTTTATATATTGTTGAATTTAATAAACATTGTGGATGCCTTTCCTATGATGCCACTTCCTTCTTGAGGTCTCTGTTGGCTAATATGGTGCTACTTGATATTCTGTTCTTCTGTGACATTATAGTTTGACGTCTGCATTTCAAGGATGGCTGTTTTAGCAAAACTAATTTTGAGCCCTGCTTGGCGTGCTAGTTTTGCCAGATTTGTCTGTGTTAGTTTGCAACTTTTTGCAGGTGTTGCTCAGTAGCTCATCAAAGTCTAGGTCTTCTAGGCATCTGCCATCTACTCATCCTACACCAGCATTTATGTTGCTAATGCAACTTTATCATGAAGACAAAGGCGTAGCGAGCGCCCGCCGTACCCTCTGACCGGAGGGGGCCCCGCAAGGAAGGGGGCCCCTAAAAGTGGCAAAATAAATACCGCATTCCAGTTTCTGCATTGTAAGGGGCCCCGCCCGGACGTATGTTCGGAGGGGGCCACGTTCGGAGGGGGCCACGTTCTTTGTTGCTACGGCCCTGCATGAAGAAATGTATTTATTTTAAACCAGTGCAAAAGGTAATGTACACAAACTTAGTTTGGCTTAAAACAGGAATATTTTGGTTTAGCGGATGTCTGAATACATTTCAGCTAAACTGAAATAAGCCACTCACACCAAATAAGTGTCCACAATGGATTAACTGGATCAGTTTAAAACCCCATTTACATTAAACTGATGGAACTTAATGATGAAGTCCAGGCCTATGTTTTCTACAGATGGCGGGGCCTGTAAGGTCAGCACAATGATTATGATGGATTTTGATTGCAATACCCAGTTACTGTGGGTGTAGAATAGAGAGGTTTTTACTTAGGGTTATGATGATGGCAGATGGCAGGCTAGTGTCAATATTGGGGTATGGGCCATTTGATAGGTTTGTTAATTATCTTAATTTTTGCATTGACTATTAGCATTTTAATTATTGGGCAGACAGGCACAATAAAATGTAAATGCATAAATAAAGTAGTAGAGAACATGTTTTTGACAGAAGAATAGAGCACCCTCCTTAAACAGTATACTTAACTGTTAGCAGAAATCAGAGTTTGTGACCTAATCATTGGAAGCCAGTCTGGAATGATAAATTGAAGTTGAAGTGAACCTAGGATTTAAATGACAAAAGCAGTATGTGGCCATCAAATTTTGAGCAGAACTTTTCAATTAAAGCAGTTAAAATATTCCCTTAAACGCTGGTAGCATAACACAGCCTTTAATACCTATTAATCGGCAATCAAAAATCTCCAGAATGCTAGACTTTAGAAAAGCAATCACTGAGAAAATGAGAAATGACAAAGAAAAAAAAGATTGGCCAGGGAGAAAAAAAATATGTATCTGGACGTCAGCAAAACAGCAGAAATATGGGAAGTATTTAACAAAACTGAAGAGGCCACAAACTAAATTAATGTTAGAACAGTTAAAGAACCAAAAAGAATAACATATATGTGTGATTAAGTGGGAACTAGATAATATTTGGAAACAAAAGCATTTTGCATTCCTTAAAGTGGAGAGCTGAATATTGATGAGATTACTTAAGTAACCAGTCAAGGTTTGTGAAATATTCCTGTTTTAAGCCAAACTAAGTTTGTCTACATTGCCTTTTGCACTGGTTTAAAATAAATACATTTCTTCATGCAGGGCCGTAGCAAAAGTGTAACCAATAAACTATATTTTAGACCCAGAATATCTGAGATAGAAATAGAGGCTATCATCCCCAATGGAAGAAACCAATGTACTTGGTTTTGACAAAGAATTGCAGGTCCATATTAAAAAAATATTTTTTCTGAAGTGCAAGTAACTCACCTATTTCTGAAGATACATATTTGAGAGTATTTAAATGTTTAAAGATGATCAATTCCATTCTCTGGGGCGGGAAAAACAGTAGGAAAATGAAGTTTTAAAATGTTTTAATTTTCTTCACAGAGTTATTTCATGTCTGCACAATGTACCATTATCACAAATAATGGTAGATGACTAAGCCTGAAGAGACATATTATAACTAGATCATAAATATTTTTGTGTTTCAGAAAGTTATCCCCAAACCATGCTTATATTACTAAAATTTTCTCCAGCCTCTTAATTTAAAATTGTACTATTCCATGTTAGTTCTTTGCTAACCTAAGTTACTTAACAATGGGCAAGACTGGGACTTTGCGTTCCAATTACATACTTTCAAAAATAGAGTCAGCATTAGCTATTAGTATTCTGAAACTCACACAAACACATACAACAGCAAACTCTAAATGGGAACATGTGTTTGAAGCATGTATCTGGCATGACAAAAGCTTTCATGAGGCCATCACAGACAGCAAAGATGCAGTTCTTCCTGCCAACAAGTGATTTCATATCCAGAGAATCGAAGGAGTTTGTTTAATACAAACAGAGGTTCCAGACAGGTTTCTGAACTGAATCAGGTCTTTAGATGCCAGGTTCCTGAACCAGAAAATGGATCTGGCTCCTGGTCTACAGGGAGCACATGGCAGATGAGGGAGGAGTAAGATAATTTGCACATAACAGAAAGAGGCAGGCATGTTGCCTACCAGAATCTGGCCTGAATGTCAGACAATTGCTTGCTTTCTTGAGATCAGAAATAATAAGTCTGTTTTCTTTTCTTTTAATCCTTTCAGCCATATAGCTATCACTTGCTGACATACGGATCAATTCCCACAGGAACTGATTACAACTCACATCACAAATTCCTGCTTCTAGCAACTTTTAGAAGGGTGGGGATGAGTGGAAAGAAGTGTATTGAAATGCCTATTATACGGTTTCGTGATTTGGCTCCAGAAAAGTGTTTTGGAAGCATGAGGGAGAGGAAGGATGTTGGTTGCTCTGCCATTTATATCTATTAGCTTCTGAATAGTGAACTAGTATTATTTCCATTAACTACAATGGGAGTCTTTCAAGGCTTGTCAACAAGTCCATCTTTAAGGACCTGTTTTGGTTTAACAAGATGTACAACACTGGCTTGTATGGAATGGATATGAGATTAAAATGAAGAGTCTTATTTTTATGGGAGAAAATCTAAATACATTTAATTTCCTGCAGCATTTGTTGACCTGATCTGAGAAAGCTTTACATTATACATTACAAATACTCTCCCCTCTCGTGTATCGGTATGGAAGTGGTCTTAGAGCAGTATGTAGTATGACATAGGATATATTTATCTTGATCATGGGGGAACAGGGATAGCTCTAAAACAGAGCCTTAGGCCCCCCTCATCCCCTTTGCGACGTGCAATGGGCTATAAGTGAGTGGGACTCCTGCTCCTTTTGACTCAAAACTGTTGAAGGGAGGAGAGCAGCACTAAAGGGACATTCACCCATCTCCCTCCAATCCTGTGGGAGCTATTCTCAATGAAAGCTACAGGGTTAGGACTCTGAAATAGGCTGGGACCCTGCTGAGGAGGAAGAAAGGGCTAAGGAACAGCCACTTTATGTGGCATCATCTGACAAGTTTGCAGGGGAATTCCTTCAGGAGTTAGTCCCCCATCCAAAACGCACTTCTACCGATAAGAATTCTTCATCAACTTCCATGGGTTTGGGATTAGGCCTTTCATGCTAACTATTGAGCTACATAATCCATAATTGAACCAGGAGCATATTCCTTCACTGAAAGACATCTCCTACACCAAGCCCTTTATTATTTTGTACAGTAAAAGTTAAACTATTAATCCACGGAGGGATCTAAAAAGGGCTACCATATTCCGTCCAAGTCTTTCACCTTGCTGGATCAGACAATCCAGATTCTTGTTGTTGTTGTTGTTCAAAGTTTTCCTAACGTAACTGATAACATGCAGAAAAAATCCTGGAAAATGAAATGAAAGACCAGGTTAAGCAAACTCTCGCGAACAGCAGTGTTCTAGATGCCCTGTTGGAGTCCAGCTAGCATGACACCAGTGAAAAAGAGTAATATCATTCTTTGTTTAACTCAAATTCCAACCCCTTCCCCCCCGACTGGTGAGCCAGTCCCCCAAGAGGCCATGAGCTCAGAGACTTTGGGTGTGTCTACTACAGAGCTAGAAAGGTGTAAATTCCAGCTCAAGGATTGATACCCAGAATAGCAGTGTAGCCACTGCTGTGCGAGGGCTAGCTGTCAGAGGACATACCTATGGTCACACAGATGGAGCATGGTTTGCACTCATAGCCGCAGCAGTGTGAGGGGCTAGTCACCCCACCTATAGTTCTGTTTTTAGTGTGTCCCGGCTCGATCAGAGTGAAGGGGGTAGGTCTCCTGAAGGCAGAATTTGTATCTTCCAGGCCTAGCGCAGACCTACCATCTGAACACAGGGAATCTGCACTGCTCATGTTCAAGAGGCCTTGGATAGCTTTTTACTAGTGGCAACATAGACAACACATATGGCTCGGAGAGAAACACGTAATCAGAAAGGAAACCATTTCCTTTTCTTTAAGTTATTTTTTCCATTGGTCCCAGTGCACAGCTCCCTTCTTCTCTATGCTGATGGTGTATATTATCTATAGCAGTTCTTAGCTGCTCTAGTGCAGGGATCGGCAACTTTGGCACCCGGCCCACCAGGGAAAGCTCCTGGCAGGCCGGATCGGTTTGTTTACCTGCCGCATCCGCAGGTTCGGCCGATCGCAGCTCCCACTGGCCACGGTTCACCATCCCAGGCCAATGGGGGTGGCGGGAAGCAGCGGCCAGCACATCCCTCAGTCCTTCCCACTGCCCCCATTTCAGCTCCCTAAGAGAAAGACCAGTGTTATTTTTTGCACAGAACAGCCATACTAGCAGCACTACCATATTATCCTGGTGTTCATAGAAGAGGAGTATCTGAACTGGGTACCTCACAGACCTGAAAACCTCACAAACAGAAGAAGCTGGGCAGGAGTTTAGTCATAGGCACTGACTCTGTGGGTGCTCCAGGGCTCAAGCACCCACCAAAAAAAGGGGGTGTGGGGTCTTAGAACCTGCAAGACCACATTAATCTTTTGTGGGCCCTGGTGCCTGAACTGTGGTCCCTTTCCCCCCGCTGCCATGAGACCCCATCTGTCTCTCACCCAGGGAGGAGAGGAGCACGGGCAGGGCCTTCAGTGTGTGGGCCCAGTGTCATGGTGCCATTGTAAACCCAGTACTGATCACCCACAAGCCACAGTGTTGCTGAAAGTTTCATTCAGAAAGCTACAGTGAGACATAATGTCTTTAAACTGGGACGTTAGTGAAGACAGCTTGTAGGTGAGTGCAATGATTTTAATATACTGTAATTCATGATAGTATTGTACTACATAATTACACTATTTTAATAATTATTTCATTGTTAAGATACCAATGATAGACACATTTAATCTTAATTATAATAAAGTATATAAATATGCTGAAAATAGCCACCCCCAAAACTGGCACAGCCCCCAACCGCCCAAACACACACAGACTTGCCTCTCTTCAAAAAACACCCACTGGCAAAACCAAAAGTCAGCGCCTGTGGTTCTAGTAATGTGCTCAATAGGGGGAATGTTTTGGCCAAAGTACAATTCTGGCTGCAATTATTATTTTACTTTTGAGTCAGGGGGGATTTGTACACTTTAAGAGGCTCCGTTTCAATAGGAACAGGAAGTTACAGCATATACAAACACCCATGTAGTATGTAAAAATCAAACATTCATCTCTATTACAATAAAAACAATGAATGAAAGCATTGAAATCCCCAACTATAAATATATCAAATGGGTGAGGATAAATATTGGTCTAGTAGGCAAGTTCCTGTTTCTAATTAGACCTTAACATCATGCCTTATGGGGTTACTAGGCCATTGTCTTCAATTCAGATGTAGCAGTACTGTACTTTTAGTTGTAAGCTTGAAATTGAGCAGCGTGTGTCAGTGTAGCGCCTTAAAGGCGGATGCATTCTTTTAATATTACCCCCTAGAAATGTCACTGCAAACTTGAATCATTTGAGGGCAGAACACAGTATACTTGTTGTGTGCGTTTCCGTTCGAAATATTTGGAGAACTCGAATAGGTCATAGACCTTTGGGAGATAGAAATTCTGTTAGTTGAAGTGGTGAGAACCCAGATTGAATAAAAATAACCTGATACTCTCTGCCTAATAAAAATAAAACTGCACTTTTATAACAACTTCCATCTCAGGATCTCAAAGGATTTTATAAATAAGAATAAGTTAGGGCTGAGAGATAGTTAAGATAGGGAAATTGATGCAGGCTGATTGAGTGATTTTCCCAAACTCAAACTGGAAGTCTTTAGCACAGCCAGGAATAGAGGCCATATTCCCTGTGGTTTAGCACATGACTAGCCTTCCTCCCTGAGCAGATAGGTGGGATCCCAGGCAACACAGCTCGTGCCTGCAAGAAATGCCTTGGGTGCCTAAGCTGCCTGACTCCAGGCAGCAGGTTCCTGTTTGTGGATCACTAAGTAATAGGTGCTGGAACTAGCGGTGCTGGAGGTGATGCCACACCCCCTGGCTTGAAGTGGTTTCCATCATATACAGGGTTTACAGTTTGGTTCAATGGCTCTCAGCACCCCCACTATACAAATTGTTCCAGCGCCCCTGCACTAAGTGGAGCTAGGCATCTCCTGCAGCCTGGACTTAGGTGCCTTTCTCCTGTGAGAGAGATGAGGCAAAGGACACTCCCTTCTCTTAATCTCTCCCAGGGCTTAATTTGTGCCAGGACTTGGCAGTTCACAGCCCCGGCAACTCTGGGCATGAGTTAGGTATCTGCCTCACTCCACATACATACCAGCCAGAGGAAGTGCGGAGGTCGGAGGGGGTACCTGCCTTATAACTTTTAACCAGTGATTAGAACACTTGCCTGGAATGTGGTTCAATTCTCCCCTTGTCCCCCGCAGAGAGAGGATTTGAATAGGACTCTCCCACTCCTCAGGAGCATGCTGTAGCTACGGAGCTATGGGATATTCTGATGTGGGGATCCCTCAGTCTCTCCCATTGAATAAGAGTAAATACAGAGTCATTGGACCAGAGAGAGAAACTGACTCAGTAGTCAGGGCACCCCTTTAGCAGGCAGGAGATCCCAAGACCAGTGCCCCTGCTCCAGTCACTCATTTATCCACAGTGGAGCAGCTTCAACAGGAGAGATTGGGGGGGTGCCCACAACAGAATATCCCCCAGTTCTGTGGTTAGAGCACTCTCCTGAGAAGTTGGAGGCCCCTGTTCAAGTTCTGGCTCCCCATCTAAAAGAGAGGAAGAATTGAACCTGGATCTCCTACGGTCCCAGGTGAGTGCTCCAGCTGCTGGGCTAAAGGTTTTAAGGTGGGCATTGCCTCCTCCGCTGGCTGCCGGGTTTTGAATGGGACCCAATCCAGTAGGTGTGCTCAGAGACCACCTAACAGATCAGGCCCCACATCCGAGATAAGCAGCTAAATACTCATCTTCCCCTGGTTTGTGGAGCTTAGGTGGGAGATAGGTATCCAGATGCTAAGAGGGAGGCAGCATGCTCAGGCAGAAACTTAGGTGCAAAGGGAACTTTTACCCAGAAAACCTAGGCACCTACAAGTTTGGTGGGATTGCATTGGAGCCCAAACTGGGACTTCAGCACCTAAATCTGGGTTTAGGCATCTAAATACCTTTGTGGTCCCACCCACAATAGCTATCTAGAAAGAGCATCCAGTTTCTCTTCCCATCTTTTGCATAGTGGTGTTATTGGCGAGTTGTTAACAGTTGTCCAGGGGCCATGCAATGTTGAGTGGGAGAGGAAAGAAAAAGGATAATCAGCTTTGCAAGAGCACAGTCCATAGTACACAAAGCTGTTGGTTCAGCACACCAGACAGCTGCTCAGACTCAAACAGGAACAGTCCTGAACTACTCACTCAGGCACAACTCCCAATGACTTCGGCAGGAGTTTTGCCAAAGAGTTCAAGACTGTTCCCATAGCCAGGGATAATCTAGCATGTGGCACATCGAGGTGCCTTGTGGAAAGAGAGGCTTAATGCTGGCTCAGCAGGAAGCTTCTCAGAGAATCCCCCGGGTGATCAGTGGAGGGGATGTTGGCAGCTGAAGTGAAACAGTTTCATTATGGTGCAGTGAACTGAAAGGGGAAATGAGTCCTGGTTTGTCTAAGTCCCAAACAATATAACTCACATTATTTGTCTGATGTAAGAATTCTTTAGCGTTATTGAAAACCTTAGTTGTTTGCCTTTGTTTTTGTATACGGAGCATATCTCACACACAAATACCCAAGGGGCGGGGGAACCTAGAAATAATATTTACATTAATTTTAAAAGAGAAAAGTTCCAAGGCAATAGTAATCCAGATCTTTTAACCCCAGGGAACAGAGAGTTAAAGTTAATGAAGGACTCAAAGGAACATACCAAAAGAAAACTTCATTGGACTCTTGCTTACATCAGTTGCATGCCAGTGTAATTCCACTGACTCGAATGCAATTACTCATTATTTAAACTACTGTGAGAACAGAAGCAGGCCCAGATGGCATTTGAAGTAACTTGTATAGACAACCCACGTTACTGTGAGTTCAGAGCATCAGCTTAAGCAGTTATTGGCATGTTTTCAAAACTCATTGGCATAATGAAAAAATAAGGGAGTGGGGGGAAACAGCCACCTCACTGAATTTACACGGTAGTGATCAGTAAGAGGTTTAGATAATACAGTGGCTAGCTGGAGATTAGCTCCAAAAATATTCCTGACCTCATTGTGGATGCTCTAAACCAGAGATACTCAGACGGAGGCTCAAGCGCCACAAGTGGCTCTTTAATGTGTTTCCTGGGGCTCTTTGCAGCACACTATATTAAAACACTGATTTAATTATTAACCAATCAGGATGCTTTTACTATGTTATTAACCAATTGTAGAATACTTGGCCAGTCATTTTGTTGTGAGGATTAGAATAGTAAATGAAATAATGAATTCACACGACTGTGGCTCTTTCATGGATCGCTAATTTGGCTCCTGAACCACAGAGGTTTGAGTATCATTGCTCTAAACCAATGGCAGCCACTATTCTGTTTTGATTTACTCCCTGATGAGCTGCTTCTAGAAGAGTGAAACTGCAGTCTCATCCACAAAACATCACTTTCAGGGATTGTATAGCACAATACTTAAGCACAGGCAAAGCAAACACTAGCTGTGGGCCCTGTTCTTTTGGTAGCTGGGTGACGCATTATGAGCTTCGCAACCCATTGTCACTCTTAGTCTGCAGGGCCAGAGAGAATCTTAGAAGATTAGGGTTGGAAGAGACCTCAGGAGGTCATCTAGTCCAACCCCCTGCTCAAAGCAGGACCAACACCAACTAAATCATCCCAGCCAGGGCTTTGTCAAGCCGGGCCTTAAAAACCTCTACCTAGAATGCTTGCTGTATTTATGTGGCCTGCATGATGTTCAGGTTCTAAAGAATCTAAGGTTTCTCTTTTTTTTTTTTTTTTTTTAAGTTCCTAAACAGCAGGGTTAGGAAAGAACCTTCCAAATGTTAACTCAATTCAGTGATATCTTCCTGAGTCTGCAGACAGCCTAACACAATAGCTCCAAGAACTTCCACTTCATTCATCTCACTGCTATGATAACATGCCATCAGTGGGCTTTAGAATTAAGCATTCACAAGAACTATTTAATTGCTGATCATTTTAAGATACCACCACAGGGGAAGCCCATGGAAGAAGGGAGTGTTATTGCAGGGAAATACAGGAGTCTCAGAAAGAGAGAGGAGAATGGGAAAGAAGAGGGGGGAAAAGAACAGAAATAAATTAAACATTTTTCCATGAATGACTCAATGTGATAAAGTACTGAACAAATAATGTAACTATATTGAGAATATAATCTGGCCTTCATATTTGTACAAACCTCTCATTGAGATCTCTGGGAATTCTGCTGTGCAGTGAGAAAGTTACGGAGTCCTGAATCAAAACCAGGGCCCACAGACCGTCATTAAAAATAGAATTTGGCTCCCTCCACAGAGTGAATTTGACACCGCCCACCCATGCTCTCTCTATTGAAGCAAGCAAGTTTCTATGTTGTTCCTAAAAGTTTAGGATTGCTTGTCAGGAACCCCTCAGATCATTTTCAGTAGTGGCAGCTATTTCAACACCTGCGTACCTCCCCCTGAAACCTGCTTTCTATCCTTTACTTTTATTAGGTGCTGTAGTTGACTGCAGTTACCTTCCTCCCATTTACATTTGTTTCAAGTTCTTCCTTTGTTTGCAGGTTCATTTCAAGGAGCTGATGGTTCCACATGGGAAAGGTTTCATCAGACAAACATTAGCTCCAAACAAAGATATGCAATATTTCTCAAAAACCACAGCTGTCACTGTTATTTTACAGGTTGCTTAGTAAATCCACAGTGTTATGGTCTCTCAAAACATTTTGAGGGAAGAAGAGTGGTGACTTGTGTCATTCTGACAAGCTCTGACCTTTCAGTTTCTAGCTCTGGTCTGTCACACACATAATGACTTTCTGTGGCTGGAATTATTACCCTGGCTAAGGGACAGCATTCCAGTGCTACCGTGTGCAACAAGTTGATTATAGCTTATGGAATACATAAATCAAAGTGCCAAAGATTAGCATTTGAGAATCAGTTGCCTTAATGGTAAGTGCAGTTTTTTGTAATACAAATATTATCCCTATTAAATAATGGTGTAATTCCACCTAATACAATCAAACACAGAGGGACAAAAATAGGCCAGCATTTGTATAAGAGACACGAAAAGGCAACAAGTGGGAAATAGCTTTGATATGAAAATTTAATATTGACCACTAAGACTCAAGTAAATTAATGTAATTTCAACATGATGGGCTGGGAGTATGGAGCATTTCAGGACAGTTTTGACATGTATACGAGAGTGTTCAGTTACCACTTTTATCTCAGCAAGCTAATGGTGCTGATTTGGCAAACTTCAAAACATTTTTATTCTGGCTGGGTGACATTTTGCGGGGAAAAGGATCCACATTATTTGTCAGATGCCTGAATTGGCTTTTATTTTACTTAGCATAGTTTAAACAAATCTTGAACTAGGATTTTACAATATCCCAAAAAAAAAGAAAGACAGACGGGGAAAAAAGTTTAACTGCAGAAGATCACAGATGGTAAGTGTAACAGCTGGCCAAGCTTCCCCATCGTTGTATCATTTTATGACTATTCTCATAGAAGATAGCGAAAAGAAAACATTTGAGCTTTATGAAACTCTTCAAGTCTCCCAGTACAGCAAATCTGATTGCACTAACGATGCTTCTGCAGAGATACGCTTGTGTTTGGTTTTGCCCAGCTAGGGCTCTCATTGTTGAGATCTCTGCCCTAGGCAGTGGCTCTAATCTAAAGGAAAACCAGTCCACAACTTGCACAGATCATGAGTATTCCTTTAGAAACAGTATTTTTTAATTTTAGTATCAAAACAGGTTTAGAAATTTGTACTGGAAAACCAGGTAGCTGTGAAGGGCTGAAGTTTTGTTGTGATTGTTAGGGAACTTCACGTTGCTGGCAATGTTGGCTATACTTAAAGGGCCATGTTGATTCTGGGTGCAGAGTATAGGGTAACAATGGTGAAGTGAGAAGAGTGCCTGGAAAACGTGTGCCAAAGCTCATATTAAGAAATCTGATTCTAAAGAGTTATGTTCCTCCCATTAGGGAATAATACCATGTGACCTGCGAGTCCAGTCAAAACTATCCAGCACCGCTCAAAGATCAGCTTTCAGATACCGAATAAAGAGCTGAATAACCTACAACCAAGAATCATTTGCTAAATTTTGCTGGTGAAGAATTTCAAATAGCAAACAGATCTGGAACACCTCCACCCCCACGCACCAAAACTGCTTGGAAACGATTCACAGAAAACAAGCCTGAGGTTTATGGGTTTGTTTGGTTTTTTAAATTAAGCAATCAGCTACAAATTATTTTCTTGCTCCCACTTGTGAGTTGTGTTTTCGGTGTTTAGGAGATCAAATATGACATTGGTAGGAACATTGATTTCCTCAACTGAATGATCACCAATCAAAGCAGTACCAAGCTTCAGTGGGTGTCCTCGCTGTGCCTAGACTCACAGCCTGCATCAAAATAGCTTTCTCCCATCTTTGGCTGGCCAGGAAACTATGCCCTTTCCTCTCAGATGAGAGCCTCTGAACTAGACTACTGCAAATTGCTCTGTTCGGAGGTGAACATAGCCACCAAGTAACAAACTCACATGGCATGCAGCAGAAAACCTTCTAAGGAACAAATATACACAGAATACCAGCATTTCACGAGCTCCACTGTGTCTCTCTCCCTGGGTTAAATTGTTCTTCTATTGGTCTATAGGGCTCTTACCAAGCAAGGTCTGAGCAATCTCATAAGAGCATAAGAATGGCCATACTGGGTCAGACCAATGGCCCATCTAGCCCAGTATCCTGTCTTTGAACAGTGGGTGATGCCAGCTGCTTCAGAGGGAATGAACAGAACTGGGCAATTATCAAGTGATCCATCCCCTGTCGGCCATTCCCAGCTTCTGGCAAACAGAGGCTAGGGACACCATCCCTGCCCATCCTGGCTAATAGCTATTGATGGACCTATCCTCCATGAACTTATCTAGTTCTTTTTTGAACCCCGTTCTAGTCCAAGCTTGAAGAGAGAAACAGGGAAATTAAATTATGAAATGAGAGAACAAAAGAAATGGAACAAGAAAGAAAAAGCAAGAACACAAAGTTATGGCTAGAAAGGGTTGGTTTGTTTTTTTTATAGTGATTTTACTTTAACAGAACAGAGGAAGCTGAAAGGAAAGCCCTGATAATTGGCCTGGGCAGGAACAAGTATTCTCATGTTGCTGATGACCCAGTAGTTGGGAGCAGCCAAGTACACCAGCATTGTTTTAGGGGAATCATTTGGGGACAGGATTGGTTGGATTAAGGGACAGGCAGTCAGCCCAATATTAGGGAGTGAGCTCCTGGAGCCACCTATTACCTCCAACTCTCAGCTTATCTCTTTAAATGGAAGTGTCTAGCCCTCATGGTTACAAACAAACGTGTGAAGATTTTAACTGCCATGCCACAATGATGTCTGAAACAATAGCTGAGGGAAGGGAACTGTCCCATGCATCTGAAAGGGTGTTAATGCCAAGACCCATTATTCTGGGTGCCCCCACAGATACCAAACCAGCCAAGAATTTTTTTGTGTGTAATAGGAGGAGAGCACAGGCAATCCTTGGACTTACAACACAATTGGTTCCTTACAATTGCGTCATATGTCGGAACATCGGAACACGGAAACCGCAATCTACTCCATTGCAGGACTAAGCATCGTAAACTTGAAACCTATAGTCATAAGTTGAATCGGGGTGTCTACAATGGTAAAAGCGTCGTAAATGCCATTCATTGTAACTCGAACATCCTAAAGTTGAGGACTGCCTGTACTCTAGGCCTAGCCACATCCATCCAAGCAGATTACACCAGCTGCTGGAGTAGGTACAGGGGATTCCTGCTGCCATTCCTGCCTCCATAGGGATAGGGAAAGAACAGACTTAGGGATCAGCAGAGGCAGCTCCAAAGAGGAGGGAGGCCCCTTCTGCTGCTCCAAAGGGAAAGAAGGGGACCCCATGCTGCCACCTCTGCCTCTGTGGAAAGAGAAGGGTCTCTGTTTGCACCATCAGTCCAGATGTTGGTGGGGCCATGGAGATGGAGTTATGTGGACCCATGTTACGGGATGCCTAGGGCTCCAGCCCTGTTTGATGTTGGCAGGATGGTCAATTCCCTCATTCTGAATCAGCAGGACCTGGTAGCTCCTTCACTCTCTATTCCCACAAGAAGCACCTATTCATTCAAAGGAATGGATTCCTCCCATGCAATTTACAATTTTTAAAGGCAGGGCAGGGAGTTGTTAGAGAAGATACATGTTCTCAGTGCTTTAGAATGAGACAATTGGACACCCAGTCACCTTCACAAGACTGCACTCGAGAGGATTTGGAAGGAATGGACTCACTGGGTTTCTTGAAGACCCAGACTGTAGAAGGTGGGCTAATAGGCCATGGTGTAAAACACCAGAAATGGGAAGTAAGACTGCCAAGCTGCCTCTTACAGATACAGAGGCTAGAGGATGTGTGGGCCACCTGGCTGTCTCCCCGAAATGAGATTCCAACTTTAGAGAAGAGGAGCTTGCTGCGTAGAGTTCTCTCCACTCCTAAAATGCCTGCCTGGCATGAAGCAGGGAGAGTCAGAATGGTGAGGGATCACCAGGGTCATTGTTTCCTTTGCTTTTTTTTTTTTTTAATGAAAACATTTTCATTAAACAATATATAAAATTAATCTCAGCCTGGTGAAGGTGAAACCACTAATCTAAAGATACTCACCAATGGCCTGACACAGGAGGGGCTGAACATCCTCTGCTAGAACTGAGGACACTCAGGCTTCAGTGAAACCTAACATTCCAGATGTCCTGTCAGAGCAAGCTCTGGGACAGTGTTTATATTTTTGAATGTTAATACAGTATATAATAACTCAGGATTCTTCCTGAGGATTAGGAGTGGAAGAAACCATACATCAAAGCTCACTGACAGTCTTTTTTAATTAGCAAAAAGTGATTGGTGGGGAGGGGCATGAGAAAGAGAGAGAATTATATTTTGGTACTATGAGTCTGCAAACCATTTCATAGCTCAGGGCACTGAGTCAGATTTCCAGCATCTTGTAATTATTTTCCTGGCTGTACTAAAATAAGTTAATGGAATTTGGCAGTTGGACGCAGCATGTACATTAGCATTTTCCCACCTCAAAATTGCAGACTTCAATTAAGGTCTATGCATGGATATCCAGTATATTGCTCAACTGAATACAGGCAGGATGTCAGAAATCAACCAGTACTTTACATGACTGTAGGATTATTATTGTAATGAGTTAAACATGAATATACACAAATTTCTAAAAGCAGGTAAGGTTGTTAGGGCAAACCCCACTCAACTCAAAAACAACAAAAATCAGGAAATACAGAATAAAGTAATAAAACATATTAATCACCTTCCCATACATATAATCCCTAATCTACAGTTCTTAACTGTAGTCATGAAGGTGCCATCCAAACAACCTTAACTCTGCCCTCTGTAGGCTAAAAAGGTGAGATGCTTCTGTATTTCCTTGTTTGCAGGGGTTTGAATGGTTTGTTATTGTCTCTTTACAGCTTTCACGTTTTTCAGGGAGAGTTTTTGTATTTTTGTAATATTAGTGTTACAGGGAAGGGTTGCTCCCCAGCCATGCACTGCCCCACCCACTTTCCTTTAAATAGATTTATTATCCAAACATAAGTAAAACAAGACACTAACAGTTCCTCAGCTTACACGTCTGAGCCAGTCCTTATTCAGTCAGCTCTGCTCTCCACCAGCTGTTACTCTTCCGAAACAGGCAGGTCCAGGGCAGCCTTCCTACCCACCAAGATCCCATCACAAGAGTTAACACTACTTCACTATCACACTTCTCCCCAGGCACAGTGTACCCTCAATTACTCCTCCCCTTCCTACCCTCTGACAGGTCATTATAGCTCACATATAGCCCCACCCTTTCATTATCTCAATTGGGCAGGTGCCTTGACACAGAGGCAGTGGGTGTGGTCTACTTACAAGAACAACTGGATTTGTTAACCATGTTATATATTGTTATTAGTAAGGAGAGTTGACATATGGTTGCATGGTTTGTAGAGTAATTGTTTTGGGTGATTTTTAGGCCAGGGAGAGGTACAATAAATTTATGAGTTTTGAACAGTTCTGTTTTCCTGTATTGAAACAAAGGTTGATAAATACACCATTTCACAGTTAATGTTCTTTGAAACATGAACAATGAACCATTTAATTAAAATTGCTCAGTGCAGGGACTATACGCTAGTAGTTGGAACTGCAGATTTGAGTTCTGTTCCTGCCTTATTTGACCTTGAGAAAATCCCTGAAATGCTCGGTTCTTCAATTTAACCATCTGAACGAGGTATAACAATTATGTAACTCTCCCCCATCCCTTCCAAGTGGGAGTATGTGTCTGGGCCATGCAGGTTCTCTCTCCACTGCAAGAGAAATCAGTGATTCAGAGTCTGGATCTATTCTTAGGGTATGTCTATACTGAAATCACAAGGTGTGATAACAGCTTGTTAAGACAGACCTGAGCTAGATTCAATTAGCTAGCTCAGCTGCTGGTGCAGTGAAGCTGCTTGGAACTCTGTACAAGCGTCCTCCCCCCAGTACCCTATATAATTACTCGAGCAGCTAGCCCACAATGCTGCAGTGCCCAAGCTAGCTAGGGTATGTCATACCCCATGATTGCAGTGTAGACATATCCTTAGTGCAACCCACTTTACCCTATATACACCAGTTTTGGAACAGAAGTTAGCACAAACAGCACAAACTACTCTGTCAGGAATCTCAGTCCAAACACCAGTGCCTGCTTCCCAGGGAGCAATTCTGCCTCAAGAATTGATCCAGTTGGATGGTTAAGGCAGAGAGCAAGTTCCCCCTGCCATTTGCAACAGTTCTCCCAAAAAGAAACTGAATCGCAAAACTGACAATACTTCTTCAAAGACCAACCAGTGCTCACACACTAAGATAACAACTTGTAAAACGAAGAGTAACGGCATCATCTGCGGGCTCCTGCCATAACAATATTCCCACCTCAAAGATGGTGTTTGGAGTATTAATTTTCTAATGGGGATTTGAAAACCTTGGATGAAAAGTGCCACAGAAATGTCAAGTGTGGTTAATTATTAACTAAAGATCCGGTGAAAAATTTCCAACCTGCTCTAATTAAGTCATTTAATATTGTTGTTAGCCCATGGATTCTAGCACTCTTTGGCTGCAAAGGTGGGCACAGAACCAGACTCTTACATGAAATTAGTAGGAAATCCCACAAAGCAATTTCTCCACACCACTTGCCAATATGCAAGCAAACTGATATTGCAAGTGTGCTCTGAATATTGACTTCAATGTGAATATTTTCATTGTCTTCAGTGAGAGTTGAACTTGGCTTGAGTCATTGGAACACATGAGCGAGGGTCACTAAGGAACATCTTCAGGGATGGCAGAAAACCACCTCCTTCCAAGAGAGAAGCTGCAACCAACCTACCTCAGGAAGGGAAGAGAAGTAGACACAGGAGCCCTGTGAGAGAAGCTGGAGCAGCCAGGTCAACCCCAAGCACAGGAAGAAGAGATAAACACAATGGACTAAATTCAGAGGTGATGTAAGTTATTTGAATTATGGTAGTGCTCAGGGCCCCCAACAGGACAGGAGATCACTGCGGTAGGTGCTGTACAGCCCATCCTCACAGAATTTACAGCCTTAAGCCACATAGTAGTAAACATGAATTGGGGAAGAGAAGCGGGAAAAGAATCTCAGTACTGCCACCCCTAAGCATTAAAAAATCATGAGTCAGGCCCCAAACTATCATAATTGGCTTACAAACCATGAGATTTTTAAAAATAAGAAACACTGGGTTCTTTTTATTTGCCTTGTGGTTTCAGAGCCTTGAGTCACGTTTTCAAGGTTTTCTCTATATAGATGTGGGCAAGAAACTTACTTTGTTTTTTTTTAATGAAAGCTGAGATTCTCCCATAATCAGGATTCCAGAAACTGGGACTCTAAGAAAAACACCAAATATTATGAGACTTGTGATAAAATTGGAAGAATTGGCAACACTGTTAACTCCTTAATACATTCTCTGATAGTAGCTTTTTCTGCTACCCTACCCTCTTCCACCCTCACCTCTATCCCCAGCCATTTGAGCTTTACTTACTGAGATTTAAACTTAATCCATCATTACATCACCTTTGAAATTAAGTACAGGGAGAAGAAATTCAGGTAAAAAAAGAAAATATTCTGAATAGCGAGAGAGGAAAAGAGGAGAAACTTCCCTTCCTGCAGTAAACAATTCACTACACTCCTACCCGAAAGTGTCTCACTCTGACACTCCTCTCCTTTCATGCTGTGAAAGCCTCACATCCAATATGAAGTGGATCTAATATTTCCACCTTTTTGCAGCTGGAGTTGCAACATGCTGATCTTAATTAGGGAACAAGATCCCCTTATTTCTGAAGCCCATCAGTACTGAATTCTCCTATAACTTGCAGTTTCTATAGCACTGTAATGTTCAAAACAGAGCTTTCTCTAAATAGTCAAATGAATAATTCAATCAGTATGATCAAATCCAGTTTGCAGTGTTACAGAAATGGTAATCCCCTGAGTAATTCTGTGGTCTGCCACAGAACTTAGAATTTACATCAGAATTCCAGTCCAAGGATATCACCAAATACAACGGGCCTTGATTGTATTACATTATGCAAACAATGTCAAACGCACAACAAACTTGTCTGTAACTTCAGACTCCCTCTTAATTCTCTTGCTGGCCTTCACTGCCATGTTGGCAGATCAGTGGTGTTCTGGCGGAAGATCATTAGCACTGAGAAGTTGAAGAGTTGAAGTGTAAGGATAGAGCAGCTCACACTACACTGTTTATATGTTGTAATGGCTGGAATTTTCAAGAGCAATGATCTTACCTGTTTATCTACCTTAGGTATTGACAAGGACCCTGTCAGCATGGAATCTAAGATCTTGCTGGTTAATTATCTATGTCTGATTTAACATATTATTGTACAAAAAATGGATTCACACTGGAAACAAACTGAAGTTGGACTGAATTCGGGTTGAAGGAACTCTGTTGGGGGGTAGTTCAAAATATGGATCTGAACATTGAATCTAAATTTCTCAGGTTTTTCTCTAAAAGCCATGGAACAATTATCCAAGATCCTCACACCTCTGGACCTGAACCTGGATCTGAATTATATATATCATCTCTAAAATGATTTCGAACAGCTTAATTCCACATATCTCGCCATTCCAGTACATTGTGTCTCTGCTTTCCTTGTGCAGTAAACTACATAGCACAAAACGAGGCTTCAAACCAAGTGATTTATTTTATATATTACCGTTAAACTACAAGATCATGTGTTTTAACTCATATTGTCCAAATACATACAGTAGTATGGGGTGGAGGGAAGTAATTGGGTTTTAAATGAAAAGCTTTAAAGATGATTTTAAAATGGTGTGAATTCTTGCACAAAGGATGTCATCCATATTATCAGTGGACAGTTATTGGATGGTTCTGTTGATAGGATTTAATTCTACAGTGACATAAATACTCATCCCACCTCCGCCCCCAAGTTCCCGCTGAAAGAAATTCAAACATAGAGTCTGGACAAAAAGTTTTCTAAGATCACTAGAAATAATCTGAATTCATTGTTTTCTCCTGCCTGCTTGCCTGTTTATTTGGTTTTCCTCTTCTTTGTAGAAGGATATTTAAACTTCAGTGTAACACCAACTGTTCACAACCTTGGGGAAAAACTGATTGGGACTAAATGCCCATGACAGGGATTAAAAACCTTCTTACTCCCCTTCATGGGCTATGTGGATCTTGGATCCAGGCACACATTAATAAGCATGGTTACTTGTACTCATAACCCCTCCCCAGAGCAAGTGGACAGGGAGTGGGCAGAGAACAGAAGGAGCCTTGACTCCACCCCCTGCTCACTACCCAGAATGGCTGCGCCAATCTGAGGCAGGTAGTAATAAGTGGATACATGCCAGTGGTAAATTACTAAGGCTGTTGTCTACACTACTCACATTCTAGCGACACAGCTGTGCCGCTACAGCCATGCCACTAGAAGGCAGGCAATGTAGCCACTGTTTGTCGGCAGGAGAAAGCTCTCCTGCCAACAAAAATCGTCCACCCCCAACAAGTGGCGGTAGCTTTGTCCGCAGGAGAGCGCTTTTTCACACCCCTGAACGACAAAAGTTTTGTCGTTCATGTTTCCAGTGTAGACAAAGCCTAAACCACTGCACCCTCCAGAGCAAAGAGCAAGCAAGGGAGGAATTCTAACTCAGAGGTGTATCTGTCAAGCACAGCGCTTTCTGGCTGTACCCCAAAAGAAGAGGTGTTAATTCTAAAAGCCAACTCATCAGGGTGGAGAGGCGAGGGAAGGCAGTTTACAAGTTATTTTCTCAAGGCAAATGCAATTAGCGTTGAAACTTGATAGCAATAAAAATGGAGTTACAATTAAACTGAAATGTAAAGGGAATTAAGCTGAAATGGACGGGGAAATAGCTTAGAAATTCAATTTCCACTCTCTGAATGTGACCGTGATGGTGGTGGGTATATCTGAACGTTTTTATGCTTTGGCTCCTCATGACCTGAATTCACAGTAGGTGCTAAGAAGCAAAGATTTCTTCAGGAAGTTCTGGATAGAAAGATCTGTTTTTCTTTTGCAGCTGAAAGAAAGTCTGCCAGAAGTTTACAAGCATGGGAATATTCTATTTATTTTTATAGTGTGGTCATCATTTTTCTCACAATGTGGTTCCAGCAATCTTTAGGGTCTTTTCACTCCTCCAGTCACTGGATAATGGTTGTCATGGTTTATGCTGACGTTTGCTTATTCCCCACGGTATCCCTCCATGATCTTTCCTTTAGATGAGGCTATTGCTACGTTCTGTTTCATACAATCCCAGGCCACAGTTAGGAACTGACAGCCAGGAAACTGTAAAACTCTACTGTCAATTGTCCCCTTAGTCTCTATGACTAAACAATTAATACCATCTGCAGTGCTTAATAGAACTGGACAAACCTCAGAAAGGTTAGCTCTGGGACCCGAGTGTTGTTGAGTCCTTATGAAGTGGATATGGCTTATCTTCTTTAGTTGCAGGCCCCAGAGTCGATAGTTAAAAGAAATGCTGTAAATTGATTAGTCCTAGAGATTAGCAGGAGTAGCCCGTGTTGAAAGGCATGAGTTTTCTCTCTCTAGAGACTAGAGGATTTTCTAGGGACCTGTACTTTCACTACATTTTACAACAGCTCTCACACAACACTGGCTTAACAAGTCATGGCATCCCTAAAGCACTCTGCACAGCAGTGGAATCCACCATGAATTGTTGTGTCACAGTAAGTAGCTTGGAAAGCCTGGGTGAGAGAAACAGGTGCAATGTTTTTGTAACCTTCACAGTAGTCTGTTTGATTTAAAATTGATCGTGATCAAGTTCACTTCCTAGAGTGACTGTAGGAGATAGGCCTGATATTCAACTGCTGATAGTACCCCCCAAAACAGGTACAGTGCTACATAACTGCTTTATTGTGTTTGTGATGAGCTCCAGATGTTGGTTTAAGGGTGTCCTTAAAACAAAACATTCTGTTTGAAAACATGGCTATTTTATACAGAAATAAACTCAACTACTTGAATACATAAGCGGGTGTTATCACCCTAGGTGTCCTTTGGCTAGATTGCTGGTGAAGATTATCTATACAGTCAGACTCTATTCCCCATTAGGGTGACCAGATGTCCTGATTTTATAGGGACAGTCCCCATATTTGGGGCTTTGTCTTATATAGGTGCCTATTACCCCCCACCCCCATCCCGATTTTTCACAGTTGCTGTCTGGTCACTCTACTCCCCATCAACAGATGTCCAGCAAACTCAATCCAAGAGTTTCTTCTTCTCCTGAAGTTTCTCTTTTACCTGGTTTAGTCTATAACTGACAACATTTTATAGCTTCACAAAAGTCCCAGTGAATACTACAATATTATACTCTTAAAGCTTCTTGTTGATCACAGCACTCTACCTGTGAGATTTCCATGTCATGACTCTGAAACAAATTGGAGCTCAATTTGATCACCTTCCCAAACAGCACAATGTGCTGAGCAACAAAAGTCAGAATGTATTTATTATTCTAGATAAAATCTAGGGCCTGCTTTTCAGATCCCCACCTTCAATCCTCCATGCATAATTTTGTGTCTGCATGCACCAGAGTATATTCTTAATCAGCACTAACAACTATTCACAAAAGTTATAGAATTTTCACACACAAGTGCCATTTGCCTAAGGCTTGGTCTACATTACATATTTACTGCGGTATACTTACGTCACTCAGAGATGTGAAAAATCCACACCCCTGAGCGACATAGTTATACTGACCTTAACCTCCGCCCCCCACGTAGACAGTGCTATGTCGGCAGGAGAGCTTCTCCTGCCGCCTCTCGCGGAGGTGGAGTTAGTTATTAAGCGAAGGGGAGAGCTCTCTCCCGTCGGCTTATAGCGTTTTCACCAGGCACTACAGCAGCACAGCTGCATCAGTGTAGCAGTGCCAATCTAAATTTGTAGTGTAGACCTGCCCTAAATGTGTACAGTGTAGCTGTAGCCATGTCGGTCCCAGGATATGAGAGAAACAAAGTGGGTGAGGTAATATCTTTTACTGGACCAACTTCTGTTGGTGAGAGAAAGACAAGCTTTTGAGCCACACAGAGCTCTTCTTCCAGTCTGGGAAAGGTACTCCCAGCATCATAGCATCATGCAAGGTGGAACAGATGGTTTAGCGTAAGTAGTGAGCACATATTGAAGGGCCCAGTCATCTCATATATTTTAACCACAAGTTTTAAATAGCAAAACTGATAGAAATTGTATCTTTTTCTGTGTGCAAATTGTCTATGAACAGCTTACAATTATCTCAAATGTATTAATTATTCAAAATCGCTAGCTGAATCAATTTGGCACATAGTTATTGTCTAGGTCACAGGATAATTTTACTGTTCTCTGATTGGATAACAATAACCCTAAGAAACAAGTTTCTTAGACAAATACTAGCATTTACAAATTCAAAATCAGCTTGCCATGAACAATTTTCCATTCAGGTTTGTTTTGTTTTTTTTGCTAGTATTTCTGCCAATCCAGTCATTTCCTACAGCAAAGTAAACTTTCCAGCAATTTCCTAGCTCTAGCAATGACATATATTAAATAGACAAAAATATTGTTTGATGTGGGTATTTTTTTTTTCCATGCTAAGACTTTTTGTTCAGGCTTTCAGAGGAATAAATATTTCATAGGAACAGGTAATGTTACAATGCCACAAAGGAAATGAAATAGAAAAATATTAATTGAATAAAATAACTAATATAAAACACTGGGTGGATTTAAAAAGACAAACTTATATTTTGATTTATGTTCAGATTAAGTCTAGGCATGTAGACCGCACAATGAGTCAATGTTTGTTCTGTACATATAGAGGCTGGACCACCAGAGAATTTTAACCTTGTACTAGAGGTGGAAATACTAGTGCTGCATCGAGAGAGACTTTGCAAATGAATTACCGTAATCAAAATGGCACATTACCTTACCCATGATAATAGAATGCCTCTTCACACTCCTCTCTCATATGCAGGGAGCCTTATTTTATATTATTTATCAATACATCATTTAATAAAACCAGTTTAGATTAGCTAATTAGAAACACTTGTTAATTGAAGAACCAATTGCAAACTCTATAATGTATGTCTCACGATACTCTTAACTGTGGTGTTTTTTCCAAGTGCTGAAGATGAATTTATGGGTGTGCACAAAAAGGGAAAGGAGTTTCATTTCCAAGGTGAATGTACCTTTTTCAAATCTGAGTAAAGCACAGTAGCTCAAAATGGAAAGAACCATTTGTCTCAGGTGAGAGTTAGAGTGCAGAAGCAAAGGTGGTAATTCCTGTAATTCCCAGCATTACCAAGCTCAACTAGGTAAGGATGTGGATGAATTTTCTATGAATATACCAATGCCACAATGCTCTTCTTGCAGAGTCCATAAAGCAACCAGTGGAACTTTGGATTCTGACAGTGAACAATCTGATTCTGAGGCTCATACTTAGGCCACATCCACACTACAAACTTTGGTTGACAAGTTATATTGGTGTACAGCTGATGAAGTTTGTATATACTCAGGCATGAGCACACATGGCTGCTTGCATTGCCGCTGCACAAGTGCTGTGTCAATGCAAAACATGGTGTACCATGAGTAAGTATCTCAGTGTGTCATACACTGCTTTCCAGTGCAAGGCCTTATGGGAAATTTTTGCATTGTGTTGTGAGATAAAAATGACTCACCCAGAGCTCTCTGGAAGCTAGAGGTCAAGTTCCCAGCATGCAGCTTTCTCCATCCCATAATGCCATCCATATCCCATAATTTCTGCACCATTTTAAAAAAATTAAAATCCCACAAACCTGCACAGCACATTTCAGTGTCTGCCATCTCTCACAGAAGCCTGGAGCCCGCACAGCTCTGCACTATTCTTATGAACTTTGCAAACACAGATGCACGAGCCTCCTATATTTGCAGACCCACAGAAAGTACTGCAACAATGGGGGACATAATGATTTCTTCAAGAACAGTTTGCTAAGAAACATAGTGAAAAACAGTTCAAGGTTGTTGGTAGCATTCACAGAGCAGCTGCAGACAATGGAGTTCCACTTCTGAGCCTGTGAAATGAGCACGGACTTCATCGTAATGCAGATTGGGGGTTACAAGCAGTGGCTGCAGAGCTTTCGGATGCAAAAGGCCACATTGCTGTAGCTGTGTGCTTAGCTTTCCTCAGCCCTCCAGCACAGGGACAGGGCCGGTGCTACTATTAAGGCAAAGTAGGCGGTTGCCTAGGGCGCCAAGATTTGGGGGCGCCAAAAAGCGGTGCCCCCAATTTTTTTTACAGCGTCCCCACGAGCGTGCGGTCGCCGCTCCACTTCTCCCACCTCCCAGGCTTGCAGCGCCAATCAGCTGTTTGGCGCCGCAAGCCTGGGAGTGGAGGAGAATTAGAGCGGGGGCGGCGTGCTCGGAAAGGAGGCGGAGCAGAGGTGAGCTGGGGTGGGGAGCTGCTGCATGACTTCCCGGAGGGGTGGGGAGCTGCCGCGGGGGTGCCTCAGGGCTGGGGGGGAGCTGCCGCAGGGCTCCCCACCCCAGCTCACCTCTGCTATGCCCCCTCCCCAAGCACGCCGTCGCTGCTCCACTTCTCCCACCTCCCAGGCTTGCGGCGCCAATCAGCTGTTTGACGCCGCAAGCCTGGGAGGGGAGTTGCATTGACACTGGAGAAGCGAAGGGCAGTTGCACTGTGGAAATCTGTAATTCCCACCAGTCAGTGGGAAATGATTTTGGAGTTGTAAAATCCACAATGGGGGCCATTGACATTGAATCCTGTAGGGCCATTAATCATCTTCTGCCATGCAGCACTGCGACTCTTGGCAATGAGCAGGACATAGTGCATGGATTTGCAGCAATGGGGTTCCCAAACTGTGGTGGGGAAATAGATAGCATGCATATCCCTATCTTGGCACCAGCCCACCTTGCCACAGAGTACCTCAACAGAAACTTACATCTTTAGAAACACAGGACTGTTCAGAAAGCTGCAGACAGGGCCATTCGTTCCTGACCAGCAAATTATCATTGGCAATATTGAAATGCCAGTAGTGATTCTGGGGGACCCAGCCTACCCTTTGCTCCCTGGCTCATGAAGCCATACACCAGCCATCTCAACAGCACCAAGGAAAGATTCAACTACCCGCTCAACAAATGCAGAATGAGTTGAATGTACTTTTGGTAAATTGAAGGGACACTGTCTGTATTTACTTACTAGATTGGATCTCAGGCCATATCTACACTTACCGGGGATTGACACTGCTGCAATCAATGCAGTGTGGGTTGATTTAGTGAAGACCCGCTAAATCGACCACAGAGTACTCTCTGGTCAACTCCGGTACTCCACTGGACCGAGAGGAATACAGTAAGTTGATGGGAGAGCATCTCCTGTTGATGCAGCACAGTGTGGACATCACAGTAAGTCGACCTAAGCTACGTTATTCACATAGCTGGAGTAGTGTAACTTAGGTCAACTTACCCCCGTAGTGTAGACAAGGCCTCTGTGTGAAAAATATCCACGTCGTTATAGCTGCCCGTAGTGTCCTGCACAATATTTGTGAGGAAAAGGGGGAAAAGCTGCTGCCAAGGTGGAGCAGCCATTACAAGAGCTCAGTATGGAGCTATACAGCTGCAGAAGGCTTTGAAAGAGCACTTCAATGGTCAGCCACAGTAGTGGTCTGTGCTGAACTGTTCTCTGGGCCTGAATCTTTGGGTGCTGTTAGGAATCATGCTTGCGGTACCTTTCTAAAGATGACGGGGTGTTTTCCTGAACTTGAGTTCTGTGTGGATTGCTGCAGATTTAGTTTTAGAGGCTGCAGAAATTTATGATGAATATGTTAAATCAAGAGCCCACTGCAGAGGGGGGCACAAATCCCAATGGAAGGGAAATCCCCATGTCACCCAGGTTAAGAGGAAAGAGGGGACTGGAAATAAACCTAACCCCAACTTTGATTTTAAAAAAGACCAAGGGAGCCCAGGGTTTAAAACTCCCCCATCGAAAGGGAAGTCAAGTAATCTGCCATCATGGTGAGGCTCCCAACCATATAAAATCAAGCAACCCAGAGCTTAAGGTAACCCCACAATCCACAACCCCACCTGCCAAAGCCAGCGATTCATCAGGAGAAAACCCTAGTAATAGTTATATAGATTCATCAGGAGAAAACCCTAGTTATATCAGGACTGAGCCTTGGGAGGGTACTGAAGAATTTATTTAAATGCTAAGGTCAATGGCATAGATTGTAAGGGCTGGAGGGATACTGTTCCCCAAGTCACTTTGGTCAAGGAAAGTTTGGTAAGGGAGGAAGACAGACTTCCTGGTAAAAGCCTGAATATATTAGCTTTGGCCAAATTCCCTGTCATTGTACCTTTCTGTGACGGGGGATACTCATCTCTCGTGAGTGCCTCCGGTCGGCTGCATGTGATGCTGCGATCTCTTTTTCTCCTGACTGCCCCTGGTAAGTTGTCTTCCTCATGGCAGGGAGGATGGTGGCTCAGCCCTCCAGCTAAGTCATATAGTTAATAGATGAATCCCTTCTGGAGTAACAAAGTTCAACAAATCATTGGCCCTCACCAGGGTGTTCAGCCCCATCTCTGGCCCTGTTTAAATCTCATCCCCTTTCTTGGGCTTTTAGTAAAGAGTCTTGTCCCCTTTGTGGGATTTAAACCACTTTCCCACTGGTCGGTGGGGGGACCTGGACTCCCACTACTCCGGTCCCAATTCATAGTGCTTTCCTTAATATTTGCTGCTGCATTCCCTGGGCTACTTGCCACTTGGTCCCATCACCTTCACCCATTACCTTAGAGTTACAAAAGATGCAGATTAGAAATCTTTTCTTGATATTGTATTATGCTGTACAGTGGCTATATTGGGAGAGCAGAGCAAAATGACCACTTTTCAAAGAAAATGTTTGCATGCAGAAATTGTCATTTTTTAAATAGCTGGAAATTTGGTGCATGGTGCTACGTGGCTATTTGCACCAGTGAACAAAACTTTTCATTATTTAAAAAAAAAGAAACCGTGAATAGTCATTACAATTGTATATAGCAGGTAGTATTCCTAAAAAGCTGTCATGGCTGAGATGAGTTTGAGGACAAGCTCTCATGCCCTAGAAAATGCTTCATGCGGCCAGTGCAATATATATAACCTCTGACTGCTAAACTTCCATCACTTGCCTTCTCATGGAGGAGGTGTTCTTAACCTTAAGATGTAAAAGGTGGGTGCTTAGTAGCGCCTTATAATCAGATTGTTCTGGGTAGATGGGGCTTGTCAGCTGTGGCAGGCAGTGCACCTAGGAAAAGGAACTTTGATCTCAAACCAAGAACATCAGGCCTGGCCAGTCAGTTTGTAAAACTCTGTGGGTCTTCATCTTCAGGGAGAACATCAGTACAATGCTAGGGCAACACTCAGAAATGACATGCAACCACTTTGCTTGACAGCAGTGGAAAATGGGCAAAGGCTACTGCATTCTGGGTGCACTAAAGAAGCAAGCCTGCGAACTATGTCTGGCTTCCCTGAATCTGGGAACAATGATTGGGAAATCAAAAGAAGTAGCTGAGACGCTGAAGAGAAGGAGTGTTCACATTGCCTGTATACAAGAGACAAAATGGAAGGGATCAAAATGCATTAACTTTGGATAGGGTTACAAGATGATGTATCATGGCTTAGTACAAGGAGAAATGGAATAGGAATAATCATAGTAGAAACATACAGGATAAGGTAGTGGACATCCAAAGGCAGAATGACTGGCTGATGAAAGTTAGAATAGCACTGAAGAGAGAACAAATATTTAATGTCATATGTGGATACCTGCCACATATACAATTGAGGAGAAGGTAGAGTTCCAGATAGTGCTTGACCAAGCGATAAGTGAAGTACCACAAGTTGAGTACTTAATTTTCAGAGCAGATCTCAATGGACATGTGGGAGAACACAGGGAGGGCTATGGCGACTGTCAGGGATGATGAGGCTTTGGAACCAGGAATGGAGCTGGTTAGGATATCTTAGAGTTAGCCAGAGCCCATGGCCTGATTGTTGCTAATACACACTCTGTAAAGAGGAATAAGCACTTAATTAATACATATGGTGGTGCCAATAGGTCCCAGACTGACTACTTCCTGACAAGAGGAAGAGATCTAAAAAAGTGAAAGAGTGTAAAATGATTTCAGAGAGCAGATTGCAGAGTAATATAGATTCCTTGGAATAGATTTCTGGGTAAAAAGGCTAGGTTGTCGGGGGGGGGGGGGGGAGCATACAAAGAGAAGTTGTGGAACAAAGGATAAAGTGGTGGAAGCTCACAAATAGAGCAGTTAGTCTGAGATTTAAGGGCGAGGGTCTATGGTGGGGTGGTCAACCTGTGGCTCTGAAGCCTCATGCAGCTCTTCAGAAGTTAGTATGTGGCTCCTTGCTTAGGTGCTGACTTTGGGGCTGGAGCTACAGGTGCCAACTTTCCACTGCCCCCACTCCACGCTTTAGCCCAAGACCCCCACTCCTTCCCGCCCCCTTCCTCTCCCCTGCTGCACCCTTGTTCCTCCCCCCTCCATCCCAGAGCCTCCTGTACACTGTGAAACAGCTTATCGCGGCAGGCAGGAGGCACGTGGAGGGAGGGGGAGGTGCTGATCAGTAGGGCTGCTGGCGGGCAGGAGGTGCTGGGAGTGGTGTGGGGGGACTGATGATGTATTACTATGGCTCTTTGGCAATGTACATTGGTAAATTCTGCCTCCTTCTGATGCTCAGGTTGGCCACCCCTGGTCTATGGAGATTGAACAATGCCCAAACCAACTTCAATGAGAGCAATGAAGCTTGGGGGGAAATATGCAAACATGTTACAGAAAGTGAAATAGCTGTCTGCGGCCAAGTGGACAGAGGGAAATTTCCTGGCAAAGAGGCATGGTGGTGTGGAAAGATGTGCAGGAGGCAGGAAAGAAGAAAGGATTAAATGATGGCAGAAAGAAAGAACGGTGGTGTGAAAGGATGCTGCCCATGGATCAGATGCTGCCCGGGGATCAGGTGAGGGAATGACAGGCATTTTTCTTTCTTGGCGCCCCCTGTTGACAGCCATCCCTGCCCTGCAGTGGTCTATCCCTTTCCAGGATATATACAGTCCAACAAAGGGTAGTTCCACTGACTGGCAACAGGCTTCAAGCCTCACCTAGGCAAAGACCCAGAGTAGGGACTCTCCAGGATATGGGGTCATCCTAGTCCTGAATATCTGGTACCAGGGATAGGCTTTTCACTTCCAGCCCTGATAGGGAGTGTGTAGGGGTCCCGGGTCTGCCCTCTCCACCGTATTCTGATGCCAGGCCCAGAGGTAGGCAGCTAAATCCTGCACCCTGGCATGCTATGTGGTTGCTTTCCCAGATCACTTTTTACTGGCCTTCTCATGCAAGCGTGAACAGCAAAGATATGTAAACAAAATCAATAAAAAAGTAAGTCTCCAACCTTGCAAACGTCCAGAGTCATAGAATCATAGAATATCAGGGTTGGAAGGGACCTCAGGAGGTCATCTAGTCCAACCTCCTGCTCAAAGCAAGACCAATTCCCAACTAAATCATCCCAGCCAGGGCTTTGTCAAGCCAGACCTTAAAAGCCTGTAAGGAAGGAGATTCCACCACCTCCCTAGGTAACGCATTCCAGTACTTCACCACCCTCCTAGTGAAATAATGTTTCCTAATATCCAACTTAGACCTCCCCCACTGCAACTTGAGACCATTGCTCCTTGTTCTGTCATTTGCCACCACTGAGAACAGCCGAGCTCCATCCTCTTTGGAACCGCTCCTCTGGTAGTTGAAAGCAGCTATCAAATCCCCCTCATTCTTCTCTTCTGGAGACTAAATAATCCCAGTTCCCTCAGCCTCTCCTCATAAATCATGTGCTCCAGACCCCTAATCATTTTTGTTGCCCTCCGCTGGACTCTTTCCAATTTTTCCACATCCTTCTTGTAGTGTGGGGCCCAAAACTGGACACAGTACTCCAGATGAGGCCTCACCAATGTCGAATAAAGGGGAACGATCATGTTCCTCGATCTGCTGGCAATGCCCCTACTTAGACAGCCCAAAATGCCATTAGCCTTCTTGGCAACAAGAGCACACTGTTGACTCATATCCAGCTTCTCGTCCACTGTGACCCCTAGGTCCTTTTCTGCAGAACTGCTACCTATCCATTCCGTCCCTAGTCTGTAGCTGTGCACAGAATTCTTCCGTCCTAAGTGCAGGACTCTGCACTTGTCCTTGTTGAACCTCATCAGGTTTTTTTGGCCCAATCCTTTAATTTGTCTAGGTCCCTCTGTATCCAATCCCTACCCTCTAGTGTATCTACCATGCCTCCAAGTTTAGTGTCATCTGCAAACTTGCTGAGAGTGCAGTCCACACCATCCTCCAGATCATTAATAAAGACACTAAATAAAACCGGCCCCAGGACCGACCCCTGGGGCATTCCGCTCGAAACCGGCTGCCAACTAGACATGGAGACATTGATCACTACCCGTTGAGCCCGATGATCTAGCCAGCTTTCTATCCACCTTACAGTCCATTCATCCAGCCCATACATCTTTAACTTGGCCGCAAGAATACTGTGGGAGACCGTATCAAAAGCTTTGCTAAAGTCAAGGAATAACACATCCACTGCTTTCCCCTCATCCACAGAGCCAGTTCTCTCATCATAGAAGGCAATTAGGTTAGTCAGGCACAACTTCCCCTTGGTGAATCCATGCTGACTGTTCCTGATCACTTTCCTCTCCTCTAAGTGTTTCATAATTGATTCCTTGAGGACCTGCTCCATGATTTTTCCAGGGACTGAGGTGAGGCTGACTGGCCTTTAGTTCCCCGGAGTCCTTTTCCCTCAGCAGGTCTTGTAGACCATCAACAGTCAGGGGCCCTGGCAATTGGGTCTCCCATAATGTTCCTTTTGCAGACCTTCAGAGCATAGGTCTGCTCACCTCCATTTGACACTTGAAAGTGAGCTGCTCAGACTGTACATGCATTGCAGTGTGGCGGAGCAGAGCTATTTTGGCCCAGAACAGCTCCTTAACCCCTTCCTCTCCAGTGTGGGATCTGTACACCCAACCACAGGTGGAATGTCATGAGGAATATAAGTTGGTATAGTAAAGAAAACAGCAAAAAGAGTGTTTGCAGACACTAAGGGTCAGGTGCTTTTAAAGCCTTATATGCATGACTACTTACGAAAGAAGGAGAAAAAGAAAAATTCAAATTAGCCACGTGTAGGCAAAGAAGCACCAAGAACTTGGGAGCTGTGAATAGCTTCAAAATGAAAATAGAGTAATACTGGTGGAAGATGGCCAAGTCATTAAGAGGTGGGCAAGGTTTTATGCTCAATGAAGAAAATTTGAGGAAATCACTGAGGGAAGCCTGCAGAAGCAACAGCCTCACAAGACCTATCACCATGGTGGAGACATAAACAGCGCTGAAGTTGCTGGAACATGGGAACGCCAGTCCAACTGGACGGTGTACCATTGGAGGCATTTAAAGCATTGGATCATGAGGGAGTGGTGGTGATAAACTTCTTCAACTTAATTCTCTATATTAGAAAAATGCCAGACAAATGGAGGAAGAGCACATTGGTCCCTATCTTTAAGCATAAAGGGTACGTGCAAGAATGTAGTAACTACTGACCCATCCAGTTAGTGAGTCACATGATTAAATGGCTGAAAAGAATTATCGAGAAAAGACTCCACGAGGAACTGGAGCATCAAGTAACCAACAACCAATTTGGGTTTATGCCAGGAAGGTCAACAAAGGATGCAGTGTTTGTTTGCAGCCCGAATATTGCAGGAGAAATATACGGAGAAATGCAAAGAATTGTGTTTAGTGTTTGTGGACTTAAAGAAGGTTTATTCAGAGTTCCTAGAAAACTGATAATCATAATGCTGGTGACAGATGTTCAGACTATAGCACAAAAGTAGTGAGAAGCACTGCGGCTACAGTGAGTCATTCACTCTGACAATATGTCTGCACCAAGGATCAGCTTTAAGCCCATTCCTATTTGCGACTGTAATGGACACCTTGACACAAAGGATCAGGAGAGGGGCTCTATGAAGCATGTTTTCCACCAAGGACATTATGTTGTCCCACACAGATAAATATGAACTGGAAAGGTCATCTAGTATAATGGAGGGCTGCATGAGGAAAAAAATGGTTTATGAGTCAGTTGACAAAAGACAGAATAGATGCAATGCTTCACTGAGAGGGACAACGAGAAGCCAGTAAAACTAGATGATATAGAGTTAAAGTATGTGCAACAATTCAGATACCTAGGTTCAGTGTTGAGCCTTGATGAGAATGCGGATGCAGATATTAGGAGACACATGAAGAGCACTTGGTACAAATGGAGAGAGCTGGGATATTCTGGCAGAGGATTCCTGACAAGTAAACTAAAAAGCAAAGCATATAAGACTCTGATGAGGCCAGCTCTGACATATGGGTCAGAGTACTAGCCAGTGAGGAAGAGAGAACAACAACTACTTCACGCTGCTGAAATTAAAATGCTCAGGTAGATGCTGGGTATGACATTACCTGGTAGGCTATGCAATGAAACAGTACAAGTGCTGATAGACACCATCACAGAAAGGCTGAGGGAGCATCGATTGAGATGGCTGGGTCTGTGGGACAACAAGATGCAGGATATACTGGCCAGATTGTCCCATGACTACTAGCTCTTGTAATAAGACCATGAGGAAGTCTCAGAAAAAGGTGGGTGGAGACACTGAAGGAGGATATGAAAAGGTTGATGTCAGCTGGGAAGACGCACTTGACAAGAACACTTTGAGATGAAGAAAAAGAGCTGCTGACACCAGCAAATCTGGTGCAATTGTGCAACTTCTTTAACGTCAAAAATGAGAGACGGAGAATATTATAGTTCGGAGAAAAAGAAAACATACTTCAGATCTTGGAATCGTATCATCAGCCCTACCTGCACATCTACATCTGTTGGTGGATTCTTTGTTTTATTACATTTTACCATGTATAGCTCACGGTAATTGATATGCCAGCAATCTATTCGAAATAATAGTACAATAACCTTTTACTTGCTAATTTTACTAGCGAACAGATCACGCTTTAGCCTTCAGCCCCAGAGGGGTTTAAATGCGGATTCTAGTTGGAAACTCTGACAGTCAGGCTTTTTCTGAGAAGGGATCACTTTATTGTACTGAAAGATTTAAGTTTTAAAACATTTAAGTACTCTGTTTTTTTCCCCTTCAGAACACGTGGTAGCATGTTGGCAGGGCTGTGAGTTATGACTGTGTTTGATAATACCATTGACATCCAACTCCAGCTGTCTGGGAATCAAATTGAAGAAAGCACTGTTAGATATTTTTACCATGTATGATGCGTAACCCACAATACACAAGGCCGATAAGAGGGCTATGGATGGCATCCAGCAAAAACTGTTTTTACAGCTATTTCAGAACTTCAGCTGTCATGCAGGTTTTTTCACATTCTATTTTCTTTTGATCACACAAAAGCAGCATTCCTGTAGGCAGAGCACTGCGTGTTCTATTCCATTCAGCAGCTAATAGCCAGGAAATAAAATTGAGAATGTAAATGAATAATCCTCCCCAGTTATGATGCTTGCCCTGGCTTGAACTCATCTGTCGTCAGTAAACATGGGGGGGAAACATTGCAGTTCTCATAGGAAATCAGTAAGGCCTTATGCAATAGCAAATCATGACAGCTCCATGTTCATGACTCTCACGGTAAAAGTGAATGAGAAGGTAGAGGGCAGCTTTGGGCAGGAGAATTACACCAGGATTCAGAGTTCCAAGTAAACCATCCCAAAAACATTTCCCCCAGAAATAGCAATTGTAGAAATAACACCAGAACTCAGGAATTCACCAGCACTAACAATGTTTCTTTGAAACTGGCTTGCAATTTTCAAATTCTGGGTGCATTGCTGGCTCACCTGAGATGAGGCTGAAAATGAAAATTGCTCTCCCACTTCAGTTTCCTTGTGGACACCACTGAATAGCAGAGGAAGTAATGATAACAGTTTTCAAGTACATAAAAGGTTGTCACAAGGAGGAGGGAGAAAAATTGTTCTTCTTAACCACTGAGGATAGGACAAGAAGCAATGGGCTTAAATTGCAGCAAGGGAGGTTTAGGTTGGACATTAGGAAAAACTTCCTGTCAGGGTGGTTAAACACTGGAATACATTGCCTAGGGAGGTTGTGGAATCTCCATCATTGGGGATTTTTAAGAGCCGGTGAGACAAATGCCTGTCAGGGATGGTCTAGATAATACTTAGTCCTGCCATGAGTGCAGGGGACTGGACTAGATGACCTCTCGAGGTCCCTTCCAGTTCTACGATTCTATGATTTGCCTATTCAGTCTCTATAACTCACTAAATTTCCTCCAGATGCTCCTCAGCCAGTTTTACCCCACACTAATTCTACACTCTTGTGAGAGTGTCCATGGCTAATATTGGTCCTGTTTCTACAGTTCCACTGAAGTCAATGGAGTTACATTGGTGTAAAATTAGTGTGAGATCAGAATTAGACGTATTGTAAGCACTCTATCTGCCCAAGTGCAGGATGGGAACAACTCTTCCATAGTAAGATTTACAGGAGACCAATTAGAACCACTAACGCAAACAAACAATCACATGAAGAAATGATAACACAATCTAAAATACCTATATCATATCCATAGACATCAGACACAGCTATATTAAAATTGATCTTCAGTTTGCAGGACATGTTTGTTATGCAAGAAGATGAGAATTCCACTGAGAGACCAGTTAGTCCCCAGTCAGTCCCAATCTGTGGAAAGTCTGCAAAATGACAAGATGTCTGAAAGAAAAGTTCAACCTCAAGTTACTGATTTTTGATGCAGGAATTACTTATCACCTTTGTTAATCAGAAGGTCAGACTAAGTTGTCAGAATGGTCCCTCTTCCGGCCTTAAAATCTGTGAATCATCACACCACTTTTTGCTTCACCTCCACCAGTCACAATTCATCAGCAGTTTCTCTAATTTCTTTCATCTCCTCAGTGTCAACAAGGGAAAATGCAGCACTGAATGACATAATGGCAACCCCCCTTTAGAAGTCTAATCCCACTTAGAGAGCAAGAAAAAGAAAAATGATCCATAAATTCCCCAGCAGTTGAAATTTGGAATGAGTGTGCAGCTGAAAGGATTCACCATAGGTTTACCTCCTCCCTTTCTCCAGTGTATAATGAAACTTCCTCAGCTTTGACCATAACTCCTCCATCAGATGCTATCACGGAACTGTGGCCATATTAGAGCATAGGATTCCCTTGGTGAGGAATACTGAGAATAGTCCATGTTACTGTTAGTTACCAATATGTTAAGCCAATTCTGCTCTTTCTCCTCAAGCAATTCACAAATGTAGCACCCATCACACAAACCGACCTTTCTATTTGAGCTCCTTTCACTGCATTAGTTTGAAAATGAAAGGAGAAAAGAACAATCACATATGCCATTTCAATTATTTTTAAATGAGGTGAATACCCTCATATTTACTTAAGAAAACCAACGCACTCTTACCACAATGTTCAAATTCGGGGCCACATCCCTCAGTCTGGTACAAGTGCTTTGGTGCCTCATCACTGGTGGATTCTGGGTATAGACTCATGCATATCTCTGGGAAGATCAATCCAGTGAAAGGAGCATGATCACTTTTATCTCATCTCCTCTCTGCGGCTCGTGTACGGAGTCTGACTAGGGGCAAGGGACTTTATAGAGTTGCCTCTATGCTGAACTGAAATTTATGCCCGGGGACCTGAGTAACACTCAATGGCACCAGGATCAGGAGAGTAGAAAGGCGAGTATGGTGTTGCTCAATGCGGCACACTTCTTGCTGATGCACATTTATCTTGGTCAACTAATATGCTGTCTGGCCACCCTACACGTAGTCTCCATTCTTTCCAGGATAGTCAATTGTCTGGCTGATGAGAAGGATGTGGGGCATCAGAAGGAAATAGAGTAAGAAAATGGTGACGGGTGAGGGGTGCCACAGGGTGACGGGTCCCTTTAAAGGGAGATGTGGCCAGCCACATCTGTGCCACAATTAATTAGCTGCTTACCAGCCTGAGGATGTGGGACTAAGGTGGGACAGGTGATAGTTAATGGACACGGGCCTTCTAAAAAGGGCTGAGTGGAAGGCTCTGAGTCAGGGTCTGCAAGAGGCTGGGTAGTCCAGGGGAATCAGACACAGGTAGTTTGCCCAATCCCAGAGCCAGAAAAACTCTCACAGATAGTCCAGAAAGGGGCTGGGAACAGGGCCCAGAAGGCAGACTGAAAAGAAGCCCCTGAAAGGGAGAAGAACCTTTTTGTTTGATGGGACTCTTTAATTGGATTTCTTGCACCCTGGAAGAGTTTAGGTTTGTGTGCGACTTGGCCAGAGGGTTAAACCACATCTCCAGCCCCAACCAGTGTGTGGAGAGCTGAGGAGACCCACCTTGGGGAAAGAAACTGAGGCAGGGAGTGGCAGCAGTCCCACACTCAGCCAGCAGATGAGGCTACAGAGCAGGAAGGGAGACAAAGAATAGGGTCAGGAGCGCAATCCAAGACTATTAGCCATCATGGACCCTTCTCTAAGCAGCACATATTGTCTGTCCCTAAAGTGTCAATCTTAGCAAAGCAGAGCTATAAGTGTTACAAATTCCATTAGCCTAGAGGAAGGCATCATGTTATGTCCTTATACTTGGGGCATGTATCTGGGAAATATACAGAGCCAATGGTAGAAAGTGTCTCATTCTTGATCTCTTTGAAATAAATACATGTGATAAGTCTTCATACATTCAAACACCAACAGCCCAGTCATGCTCACCAAGCTTGAAATAGCACCTATCCAGCCAAATCAAATATTTCATTTGAAAAGCAACTTTCCCTTTTTCAAAGGCACTAGGAGACGTTCTGGTGAAGACCAGAACTTCCACAGCTAAGACTGAGGGTTTCATTCATTATTCAATTCACCTGCCATCTTTGGTAAAAATCCTTATTGCTTTATTCCCTTTGTCTGTCTACCAGTGATAATGAAATAGGGACTTCGTGAGTCTTAAGTAATTGGCTCAGCCATGGCAAATGTAACTATACATTTTGGTTTCAAGTACATTTCATCATTTGTATTTGGCGAGAGCCGCTTGTCACCCCGGGAACATTCAGATGGCAGCACTGCAGAAAAATGCTGCAATTTTTCTTTAAAGCTCCTCCCTTGTCAAAATAAATCTTGCCAACATGTTGTACAAAGCGATTTCACTGCCTCCAATAGGCCAACTCCTAACTTGTGTCCTGCAACTTCTCCTTCAAGAACAAGGTGCTCTCAAGTCATTCGATGTCAGGGTGCAAAATCAGAATTGATCTTTCTCCTCCATGAATTCTGTGTTTTCACTTTCCTCGGTGCTGTGGTAAGTGACAGCGTAAGTGGGTAGCGTGCGATTTTCAAAAGTGCTCAGCATTGCCCTGATATTACTCCCTATTAAGTCAATGGAAATTTTACCATTGGCTTCACTGAGAGCAGCGTTAGGGCAACTGTGAGTGCTTTTGAAATCCCACACTCAAAGCCTTGTCATACATGGCAAAATCTCTTTAAAAGGCTCATGTGGTTTCTCTGGTGTTTTACTGTAATGACAAAATAAGAATGTCTATGGTGATTTAAGACTACAGCTGTTTTTCTGTATAATAAGACTTCACATTTCCATAGCTCTTTTCATCAGATGAGTTCAAACTGCTTCATAAGCACTAGTGGAGTCTCACAAACGATCGCCTGAGATAGCTAAGCATTATTATCTCCATTTTATAGTTAGGGAGACAGAGGCACAGAAGAGGAAGGGGACCTGGCCAAGTCACGTAGCCAAGTTGGTGGTTCAATTAGGACCAGACTGCAGGAGTCCTGAATCCCTGTCCGTTGCTCTAGCCACTGTAGGCTACACTCCTCCAAAACAACTTGTGATGGTATGAAACACATGAACAGTACAAGGAGATACAGAACACTGGCTGGCTTGGCTTTGCAGCTTCTTTGTAATAGCAAAGCAAATGTGTATTGCTTATACACTGGACACATTTATGCTTTCTCCTTTGGACTCATAGACTCATAGACATTAAGGTCAGAAGGGACCATTTTGATCATCTGGTCTGACCCCCTGCATGCTGCAGGCCACAAAACCGTCCCTACCCCTTCCCTTGACTCTGCTGTTGAAGTCCCCAAATCCTGTGTTTTAGTGACTTCAATTGGCAGAGAACCCTCCTGCTAGCGATCCCTGCCCCATGCTGCGGAGGAAGGCGAAAAACCTCCAGGGCCTATAAGTTACATATTTGAATCTCGAGGCTGGGTAGTTACCAGGTTGGCTTAAATGAATATTTTCTTTTCCCTCTCTACTTTTTGTTTATACAATACCCTGAGGAAACATGACAGACAGGCAGACAGAGTCAATACTTCTCTTGAATTCTGTGTGCAATAGCCAGGCTGGTATATATGTTTACTTTGCTCTTCAAAAAGAAATGAAGGAACTACACGGTTGTTTCATTCACTAGCTCTTCGGTAGTTGGGATGAATTATACTATAGTGTTGTGTGTGTCCAATGCATTTCTAAACAATAACTATCCCAGAAAGTTACTGTATGCTGTCTGCCATGACACCAGACAAAATGCATTACCAACTAGCTTCAACAGGAAGTACAAAATAAAAAGACCGGCTTCTATTGGTGAACAAGGGCCAGTCTACAGTCTGGCCTTCAGTTAATATTTGGCCATTCATGGAGATTCTGAAATGGAAGAACAGCTTTGAATTTTATTTTACAGAAAAACTTCAAAAAGGAGAGGGAAACCCAAGCATTCTCCTCTCTCTCTCTCTCTCTCTCTCTCACACACACACACACACACACACACACAAAAGAAGTGGGGGAAATGTTCAATAGTGAATAAAGTAAGATGTGTAGTCTTTATTGGAGTCCCATATACAAATTCAGGTGCTCAGATACCACGATAACAGACACAATATAACAAGTTGAATAGAAGGGAAGTTCTATATTTTGTTGAAGATCCAAACAGATCTTCTCTTCTAACAGTCTCAAAAAAAAAGGGGGGGGTGGAGGGGAACAAGCACCTCTACCTTTCAGACATTTGTCCACAGAAAGGTAGAATGCTTGTATTATATCTACTTGTCTGAGAGCTCATATTGCCTCAGGACTGTAGTATCTGAATGCCAATGCCTGCCAGGGCAAATCCTACCCATGGATATTATTTTGTATTTAGTTAGACCAAGTCCCAATGATTATTGAGTAAAGTCCCTGAGGCTGATAAATATTTAGAATTTGTAAAGTGGCTACAAGAAGTTTTACAGACTTGGTCCAAAACCTTCCTACATCACGTGCAAACACTTCTTATAGCCACCTTGCCGTTTTTTACATTGTTGTAATGTATTTATTGTATTAATCAGAGTTGTGTTTGTATATAATTTAAGTATTCTGTACCTTGTTGGGAAATTTTGACCTTGTGTGACTAAACGAATATAACTTCCCCCCATTAAAAACATAAATAGCAGCATGAATTCACTCAACAGCACTAAGCGTGAAGGCAGAATAATTTCATTATCAGTCCACAGAAACTGTACTTCTAATATGATTATTCTGAGACTTTCAACATTGTCTGTGCAAAGACATACCACCATCATTTCAGTTAAAGTTCAACTTTCTCAAACTATTGTTCTTCCACAGTCTGTGTAGCAATAACAAGTCATGGATGCTCTTAAATGCATGTTCATTTTATTTTATCTGAAGTACATTTTCCAAGCCATTGTTTAATTGGACAGCTACATTCTATCCTGTTTTATTCATATGAAACAAGTCAATTAAACTGTGTAACAGAGAAATGAGATTGGGTTTTGCAGAGGCTAAATACACTTACATGTCACCTGTGGAGATGTATGTGTCAACCTGATGTTAGTTATCAATTGATGATCAATTGGTGTCAAAGCTAGTGGGTATTTGGCCATAGCACAAAGTTCCCAGAATAGTTTAGCTATCCAGACAGTGTGACCTAGATCTAAAGGTAGTTTCATAGAAGCTAGAACAGAGGAATCAAGATGGAATTCCTAAGTTTTATTCCCAGCTCTGCCACTAACTTGCTGAGTTACCTTGGAAAGCTCATAAGCCTATCAGAGTATGTCTACACTACAACATAAGCCCGTGCTTGAGTCTGGGCTCAAGCTTAACTCCCCTTGCATCAACACTGCAATTGCACTAACCCAGGGTCCCATGACCCTGCAGGGATGGAGGGTCCAAGTTTGAGCTAAGCTGGGACCAAGGGTCTAAGCCCTATTGCTTTGTAGTATAGGCGCAGCCAAGCCTGACTCGGGGCCAAGCTGTCAGTCAGAAGTATCCCCCTATTCCATGGGACAACTTCCATAGTCCTCTCTATCCCAACAATCTGCAATCTACTCTGTTGAAAACCCCTTTGCGAAAGGCAGCAGCTCAGGTCAGCATTAACTTATTCTCTTCTGATCACCAAGCTGCAAGCACACTGGCAGTGAACCGCCTGGGTTTGCAATGGATTGGAGAACAAACCGATCAAGCCTTTTGCAAAGTGAGCTGCTGCCTGACACTGCCTGCCCTGCATGTTAGTAACGTTTTCCCACAGCGCGCCATGGTCCTAGGGCTAGAGCAGCTACATTTCGGGAGGTGGGGGCACAAGGGACTCTGGGATATGGTTATTTTGACTCTGATCCATGCACTGCAGTGTGGACAGCAGAGCACAGATTAGAAAAGTCTTAACATGGGATTAAAATATCATGTAGATGCTCAAGCCCAGGGTTTGTCACATGGGTCAGCTGGCTTGAGCCCCACTAACCCTGGGCTTATATTGCAGTATAGACATACCCTCAGTGCCTTAGTCAACCCCTTGTAAAGTCAGTGCAACAGTCCTTAACTACTATCTCATAGGGTTGCTATGACACTCCATTGATTGTTTTTTTAAAGCACTTTGAGATCTACTGCTGAAAGATGCAATATGAAAGGGTACCTATGAACTAAAAGAGCTTCATGGAGAAGTCAGTACAATACTGGCTTGGCTTTAGTGGGGGCTCTCAATCTTTCCCATTTACAAACAATGCATTCACCCATGAAGTGTTTAAAAACTGAAAACTATATATTGTACTGTGTATCACATGGAAAACAGGGACTAGAATCCTTTGTTATATTTGGTGTAGATAAGTCAACAGGACGCAGACAGCACAGTTCTCTAGTTATTTTTATTTGCAAGAAGCACACTGTGGAACTAAGTGTTGTGCTGGTCCCAGTTATATGCAGTAATGTACACCACATACACAAAATTATGGGGTGGGGGAAGAGCCAGTCTGAATGAGAGAGAAAAGACTAAGGGGGGAGGGGGGAAAACACAACCAAGGCATTTAAAATAAAACTTCTAAAGCCCCTTTGAATTGTAACATCTTGAGTAAAGAAAAGCCTGAATTATGTAAAAGCTGGCAGGGAGCCAACATCTGGCCAAGCTAAAATTGTTTTGTAAGAAGGCAGTTTCCACTCTGCTTGCAGACCTGCGTCCAGCAGTCGAGAGAATAACGAAGCTGAAGATGTACATAGTCCCTGGCTGCCAGAAGGATACCCTGGGCTTTGAGTGAAAATTTTCTGTCATTTGATCTCCTAAAACAGCCAGCTGAGATGAGTTATGTTCCCCCTGCCAGGAACCTCGAAAGAATTGTTCAAACCATGTGCTCATTCCTGCTGAATTGGAAACAAATGCCATGGCTTCACTGGCAGGCTTTGAAATCAAATTCTCTCCAGCTCTTCCCAAAGTTCTTGGGAGGAAACAAAAAACTCTTTCCTGTGTCTGCCACTTGAGTCTCTGGAGAAACCTCCTTCCCCTACATTGCCCCCATCCCTCTTCATCCACCCCCACCCCACCCAAGACTGAAATCTGTCATTCCAGAAAGCCACATCACAAACTTGTACCATGTGTTAACTATCTTCTGTTTGCAGTCATTAGGCCTTGCCATTGCCAGCACAAATGGGAGTCGTTTAATTAGGTCCAGAATGCTGCAGAATAACTAGGCCATTCAGGATGGCACAAAGCCAACTGCTGCTTCTCCCAGCTTTTTTTAAGAGGGAAAAAGCCCAGCCTTTGGCTATCTCCTGCTCACCTGTAAACCCCATAGCAAAGTTTAATAGGTTAGAGAATATACATACTTTATGAAACTCAATTAGGCACAAATAGACTTTTTTTTAAAAGGCAAAAAAATCTGCCAAGTAGGTTTGGGATCAGTCTAAGGGTATGTCTACACTACAATTACTCTGAATTTACAGAATTCAATTTTTGGCAACTGATTGTATAAAGTCGAGTGCATGTGGCCACACTAAGCACATTAATTCGGCGGTGTGTGTCCATGTACCAAGGCTAGCGTCGACTTCCGGAGCGTTGCACTGTGGGTAGCTATCCCATAGTTCCCGCAGTCTCCCCTGCCCATTGGACTTCTGGGTTGAGAGCCCAATGCCTGATGGGGCAAAAAACATTGTCGCTGGTGGTTCTGGGTACAGCCTCACCCCTCCCTCCATGAAAGCAACGGCAGACAACCGTTTCATGCCTTTTTTCCTGGGTGAACACTGCAGACGCCATACCATGGCAAGCATGGAGCTCGCTCAGCTCAAGCCAGCAGTCATGAACATTGTAAACACCTCGCGCATTATCGTGCAGTTTATGCTGAACCAGAACCTGAAAAACCAGGCGAGGAGGAGGCTGTGACTGCAGCACGACGACGAGAGTGATGAGGACATGGACACATAATTCTCTCAAACCACCGGCCCCGGCGCTTTGGAGATCATGTTGTTAATGGGGCAGGTTCTAGCCATGGAATGCCGATTCTGGGCCCGGGAAACAAGCACAGACTGGTGGGACCACATAGTGTTGCAGGTGTGGGACAATTCCCAGTGGCTGCAAAACTTTCGCATGCATAAGGGCACTTTTGTGGAACTTTGTGACTTGCTTTCCCCTGCCCTGAAGCGCCAGAATACCAAGATGAGAGCAACCCTCACAGTTGAGAAGCGAGTGGCGATAGCCCTGTGGAAGCTTGCAACGCCAGAGAGCTACCGGTCAGTCGGGAATCAATTTGGAGTGGGCAAATCTATTGTGGGGGCTGCTGTGATGCAAGTAGCCAAAGCAATCACTGAGCTGCTGCTACCAAAGGTAGTGACTCTGGGAAATGTGCAGGTCATAGAGGATGGCTTTGCTGCAATGGGATTCCCTAACTGTGGTGGGGCGATAGATGGAACCCATATCCCTATCTTGGCACCGGAGCACCAGGGCAGCCAGTACATAAACCGCTAGGGGTACTTTTCAATCGTGCTGCAAGCACTGATGGATCACAAGGGACGTTTCACCAACATCAACGTGGGATGGCCGGGAAGGGTTCATGACGCTCGCATCTTCAGGAACACTACTCTGTTTAAACGGTTGCAGCAAGGGATTTACTTCCCAGACCAGAAAATAACCGTTGGGGATGTTGAAATGTCTATAGGTATCCTTGGGGGCCCAGCCTACCCCTTAATGCCATGGCTCATGAAGCCATACACAGGCAGCCTGGACAGGAGTCAGGAGCTGTTCAACTACAGGCTGAGCAAGTGCAGAATGGTGGTAGAATGTGCATTCGGACGTTTAAAGGGTCGCTGGCGCACTTTACTGACTCACTCAGACCTCAGCCAAACTAATATTCCCATTGTTATTGCTGCTTGCTGTGTGTTCCACAATCTCTGAGTGTAAGGGGGAGACTTTTATGGTGGGGTGGGAGGCTGAAGCAAATCGCCTGCCCGCTGATTACGCGCAGCCAGACACCAGGGTGATTAGAAGAGCACACCAGGAAGCGCTGCGCATCAGAGAAGCTTTGAAAACCAGTTTCACGTCTGGCCAAGCTACGGTGTGAAAGTTCTGTTTGTTGAAAACCCGTCCCCTTGATTGACTCATTCCCTGTAAGCAAACCACCCTCCCCCTTCGATCACAGCTTGCTTTCAAAGGAAATAAAGTCCCTATCATTTAAAAATCATGTATTCTTTATTAATTGATTATAAAAAGGGGGAGAGAACTGACAAGGTAGCCCGGGTGGGGTTTGGGAGGAGGATTGGAGGGAAGGAAAAGGCCACTAAAAAAGTTGAAAATAATGACAGCCTTTTGCTTGGGCTGTCCACCGGGGTGGAGTGGGAGGGTGCACGGAGCCTCCCCCCACGTTCTTACACATCTGGGTGAGGAGGCTATGGAACATGGTGAGGGGGGAGGGTGGTTATACAGGGGCTGCAGTGGCACTCTGTGATCCTGCTGCTGTTCCTGAAGCTCCACCAAATGCTGGAGCATGTCCGTTTGCTCACGCAGCTGCCCCAGCGTTCCATCCCGCCACCTCTCATCTCGAACGTCCCTCCTCTCCTCATGTTCATCCCTCATGGCCTCACGTTCACTCGCAGCTTTCCTGTATTGGGATAGGGTGTCCTTCCACTCATTCAGATGAGCTCTTTCATCGCAGGTCGATTGCATGATTTCCAAGAACATTTAGTCTCGCGTGTGTTTTTTTCACCACCTTATCTGAGATAGCCTTCGGGATGGAGGAGGGAGGCTTGAAAAATTTGCAGCTGTGGGAGGGAAAAATGGGAGAGAAGATACATTTTACAGAACAATGCTTATACTCTTTCACGGTGAAAAATACTATTCACATTACATAGCACATGTGATTTCGGTACAAGGTTGCATTTTGCATTTTAATATTGAGTGCCTGCGGCTTTGGTGTTAGAGATCACAGACGCAAGTCTGGGCAACAGAATTCGACTTGCACATGGCCATGGTAAGCCATTGTCTTTCAGCTTCTGCAACCTTCCTAAAAGCATCGCCCTCCTTTCCCACATACCAAGCAAAGCCCGTTGAGTGCTGTGGTTTTCCTGTTAACATGCAGCAGCAGAAACCAAACTAACCCCCCCACACCCATCCAATTCTCTGGGATGATCGCTTTATCCCTCCCCCCACCGTGTGGCTGGTATCAGGGAAGATCCCTGCTAGCCAAACACGAAAAGCTCAGCGCCAATGCCCCCCCGCCCCACTTGACTAACTGCAGGGAAGGATTTCTTTTCAGCCACAGGCAAACAGCCTAGTAGGAACGGCCACCTCTGTCCCCTTAATTAAATTCCCGTATTTCAACCAGGTTACCATGAACGATATCACTCTCCTGAGGATAACACAGCGAGATAAAGAACGGAGGTTGCTTGAACGCCAGCAAACACCAGGACCATACGCTGCCAGGCTTTGTCATGCAATGATACCAGATTCCTTGCTACTAGCATGGCGTGGTCAAGTGTCCTACCATGGAGGACAGAATAAGGCTGCACTGCCCAGAAACCTTCTGCAAAGGCTTTTGGAGTACCTCCAGGAGAGCTTCATGGAGGAGATGTCCCTGGAGGATTTCCGCTCCATTTCCAGACACATTAACAGACTTTTCCAGTAGCTGTACTGGCAGCAAATGCATCCCAAGTCCTCAGGGCAAATTAATCATTAAAAAAAGCTTGCTTTTAAACCATGTTTTATATTTACAAAGGTACATTCACCGAGGTTCCTTCCATGGCTTCATGGTCTGGGATAATGCCTTGGAAGGGTTGGGAGGGTACTTCAGTCAGTCAGGCTGAGAAAGATCCTGGCTGTTGGGGAGAATGGAGTGCTGTGTGCTCTCCGCAAGCTCGTCGTCCTCCTCCTCATCTTCCCCGTCCGCAGAATCCTCAGGCATGGCTGAGATTACCCCCTCCTCGGAATCCATGGTCAGAGGTGGGGTAGTGGTGGCGGCCCCACTAGAATTGCATGCTGCTCAGCGTAGAAGCGGCATGTCTGCGGCTCTGACCTGGACCTTCCATTTGCTTCTTTGGTTTTCTGGTAGGCTTGTCTGAGCTCCTTAACTTTCATGCGGCACTGTAGTGAGTCCCTATTGTGGCCTCTCTCCACCATGCCCTTGGAAATTTTTTCAAATGTTTTGGTATTTCGTCTTTTGGAACATAGTTCTGCTAGCACGGAATCCTCTCCCCATATAGCGATCAGATCCAGTACCTCCTGTACGGTCCATGCTGGTGCTCTTTTTCAATTCTCGGACTGCATGGTTACCTGTGCTGATGAGCTCTGCATGGTCACCTGTGCTCTCCACGCTGGGCAAACAGGAAATGTAATTCAAAAGTTTGCGGGGCTTTTCCTGTCTACCTGGCCAGTGCATCCGAGTTCAGATTGCTGTCCAGAGCGGTCACAATGGTGCACTGTGGGATAGCTCCCGGAGGCCAATACCGTCGAATTGCAGCCACACTAACCCTAATTCGAAATGGCAATGTCGATTTCGGCGCTACTCCCCTCGTCAGGGAGGAGTACAGAAATCGATTTTAAGAGCCCTTTATGTCGAAGTAAATGGCTTCGTTGTGTGGACGGGTGCAGGGTTAATTCGATGTAACGCTGCTAAATTCTACCTAAACTCATAGTGTAGACCAGGCCTAAGGGAAGGACTCTGTGGTGTGTGTGGTTGTGAGTTTATATGCAACACATCAGCGTACAGCAGAGTGAGAGAAAAGGGTCTTGAAAGCCATTCTCTTAGTAACCAGAGCAGTGTCTGGTATGATTTAGATTTTATTCCAGCTTCATAAAAAACAGTTGGTTCCTGTTAAGTCAACAACAGTTGAATCACTGCTCAGATATTTAACTTTAGTAGTATCCTTGATGACATCTCTGCATGTGTGCTTCATTTCTAAATGCCTGGCTGCCTTTCTCCCGCCCCTTCCCCAAATGAATCTTCTGCGTATACAGAGATTTATAATTTCACAGCTATATCACTGCAAATCTAACACTCACCTGTTGAATAACTTAACCACCATATTAAAGACATATGCTGAATTTTCTTATTTGACTTCTAGTTTCATTTCCTAGAGAGATTCTGCTAGAGAGCTAAAATAAAGCTGTAAATCATCAAAGCTGTACAACAGCAGTAAGGCACACAACCACTAGCCATTAGCTGGCATCTATAAATAATATGCGTATTCACTTAGTAATATTTGCTAATCTAACGCAAACACATAAAAGCAATAGATTTCATCGGGACTAAAATGTATGACGTTCCCCCACCACCACCCCAATTCTTTTTATCAGCTTTATTCCTTGTTCCTGTACAAGTTCTACATCACCAAGTTAGCGTACAAGATTTTGTTTCCATAGTGCATTTTAACGAATCCATGCAAACCTCTTTTTTGTGGTGCTCCCTGAATATTTACTGCAGAGACAAAAAAAAATGTCCTACTCAACATTACGGTCTCCAGCAAGACTTTCAAAGAATTCTGTACAAGCCGTGGGAAGAATTTCCTTTTAGGCAATACACATGAGCCCAGCAGAAACGTGCAGCAGCATGGAGGGAGGCTGATGCTATGTCTACATTTATGGCAGCACGTGGAGTGCATACACTGCACACCCAACTAGTATGAGTATCAACAGCAGGGTAGACTGTGTGAGGTGCTACTTAGACGAGTAAAAGCATGCCAGAACCTTAGGGTACATACCCTACATGGCTTTCTACTTGCCCAAACAGTGCCACCCCCATCTACACTGCTATGTTTAGCAATGTAGCTTCCTGCTGCCAGGGCCTTTCCCCATTGCAGTGAAAGACTCTGGTAGTAGGGAGGAAGTGGAGAAAAGGGTCTGCTAGATCCTCACTGCTGGAGACTGTCCCTGCTGCCTCTCCCCTGCCACAGCCTTTCACTCTGGACTGTACCTACACCCACAGGTGCTGACTTTTCAAACTGCAGGGAGTGCTCGACCCCCGGCTCTATCCCAGGCCCCGCCCCCACTCCAGCCCTTCTCCCAAGACCCTACCCCAGCGCTGTCTCTTCCCGCCCAGTCACCCCCCCCCCCAAGTGTGCCTTGTCCCTGCCCCTCCCCCCCAGCCTCCCTGCATGTTGTGAAACAGCTGTTCGAAGCGGGCAGGAGGCGGAAGGAGGGAGGGGGGGAGGCACTGATCCATGGGGCCACTGGTAGGCAGGAGCTGATGGGTCTGGAGCACCCACCAGCAGCCCCCCCATCATACCCCCCCCATAGATCCTCCAGCCCCGGAGCGCCCATGTAGTTGGCACCTATGGTGACACACCCATAGTGTGGACACAGCCTGCTTTTCGTTGTGGTGTGTAGCTACATGTACCATACACATTATTGCCAGTGCAGACAAGGCCTTAGTTTGTCATTTTGTTTTATAGAAACATCTAATCTGTCTCTGAATCTAGGTTCTTACCCATCTCCTCCATACACAAAAGCTAAGAAGAGTGACTCAATTTGCATGCGTTCAGGAATTCGAGGGTTCCAAGGACAATTGACTTGGTTGTTTACAAATGACGGGCCCGATTTGTGCACCCCTGGGTGCACAAAGGAAGAAGAGGGCAAAAGGAGATGGTAGTCCTTTGCAATCACATGCAGGGGGTGGGCACAACAGAAATCAATGGAGTCGTATGTGTGTGTGTCTGAAGACTTAACTTGCTGCTAAGAGTTCTCTGTGAGGGGAAGACCAAAAAGAAAACATCATAGCTCTGCATTCTTTTGGAATCCAATTGGCAGCTGTATCTCTTTGAAATTCAGTGTTTGTGCTTTCAGCAGTGACAGCAAATCAAGGCAAGAGTTACCAAAGGAAGAAAGCATCAGGAAAACCCTACCCCATCCACACACTTGGAGCTAGGCAAATGCTGCACAACATTTTCCTTTGCTATTCACTCTAGTTGTATTCACATCCCTTCTTGCTCTCTCTTCAAATATTCTAGGAGTTTACTGGCAGAAAAAAAGTGGGGGTGGGGATACAAATCTGAAATTCACTTTCTGGGAGTAACTGCAACAGTTCAACCAGAGGTCTGGTACTAAGACTTGTGCTCAACTAGTCAGGAAAGAAATGTACACATAGGTCACATGCCAAAACCAAAACAGCTTGATCTTCAGATCTTGAAGATTCCCTCATCCAAATCAAAACTTCTCAGGGATAAGCAACAGAGAAAGAATTAGTCACAGAAATTATTCAACAAGTAATTTCAAACAAGCACATTTAGGAATAATCAGACTGTGGTTGTTTGTGAATTTTTTAAAAAGGCAAAGTTTATTGAATACATTTTTACAAGTTATTTGTCCACTTCTATCCAGACAATTTTTGCTATTTAGAAAACCAAATAATTTATATTATATTATAAATTGGGGCAAAATGATTAATTTTGCTGTTTACCCCAAAAAGGAAAGCCTGGCACGCATGCCATTAAGGGCAACATGGTCAACCACTGACATACTTCCTTCACAGTTGAAATTGCCAGTAGACTTACTGGAGCCACGTTACACTGCAAACACTGGAGAGTCGCCTTTCACTTCAGAGATGCCTTGGTAACACTTCTGTTACTAGACTTATGCTTCTTACTCCATGGATCTGGTAGTTCTTTCTGCAGGTCATTGCATTCAGGGATTATCATTTCAACAGTTTAAATGGTTGTCCAAACAGCACATCCAAAAAAATAAAATAAAATAAGAATTGTAGGTCAGATCAAACTATTGTTCTGTGATAAATTTATGCTCTGAAAATTCAGAGTCTGCTTTTTGCACACTGCTGGATTGGAATGCATGCCCCCTTGTAAAGGCAGAACAGAAATCTGCATTCACTAAAAAGGTTCAAGTGTCCCATTAAAAACATATTTTGATAGTGGAATTTTTTTTAATAAGAAATCACCAATCCTACGTTTATGGCTTTCAAAACGCCTTCAATACATATAGCTCTTCCCAGTACAAATCATCAGTAACTTAAAACAAAGTATTTTTATTTTTTAAAGCACAGAGAATTTAACAAAATTCACCTAGTGAGCACCAAGGTCTCCTTTAAAAGAGCTGTACAAGCAAGTACCTGTGAGCCCAATTAAAGTTCAGGTAAGGTCAAAAGAAAAATAAATATAAACATGTAAAGGTTGTTTTCAGTATTCTGAAAAGTAAAGACTCAGATTATAAAATATTAGAGGATGTTACTCTGTGTTGGTTTGTGTGCAACAATGCCTGCCAGTCCATCACCAGTATTACGACTTTATATAGATAGAGATGGGGAGAGGGAGGGGGAAGAGGGAAGGGAAGAGAGGTGGGGAAACTGTGAATTTTAAGTACTTTTTTTTTCCTGTTTATACCTGAAACTGTTTTGCCACTCAATTAACACCAACTCTCAGACTGACAGATTCAGAGAGAAAACAAGGGACAATGTCAAATTGAAATCTAGTCAAGTTCAATTCAAAATATAAATAAACTGTGGTCTCGGGCACTGCCCCTGCTCTTGAGTTCCCCTGCCAATTTTTATGGTTTCACAATCGTTTTCCTACTTCTAAAAAAAATGTTTATCACTGCTCTTTTCTTGTGTGATGGACCCACACAAACAGGGGAAACTGACTCATCAGGAGAAACAGTGACTACACACAAAGTGCTGTCAGATGCACAAAAGAAACAATTTTTTCCATTATAATCATTGTAGGAATTATTTGTAACAATAGATGAGTTGTTTTCAGACAGAAGTGTGATTTTTCAACTGATTCAATGTGCTGTTCTTCATACATTCCTCCATGCCCTTGCTTTTCTCTTTCTCTGACTGACGCTAGTTTGTCCTTGGACAGACTTCACTCACATTCCAACCAGCAACCATATTCAGAAGGAGATTATGCGGCACAATGATATTGTTCATGCTGTTCCTTTTTAATTCTTCATTTCCATTGACTGATTTGCTGTCTCTTGTTCCCCATCCACCATTACCTCCCCTTTCCCTTCCAACACCCCATGGTGCCTTATTCTTGCCTCCAAAAAGATTAATTTGGGACCCAATTCCATAATGTCTTTCATGCTCAGGTGCAGTCCAGATTCCATTTTCTACCAGAGCTCACAACATTTAATAGGAAGATGCCACGCAAAAGCCCACAGACCAAGCTGGGCTCCAAATTCACCTTTACAAGAGTGGTATGGAGGGATGAGTTTAGGGTGACCAGATGTCCCGATTTTATAGGGACAGTCCCGATTTTTGGGTCTTTTTCTTATATAGGCTCCTATTACCCCCCACCCCCGTCCCGATTTTTCACACTTGCTGTCTGGTCACCCTAGATGAGTTGTTGTGGTAGGGTGATGGACCACTAGGTGGGGAAAGTTTGACCAGCCATTCCAGTATATAAAAAAAAAAAAAAAAGTCAGTTTCAGCAACCACTCATTGGACTAACTAAAACCAGTTGTTTAGCTCAGGGCAGGGGAGAAGAGGTTGAAATAATTTGTAATGGAAACATCAAGGGTATATTTAAAACAGAGGGATGTCTGCTGGAGGTGACCCTCAGTATAGGTTTCAGTGTATATTGAAACCAGGATGAACCAGTGTAGTCAGCCTGGATGTGCACAGTAAACTAGGCCACCCCTGATCCCCCTGTGCAGTGAATTTCTGAAACTCATAGACTCATAGACTCATAGACTTTAAGGTCAGAAGGGACCATTATGATCATCTGGTCTGACCCCCTGCATGCTGCAGGCCATAAAACCGTCCGTACCCCTTCCCTGGACTCTGCTGCTGAAGTCCCCAATCCTGTTATTAGTGACTTCAATCGGCAGAGACCCTCCTGCTAGAGATCCCTGCCCCATGCTGCGGAGGAAGGCGAAAAACCTCCAGAGGCTCAGCCAATCTGCCCTGGAGGAAAATTCCTTCCCGACCCCAAATATGGCGATCAGTAAGACCCCGAGCATATAGGCAAGAGTCTCCATCCTGACCCCTGTTAGCCATTATACTATTTACCTACCATTGCTTGGTTTTCCTTGACTACTATGTTTTACCATTAAACCATTCCCTCCATAAACTTATCTAACTTAATCTTAAAACCAGACAGGTCCCTCGCCCCCACCGTTTCCCTAGGAAGGCCGTTCCAATATTTCACCCCTCTGACGGTCAGAAACCTTTGTCTAATTTCAAGCCTGAACTTCCCCACGGCCAGTTTATATCCATTCGTTCTTGTATCCACGTTAGTACTAAGCTGGAATAATTCTTCTCCCACTGGAAGTCTGAAATCTACAGTAACCAGGAGCCTCAAGATTTCAGATCTCTGATGGGGGAGCCCAGGATCCCTAAAATCAGTGAGTCACAATGCAAATATGTTAAACTTCTCCCTCTACTCCAGGTTGGTGCATATGGGCTATTTCATTACCAAAAAGAGGATCAAGTGCCCAGAAACTAAGGGAAACTTTCCAAAAGACCCATGAGAAAACTGGACTTACCCAGAGGCTCTGTTCATTTTCAGACTTTCTACACCAGTAAATCCAATATAAGAATTAGCTGATAGTAAAGCAGTCATTGTTCCACATATTGCAATGAGCACACACTAGCATTTACTGTCAATGATAGTATAGTCCATTCCAGTTTTGTTGCTGAAAAACCCAAAACTTTTAAAGGTCAAAAGTACAATTTTGCAAACAAGATTATTTTGGGTTTGGAACCACATGGTGACCTCAAGGAAAGTTATGAAGGGCTCATGATATAGGGAATTCTCATTACTATTGCTCAAATACTGCCTTATCTTTGCGTGTGTGTGTTGGGGGAATTCAAGACAGATGGGGATACTTTCTCACAAAGCCTAAAGGAAATTGAAGAGAATAAAAAAGAAAGAAAGAGTTGAAACCTCAATACAATGCAGTACGTTTTTTTTTCTCCAAGTTGTATAGAGTATTCGCCCATCACTACTCTATAAACTGGAGGGAATCTCAAGTATTGTAAATTTCAGTTCAAGGGAAAACTTGGAAGTAGAAACATTCACGTAGAGGCCCCAAATCCACAAACCAATCTGAACGGGAACAAAACAAAACAAAAAAATGAAATTTTGAAGTTTCCCACAGAATAGGAATTTCAAAACTTTGGAAACGTCTAAATGATATTTCATTTGCTCGGAGCCCGGCCACCCTTGCTTCTGAGGACCTCCAAGCTTGAGGAAGCTCCCAGGGTTTGAGGCTTCCTGCCTGGTTTCCTTAGTAATTTAGTTGAGATTAACACATTCCCATGGAACGTTTCAATTGCAAGGAATCCCTATTTTCCAAAGGAAAAATGTTCCATCAGAAAATTGCAGCCAGCTCTAGTGGCTATGTGATTTGTTGAAAAGCAGTTAGCCTTTGAATTGGTCTTTCTTTCTGTTCAGGATTTGCCTATGAAAAGAGCATGATTTTTCAAAAATGTGTTTGTTATTAACTATTTGTTTAACAAATGGCTTTTATTAACATGTGGGCAGATGGATTTTTTTTCATAGCAATCAGTAATCAATGCTCTGGTTTGGCTGTGTGACTGGTTAATTAAGTCACAAGAAATAGTTTCGGTTCCCTGATTAGATGGCATAAGGCTAGTATTTTTGTATGAATAGAAGTCCCTGCGCAAACATTTATGTGAACAAAATATAGCCACACAAAATTTCCCTGAACAGACAAACGATATAAATATGATGCACTCAAGCTGCAATTCAGATTGAGCAAGCATGTCTAAAATACTTCCCCCCCCCCCCCACTATTTGCCCAGGTTTTCACACAACTGTCTGGGACCATTCCACTGTGACTGGACCATGCAAGGCTCAGTTTATGTAACCCATGCAAAGTGAACCTTGCAGGGTTCACACAGAGCTAATAAGCATCTGCAATTCTGTGTGCTTACCTGAACCACAGCCAAACTCTCCAGACTTCATAAGTCTATTAAATTGGGCTTGAACCCCCAGGAGAATAAGCTCTCTTTAAAAGTTTCACATGATTCTTGCTGTCAGCCAGGCCCTGCCTGAAGTCAGGACAGGTGACTGAAAGGCTTTCATTGCTCCTTTGCTCCCAAAGTTACTCTGTTAACAGCCCTCCCTCCATGGATCTCTTACAATGGCTCAGAATGCTGAACAGCCTCAGCTCTCCAAAATGGAGTGGCAATGAGGACGCCATGACAGCATTGCTTCCTTATTGCTCTCCCACTGTACATTGTGTTCCTAAAGTGTTAAAATCTTGAGATAGTTAAACAGTCTCCCCTCTGCTTTGCCACTGGCTTAGTGATAATATGAATGTGGAAAATGTTTAACATGAGTTAACACTTAAACACCATCTTCTGATGTTAACTCATGAATGCCACAGGAAGAAAAATGGCTTAGTCTCTTACAATAGATTTTTATTTTCTGGCACCACAAATGATGGCAACTTTTCAGCAAAATGGCTACCAAGACGACATCAAAAAAAAAAAAAAGTCCTTGGTCCTTTTTAAAAGCAAACAAACATGGTGGTGGATTTAAACATAGGATCAATTTTGCATGATCAGTTCTATCCCCAGAATGTTGTGCTCAGAATTCATTAGGGACACAGTTCATAGCACTTACACATCCTGCCTGGGATTTTCAAAGGAGCCTAACGGAATAGGTGCCAACACTCTATTGGCTCCTTTTCAAATTTCAGTTTCATGCTCTGAGTAGGGCTGACAATTAATTGAGGTTTCAAAATTATGGATGCAAAATTAGAGGCCACTTTTTGTAATTAGACTCTTTATTTCCAAATATGTTTTTTAAGTTTATACAGGGCAAGAGGCATTGAGTGAGAGGAGTAGTTTTCTTTCAATTAAAATTTAGTGTGAGAAGGAGGGTTGTCTAGTGACAGGCTAGCTTGACAGTCACAATTCCTGGATTCCTACATTTCCAGTTTTGCCTATCTCAAAGGATTGTGACAGAAACTCCCCTCAGGTTTGTGATGGGCTTTAATTAGCATTTGGAATGTGTTTTAGAACCCTTGAATGAAAGTCAATCTAAGAGCAAATTATAGTTATTTAGTTATTTATTATTGTTATGACCTGGACTTTGGAACAGTACTCTGTGATACATTAATAATCAGTTTTTATAGGATAATGAAACTGTTTGTGAAGATAGTCTGTGAAAATGAACAGACTACAGTCACATTTCAATAAGAAAAACTTCAGAGCAGATTTTTTGGAAACATTCCTAAGGGAGTATGTCATACTAGGAAACCCGCTCTGGATAATGCTATAAAATTGCTCACCTTAATTCTGATGCCAAATCCTACTTTATCAAAAATGTAGTGCATATTCTGGTGCCTGCCAAAAAACTGTTGAATGAAAGTCACAACTTCATCCCTTCTAGAGCAGAAATCAAAATGGTGTGATGTACCCATACAATATATGGACGAATTAGACAGGATGTAACTTCTACTGCAATCTGTTCAAATATCTGGATACCATAAGCCAGATTCTGCCATCCTTACTCACTCTAAATAGTACCTTACTCCTTGAGCAATCCATTTGATTTCAGTAGGACTATTTGCAGAGTAGAGTATCACACAGTATGAGCAAAGTATAGTCTGAGTTTGTAGGATTAAAATTTGATGCTCCACATTCATTCTCATGCAATGTAGTCATTTTTATTTTTAAATCAGGTGTTTCATACAACAGCCCATAAATAAGTCACAAACTAACTAAAAACCTCATTGGGAGCCAGAGTCCTCACCCTCTAAAAATCCAATAACCCCCATTAGAATACGTCCAGGGAAAAGCAGAACTAGGAACAATTCTCAGCAGTGTGTCTGCCAGGAAAGTGTCTGAGAAACATCAAATGTGGGTTCTGTGAGAGCTAGTAGTAAAAGCTGACAAAAATCCAGATTGCACTAAAAGCCAAGTGTCTGGGACCTCTTCTTAGTTTTGAGAGTATTCAATACCCGTATAAAACACTGGGTACAATTCTGCTGTCATTTACTCCTACTCAGTTCCATCAATTTGCATGCAATTGCTCAGGTACCACAGTGATGCTGCATGAGGCATAAATAGCTAAATAAATTAGCTAGAGACAACTTCAGTTAGCCAGGGAGGTGTAAATGAGAGCACAACATGCCCCATTTTGTCACCTCTCAACACAAACAAGCTGCTGGACTGGCTACTTGAAGGTTAAATCAAAGTGTTATTCTGTTAATTTTCAATAAAGCAGGAGTAGATTAAGGCCATGCCTACACTTAAGCCACTACAGGACTCCAGGCATAACACAAAGTTGCTCCACCCCCACTTGGAAGGGTAGAGAGTCCCCTCCTGTCCTAGGGAGGCAGTGACATGAGGCCCTCTCTCTCCCTTCCTTTCCCCCAGCCCCTCCCTCTTCTAGAAACAGGAGTGGGCCCTTTCTCCTCTCCCACCATCCCAGAGAGACAGCCCTGGCCCCTCCCAGTACCTACCCCACAACCAGAGTGTATCTGCTGGGTGGGTGCAGCAGGCACAATACACTTTTCTCGTCCTGTCACAGAACCCTCTCCTGGGGTGGTGGGGTGTGACTCCCTCCCCCCCCCCCTTGGAGTTAACACTACATTCAAGTGAATGACACTGTTCACACCCCTCAGAGCTATTGTTTCAGGCTCTCTCTGCTTCAGTTACGCTTGGGTCACGTTTTCAAAGTTTTCCACTACTGGTTGGGCTAGAAACTTTGTTTTTTAAATAAAAAACAAGATTCTGATGTAATCATATGAGTTGGGTCTGTAGACCCAGGCCTGAAGTGACAACACCTTAATCCAGTCCCAATTTAAAAATAAAGCAGGACCTCTATATGGCTCCCATATTTACAGAAATAAGGGTATGAGGTCAGGGGGAAATGTGGTATAAAAACTGATAGCAACTATAGTGTACGCCTCATTACTTCTTTTGTTTGAACTTAAACAACCCTTACTTTCTTTGCACCTGGGTGGGACAGTGTACTCTCCAACTGGGCTCACTGGTTTCCCTGGTCTGGAATCCTCTTGTGGTCTTGGGTAGCTCTTAGTAGCCAGTGCTGGGCCAAATCTCTCTGTCTCTGCAGACATGCTGATCACTACAATGCTGGAACTACTTGATCCATGCAGCTAGACTCTCACAGCAGTGCAAAAAGTTCCTTAAGGGGGAGGAGGGACTTTAGCAGGGACTCCCCGAGCTGTGCTGTCTCTCTCCCAGCTTCCAAACTGAAAACTAAACTGTGTGTACACAATCAGGCTAGTCTCACTGAAGTCAGTGGGAGTTTTGTCATGGACTTCAATGAAGCCAGAATTTCATCCTGTGTCTTCAAAAGTGCAATATACACAATGCAGCTTTCTGGCTTGGGATTCTTCCTCCTCTTTTTCCATCATCTAGTGCAGGCATCAGGGAAGAAGACATTTCTATTGTCTATTCCAAATTCTCAGTAACCTTTCATTATATTTTGAGCTTAAAACCTCAGAATTCAAAACTAGGATGAAACTGAAAAGATAAAGCCCACAGTCATTTGGAATCCTTACAGTAGCAAAGAGTGTGTGTACCCCCAGTTAATCCAATACACCAGGGGTCGGCAACCTCTGGCACACGGCTCGCCAGGGTAAGCACCCTGGCAGGCCAGGCCAATTTGTTTACCTGCCACATCTGCAGATTTGGCCAATCACGGCTCCCGCTGGCCGCGCTTCACTGCTCCAGGTCAATGGGGGCTGCGGGAAGTGGCGCGAGCCGAGGGATGTGCTGACCACAGCTTCCCGCCGCCCCCATTGGGCTGGAGCGGCGACCTGCGGCCAGTAGGAGCTGCCATCAGCCAAACCTGCGGACACGGCAGGTAAACAAACTGGCCCGGCCTGCCAGGGTGCTTACCCTGGTGAGCCGCATGCCAGAGGTTGCCGACCCCTGCAATACACACATTCACTCTCTTGTTTTAATATTTAGAGATGAGCCTGAACCAGAACCCAGGTCTAGTCATTCCCAAACTTTGGGAAAGTTCAGATTCAGAACTAAACCTTGAGGCTTGAGCCCATCTCTATTAATAGAGAACACAATTTTACAGTCCTTGTTCTGACAAAGACTGTCTCCTCTAAATCACCCCACTCTCTTCAAATAAGGGGATATGATAAAAGGTTTATAGAACAATGAATTGCGTAGATCAGGGGTAGTTGATTTTTTATTTGTCAAGATCCAAATTACTTGGTCAAGCTATAGTCAAGGTCCAGACTCCAGAAAAACATTTTTCACATTGCAATAAGCACCCTTGGATACATTAGATCGGGACCCATGGTCTTGTGCATGACCAGCTTTTCTAAATAGTCCTTAAACTGTTATTTCAAGACTGAGGGCTGCTCACCTACTCCCCATGTTGCGTTGTCCAGCGCAGCAGTCTGGGAGCTGACCTTGTCTGTGAAGACCAAGGCAAAAAAAGCATTGAGTACTTCAGCTTTTTCCACATAATCTGTCACTATGTTGCCTCCCCCATTCAGTAAAGGTCCCTCACTTTCCCTGACCTTCTTGTTGCTGACATACCTGTAGAAACCCTTCTTGTTACCCTTCACATCCCTTGCTAGCTGCAACTCCAGTTGCGTCTTGGCCTTTCTGATTATACCCCTGCATGCTCTAGCAACATTTTTAATACTCCTCCCTAGTCATCTGTCCAAATTTCCACTTCTTGTAAGCTTCCTTTTTGAGTTTAAGTTCACCTAAGAAAGATTTCACTATTAAGCCAAGCTGGTTGCCTGCCATATTTGCTATTTTTTCTGCACTTCAGGATGGTTTGTTCCTGTGCCCTCAATAAGGCTTTTTTAAGATACAGCCAGCTCTCCTGGACTCCTTGCCCCCTCATATTAGCCTCGCAGTGGATCCTGCCCATCAGTTCCCTAAGGGAGTCTAAATCTGCTTTTCTGAAGTCCAAGGTCCGTATTTTGCTACTCTCCTTTCTTCAGGATCCTGAACTCAGCCATCTCATGGTCACTGCTGCCTAGGTTGCCACCCACTTCTACTTCCCCTACCAATTCTTCCCTGTTTGTAAGCAGCAAGTCAAGAGGAACACAGCCCCTAGTTGGTTCCTCCAGCACTTGCACCAGGAAGTTGTCCCCAACACTCTCCAAAAACTTCCTGGATTGTCTGTACACTGCTGTATTGCTCTCCCAGCAGATGTCTGGGTGATTGAAGTCCCCCATTAGAACCAGAGCCTGTGTTCTGGAGACTTCAGTTAGTTGTCCGAAGAAAGCCTCATCTACCTCATCCTTCTGATCTGGTGGTCTATAACACATGCCCGCCACAACATCACCCTTGTTGTTCTCGCTTCTAAACTTAACCCAAAGACTCTCAACAGGATTTTCTCCAGTTTCAAACTGGAGCTCTGAGCAATCATACCACTCTCTTACATACAATGCAACTTCTCCACCTTTCCTCCCATACCTGTCCTTCCTGAACAGTTTATACCCATCCATGACAGTGCTCCAGTCATGTGAACTGCCCCACCACTTTTCTGTTATTCCAATCACATCATAGTTCCTTGATTGTGCCAGGACTTCCAATTCTTATATCCAATATTTATATGAATAATGAAAACAACCAAAAGTGCATTACATAGGTTTTATTGTTTTTAAAGAATTTAAAATTCTCATGTTTCAGGGCATAAGCCAACCACAAGCTGAAGATGGGTGAGGAAGTTCTAATACTGCTGTGTTCCAAAACCTATTAGTCAGTGGATGAAATCCTGGAAAGTGGAGCAAAGCTTCAATAAAAAAGGGCTTAGCTTTGTGTGAAAGCATGTGGTTGAGGCACAATCATTTCCTCAACACAACATCAGAATTATATTTAAGATTAGGACATGGCCAGTCACAAAGGAAATGAGAGGTTTGTTGACTTTCTAATTAAGATGATATTCTGAGGACATGGTTTCAGCCAGGCTACATCTGCAAGAGACTTTCTAGCTACTTTTGCAACAAAAATGTGTTAATATATACACGCTATCTACAGGTGTGGTATTTATAGCAGCCCATAATGTATACAAAATGGAAGGCTCTCTTATTGAGATCAATCACAAGGTGATCTTCACACTCAGGAGAAAAAGAGCTTTATTTTTTTAATGTTCTTCTTTTGAAGTGTATTTATCTACAGCTACTATTATCTCCTGCAGCCAGCAGACTCTTACTATCAAGTTTAGCTGCTGCACAAACAAGTTGAGGCTCCAGTGACATAAGACCACAGAAGATGGCCCTGGCTTTGCAGTCCCCTAATCCATGGCTAAATTTAGCCTACCTGTGTTGAAGCTCCAACTCTCTTCTCTCCTACGGGTTCAACCTAAAGACCTTAGTGACTTCTAACTGCTCTGGCCCACAATATCTTGGAATTCTTACAAAGTGAATAGCTTTGCAAAAGTACTCAAATCTTACTGGACCAAATTCTTGCCACCCAAAGACAGATTTCAGGATGTGGCATTGAGTAATCCCTCCATACTGTGTGGTCAAATAGCTCTCAGTACAACAGTCAAGTTCTTAAACCCTGTGAGCTAAGGTTAGGACACCTCGGAGTCCTTTATCTTGTTTTCTAAAAATAAATATCTAAAATATGTTGCATGGACTGTCTCCGAGTCTCTAAAGAGGATAGTGTCCTCTGGAGGTCAGACTAAATTATCACAGTGGCCCCTTCTGGTCTTTCCTCAATTCATTGATGCTAAATTACAACATTCTTCAGTCTGAAATATTTTGTTCTCCCATAGTGCTGTTGTGTCATTTTTCAGAGAGGGCAATTTGCTGGCTTCTCAGAATTATTGAGCTCTGATGTGACTGTAGAGAGGACACATTACAAAATTAATAGTCTCTTTTCAACTTTACATTGTTTCCAGAGTTAAGGTAATGCCATTTCAGATTGTAATCTTTTATTCTTACTGGCATCTTATGTATTTTTCCTCAACTCGTCATTACCCGGAACATCTTGTTTTTCCTTCTTCTACAATCCAAACTTTATTTATCAGACAGAGGATGAACGTGGTAATGTTTCTATTGCTCATAACAGCTTGATACACTACCATTTCCTGAACATGCTATAAGCATGAAATGTCCAGAATAATAAAGTGGTGCCTAGGAGCAGATCAGACTGATAAATAGAAAATAAGAAGATTCAAGATGATGCCTGTCTAATCTACCCTTCACTTTCTCTGTGCTCAGTTGCTAATGGCCTTAGTTCTGGACCTCAAAGTGTAACATGTGAGCCTTTAGTAGGTAGGAAAGTGGCTGTTTGAAGAGCAGCTACTGTAGTATGCTTCAGAGCAATGGGAGTTCTTAAACTTGTTACAATCATGTAAGCCTACATGCAAGCATAGACTGTTTTTGCACAATTATAGCTAAAGAAGCGGGTTACTCTCAACTAACAGATATTCATTACATTGACTAGTGAAGTATCTGACAGAGCTAATGACTCTTGGATTGGAGTGTATCTTTGTTGAAAGTAAGGTCAGTTGTTAGTTCATGCAGAAGTACGTGGCATGTAAGTTGATACAATAGACAACATTACTTATTAGCATCTATGCTCTATCACTACAGAAGTGGAGAGTTCTGGGTCATGTCTGACATTCATGTTTCCTGAGGACCAAGATGTGCAGAATAGATTGGCTCCATGACCTTCAGCAAATTAGAGATGTAGTAGAAGAGGTGAAGAAAACATACTGACAAGAAAGAGACCCAGTCTTAAATCTAAAAACATTATACCAAACAACTTCAAGGAATGTGCTATTGGAGTTTATATGCAATTTCCAACCACCAACTGCCCATGGAGATTTGTTTCTAGTCATGTAACTAGGATGAAAAAAAATAAATATAGGAGATCACTTTGTTGTTCTGATAGGGTTGTGGAAATAAAATGTTCCTTTGTATTTTCTAATATTGTGGTAGAAGTAGATCTTACTATCCCAAAACCTGGCATCTAAACCTCCTGGCCCAAGCAGCCTGCAGCAATAGAAAGATACTGAGAATGACCGTGCCTAAAAGGATAATGTAAAGGAAAATAAAGCACTATAATTCTTGAGGTACCATCATTCAGATGAGACATTAAATCAAAGTGTGTTACTCTGTCAATATTCGTGACCCCATGATACTTTTCAAAAGAGTACAGGTCAGACAAGCTTAATAAAAAACCCTTTTCTGTTGGGCTACTCTAAACTGCCCTGTAATTTTAATGAAAAAACCTTCACATTTATAGTTGTGTTGTGGGATAGGGCAGGCTACCTGGCCACATACTACTACAGTGGTAGCACTTGAGGAGTAGCTTCAAAAATGTTTCTGCTGCATGGAAGTTGTAAAGTTCTATAAAGTCCTTTGTGGATACAAGACACTGTATCATGCACAACTTAAAGAAGCAGAGAAGCATCTTCACATGTATAGCATTTCAGAGGGGGAACAACCAAAGCCAGGAGATTTTTTTTTAATCTCCTGATTCTTGACTACAAACCGTAGAAGCTAAGATGACACCAGTATCATGAAGCTCTCTATGCTCACAGCTGAGGAAAGCAGTCATCTGACAAGTTTAAAGTGATATCTGATGTACATAAAACTTGTGTAATATCAGCTTAATTGATAAATATTTTTAATCAAAGAATATTCTGTATAAAGAAACAGAGCCAAAGATGTAAATCTAATACTCTTGACACACCAGATTAATACATAGGTTTTCTAATTGGGCGAGTTTGATTAAAAACACACATCATGTTAATTAGGGCCATGACTATGCAGCACAAAGAGGGAGATATCCTTACTCAAAGGCGCTTACAGTCTATGGATCTGATTCTGTTTAACTATGAAGGCATTTATTTTGTGTTCATCACCACCATATGCCAGCACTGTTGAAGTCCATGGGACAGATAATGGTATCCAATCCATTGAAGTCCATGATTTGCCATAGACCTCAGGGGCACAGAATTAGACCCTACAGTCACTGACAACACAGCTCCAACATGACACACAGGTTGGCAGTGTATTGAGGTTTCACCTTCAACCTTTTTAATAGTTATTCTTTTAAGCCTACTATCTTTGGTGCATTATTATGAACAGAAGTTTTAGGAAAAGGTCAGCTATATTGCTCTGATTTTCCTTTCTATCTACCACTAATTTTTCTCCTTTTTCCAATATATTGTTTAATTTGTTTATTGCAAGTCTTCATCTTTTGATCCCATAAGGTTAAGTAAGAGGAGAATTTTAGAAGTGTTATTATCCACAGTTACTATACAAGACAGCATGCTGCTTTCTGTCTAAATGAAATGACCCAGGATCATTGGAAACATTACAAGGGCACCAGCTATATTAGAGGATGCAAAAGGTCTTAACCTACAATCCCTCATCACACTGCTGCAATACTAACTTTTCTGAACATTTGTAATACAATTTTTACAAAGTAATTCAATGGTTTTTAAAATAAAGACTCCCTGTATAAATGGATGTGCACAAAAGTGCATATAGGAACAGTGAATTTTGAACAGTATCTGCAGAAAAATGCAATTTAAACCTTTATAGTAATCCTTTCAGGGGAGAAACATATACTGTTATCTAGTAAACAGTTTGTAATGCTTGAGTTTTTTAACTAATTAGTGCTGTTTTTAGCACTCAACTCTAAATAATAAGCTCACAAACATGGTTCACTGAGTGTTTATTGACAGTTGCCAATTCATAGAATTTTAGTGCCCGTCTCAAAAGAGATAGAGACATTAACATTCTAATTAATCTACTCAGATCAAAGACCAGGAAGGTTTGATTTATTTAGGGTGGGATTTTCAAAAGGGCTTAAGTGAATTAGATGCCCAAGTCCCATCTCACCGTTAGACTCTAGATATAACAAAGTATCACCATTATGCTTTCCATAAAATGCTTGTGTTGAGGGCTCCTTAAACTCAAAACACCATCAGCTCGCCTGCCACAAACATCCATTCCATAATGAAATTAAACTTCAATGGGAGATGCAGTCGCGCAGCACCTTAACAACAACAACAACAACACACACAACAAAACAAACAGGCCATGACTGTTTAATTTCATTATTGGTTAGATAGTTATGGAAGGCCAACAGTCAAAAGCCTGCTGTGTAGACTGCCAAACTCTTCCCTCGCAAATAATGTTGGAGGCCTTAATTGAGAATACCTTGCTGACAGCTACAGAGACCCAAGTACTACAGCCCTCAGGATACTAAACCAGTGATTCCCAAACTTGTTCTGCCGCTTGTGCGGGGGGAAAGCCCCTGGTGGGCTGGGCCAGTTTGTGTACCTGCCGTGTCCACAGGTTCGGCCGATTGCGACTCCCACTGGCCGCGGTTCGCTGCTCCAGGCCAAAGGGAGCTGCTAGAAGCGGCAGCCAGTACGTCCCTCAGCCCGCACCGCAGCCAGTGGGAGCCGTGATCGGCCAAACCTGCGGATGCAGCAGGTACACAAACCGGCCCGGCCCGCAAGGGGCTTTCCCCACACAAGCGGCGGAACAAGTTTGGGAACGACTGAACTAAGTTATTGTGTGCCGCAGGCAGAGAACAGGAGGAACTGAACTGCTGCAATGCCTGAGGGAATTAATTGAGCTGCACCCTTTGCTACAGAGCAAGTCAGCTCCTTCCCCCTCTGAGCGTTGTGATGGAGTGGAGAGAGAAAACTGGACTCCAAGATAGCTAGATCTCAGACTTTATATGCCTTTTTCACCTTAACTTGGACTTGTAGCTGTATGCAGGTAGTGTAGGGCACAAGTTGTGGTAAAGTGCTACTGGTGGAGATATTAATAAAGTATATTAGCAACAGGCGAACTTTAAGTGTTTCCAGAGTTTGATTTGGATGCCTGCAAGATTTTTAATACTTCCTGATTTCAGCTGGTTTAAAAAAAATTAATACACCTAGACAGTATCTCAGATGTCCATTTCCAGTAAAAACCAGGAAGCACAGGACTGTTTAAAACATGGTAGTTTCAAGTCACAGGAGTTGAACTATACCACTTTTGGTTTCAATCTGCATATTTGCATCCTCTGAACCTTTCAGTTTCTGGTTTGAACACACTCAAAATCTCAGTGAGAAACCCAGCAGAGACAAATGAAGTTTTTCTTTGGTTTCAACAGAAAGTAGGAGAAACCACGCCTTTCACATGGTTTCCACCCAAAGCCACCTTGTCGTCACGGTTCTCAAAACACAGCTCAGACTTGCTCAGAAACTCTCTCAAGTTTGCAAGCTTTCCAGGTTTGCAATAAAACTCACTCTCCGACAAGATTCTCACAGCTCCAGAGCACAAACATTAAAAACAAAAACTTCGAACTATTTCAAACTTAAAAAAAAAAGATTTGAGTCTAATCCATATTTTGGGCAAAGATTCAGGGCAGTTCTTATTCTATCTGAACCAGTTCAGACATTCCAAATTAGGGTGGAAACTTGGACCTAAGAATACTTTTTACAGTGGTTACAACCAGTTAATCGTCCTGTACACAAACATTAAAAACAAGCTGGAAGATTTACTTCCATGGGAACCTTGATTAGGCATCTCTAACATTTATTAACTGTGAATTATTTGATAGGTATTTGAAGCTAAATTGGGATTATTACCTTCTGTGTTTTATGGGTGATGAAGATTTTTCCTGCTTAATTTATCAAAGCATTTTATGGTCTTCTACAATCTACAGAAAAAAAGAAAGATGGGGGAGCTAGTCTGATTCCTTAAGGCAGCCAGATGAAAGCTTGACCTCCAAAGCTCTTGGGGAACTGTACAGTTTCTTAGAATCTGAAAGTAAAACATTAACTGCATTTTCAGGAAAGCTGGAGACTTTGAAATTGGAAGCCAAGAGGCAACAGCTGTAGTGATTTGTGTGGCATGAGCCTGTCACCTCTTAACTGATGTGTTAAGTACAGATTCTCTGTGCTGGAGTGTTCAGGGAAAGTACTCGCAAGGCTTCCTGTGGGCCCCTGCTGGTACTCCTACGACAGACAACTCCTGTTCTGGGTCACATTCATGAAAGGCAGGAAAACAAGCTAGGAGACCACAGATCACCATGGTGTCTGTCTCCAACAAAGAAAAACAGAAATGGCACATGTTTTCAGGGGTCAAACTTAAGACACTAAGCATAGAAAAAAAATACATATTTTAATTAAATTACAACTGTTAAAGAACATTAATTTATAACCAAAACAGTTTTAAAGCTGTTGCTTTTTGTGAACATGTGCACTAGATTGTGCTTATAGAATGCATCCTACACATGGGCAATATTTAGATTCTTCAGTGGTGATAGCATGAGCAGTGGACAAGAAGACCTGTGTTCTAGTCCTGGCTCGGTCACTTACCCATTGTATGAACTTGGGGAAGTCACTTCCTTCCTTGGTGCCTGTTTCTTCTCCCACTGTCTCCTTGTCTTGTCTATTAAGACTATAAGGTCTACAGAGGGCTCTCACTGTGTTTGCATAGTGCCTACCATAATGGGGCGCTAATCTCAGTTGAGGCCTCTAGATACTAATATACTCCCAACAATACTACACGTTCAAACTCTTGAATAAAATTTGAATGAAAACTTGAAAAAAACTCTCCTCTCCTTCGCCCACTGGTGCACAAGGCAGCAATAATTTGATTGGCTGGGCTCATAAGCACAAAGGATAGCTTACTGGTCAGCATAGGTGGATGGCTTTTGGTGGGGCCATCACCCTACCTTCTTTGCACACTGACTGTGCCTGCAGGAAAGTGCAGATTACTCCTTTCTAAAGATGCAGCAAGTGTAGAAAAACCAGTTCCCAACAGTCTTCCTCCAGTGCCCCTCAGATACATTAATCCTTCTGACTGAGATTCTTAAAAGCCAGCTCAAGAAATGGATGTCCAAATCCTTGTGGTATCTTTGAAGATCTGGCCCCAAGCCTACTGTGTCTGCAAATTATAAAGGTATTTAAGTGCCTAAAGATGCAGCTTGAAGATTCCAGTAGGCATCTGATAGGATCTCTTGAAAAATCAAATTCCCATTGATTTTTATGGAAGCTACACAACCTAGGCATTTTGAGAATGCTAGTAGGTATCTGTGTCTTTAGGCACTTAAGTGCCATTAAAAATCTGTTCCAAGGCCTATATTGTCAGCATTTTTTAAAAAATGCCTCAGGGATTTGGATGGCCATTTCCTTAGGTGGCTTTGAAAATATTTTAAAATCTGGTCTCCTTACCCACCCCATTGCAAAGCAACAAAGGCTCACAGGGCCATAATTTGACCTTTAATCATAGCTATTTAACAGGAAGGATTTCACATGAATCATAAGTTTCTGAAGCACTGAGTTACAGTAATAAGTGAATGGCCCATTTATTCCCATGCTGCTTCCTATTTCTCTCAAAGAAAGTTAAACATTGAGCATGCTATATAATCTAGGTACATTTATCAGTATCCAAGATTGGCTCATAACCTCTTCTGAAGAGAAGAGTTATTCATTGGTGTGAGTCTTCTATAATGTCAAGACAGTACCTTTCCCAGACCTGAAGTAGAGCTCTGTGTAGCTTGAAAGCTTTTCTCTCTCACCAACAGAAGTTGGTCCATTAAGAGACATTAGCAGGGTAGAGACTGCTACAAGCTCTCCAGTTTTCTCAGAGTCTTCACTCCCAGGCCTCTCTGCCTGGAGAGCTATTAGTAGTCTCTACCCTGGTGTCTCAGGATCCCAGACCTCTCTGTATAGAGAGCTTTTATGGTGGTCTCTTACCCTGCCTTCCTCACGCTCCTCCCAAAGAAAAGGCCCCCTTCATTTTCATTTTTGTTCCTGGGGTCTCCTCACCTCTACTGAGGTCTCTGTTCTATTTAAGGCCTCCATCCATCTCACCCCAGGTGGGGAGCATGACACATCAGGTCAGTTTCTAATTAGGCCCCCATTATATCCATCTGGGGTCACTAATTAGCCTTTACTTTACCACTCATGAAAGGCTGAGGGATAGTTGCTAGTCATGAGTAAGGCCAAGTCCAGCTTACCTCAGAGGACCAGCCTAAGCATGACATATCACCTTCTAAAACCTTGCTCTGACCCTTCCCCCACCCTCCCAAGTAACGTCTACAGTCTGTGCCTTCACCAGGGCACAAGCTTCATTATTTCATCATTTTTTAGCAGGTGCACCTCCAGGAACAACTGGTCCTTCTCCCGGAGTGCCCCTGCAATTCTTTTCAGCATCTTCCCCGCTACAGAGTGCAGTCTTTGCCTGGTCTCTTGTTTTTTGGGTCTTGATATGGAGTGTTACCAAGACTGCAGAGTCAATCTTCTCTGCGGCCTTTGTATTCACCCCAAAGTTGACCAGCTTTCCTTCTGGGGTAACAACCTTGTACCCCAATATCTCCCACATAAGCCTTTTGAGGTGGCTGTTTATTTGCTACTGCTATCAGCACTACATCCCCTTTGCCTGTAACTACTGACTTTTCCACTTTGGGTTATCCCCACTCTTTCTAGTTCACCCTTTCTACCATCACTCCTTGGACTATCCCTGGTTTACCTAATCCTAGGGTCCCTTCTTTTTATCTTGCTGCTATTCATTTCTTTTATGAGGATACTATTTTAAATGTCCTGCCACCCTGCATGACAACACACATCACCACTGCCCTTGCCTTGATTCTGAGCAGAGTATCCCTTGAGGCCCTTGCAGTACCTCTCATGCCCTATTGCCCAGAGTGACTCTTGCCATCACCATTTACATAGGGGCAGGTCCTTCTAATATGTTCAAATTGCCCAGGCATAGCATGTCCTCAGCTGGGACTCACATCTCTTAGACCTTGGAGGAGTTTCTGTGGCTCGTCCCACAGTTCATCCCAGTAACTCAATTTTTTTCCCCAGGTCATGTTCTTCTTAAGTGTCCCATCTGTCCATAACTATAACACCTCTTTGGACGGGTCTCAGGCCTCCAGCCTACCAGATCCCTCGTCTGGCTGGTACCCGTAACTGTTGGCACTTCTTTCCCACAGGATCTGTAACAGATCCTGCTGCTGCTCCTCTAGCTTAGCTAGCTGCTGTTGCAGTTCCAAGTGCACCTCCCTCCAATCTCTGTTAGCCTCATGAGCTGCTGAAGCAACATCCAGATCTGCTTCACAGACCCAGTCCTCCCCAGAAACAGGTGCATGAGTTTTGGTGTCCGCATCTGTTGTGGCTGCCAGGCTCCTGGTTGCCCTTCAGCTAGCACTCACTGAGTTTCAGCAGAGCTGTGCTGCTGCAGGGCTACAGCTCTTCTCAATTCCTCCATCTTCCCCTAGTTCATTGGTTCTCAAATTTTTGTACTGGTGACCCCTTTCACATAGCAAGCCTCTGATTGTGACCCCCCCTTATAAATTAAAAACACTTGTTTATATATTTAACACCATTATAAATGCCGGAGGCAAAGCAGGGTTTGGGATGGAGGCTGACAGCTCATGACCCCCCCATGTAATAACCTGACAACCCCCTGAGGGGTCCCAACCCACAGTTTGAGAACCCCTGCCCTAGTTTCAGGAGCTGGTCCAAAAAGGTCCCACTTCTGGTATCAAGTTGTGCCAGGTGCACTCACCTTGGGTGCAGTGTTGCAATTTCACACACACACACACACACACACACACACACACACACACACACACACACACACACACACACACACACCATTGGTGCCTCCTGTAGGTTGACAACCTTGCTCAGTAGGTCTTCAGAGCTCAGCCCTCTGGCCGAGTCATACAGTAAAATGGATGAACACCTTCTTGGGTAGAGAAAGTCCAACAAAATTGTCCTCACCAGGGTCTTCAGACTCTGTCTCTGGGCCCTTTAGATCTAGCCCCCTTTTCTTGGTCTTTTTAAACTAGCCATAGCCCCTTTCCACGGCTTAGGTCTCTCCAACACTAGCTGGTTGGAGCCCACCCACTACTCCAGGTCGCAATGCAGGGACCCTATACACAGCAACCATATATCTCTGCCTCCAGTTCACTGCTACAATCAGGGCCAGCTCCAGGCACCAGCTTGTCAAGCAGGTGCTTGGGGCAGCCGCTCCGGAGAGGGGCGGCACGTCCAGGTATTCGGCGGACGGTCCCTCACTCCGCCTCGGAGTGAAGGACCTCCCGCCGAATTGTCGTTGCAGATCGCGCTCGCGGCTTTTTTTTTTTTTTTTTTTGGCTGCTTGGGGTGGCCAAAACCCTGGAGCCGGCCCTGGCTACAATTCCCTGTGCCTTGTCCCACATGGGCCTTTTCCCACATAGCCCCTTTCCTTTCACCCATTACCGTAGGGTTACAGTTGTCAGGTCCTCTTATTCCCAGGGCCAGTAAATCACCCTGTCAAACTCCTCTAGCCAGCACAAATCATCCTTCCTTGTCTCTCTGATCTCACCCAGAAACTGATCTGCTCAGGCCCTGCAGTTCCTTTTATCTGAGCCTGCCAGTCTTTCTCGATAGGCCTGGAGAACCCACCTCTGCTGCTCCTTCCTGGGATGGAGTGTAATAGGACTGTAGAGCCTCCAGCAGGGGGCCATGAAGGTCCTGGTATATATGGAGTACCCCATACTGTAGGTATAGCCCACATTCTTTATAATATGTAAGTAATATGTACATTTGGTCATATTAAAACATACATTATTTGCACCCAGTTTACCAAGCAATCCAGATTACTCTGTAACAGTGACCTATCCTCTTTCTTAGTTACCATTCCCCCAATTTTTGTGTCATCTGCAAATTTTATCAGTGACTATTTTATGTTTTGTTCCAGGTCATTGATAAAAATGTTAAATAGCGTAGGACCAAGATCCAGTCTCTGCAGGACCCCACTAGAAACACACCTGCTAGACAATGATTCCCCATTTACAATTATATTGCGAGACCTGTAAGTTAACCTCTTTTCAATCCATTTAATGTGTGCCATGTTAGTTTTGTATCATTCTAGTGTCAGCACCAAGTCAAATGTCTGACAGAAGTCTAAGTATATCACCTCAACACTTTTACCTTTATCAACCAAACTTGTCATCTCATAAAAAAAAAAAACCAAGTTAGTCAGGAGCATCTATTTTCCAAAAACACTTGCTGATTGGCCTTAATGATATTACCCTCCTAGACTTCTTTATTAATTGAGTCCCTTATTAGCCATTCCCTTATTTTGTCAGGGATCGATGACAGGCTGATGGTTCACCTCATTTACTCTTTTAAAATATTGGCACAATATTAACTTTCTTCCAGTCTTCTGGAACTTCTCTAGTGTTCCAAGGGTTATTGAAAATCAGCATTAATGACCCAGAGAGCTCCTCGGCCAGCTCTTTTAAAACTCTTGGATGCAAATTAGCCAGACCTGCTGATTTAAAAATGTCTAGCTTTAGTAGCATCTGTTTAACATCCTGCTGAGTTACTGTTGGAATGGAAAGTATTTCTTCATCATCAAATAAATTATAGCAATATGACAGGCAGAGTATCTCCCCCTGAGAAAGCACAGCAATCAAGATATGCTTTGAACGTCAGATGTGCAACTGGTGTAAATTGGCATTGCTCCATTGACATCATTGATTTATCCCAGCTGAGGATCCAGTACCTAGCTGGGAGGCCAGGGATAGTGTAGAGTGGATAGCAGGTGGTACAAACAGTAATGAGAGGGAGCACTGGAAGGATAAAAGCAGATATTTTAGCACTCATGTGCCGCCCTACAGTACAATGTTGTTGTTGATATTTATTCAGTAAGTAACGTCAATGTCCAAATACTTTCCCACTCATATACAGATATGCAAGAACATAAAGAAAGGAATGAACAAACAATATGATGGCAGTGAAACCCCAGAAGATTGTCTCCTAGGTCCTCGTACAATTCTGGTATTTCAGATCTTGAAAATGGAATTTGGACATTCAATTAATCATAAATCAGGGTCTCTGCTAGTCTGGTTTTGGAGTGGATTTTCCTGCACAGGTTTGAGTCTCAAAGGAATATACTGTTCACTGATTTATATACCAGCACTACTGAAATGTTGATTTACCATGGTCTCTGCAAACAGTGCATTGCAGCCTAACTGCTTTCTCTGAACTTGCACAGCCCAGACTGTATGTGAGCTAGGAGGGTTTGACAGCTGGTGACTAAATACATTGTGCTGAGCCCAGTGTTTGCACTGAGATTTACAGTGCACATTATGATTTAGGCTCTGAGCCTGACTTACAGGATCTGGCTGAATTAGAAAATGTTTTGAAGTCTTTTTACATCTTAAAAATGCTTCAGCGTCTCTATTTTATATGCTTCTTTTTCATAATCATTCTTCAAACACCAAAATCCAATTTGAAAAGTGTTCACGACAATGTTTAGAAATGCTTACAAGGGTTATCTGATAATGATCTCAAGCAGTACTTTTTAGCTCTACAAATCATCCTGGGACTTTGAAAAGTTTCACTTAGACCTTCAGTTCTGCTTATTTGCCTAATTTAATTCCCCTTGATATTGTAAGTGTGAGATGATATGATTAGAAAAGCCACACTAAGTGAGCATAAATTGCAGTGGCTATCTGAAAACTTAGAGAACTCAGTCCAGCCCAGGGTACACTGATTCTAGTAGCAAAGCCACAAATAGAGTAGAATATGGCAGGCGAGTCCACCGCTCTCCTTATTTAATTTTATTGTACAGACAAAAAATCTCTGTACTTAAAAGGATTATTGCTGTGCTTTTGTGAAAGGAACACACACTTTTTTTTCTTTCTATTTACATGGTAAAAGTAACTCTTAAGTACTACACACAACAATAACAACACTTAAAAATGATATAGCACTTTACATGTTCAAAGCACTGTACAATCATTAACTACTCCTGATGACTCCCCCAGTGCAGGAAATATGTATTATCATTCCCATTTTTCAGGTGACTAACTGGAGGCACAGAGCATTCAGTATATAGCAGGGGTTCTCATCCTTTTTCTTTCTGAGCCCTACCCCTGCCCCATGCCATAAAAACGCCACGGCCCACCTGTGCCACAATAACTGATTTTTTGCGTACAAAAGCCAGGGCTGGCATTAGGGGGTAACAAGTATGGCAATTGCCTGGGGCCCCTCGCCACAGCGCCCCCCCCCCCCGCAAAGTAACATTGCTCAGGCTTCAGCCCCAGGTGGCGGGGATCAGGTGCCCCAGGCTTCAGACCCATGCGGTGGGGCTTCAGCTTTCTGCCCTGATAATGCTGGCCCTGCTGGGTGGACCCTGTGAAACCTGCTCACAGATCTTTAGGGGGTTCCGGACCCCTGATTGAGAACCACTGAGATTGGACACAGGCAAGCAGTAAAGCCATGACTAGAACTTAGGAGGTCCTTTCTCCCAGTCCCATGCTCACACCACCTTGCTATTGTCTACCATAACAATGGCAGATAATACTATAGTCTCCAATTTCTCCTAATGTGGCTTACAAAAGCACTCTTCCATCAGCCAGAGGGATGGGGTAAGCTGCGGGCTCCAAGGCCCAACCCTATATTATGCCATGAAATAGCAAGCAGGACACAGTTGTGAAGCCCCAAGGGAAAGATATGATGTTACCCTATACTTTTTGAGGCTTGGTCTGCACTTAAAGTTTATACTGCCATAGCTTTGTTGGTCACGGGCGGTGGGGGGTACCCCTAGCTACATAAATATGCCAACCAAAGCCCCAGTGAAGATGTAGCTATGCCGACAAAAGAGTGTGTCAGTCAACACAGCTAATGTCATTTGAGGAAGTGGTGTTCATACGCCAGCAGAAAAACATCTTCTGTCAGCGTACGCAGTGTCTACAGTAGCGGGCTATGCCAGCCTACCTTGAGTGGGAAACCCAATAACATTCATGAATCTGGGTTGCCTGCCCTCAGAGCACAATGCCATCACCATACCGTAGGCAGGATATACCATATATTTCTTGCTGTGAATGTTAAATTTGCTGAACTATAGATCTTCAGAGGGATCCTTCAAGCAAGTTTTTTTTGTGTGTGTCTTTTTCTTTCTTTGGCCAAATATGTGCCTCTCGTTGGCCAAATGAATCATGAGGAAAGATTATCTCCTTTGTAGGAAATTGTGCTGCCAGTACCACACTGTGAAATCAGTGTAATTTATACCCACTGCTCTCTCCTCTTCCTTAGCGTTGGCCTGGACACTAGGTCCTTTTATATCAGCTTTCAAGCCATTTCTCATTTTAGAAGTTAATTTATTTGGTTAGTGAAGTGGAATGAGAGAACACACCTGTGATCAAAGGGGAAGGTAGATGGAAAAGTCAACTCCGTAGTCCATGTACATGTTTATCACCCTGACCCCTGACACAATGCTTCATATAATTCTGGTCCGCTATTAGCTGCTTTACAGCTATTTTCAGAACAAAGAAACTATTGAATAAGGCTAGTGTGAGCTTTGCTTTTTATTAATTTAAACTGCTTCAAATAATCACCCAGGGAAGGTCAAATATCTCCCTTAACAAAAAAATTCCCTATAAAAGAGCAGAATTCACAGAGTTTAAGGACAGAAGGGACCATTATGTCATCTGATCTGATCTCCTATATATCACAGGCTATTAAATTTCACCCAGTCACCCAGATTGAGCCTACTAATTTGGGTTTGACTAAAGCATATCATCCAGAAAAGCATCCAGTCATGATTTGAAGACATCAAGAGATGGAGAATCCACCACTTTCCTTGACAGTTTTCTCTGATGGCTAATCTCCCTTACTGTTAAAAAATTTGTGCCTTACTTCTAATTTGAATGATTTTATTTCTAATTTGTCTGGTTTCAGTTTCCAGCCATTGGTTCTTAGTGTGCCTTCCTCCACTACTTTAAAGAGCCCATGAGCCCCCACATTTTCTCCCCATGAAGGTACTTTTGTCATTGAACATTTTACCCAACATTCCTGCCTGCCCACTTTAGGCCATGTCTACACTACAAACTTGGGTCAATGCAAGTTACATGGACATAAAGCTACCACAGTAAGTATATCACTTGTTCGCGTACATACTTGACTCCTTGTATCTGCACTGCATGTACTCACCAGGCATACTTATGTAGAGGGGTATCCCAGCATGCAACACACCACTGTCCAGCATGTTGTCTTTTGAGAAATATTGGCAATGCATGAGACAGAAACAAGTTGCACAGGGGTGACTGGGAGCAAGGGGTTAAACTCCCAACATGCAATTGTCTCCATCCCATAATGTTATCTATAGCCCATAATTTTTTAGCCTATTTTAAAAATCCCACAGATCCATACGGCCCTCCTTGCTGTCCGCCATCTCTGAGCATGGTGCCTGCACAGCTCCTCACTATTATCATAAGCATTGCAAGCACAGTACTTACAATCTTCTGGTATTTGCAGAGCCATATGAAGAACCAAATCAGTAGGGAACACGATGATTTCTTGGAGGACAGATTGCTGCAGAATATAGCAAGAACCAATTCAAGGTTGTTGGTGACATTCATGGAGCAACTGTCTGGGCCTGAGACACAAGCACTGATTGGTGGGATCACATCATAATGCAGGCTTAGGATGATGAGCAATGGCTGCAGAATGTTTGGATGCACAAGGCCACATTCCTGGATCTGTGTGCTGAGCTCACCGCAGTCCTCCAGCCTATGGACACCAATATGAGAGCTGCACTGACAGTGGAGTAGTGAGTGGCGATCACTCTGTGGAAACTTGCAATGCCAGATTGCTACTGGTCGCTGGGAAATCATTTTAGAGTTGGAAAGTGTGCAGTGCCATGCATCGTCTCCTGCTACGCAGGACTGGGACTCTATGCAGTGTGAAGGACATAGTGGATGGATTTGCAGCAATGGGGTTCCCGAACTGTGGTGGAGGAATAGACAGCATGCATATTCCTATTTTGGCACCAGACCACCTTGCCACAAAGTACGTCAACAGACAATTTTCCATGGTTACGCAAGCGTTGGTGGATCACTGAGGACACTTCACCGACATCAGTGCTGGCTGGCCAGGGAGGTGCATGATACGCACATCTTTAAGAAAAAAAAAATCTACAAGCAGGGACTTTCTTCCCAACTGGCAAATTACCATATAATATTGACGTGCCAATAGTGATCTTGTGGTACCCAGCCTACCCCTTGTTCCTCTGGCTCATGAAGACATATACCTCACCAGCCCCAAGGAAAGCTTCTACTGCAAGCTCAGCAGGTGCAGAATGACAGTGAATGTGCTTTTGGTCGATTGAAGAGGCACTGGCATTGTTTACTCACAAGACTCGACCTCAGTGAAAAAAAAGAACATCCCAATGGTTATAGCTGCCTGCTGTGTCCTGCATAACATCTTTGAAGCAAAAGGGGAAAAGTTGCTGCTCGGGTGGAGGGCAGAGGTGGAGTGCCTGCCTGTTGAGTTTGAACAGCCAGACACAAGGGCTATTGGAAGAGCTCAATGTGAACTTATATGGCTTTGAAATAGCACTCTAAGAGTGAGCCACAATAATGCATTGTGGTGTACCGTGCTCTACTTGGCCTGTTGTTTGGGGGCCTGTTAGGAACTATGAGGTGCTTGGTGCACATCTATGAACATAACACTGTCAATGCACCTATTAATGTTGCAGTGCCTGCTGTACATTTATGATTAGAACACCATGACACTGAGTTGTGTCCTGCAATGTAGTAAAAAGTAAGTGGCTGCTTTCAGAACTGCCAGACATTTTATTCAGTAACAAAACCAATGCAAAGAAAAATCTTTGCAATTTAAAAGAAAATATGCTAAAAACTTAATCAATTAATGGAACAGAATGTAACCCAGGGAAAGAACATTCGTGTCCATTTTGCACATTTACACATACAGCAACTGTGGCTTTTACAGGTCAGTGTACGTGAAGCTGTGATTGTCCTTAATGTCCCCTGGGATGGAGTGGTAGGAGTAAGGATGCCGCCCTTGATGCCATGAGGAATGTTGAGGGGACATGTAGAGGTGCTGTAATGGAGTTCTCTATAGACTGCAAAGGGAGGCGAGCCCATGACTGTTGAACCTGTAGGTCCACAAGAATCTGCAGCATTGATGTTTGGTGCCAGAGAAGCCTCATTGCGCCCTGGTACATCTCCTCTCATTTTTCCTGCTGGCTCTCTTATTTTTGAACCTTTAAGCTTTTCCCCACCACCATGAAGGCTAGATAAGTACTTTCCCTTTAAGTCAAATTAGAGATTCTGCTGTCATCCAGTGACTCCAGGAGCTGGACATCTGAGCTGAGACCTAGGGATCAGATAGGCTTGATAGCCTGAGCTGCGGCATGAGCTGCAACATCCTCACTGTTACACTTAGTGCACTAGCTCAAGACTAGCTAGCACAAGTCTGTTTGCCCCATCTGGGAGGTTCACTCCCAGATGCCATGTCAACCTACCCTAAGATAAACATCAAATATCATGAGGCTGGTGATAAAATTGTGCGAGTTGGCAATACCGGGGTTAGAAGTTAGAATCCTTTGCTTGTGACAACATCTTCCTTTGCTGCGGAGATGATTATGATGCAACAGAGGGTTATGTTACTTCAGCTGCGGAACAAGCAGCACGAGCCAGGTTAGCCCCCTCAGAGGTGAATAACTGGTTTGCATGCATATGTCCACTCAAACAAAAACAGGAGAGAAAAAAAGAGATCATAAAATACCTGAAATGCAGACTTGTTTCTCTACACAATTGTTTGCACATTTTTCCCATGAGATGATTATCTGGAACCTGAACAGAAGTTCAGAAAGCTGTCTTTGGAGAGACATGTTTGGAGGCTAATACTAGAGGAGAAATGTGTTGAAATCAATATGCATTTTTATTTTGAAAAAAAAAAAATCTGCCAGGCAGGAGGGGGAAAGAGGGACTTTATTTTTACTTTTGGGCAAGAGGTTGATTTGCATGGAACATGGAATCTCTGAAATGCTATAAAATACATTCTCTTTCCTTTATGCATAGGAGAATGACTTCTTTCCCTGCCCCTTGTGCAAGCTGCTCTGCCCCCACTGGTGCATGGTTCTCCTCTTCTCTTCCCCTGGGGGATGGACTATAAACCATGTTCACATTTTTCTCCACAGGACTACAAAAACCATGTGTTAGGAATTCCAGAGATGCTCAGCGCAAATCCCAACACCTTTTATCTGGGGAAAAAAAAAAAAAGATCTTCCACATTCTTCCTGTTAAACCAAAGCCAACCAGTCTAGCAGCAAGAAATTGGCTGCCAGAACACAAATGAAGGCATAATGATAACAGACAGACTGGGGAACGAAGCCCTTCCAATCTTAAACAATTTATATTTGCTCAAATGCAGCCTCCTCCTGCCCACTGCCGGGACAAAAGGACCTAAATAGAGTGTAACAGCCATGATTTTACTGCACAGAGGAGGTAGGCTGTGGAAGAGGACTGGGTGCAACAGAACTCTGTGCTGTAGTGCAGATCTCCACAACAGCACAGGGAGTGTTGGGACACCACGGGTATGTCCAACACAAACAGCAAAGAAAAACCCATGGCTGGCCCATGTCACCCTGCAGTGTCCCAAGGCCTGAGTCTCCAGCCCAAGCCCAGCAATCTACACAGCAACAAAACAGCCCTACAGCCTGCGAGCCAGAGTCAAACACCCGTAGCTGGTCTGTGCTAGCTAGTTGCTGTGTAGACATACCCCAAAAAGCCAGTGGCTCTGCCAGCAGACAGAGGCAGAAAACTTCATCTCCTTCATCAAACCAGCATAAAGCATAGAGGTCCCCAGGTGACATTACAACTCACAGGCTCAACTGTATACTAACTCTCTTGGGGGTAAGGTTGTGTCCCCAACAGCCCTCTTAAGTCCCTTGCTCAAAGGCACATATATTCAGGCTTTGGGAGAAGGTGTAGGAAGGGAGCATTTGGCTCCTTAAAATTAAAGTCTGTCTGTTGGTCTCAAGTACTGTAGGTTTCAGAGAATCTTATTTATCTCATAACTGAAGAATAACAGGTGACATCTTCTTGTAATGATAGAGGTCCAAAGGTGCTATAGATTTATGGCCCAATGTACAAATCAGAGGTATATAAAGGATATAACGGACAAATGGAACCAGAACCTTCCCCTAAAACACAAACATAACCTTTTGAGGTTAGAGATTTTATTTTCTTGTGTTTCCTTGCTACCTGGTTTTCTCTAGGATCTGAAGCAGAGTATTTGAATATCATTAAAATAGCTATTCTTGCAATATTTTTGACCTGGCTAAAACTAAGAAACCTAGGAAAACTCCTGAGGAAGCCTGCCCTTGTTAGAATTCTAGCCCAATTTCCAGAACAAAGAACTTCACATCATCTGAATAAACTTTGGAGAAGCATCTGCTTATCCAAACTGAACTTCGGAATCTTTTGGGATTGGCCAATCACTCATCCTGAGGGGACGTCATAGGTTGGCTTAAAAAATTAGCAGCAGCTGGAAAAGTTGCTGCCCCTTCAACTGCAAAGAAAGTGTGAAGGGTGAGTGGAGGGGCAGGGGGGAGACTATCTCACCTGGCACTAATTAGCAATCTTTCTGCAGCCTCAGCAGAAAAAACAAGGACTGAATGAGCAAGGGGACTGAGCTACTTACCCTCTATACCTGGGGTAGTGTTTGGAAGCTAGTATTTCCTGTGTTGTGCAGATAGAGGACTTGAGCATGGTTACCTGAGATTTCTGCTCATCCTAATGTCTCTTGATACATAGGCTTCCTGGACAAACTGAAATCCTTATTTAATTACATGAATTAGAGATCTCTAACACCGAGTTTGTGGGTCTTTTAACCCAACATATATATCATTGCCAGGGTTTAGCATGTGGCTTTCTCCACTGGGCCAAATTTAGGTTTGGTGGAACTCTAGTGACTTCAATGAAGTAATGCTAGGATTGAACATTGCCCACCTGCAGTATGGGGTTTTAGTAAGTACACATGGTTGGCCCAGGAAATTTCCAGCTACCGTACAGCTACAAAGCTGATAACTTGGATCCCCCTCTGTTTCTTTTTAAATGCTTTAATAAATGCTTGTTAATAGTGCCAGCTTAGGTATCCTGGCAGTGTTGCCAACTCTTGTGATGAAATCACGGGTCTTGTAGTCATAAGATTACAATGGACTCTTAGCTTACTTTAACTTTTTTTTTTCCTTTTAGATCACATGGTTGTGGAGAAAATCTTGAAAACATGAATCCAAACGATTCAAAAACCAGAGAGCAAAAAAAAAAAAAAAAATGTAATGTCTCATTATTTTTAAGCCAATGTCGTGATTATTTTGGCGCCTGACTCATGATTTGAAAATGCTTGGGCGGGTGGTAATATCAAAAGCCTCCTGTTATTGAAACGGATATCAGAATACAGTGGAGACAAGAACATGGAGGTGGTGTAGTGAAACACCCGAAGCACTGCTTGGAATCAGCGGTGTCAAATTCACCATTCCATCTTTTTGAGGTAGAAAAATGGAATTGAAAGTGTGACATTTATGGCAATTTCCTCCAATGGCTTTAGGAGATCTTACAGATTTAAACTTAAATAGCTGTGGAGTTCATTGTATTACATGCAAAGGTTATGTATTATTGTGGGCCTGGATGATCAAAGGATTATGTTGAAGAATGTCGCAGACAAGAATGAACTTTTGGGACAATACATGTGAAGTTGATTTACTGGGAAATATCTAGGAGGAGATGAATGCAAATTCCACCCCCCACCCCCACCTCCAGAAATGCACAAAACCCATCCCTTTGAAGCTATGCCCTGGCTGCTTATTACCTGTTGCCAGAGTCCCAAGATCAAAGGCCCAAACCATACACAGGAGTGACTCACAGATTCATGGGTGTGCTTGTTCTGAGCTTGTTATGAACTTGTAAGTACAGAAAAACTCCTTAGGTGGGGCTTGAAGAACTGATCACCTGCCACTGTCCTTCTTGGAGTTGGCGTGATCTCTGTTAAGCTTATTAGCATGCGTGCATGTTCTTGTATTGTTTTTAATGTTTCTCTGTAAGGCTTTCACCTTCAGAATAAATGTGCTTGATTGGAAGATCTGTGTGGTAACTTAACTATGGCCAATTATGCTGCTGATAGCCTCTGAGGAGGAAGCAAAGCAGCCCTGTTTAGGCAGTCTGACTTGCTGGGAACTCATAGTGTAGGCAGGGAACTGTGCAGCCGGGAATAACCCAAGTCAAGAAGAAGAGAGGCACCCGTCTCTGCCCAAGAGGTGATGGCTGAGGAGCTGGGAGCCTAACGTGGGTGCCATCACTGTATTATAGAGGTGCAGTGGCCCTGAACTGTAGCACAAAGCAGTCCACTGTGTGACCCATTCCACTCTGGGAAGTTGTTAAATATTCTATGATACTTTTTGTCAGAAAAAGGGTTTGCCCAAGTCTCCATTCCTAAAACATTCCCTTCCTATTCTGCTCTGCGGGGTGCTATTGGCCAGTTTGCTGCTAACCTCCCCTTCCCAAATATAGTTGAATTTCACAGGTGTTGTTAGAATGAAGTTTACAATGCACTCTAGAATCTTTCAGGATGAAAAGTGCTATGGAAGTATAAAATAGGTTTATTGCCTGCAACTGAAAAAAGTGACTGTATTTGCATGATAGGGAGATCCTGTGTAAAGTTACCCAATGATTGGAAAAGGTATCAGAACTGTTATCCCTTTCGTAACAGGAGACATGAACAGCAAGGGGTTAAAACTTGCTCACTACCTCACCACAATTGCTTACATTCTGTTGTTGCGGGTAGAGGCTGCTGTTTTTGTGTGATCACATCTGCATGGCAGGTTTTCTGATGGCTCCAGACTGTTGAAAAAAAATAAAGTAAAACCATAAAGCCTTTTAATCTCGACTGTGATTGCCAAGTAGATAGTGGTGTATAGAATTTTAAATTAGCTACACTGAATGCTACGTGGACAAATGGTTACCCCAGTTACATGTATGTCCGTGAGTACATCTAGTTTTATGCAGATAATTATGTTCACAATTTACCTTTAATAAAACTAACTTCTTCTGGGCTGTCTTGCAGTATAACACTAAAGATTCAGTGGCTCAGATCATAACTTGCTGTAGATCAGCTTGACAGAACTGGAGCTGAAAGATAAAACGCAGCTTTCAGAAGACTTATTGCCAATTAGCTGTAACTTATGAATGTTTCAGAGGAAGGGAAAAAATGGCTAATCAAACCAATAAGATAAAAATCAAAAAAGAATATATAAATCACAAAATCTCTTCTTAAGCCAAAAACTCTACATGAAAATGCTCATCTTAATAATGCAATTAATGTCTGATGTCCTGTAATTTGTAATGCATGTTGCTGAATCAGAAGCACAAGAAATAACCCTAGATCTCTCCTCAGCCATTCCAGAACCCTGGAAATATGTGTGTGTTTAATAAGCTCACAGCCAGGGAAGACCACTACAGGTTAACCCATATCTAGAACAGCAAAGACCTTAGCTTGGTTCTGCCGTCTTGTACCCTTTGTCACTAATTATACTTGTGCGAAGAGTGTGCACAGTGGGTGTAGACTACTACCATTCTGATCTGGTAGAACTTTACACCCCTATGCACTCACTTTGCACAAGTGTAAATGAATATACTATAGATGTAAGGCAGGGGAGAAGCAGGTGCCTGTTGTCTGAAAAACCAAAATCCTAGAATGAAGAAGGATGGTTTTATGATTAAGGCACTAGACTGGGACCCAGGAGATCTGGGTTCAATTTCCTGTTCTGACAGACAACCCATGTGATCCCTGGGCAAATCTGCTAACCTCTTTCCTCATCTGTGAAGTGTGGATTATAACACTACTACTTTACCACATAGGGGAGTTGTCTGGAAAAAATAATGTACATTTGTGAAGCATTTGGATAGTATGGTCTCTGTATATATGGATTTATTCTGCATCCATTGCCATGGCATCTGAATCCTGTACAAAATCTAAACACAATCCCATAGATCTACTACCCACATGGCTCGCTAAAGCCATCCTTACCATTAGCTATCAATAAATGAACACCTCACATTTGCCACACCAAGATACCATTAAAAACAAGATTTCATAAGCATTTAGTGCCTCTTCCTGCCCCTCTGAAGTCAATGGCAACCTTACCTACGGGTGCAGGATCAAGCACTTTGAACCCATCTAATTCTAATAAAAAGCTTTAGAGAAGAATGGTAAATGCCTGGTTAGAGATCTGAAACAAAACTGCCATGGACTAGAATTCTGTGATAGTTATACAGTCTTATAGGTAAAGGGATTTGAAAGTCAAAGGTAACATTGATACATGTCAAAGTTAAATAGGATTCAAAATTTGAATTACTCCAGATATTGTCCTCTATCTACATGGACAGTTCTCATGCTATTACTACGTGTTGGGTGTGCAGAATAAAAGCAAGTTAAAGGCTTTGATTCTGATCTCATACCCACTGGATTTACATCAGTGTACTTCCATTGACTTTGATGGAGTTAAGTTATTCTTGGTTTATACCAGAGTTAAGTGAGATCAGAAACAGACTCTCCATTTTTCTATTTTGAAGGGGCATGAAATTGATCCAGAATCCTACGCAGGATTAAAATTTAAAAATAAAACAGTAAAAAAAAAAAAAAATCCAAAACAGTTTGCCTTCCCTCTCTAATGCCAGACTCTTATCCAGCTTCCTCAGCAGTAGAGCTGGAAGAAATAGTGATCTTTTTTCTGGGAAATTTCTCACAAAATTTGTCACCATTTCACTTTGGAAGATATGACATCACTTTTTTCTGCAAAACGTAGAGGGTGTGAATAATTTTGACATGAACATTTGCAGAGAAGTTGACCCTTTCACTTGAAGGGGACAACTTCCATACCAAAAAAGTCATAAATTCATGCAATTTTGGTGAAGTGGACCAATTTTGGAAAAGAGACAATTGTACAGAACTTTGATCTTGTGCACATCTGCACCAAGCACTTTCATTTTCCACTTTTGATATAAAAAACTGTCTTTTCACAGTTTTATTTCTGTGCCAGTATTTACAAGAAACTAGAGGGTTGATTTTATATACTGTAGTACCGAAAATTACTCTTGGACTTAAAACAGTTAGCTTGATGCCAAGTTTTTGCAAAAGCCAACAAATGCCTTGGATTTGTAGTTCATGAAAGCTTTGCTCTCTGAAGGACTCACTGAATTTTCCTGGCAGCTAATTGGTGGTAAAATGGTTCTAGCACTTCTGTGAAAATCGTAGCGCTGATTTGCGATTATAATGCACTGAACAAGACCTTGGAGAGTACATGAGATTTTAACAGCAGCTAATCTTAACTAGAGGAACTAAAGGTGTATGCTACTGTTGGTTGAAAAGATTCCCTTCCCCCACTCCCACCCTTGCCCCCACCCAAACAGAAAATTTAAACTTTGCAGAGACAAATTAAAATACAATACGTTTTGATTCAGAAATATTGCTGCAGTGCATCATAGGAAATGAAGTCCAGCTGGGGCGCCTGGCCTATAGAGGAGAATGAGGATATGAGGCAACTGAACTACAGCTCTCATAAGGCACCATATCCAAATCAAAATACTTGAGTTTTTGGCAAAAATATTTTGATTTTTGGCAAAAAATGAGAACTTTTCTCTTTTCAAACATTCAGTTTTTCAGCAAAAAAAAATATTTTTTTTCCTGCAGAATACTGAGTTTTTCCATGAAAAAATGCTTCATGTCAAACGGAATTTTCAACACAAATTGTTTGACCAATCTTACTACATGCTTTTCAATTTAATGTCTGGTCTAGAAAAGGTAGATCAGGAATGTCTGTTCTCACTGTGTCATAAAAACAGAACACGGAGAAATTCAATTAAATTAAAAGATGGGAGGGGAAATTGATAAAGGTAATACACAGTTTAATCCCACGTTGTATGAAAAGGTAACTCATTGCCACAGAAAGTTGAGGCCAAAGCCTCAACAAGATTCAAAATAGGATTGGATATTTATATGGATATCAAGAATATCAAGAGTTATAATTAATTACAACAAATTTTTGAAAGGTGCCTTGTGCTTCAGGTTTGAGCCAATCTCTATGAGATACCAAGATAAGACCTAACATGGGGGGGCCGATTATCCTTACATGTGTCTGCTGCGTGATTCTTACATCTTCCTTCTAGATCTGATTGGCAAGTCCCAAAATCCAGACCCAACAACGGACAAAGCAGCCAAGTCATTTTTGGTGGGGGCAGGAGAAAGAGAATGTGAAATTTTAAAGAAGTAAAAGTTAACCAAATGGTTCTGATTCAAATACAATTTTTGGTGATGTATCATGTCAGTTCTACTTTCAATCACAATTTATCAGATCATTAGATTAATATTTATTATTTCAAGACCTGTCTCCCTTCAGATATAGGATTTATCTGACAACCTTCATCCAGACCTAGTGACATCTCTTCAAAGCATTTAGCCAAGAAAGGTTGCCTCGTATATTTTCACGTACAAGTGAAAATTTGCAAGTACAGATAATTCAGCACATTCTAAAAATAATGGATTAGTGATGCAAGTGGGAAAAAAGCACACTTTGTGTCTGTAAGCTAAACTTACCAAAGGAAAACACTCATTTCAGACGTTATCTTACGGAAATCTAGTAAAGAAAAAGGGCAGGTTCTATATGTTTAGAATAAGATTACACAAGCTATATTCTACAGATAATTTGCTGGTTGAACATTCACAAAGCTGAAGACTTAAAGATAAGTTACACATTAATATTAATTCTATGCTAAAAATGGTTCTAACACACTGTCAAGTAAGAAATATTTCCATCAAGTATTTCCACAGCAGTGCTAGCAGTTAGATCTCAAAGAGCATTTTTGGTGAGAATGAAAATTTGACAAGTTTGAGTTTATATTTTTATTGGTAAAGTTAAGAATAAGGCTGTCCTGGTTTTAAAATAAAAAAAAAAAAAAACACACCACACACACCAGAAAAAAAGACAGACCCAGAAATGACTGGATGCTGTAGATTCCTTACAGTTGTAAAATAAATACATTAAAAAACATCTGTGAGACACATTGCTGAAGGCTGGAACAAATGCTGAGCCTAAAATTGAAATCATATACAGTACTGCATATGGAATTGACAAAAAAAATGTAAAGAACAACTTTTATTTTAACAATTTTTAGCTAAAAGATTCTGATTCTGCCATGATAGTTTTAGATAAAGGTGCATTATACTTATTCATTACTTTCAGGTGTTCAGTGAAGAGGCCATCAAAAGCCCGCACAATGCTGAATTTTGCTATAGAAATTTTTTATCCTAAATATTTTTCCACATTCTTTCCTACTTACTATTCAAACATATTCTTTGCTTGTGATTAGAGACCCTCTCACTATTCTAAATGGAGGAAATAGCTCCAGTATCTCAGATACCATGGTTTGATAACTGTTGGCCTTTTAATAGCAATCATTAACCACATGAGCATCTATGAATTCTCTGAAAGAATAAATTGTAAGTTTCTAAATTTTCAGGATTATAAAGAAGAGCAAGCTACTAACTACTTGAACATATAGCCCGAAGTGTCAGTGACAGGGTTTTCTTTCTGCACGGCCTCTGTCAAAGTGAATAGTTCACTATGAGCCGCTGATAACTGTGAACACTAATCATACGCTTGTATCTGAATTCAATGAGAGAAGTGATAGTCTCTTAATACAGTACTGTCCTTTTCACACCATCTTGAAGTTTGCCTCCACCTATACATGTCTCTTCCAGAATACTGGATTTTTGTTGTATGGTTTCTTTTACAAGTAAGTTTAACCTATGTTGTGGTTTTCGTTATGCAGTCCCTGTCTCTCTCATTCTCCTCCCTATTGCATCCCCCCTCTCCTATTTTAATGATGCCATAAGAGTGCAAAACTAAAATTGTTTCCACTGTTTTGATTAATTAGTTTAGCCTCGTCAGAGGCTTAGGCACCATTTATACCTTCATTTGTGTTCACACACTGGTTGCCCGATTCAAATTCTCCCTCAATTTGTTTTACAGCCTCCCACTTTCACCCCAGTCCTGTGGACAGGTAGAATCTTTCCAGCTTAGCTTCTCTATGAAAGTCGGGAATGCTAAGTAATTTCCTTTTTACTTGCAGTTCATCAGTTTTTCAAAGAAGCTGCCATCTCTCTTCCATTTCCAAGTACCCAAGTTCCATTTAAATGACCCTCCTGGTATACAGTGCAAGTTCACTGTTACAGGGGTGCTGTAACATACATACCACTATTAACACAGTGCCTCAAGTTCTCTGAATAATTTTTACCAGTTTCCAGGGCCAACGAGGGGGGCGGAGGAAAGCCAGTACAAATTACTGGGTCCCCGTGGTCCGGAAGGGGGCCCAGGGCCCAGCTTCTCCCCTTCCCCATCATTGGCCCTGTTTAGCCGGTGCGCCCTTGCTGGGGGGCTCAAAAAAAAATTTCACCAGGGCCCGAACCTGCTCTTGGAGGCCCTGCCAGTTTCAATAAGAAGTTGCTGTTACTGATAGTGTGTCAATCCATAATCTACTGAATGGACTCTGACAGGAAACTAAAGCCACAGAAAAGGGTCCACTCAGCCAAAACTAGGGCTCAAACAGCAGACTAATAGCCTCACAGACGACAGAAACTGAGATTTAAGTCACAGAAAATGTTTCAAAGATTATTGCGAAGGGAGAGAGATAAGTGAATGGAGCAGGAGAAAGGAAACTCTTCCACCTGATGACGGTTGCCACGTTGGAAGCTGTTCTTGGTGAGGACTATTTTTGGCGGTAGGTTAATGTTTTTTATGATCTGTTTTAAGAAGCACTAAGCTTTTCAGGGCAAGGACCATCTTTTTTGTCAGACAGCCCCTAGCACAATGGAGCCCTCGCCTCTGGGAGATACTGCAATACAAATAATAAACAGAAGATTATTTTGACTAAATCACTACCTCCAGAATACTTCAGTCAGTTCTGGAGAGATGGAGACAAATTGGAAGCAATCCAGAGACGAGCAAACAAAATAATAAGCAGCTGGGGAGGGGAGGAGGTACTCATTTGCTTTATGGGAGAAAAATAAAAAACTAAATACTGTTCTGTATAGCTTTGCTAAGTAATAACTGAGGGGACGTGTGTTTACTTCTGACAGATGCTCGCAGACCATTAATGGCAAGGAAGGGAGATACATTTAGCATGGTAAAAGGGGAATGACTAGAAATAATGACAACATTAAGAAAGGCAAAATTTAGACAATGTCAGAAATATTTATCTGTTAGTGTGAGAAATAATCTCTCAAAGACAATGGTGGAAATCCCATTGTTTGAGATTTTTAATTACACTGGGGAAAATAATATAAAATATACTCCAGGGCACAATCCTGCATTGTCAGGGGATGGACTAGAAAACGTAAAAGGGATTTTTCCTCCATAATCATTACGATTTTATGAAAAGGAAGGACTGGTTGCAGGCAGAACCAGTGTGAAACCCAGGTGTTTCTTAAATACTAAATATTGAAAGTGCATGTTTTTAAAGTGTCTGTGTCCATGTTTCAGGACATATCCATTCTCATAACTGCTAAAGCTGAAGGGACTGTGCCCAACCGTTTTCCCAAGCAAAGTGCTTAAAAAACATTGCAACCCATTAAAGTAGGCCCAGGATAATTTAGCACTGGCCTCTCTGTAATATTCTGATATTGCCGCACTTGGCTGTTGCTATCATCTCTATGGCTGGTTAAGGAAAAGGCAGGTCTGTGTTTCCTATGGACATTTCTGGGGATATATACTTCTGAGAGACAACTTCTGGATGAATATCAAAAATTCCTCTGGATCCTCATCATCTTAGCAAAAAGCTTGAAACTGTCCATTGAAAAAGCTACGGATGCCTACACAGACCTGTATCTCCATCTGCTCTGTTACGTGCTCAGCCATATAAGTGCAGCCAATATTTGAATTTCATCACACAGAGGTGCCAAATCCCCACAGAATTAGAAAGAGAAAAGGGTATGAATCATCCTGAAGGCTTCCAGATGTGATGCTCCCATCACCTGTTATAATGCACACATTAATGTTGCAAAAGCATTTGACTTTTCAGGTTTTGCATTGACAGCTGGATAGGTTTTCATTATTATTTTTGGTATTCACTCAAAACATTTTCTGTGGTGCATATATATCATAGTTTAATAGCACTTTTTTTTTTGCCGGTTCCTCCTCCCCACAAAGAAAATGGTTGATAAGCAATAACTATTTGCAGTTCACGCAACTCAGCAATCCTATGCTTTTTTGGTAGTGAGGTTTTTCAGATACTCAGATTCCTTTACAGTAAGTTAAGGGACACAGAATGTGTCTGAAGTAAAAACACCTCCACAGTTCTTAGGTTTCTGCATGGTGTTCTCACATTCCAGCTAAGAGCATGTTAATCTGTGCAATATTATCAGGAGTCATCAAGTAGTGCTATTACAGACAGCCTTAGAAGTTTTGAAACATAGGCAGTTAGATGTTGGAGAAATGCTATTGTCAGTTGTGGTTATAAGAGCGAATGATTGTCCCAAAGAATACCTCATCCCACTGGGATGAGACGGAGGCTCAGTAACACGAACCTTCTCCTGGCCTACGAGTACTGGCTTCACGCTATGTGGCCTGAGCTGTTGAGTCTTTCTCAGCGACTTCCTTCACTTCAGGTAGCTAGGTGCAGCTGTTGTTCTGCATCTTCACTGCCTGTGTCAACCATCATTTTCAGGGTTCTCTGGGATAAAATTCCACCAACTGAGGGGTGGAGGCAGCCCAGAGGCAGACCCCCTATTATACAGGTTCATCAAGTCTGTCTTGATGTTGGACTCTCGGGCCGTTGCGGTCTCAGAGGAACGGACCAAATGGTGAACGATCGCAATGGCCGGTCATTTGGGTAAGCATTGGAGAAGTTGTGGTGCAATTCTTTTAGCATCTGTGGCTATTACAAGTAAATTCATGCCGTAGTCTCTCTAACTAGAATAGTTTCAGAGATACATAAGCTCCTGCCCCCAGGCAAGCAAACAACTGCATTACATGGCAGCAGAACATTACACTGGAAATCACACAATCAGTATTAAGTATTACTGATGTTGATGGGAGAGCCTCAGAATATTTGGATGCTGATTCTCAATGAACCTCCAAAGCCCTTCAGGCAACCACTCCCTCTTTCCAGCACTAGGGCGTCTCTTTTAGCCTGGTGCTCTGCTCTAGAAAGATCCCAAAAGGAGAGGTCACAGAAATGCTGCTTTCTACATAAAAGCTGACTAAAATCTAGCGAAACAAAAATCACACCTTGACCTGACCTTACTCATGTGAATGTGGGGCTGACTGCAGTAGACCTTTCATTCAATGGCTTAAAGCAGAAAAGCAGCACATCTGAACTATGATTTTGGCATTCCATTTCCCCCCTGGTTCCCAGAACACTAGGTAGAAGAAATGAAGAAATCACCTTGATATATGACGTCTGCTAGCAAAACCAGCCAAGAAAGGTGAAATCAGGTTTATAGTCTCACGTCTTTCCAACCTGCACGTCAAAATACATGCAGATGAGGTTGAAGAGTTTGCCAGGTTTAAAACCACAGGCACCCGCTGAAAGAGAAAACCACTTTAAAGAGAGTTAAGAAACCAGAGGTAAGAAGAAACATACATTTTCTTAATGGTCTCATTTTTACTCATATTTCTGAACACGTGTGACTACTGGAGTCTAGTAAACAAGAGTCATTCACCCACCACATGTCTTTCATTTCCAAGCTATAACAAACAAGATATTTGATAACACTCTGAGGGTGGATTTTTCATTCATCCATTCAATTTAATCCTATAGGCTGCGTCAGCAGCAACTGGATGGTTTAGGACAGTGGTTTTCAAACTGCGGGTCGGGACCCCAAAGTGGGTCGGGACCCCGTTTTAATGGGGTCACCAGGGCCGGCTTAGACTTGCTGGGGCCAGAGGCCAAAGCCAAAGCCCAAGCCCCACTGTCTGGGGCCGAAGCCTGAGGGCTTCAGCCTTGGGCAGTGGGGCGCTCAGATTATAGGCCCCCTGCCTGGGGCTGAAGTCCTTGGGTTTAAGCTTCTCCTTCCCACCTCCCCCGGGGCAGTGGGACTTTGGCTTTGACCCCACCCCCCACCCAGGGTGGCAGGGCTTGGGCAGGTTCAGTCTTTGGTCCCCCCTTCTGGCATCGTGTAGCAATTTTTGCTCTCAGAAGGGGGTCGTGGTTCAATGGAGTTTGAGTACCCCTGGTTTAGGAGAACTGACAGTAGGATAACAAAGCTAATAGGATACTGGGATTGTCAGTTAAAATCCAGCTCACACTGTTAGCGACTAAAAATTGTTTAATCCTGATGGGCTGTTCAGTAATCTCAGTCCAGTCCCAGTAGAAAAGTTGCTATTTTATAAAAATCTTTGGTCAAAGGTGCAGGAATCTTAGGCCTGGTCTACACTACGACTTTAATTCGGATTTATCAGCTTTAATTCGAATTTACCCTGCAACCGTCCACACAACGACGCTATTTATTTCGATGTAAAGGGCCCTTTAAATCGATTTCTGTACTCCACACCGACGAGCGGAGTAGCGCCAAAATCGATTTTAACATTTCGAATTAGGGATAGTGTGGCCGCAATTCGATGGTATTGGCCTCCGGGAGCTATCCCACAGTGCATCATTGTGACCGCTCTGGACAGCAATCTAAACTCGGATGCACTGGCCAGGTAGACAGTGTACCCCATAAGGCTTTATGGGGAGGGGGTGCTTATAAATGTATGTATGACATAACTGGAATATGTTTTGTGCTGCCTGTGCCATGTAACATATCTCCGTAAGGGTTGTGATCTACTATATCTATTCATCCTATTTGTACGTATATATCATTTTCTACTCGAGCTTAAGAATATGGGCTGTATGCTTGCCTGATTTCTAAGTAAGCTTTGTGAGGCGTTTGGTCAGCTTCTTTAGGAAGGAATTTGCCAGGTTAAGTACCTGATCAGGAGACACTTAGGGAACAATGCATCTTGGAATGCTCCAATCCACATGAGAAGTCTTCCTGGAGACATGCAAGATGCCATGTGGACAATGCAAAGACTGAGTCATGCAGGGGCATGTGACTTGCCCAGGTGACTCCAAAACTCCATCTTGGAGCTGGGCTTTGCAGAGGAGGGAGGTCTCCACCCACAAGAGAGAGTCTACTTAAACCTGGGGGAGACCCCTCCATTTTGTCTTCAGCTAGCTAAAGAAGGAGCCTCTCCACCCCCCCCAGGATACTTGAAGGAGACTGAAACAAAGGACAGTAACTGCAGGGGGTGTGAGTGATTGCTGGACCCAGGCTAAAAGGAGATTAGCCTGTAAAAGGGAGCACTCTGGAACTGGTGAGGAAATTATCTGTATTCAGTTTGATTAGGCATAGATTTGCGCATTTTATTTTATTTTGCTTGGTGACTTACTTTGTTCTGTCTGTTACTACTTTGAACCACTTAAATCCTATTTTCTGTATTTAATAAAATCACTTTTTATTTAGTAATTTACTCAGAGTATGTATTAATACCTGGGGGAGCAAACAACTGTGCATATCTCTCTATCAGTGTTATAGAGGGCGAACAATTTATGAGTTTGCCCTGCATAAGCTTTATACAGGGCAAAACGGATTTATCTGGGTTTAGACCCCATTGGGAGTTGGGCATCTGAGTGCTAAAGACAAGCGCACTTCTGTACGCTGTTTTCAGGTAAACTTGCAGCTTTGGGACAAGTGATTCAGACCCTGGATCTGTGTGTGGAGCCAAACAGGAGTGTCTGGCTCAGCAAGACAGGGTGCTGGAGTCCTGAGCTGGCAGGGAAAACAGAAGCAGGGGTAGTCTTTGCACATCGGGTGGCAGCTCCCAAGGGGGTTTCTGTGATCCAACCCGTCACAGTGGCGTAGTCGGCAGGATCTGTGCATAGTTGATTGCTTTGAGATACTGGTAGTGATTTTAAGTGAGTTTTAAGTGTGGTGGCTGGAGAACAGACAAAGTGGTTACTGGTTTGTTATTTTCTGTTTGCTTATTTCGGGCAAGGGAAGTAGGGACAGAAAAGGAAACTCTATTAACTAAGAATCCCCTGAGCTGAGTGCATCTCAGTTTCAGTGAACTGCAGAGGGGTTGTGGCCCAGCACAAGAAAGCAAGACAATGAGTACCAGTGATCTCAATTCCAGTGAACTGCAGAGTGGTTGTAGCCCAGCACGAGAAAGCAGGACAATGAGTACCAGTGACGCTGCTATTAAACTAAAGCTGGCCAGGTTGGAAGCAAAAGAGAGAGAAAGTGAACATAAGAGACGGCTGGAACTAAGACAATTAGAAATTAGTGCCATGGAGGCAGAACATGCAAGGGAAGAGGCTGCCCACAAGAGAGCTATGGAGGTCGAGGCAGCGAGGGCGGAGGCAGAGGCAGCGAGAGTGGAGGCAGAGGCAGCGAGGGAGGCAGTGAGGGCGGCAGCGAGAGTGGAGGCAGAGGCAGCGAGAGAGGCAGCGAGGGCGAAGGCAGAGGCAGCGAGGGCGGAGGCAGAGGCAGCTGCCCACGAGAGGGCTATGGAGGCCCAGAGGGAGGCCCGGAAGCATGAACTGGCTGTTATGGAGTCAAAGAGACGAAACCCTCCCCCTGCTGGCTCCACTTCCCCGAAAATCCATAAATGGGAGCGGCTATGTCCACAGTATGATGAGTCCAGCGATATTGCCGAATATTTCATCACCTTTGAGAGACTGTGCACCCTCCATGCCATCCCTGAAGATCAGAAGATGACCACATTGATAGCAAAATTGACTGGCAGAGCTCTGGACATATTCAATAAGATGCCTATTGATGATGCTTCAAACTATGGTAAATTTAAAGAACTGGTTTTGAAACAGTTTCAGGTTACACCTGAAACCTACAGGGTTAAATTCAGGAGCCTTAAGAGGGGATCTGGATTAAGTAATGTGGCTTATGCCAATGAAATGAGAGATTTGGTAGATAAATGGGTGCGGGGGAGAGGCATTACCAGCTTTGAAGGGATGTGTGATCTGGTTACTCAGGAACACTTCCTGAATATGTGCAGTGATGAGGTTAAACAGTATTTGTGGGACAAAAAGGTAAATGCGGTGGGTGAATTAGCTGAGTATGCTGACTCTTATGAACAGGCCCAAGCCGCGATCAAACACAAACCACTGGCAGAAGGGTATAAGGTTGGGGGAAAGCAGAATCACCGTTTTACCCCTGGGTCTGGGAAAAAAGAGGCTGGGCGGTCACCTCCCCATTCCCCTGGTACTCGACCCAAATTTCCTGTGCAAGCAGAGGAGCCCAAGAGGTGCTATCATTGTAAGTCCACTGAGCACCTGAGGAATAAGTGTCCCTTACTGAGTGAAGCTGCGGCTTCTCAGAGCCAGGCTGTGGCCTCTTTCCACACAGGGTTTGTAAAGCTTGCTTCCACACAACCAAGCAATGAGCATATGCATGCTGTTAAATTGAATGGTCAGATGCTTCTTGGATTAAGGGACACGGGTGCTGAGATTTCTGTGGTCAGGAGGGACCTAATCCAGGAGAAGGATCTGTTGCCAGGTAAAATGGCAGAATTAGAGCTGGTAGGGGGTTACAAAGTCCTTGCACCTTTAGCTAAAGTACACATGCAAACTCGGGATTTGCAGGCTGAGCTGACTGTTGCAACGGTGGCAAACAATTTTGCACCGTTTCTACTGGGGAATGATTTCTTTAGTGTGGCAGAATCTGTCCCAGGGTTGGTTAGCAGTGAGAAGGAATCTTGTGCTAAAAGCCCCAGAGGGGGGGGTGAAGTCACACGGACTGCTGGGGGAATAGGAGAGTGTCTCTTAGGTTCCTCTGCAGCAGTAAAGGATGCAGCTTCGGGGGCAGGGATGGTTGTGGCCAGTTCCTGTAGCCCTGGGGCTCAAGGGAAGTTCCAGAGGGAGGAGCTGGATGAAGCCAGCTCCTGTCCCGTAATCATCTCCCCTGGGGAGGGGGATGTACCACCTTGTAGCAAGGAGGCCACCACAGCTGCTGACTGCCAGGAAGTTGCAGGTCAGCAGGGGGCTGGGCCTGCCCTGGGGTGCACAGAGGCGTGTGTCCCAAAGGTGGAAGGTGGGGTCCTGGGGACCGCTGTGGTGGGAACAGGCCCCAAGGACTCTATAGCTGAGTGCCAGCCCAACCCGAGTGGAAGGGGAGGGATTTTGCTGGCCAGCGAGAGGTCTGTCGTAGCTGGAAGCTGTGAGTCCACAGCTGGGGCAGGATCACCTTCCCTTTCAGGGGACACAAGAGTGTCGGACCCAGAGGGGAGATCAAAGAGGGAAGCCCAGATGGAAGGTCAGGGGGGGCCAGAGAGTCCACCCACCTTTTGTGGGGAGGGGCTTTCCCAGGAGGAGGGTGAAAAGTCTGCATTCGAAATGCCAGCCCCCTCTCCTGTGGATCAGGTTTTAAGGGAAACCTGGGGGTCAGGTCTCCAGGATGAGGGGGTCTATCCAGCTGACCCATTGGAAACAGAAAGTGGGGTGCCCAAAGAGGTCCAGAGCACCCCAGGGAAAGCTGCTGTTCTTGCTACACTTGCAAGAGATAAAACTCTCTCTCCAAGACAGGGGGGGGGGAAATCTCTTCATGGGAGGAACTTCACAAGGGAGTGGGGCCCAGCCCAGAGAAACTCCAGAGGGAGGGGCCGAGGACAAGTATGGTTGTAGTACACCCTTTCCTGGCCAAAGACCCAAGCACATGCCCGAACTAGAAGTCTTCCCCAAAGAGGCAGAGGAATCTGCATCAGAGGGTCTACCAGAGGGCACAGAGAACTGGGAAAATGCAATGGGTGCTAAACAAGTCAAATTGAGTGAACGACGCCTGTCCACTTTAGATTTGCTGTTAACCTTGTGTCTTTTGCTAATTCACCTATGGGATAAAACAAAAGAATTCACACTAGTGGTAAACTCTTTAAAGATGTGGAACATATTTGATTTGTGGAATAAGCTGTTATACATGCTGGGGATGGTGACAGGACAGCCCCACCAGCGTGTTACTTTACAGCCCATACCTGTAAAAAGCAGCAAAAGCATAACAGGCCTATGCTGCTGTGTAGAAGGGGAAACTGAGGCACACCGCCTCATGGCATTGGTGGCTAAATGCCAAGATACCTCCACGTTAATGAGTATTGCTGCCTGCATTCTGTTAGCAATACTACATCCCTACCTGTTTGCAAGCATCTGGGGACCAAGGACCCCAAAACGGGCTAGAACCTCCAGGAGTGACACCATATGGTTTCAAGGTACTGAAAGGAAGTGTGACCAGAAACAAACAGAAATTTTACAGGTACTGCCTCCGCCATGGACAGTGTCCAAGTCTCTGGCAGTAAGTTCAGGGGGAGGGTGTGACAGTGTACCCCATAAGGCTTTATGGGGAGGGGGTGCTTATAAATGTATGTATGACATAACTGGAATATGTTTTGTGCTGCCTGTGCCATGTAACATATCTCCGTAAGGGTTGTGATCTACTATATCTATTCATCCTATTTGTACGTATATATCATTTTCTACTCGAGCTTAAGAATATGGGCTGTATGCTTGCCTGATTTCTAAGTAAGCTTTGTGAGGCGTTTGGTCAGCTTCTTTAGGAAGGAATTTGCCAGGTTAAGTACCTGATCAGGAGACACTTAGGGAACAATGCATCTTGGAATGCTCCAATCCACATGAGAAGTCTTCCTGGAGACATGCAAGATGCCATGTGGACAATGCAAAGACTGAGTCATGCAGGGGCATGTGACTTGCCCAGGTGACTCCAAAACTCCATCTTGGAGCTGGGCTTTGCAGAGGAGGGAGGTCTCCACCCACAAGAGAGAGTCTACTTAAACCTGGGGGAGACCCCTCCATTTTGTCTTCAGCTAGCTAAAGAAGGAGCCTCTCCACCCCCCCCAGGATACTTGAAGGAGACTGAAACAAAGGACAGTAACTGCAGGGGGTGTGAGTGATTGCTGGACCCAGGCTAAAAGGAGATTAGCCTGTAAAAGGGAGCACTCTGGAACTGGTGAGGAAATTATCTGTATTCAGTTTGATTAGGCATAGATTTGCGCATTTTATTTTATTTTGCTTGGTGACTTACTTTGTTCTGTCTGTTACTACTTTGAACCACTTAAATCCTATTTTCTGTATTTAATAAAATCACTTTTTATTTAGTAATTTACTCAGAGTATGTATTAATACCTGGGGGAGCAAACAACTGTGCATATCTCTCTATCAGTGTTATAGAGGGCGAACAATTTATGAGTTTGCCCTGCATAAGCTTTATACAGGGCAAAACGGATTTATCTGGGTTTAGACCCCATTGGGAGTTGGGCATCTGAGTGCTAAAGACAAGCGCACTTCTGTACGCTGTTTTCAGGTAAACTTGCAGCTTTGGGACAAGTGATTCAGACCCTGGATCTGTGTGTGGAGCCAAACAGGAGTGTCTGGCTCAGCAAGACAGGGTGCTGGAGTCCTGAGCTGGCAGGGAAAACAGAAGCAGGGGTAGTCTTTGCACATCGGGTGGCAGCTCCCAAGGGGGTTTCTGTGATCCAACCCGTCACAGTCCCCCCTTCTGGCATCGTGTAGCAATTTTTGCTCTCAGAAGGGGGTCGTGGTTCAATGGAGTTTGAGTACCCCTGGTTTAGGAGAACTGACAGTAGGATAACAAAGCTAATAGGATACTGGGATTGTCAGTTAAAATCCAGCTCACACTGTTAGCGACTAAAAATTGTTTAATCCTGATGGGCTGTTCAGTAATCTCAGTCCAGTCCCAGTAGAAAAGTTGCTATTTTATAAAAATCTTTGGTCAAAGGTGCAGGAATCTTAGGCCTGGTCTACACTACGACTTTAATTCGGATTTATCAGCTTTAATTCGAATTTACCCTGCAACCGTCCACACAACGACGCTATTTATTTCGATGTAAAGGGCCCTTTAAATCGATTTCTGTACTCCACACCGACGAGCGGAGTAGCGCCAAAATCGATTTTAACATTTCGAATTAGGGATAGTGTGGCCGCAATTCGATGGTATTGGCCTCCGGGAGCTATCCCACAGTGCATCATTGTGACCGCTCTGGACAGCAATCTAAACTCGGATGCACTGGCCAGGTAGACAGGAAAAGCCCCGCGAACATTTGAATTTCATTTCCTGTTTGCCCAGCGTGGAGAGCACAGGTAACCACAGATAGCTCATCAGCACAGGTAACCATGCAGGCTGATAATCGAAAAAGAGCACCAGCATGGACCATGAGGGAGGTACTGGATCTGATCGCTGTATGGGGAGAGGATTCAGTGCTTGCAGAACTCCGTTCTAAAAGACGAAATGCAAAAACTTTTGAAAAAATTTCCAAGGGCATGATGGAGAGAGGCCACAATAGGGACTCTGAGCAGTGCCGCGTGAAAGTCAAGGAGCTCAGACAAGCCTATCAAAAAACAAAGGAGGCAAACGGTCGCTCCGGGTCAGAGCCGCGGACATGCCGCTTCTACGCCGAGCTGCATGCAATTCTAGGGGGGGCTGCCACCACTACCCCACCTGTGATCGTGGATTCTGGGTCGGGGATAGTCTCATCAGCGACGCCTGAGGATTCTGCCGATGGGGGAGAGGAGGAGGAGGAGGAGGAGGATGAGCTTGCAGAGAGCACACAGCACTCCGTTCTCCCCAACAGCCAGGATCTTTTTCTCACCCTGACTGAAGTACCCTCCCAAGCCTCCCAAGCCAGTACCCAAGACTCTGACCCCATGGAAGGGACCTCAGGTGAGTTTACCTTTTAAAATATAAAACTTGTTTTAAAAGCAAATGGTTTTTAATGATTACTTTGCCCTGAGGACTTGGGATGCATTCGCGGTCAGTTCAGCTACTGGAAAAGTCTGTTAACGTGTCTGGGGATGGAGCGGAAATCCTCCAGGGACATCTCCAGGAAGCTCTCCTGGAGGTACTCCAAAAGCCTTGCCACAAGGTTTCTGGGCAGTGCATCCTTATTCCCTCCTCCATGGTAGGACACTTGACCACGCCATGCTTGCAGCAAGTAATCTGGTATCATTGCCTGACAAAGCCTGGCAGCGTATGGTCCCGGTGTTTGCTGGCATTCAAGCAACATCCGTTCTTTATCTTGCTGTGTAATCCTCAGGAGAGTGATATCACTCCTGGTAACCTGGTTGAAATACGGGAACTTAATTAAGGGGACAGAGGTGGCCGTTCCTACTGGGCTGTTTGCCTGTGGCGGAAAATAAATCCTTCCCTGCAGTTAGCCAAGCGCAGATGGGAAATTGGCCCTGAGTTTTTCGCGTTTGGCTAGCAGGGATCTTCCCTGTTACCAGCCACGCGGTGGGGGGGAGGGGTACAGAGATCATCCCAGAGAATTCATGGCGAGGGGAGGGTGGTTAGTTTGTTTTCTGCTGCTGCTGAATGTTAACAGAAAAACCGCAGCACTCTACAGGCTATGCCTGGTATGTGGGAAAGGAGGGCGCAGAAGCTGTAAAACAATGGCTTACCATGGCCGCATGCAAGCCGAATTCTGTTGCCCAGACCTGTGATCTCTAGCAGCAAAGCCACAGGCACTCAGCATTAAGAGGCAAAATGCGACCTTGCACAGAAATCACATGTGCTATGTAATGTGAATAGTGTTGGTCACCGTGAAAGAGTATAAGCATTGTTCTGCAAAATGTAGCTTTTTAAACAAGTCTCTCTTTTTTCCCCTCCCTACAGCAGCTGCAAATTCCTCAAGCCTCCCTCCTTCATCCCGAAGGTTATCACAGATAAGGCGTCGTAAGAAGAGAACGCGAGACGAGATGTTTTCTGAAATTATGGAATCCAGCCGCAGTGACAGAGCTCATCTGAATGAGTGGAAGGAAACAGTTTCAAAGTATAGGAAAGAAGCCAGTGAACGTGAGGACAGGAGGGACCAACGTGAGGACAGGAGAGACGCTCAAGATGAGAGGTGGCGGCAGGAAGACCAGAGGAGGCAGGATGCAACGCTGGGGCTGCTGCATGAGCAAACAGACATGCTCCGGTGTCTGGTGGAGCTTCAGGAACGGCTGCTGGAAAACAGACTGCCGCTTCAGCCCCTGTTCCACCCTCCCCCCTCCCCATGTTCCGTATCCTCCTCACCCAGACGTGTAAGAACGCGGGGGGGGAGGCTCCGTACACCTTCCCATTCCACCCCAGTAGACAGCCCAAGCAAAAGGCTGTCATTTTTTTAACCTTTTCTTTGTGGCTTTTTCCTTCCAAGCAATCCTCCTCCCAAATACCACCCGGGTTCCCTCCCTCTTTTTCTAATCTATTAATAAAGAATAAATGATTTTTAAATGATAGTGACTTTATTTGGTTTGAAAGAAAGCTGGGGGAAGGGGGAGGGTGGGTTCCTTACAGAAAATCAGTCAATAAAGGGGGTGGGTTTTCATGAAGGAGAAACAAACAGATATTTCACACTGTAGCCTGGCCAGTCATGAAACTGGTTTTTAAAGCTTCTCTGATGCACAGCGCTTCCTGGTGTGCTCTTCTAATCGCCCTGGTGTTTGGCTGCGCGTAATCAGCAGCCAGGCGATTTGCTTCAGCCTCCCACCCCGCCATAAAGGTTTCCCCCTTACTTTCACAGAGATTGTGGAGCACACAGCAAGCAGAAATAACAATGGGGAGATTTCTTTGGCTGAGGTCAGAGCGAGTCAATAATGATCGCCAGCGACCTTTTAAACGGCCAAATGCACATTCTACCACCATTCTGCACTTGCTTAGCCTGTAGTTAAACAGCTCCTGACTCCTGTCCAGGCTGCCTGTGTACGGCTTCATGAGCCATGGCATTAAGGGGTAGGCTGGGTCCCCAAGAATAACTATTGGCATCTCAACATCCCCAACGGTTATTTTCTGGTCCGGAAAGTAAGTCCCTTGCTGCAGCCCTTTAAACAGAGTAGTGTTCCTGAAGACGCGAGCGTCATGAACCCTTCCCGCCCAGCCCGCGTTGATGTTGGTGAAACGTCCCTTGTGATCCACAAGTGCTTGCAGCACCATTGAAAAGTACCCCTTGCGGTTTATGTACTCGGTGGCTTGGTGCTCCGGTGCCAAGATAGGGATGTGGGTTCCGTCTATCGCCCCACCACAGTTAGGGAATCCCATTGCAGCAAAACCATCCACTATAGCCTGCACATTTCCCAGAGTCACTAACTTTCGTAGCAGCACCTGAGTGATTGCTTTGGCTACTTGCATCACAGCAGCCCCCACAGTAGATTTGCCCACTCCAAATGGATTCCCGACTGACCGGTAGCTGTCTGGCGTTGCAAGCTTCCACAGGGCTATCGCCACGCGCTTCTCAACTGTGAGGGCTGCTCTCATCTTGGTATTCTGGCGTTTCAGGGCAGGGGACAGCAAGTCACAAAGTTCCATGAAAGTGCCCTTACGCATGCGAAAGTTCCGCAGCCACTGGGAATCGTCCCAGACCTGCAACACTATGCGGTCCCACCAGTCTGTGCTTGTTTCCCTTGCCCAGAATCGGCGTTCCATGGATAGAATCTGCCCCATTAACAACATGATCTCCAAAGCACCGGGGCCCGTGGTTTCACAGAATTCTGTATCCGTGTCCGTGTCCATGTCCATGTCAATGTCCTCATCATGCTTGTCGCTGCGCTGCCGCTGCCGCTGCCTCCTCGCCTCGTTTTTCTGGTCCTGGCTGAGCATAAACTCCACGAGAACGCGCGAGGTGTTTACAATGTTCATGACTGCTGTCTTGAGCTCAGCGGGCTCCATGCTTGCCGTGGTATGGAGTCTGCAGTGTTCACCCACCCAGGAAAAAAGGTGCGAAAATGGTTGTCTGCCATCCGTTGCTTTCATGCAGGGAGGAGGGAGGGAGGAGGTGAGGCTGTACCCAGAACCACCTGCGACGATGTTTTTTGTCCCATCAGGCACTGGGATCTTAACCCACAATCCCAATGGGCGCGGGAGACTGCGGGAACTATGGGATAGCTATGGGATAGCTACCCACAGTGCAATGGTGCAGAAATCGACGCTAGCCCCAGTACTTGGACGCACACCACCGAATTAATGTGCTTAGTGTGGCCGCATACATTTCGACTTTATACAACCTGTTTTTCAAATCCGATTTATATAAATTCGGATTAATCCCGTAGTGTAGACATACCCTTAGAAGAGGTCTCTGTTCTTCTGAGATTTCTGGTACTTCCTGGTTTGGATGCACTGCAAATTCCACTACAACAATATTTTAGTACTTTTTCCAGTCCCAGCTAAGATCATGTGCAAAAAGTGCACCAAAATTAAATACAATAAAGAAAAGGGACCCAAACCTTTTCAAACCTCTGAGACACTTTTGTTTGAGTTTGGAGTAAAAGATACTCGTGAGTTTTAAATCTTATAGGAACCAATTTCCCCCTCCCTAGTTTTTATATAAGCAACAACCATGACTAAATGGTGTGAATGTTAAGGAATATACACATGTTCCAATTACTATAGACATTTTTTTAACGTGTTTTTGGTGTGAAATGTTTAAATAGGTGCTATAAGTAAATACTTATTCAGTAATGTTAAATGCTTTTTACCTATCATATTTTGAGATGGCAAGGAGGAGAAGGCTTAACTTCTTTTCTTTGGGACTGCGTGGTCATTAGCTTCATAAAGCTTCCTAGCCAAATCGCAAAACTCAGTGATTAATATCAGTGCTTCTGTTATCAGCCGAGGCGATAAAAACAAACACTATTTTGGCAAGTAAGCCAGAAAACATCCCTAACGCCTTTTGGGGACAAAACAGATAGAGCATTTCTGCCAATGAAAAAATTCCAGATTGCCTCTGATCCTAAATCACATTTTAGAGATTCATCATCATGTTGGTGCCTTGCAACATGACAGCTCTTTTAAGGCAGGGAAGGTGGTATATTCTTCAGATGTCAACTGCAAGATGCCAAGAGCATTCACAACTGCCAGCCAAAGCCTCCTTTCGGAACTGATCCAAAGCGAACTGAAGCCAACAGCAGTCTCTCCGTTGACTTCAGTGGACTTTGGATCAGGCCCTAAGTGAACAACGGATTGATCTTATCCAAATGCTTTAAAAAGGTTATAGGGCAAGAGGTGGTGAATGGTTGAAGGAATCATCTGTAAATGTTTTAGCGCGAAGTCAAACAGGTGAGCTCTGGTAAACCTAATAATTCTGCCTTTCAAATTTGCAGGTAACTGTTACAGTTAGAGGTGTCGTCTACAGGAGCCAAACTCTGCTCTCCAGTGTACATGCCTAGCTCCCACTGTCGCATGCATCTGAGAGCAGAAGCTGACTCCCGATTTCTACTTTCTACCTTTTACTTGACTTGATTTGTCACCTCCACAGAGCTGTAAAACCAGAATGGTTCTTCTATTTTCCCCTTTGAAAGCTCAGTGAATTATGGATGTAAAAGCAATACTTTTCGCATAAATATAAAACTATACCGTCAGCCAAACACCTCATCTAAAATGATGAGTTGGCTCCAAACAGGTTCTCCTCTCCTTTGGCAAGGAGTTGAGCTGACAGTCCCATCACAGAAGGTTTTTTATCATTGTAACACTTCTTGTTGCTATGTGAAGAAGCCAGAATTGCTAATGAAAACCTCTCTCTCTTTGTGTATGTGCGTGTGTGCCATTTTCAATTATAAGAAGATTTGTGAAGGGTTTTTGAGGATGATGTGCTGATTCTTCGCCTCCTTACTACCGCCTGCATTTGTCTTTTTATTTTCTCTCTCATCTCTTTTCTGATGTCCCACATCCCATCATGCCACACTGCACTGGTTAAATAAACCCCTAAATCTAGCTTTTGTGTAGCTCTAATCCTTTTATTTCCTAAATCTTATTTAATCCAAAGGGCTTCCTTTCATCTCTTTAACTGTCAGTTGGGTCACTACTGTTTCCTATCAACAGCTCCTGCAAATCCTGTATGGAGTTAAAAAGCTTTCAAGTGTGTCTATGATTCTCATTAGAGTCTACTCTAACTATGCAACACCTGCTAAATGCCATATTGCTGTTGCTCCCCACCAAGCCACCCCAGACGGTGTGCACTTCACTCCAACGCTAATCATGTTAGGAAGCGCTGAGAAGCACTGTCCTTTTTCTAGAAATCTCCCTGCCTCAGTGCCAGCCCAAACATGAGCAAGCGAGAGGCTCAGCTAAATGTATGTCACATACGGTAGTGTAGAAGAAAACAGGAAAAGGCCTCAACAACACAATATACCTTCTCCTCAGTGACTTAGAGAAAGTGTTTTGGTGTGTTTGTTTTAATGTGCAAAATCTCTGCTTACGAGAAAGGAAGGCATCTAACTTTCTCCCTTAGGCCTGTGCTTCCCCTCTTGATCCCTCATTGACCAGCCATCAAACAGACCTAGTGCAATAAGGGGTTGAAGGATGGGTAGAGAAAGACTGCATCTTTCAAACAGAGTCAGAACTCCTATCCCCACACCTGGACCCCCATAGACTCAGGAGGAATGCTGACTGAGTCAGTCACAATTCCCCCAGGGACTCCCATGGCTGTGTATCCTCTCTGCATCCTCTTCCAAACACGGTCAATATTTTCAAAGCCACAATATGGGCCTATGTCTTTTTCTCTTAACTTTGAGCTGAAGATTGATCCCTTGTGCTCCCTACTGAAGTAATAATCAAGTACATCAGGTGTTTCGGTGACCTTAGTTGTTTTTCACATGCATTGGAATGCAGGCTGCTAAGAAGACATGGGTTCACTTTAAACTTACTGCAGTGTGCCTGGGTACCACAGTGAGAGAGTTTATTTTAACATTGGGGTTATTTTTTCATATCTGTTTTGTCATATTTGTTAAAGATTTTTTTAAATAACTTAGAAGTCCCACATACAGTATGTTTAATTTTCTCAAAAGCATATTTAGGACCCATCGTTTCACCACACTTTTCCCACAGTTTTAAAATGAGCACCTACTGATGACTGAGTGATGTCCATACTGCTTTGGTTACAGTGGAAAAAATAAATGAGATTTTAAGCTTAGAATATTAAGGACAGTTTTTAATTATTAAAATTAATGTTTTGTTGTGGAAAAGAAGGTTGTTTTAAAAAAACGAAGCGCAGTGTGTGTCTTATTGTGAGTGCATGGTTCAAGGTTTTTTTCCAGTCTCTGTATAGTCACTTATTAAGCAGTGAGTTGGAATTTGCCTCCACCGGGACTAGACCTCTAATAAGACAACATCCCATAATAGCAGTGCTGCTAGTGTATCAAAAGCAAAACAACACTCTCTAGCTGAGCTGTCAAATCAACCAGGAAACCAGACAATCAGTCTCTTATTAAAAGCATAGACAGATAGTAGAGCTGTAAGAAAATGAGATTTTTTGTTTGTTTGTTTGTTTGGGTGTTTTGTCTTTTTCATTTGGTTTGGGGGGGGGCACGTTTTCAGAATATTTTCACTTAGTAAAAAAATAATAATAATAATTTTTGCTCAAACCAAAAAACACACTTTGAGGGGTTTCAGGTTCTCGACAGGAAACTGAAATTTTCCATAGACATCAGGTGACATTTCTTGGGGGGGGGGTGGAGGGAGGGGGGGGATATGTTAGTCAAAAAATCCAGTTTTCCCAAAAAAAAAAAAAAAAAAAAAAGGTTGAATGGAAGATGTTTGACCAGCCCTAACAGGGAGATTTGAAATGTTAAAGTCAAAACATGCCAGTGAGGAGACTTTTATGAAAATGAATTTTATAAATGCCAGCTTGTCGTGGCTTTGTCCTCATGCCCCATGAGAGCTTCAAAGGCATCACACAGCAAGCAGGCTCAGAAAGAAGCTGATACTTTTCAGGGAAAACAATGGCAGAGAGCCAGCACGAGGCCTGGGCACCAGCCTGATACCTCAAAATAATTCTTAAGTGGGACTAGATTGTCACATATACTTTGCGGTGTCCTCCCCTCCCGCCATGTCTATCTGCAAAGAGTAAATTTCACCCACGGAGTGCAAAGAGGTGGTTTTAGCACTAGCTAGACACCCTGAGGAGGTTCTGGTTAATGGCTATGACCCACTCCACACCCGCCTGCAGTCCTGATGGATGGTACAAGGCCAGAGCTGGGTACAACATGTGCTGCAGACTCATAAAGAGCTTGACAGGTGCCAGTCCTACTTGAGCTCCCCAGAGCCCCTAGAGGCTTTATGATTCTGCGTCTTCGTATCCTACTCAGGTAGAATTCTGCCCGCCATTCTCCAGGTGTGGTTCCCCTCCATACCACCACCGCTAACAAGCATGTGCCTTTCAGTGCCGTAACATAGACCTTGGAGTTGGTGTGTGAGTGATTTATAAATTTACTTCCTACTGACTTTTCCCATATACCATAAATGTCATTTCCTATGAACAATCTCTCTAACTTGCGATATCTATCTGATTAACATGGGCAGGTCTAGAAAGCATTCAGAATTACTAAAATAAGGCCAAATCTGACTGTCCTTATTCAGACTTTAAGCAAAACTTGTATGGATTCAAATGGAACTTCTGCCTGCAGATTTGTCCCTATATTAGCCATTCTGATTGCTTTCTACAACCTGCTTACTTCATTCAGTTGGATCTAATACGGTATACTAATAGCTTAGATTCATATAAAATGCTCTATGGAGATAAAAACAACTGGTGAGAAATCTCTACAAATAAATCACAAATCTTAGCAGCAGCACTTCAGCATTCTAGATTCTTGACTATCACTTGTGCATATTATTTAGCTTCAATACAAGTATCGTCTAAGGATGTGCTCAAGAGTTTTAGGAATCCACAATACTGGCAGTTATTTGCCTTCGGGGTGAAACATTTGCAGCAGCAAAGCTCAGATTGAAAAATGTTTAATGCACTTTTTCCCTTCCCTCCTTCCATGTGCAGTACTACATTTCATTTCATATCAAAATTGGAAGTTGTATATTAATAGATAGTAAAAGTGTGGCGGGTATATAGTAGTGTTTAGAGTAGAATCGCTATGAAGGCATGCATGCACATGTTTTGTGGTAACTGTGAATGCTACCATATCCTGGAAAAGAAAATGTTTAGGGCCCCAATTCAGCAATGTACCCAAGCACAAGAAGTCCCATTGAGTTCAGTGAAACTATTCATGTACTTAAATTTAGGCATTTGCTTAAGCATTTTGTTGAACTAGGTTTCAACATAGCCCTCTGCACACATTGGATGGCAGAATTTGGTCATTACAATACACTATCTAAAGATCTTGGACAATATCCAAATCCTGAAATAAATGGGGTTTTAGATGAAGTGCAGGGGAGAGGAACTAGCAGCCAAGCTATAAGAAGGCTGCACTCTGTTTCTCCACCCTGTAGCTCAGTTAAGAGAATGCCAGCCAAAATTTTCAGCTTTAATGGGGTCATGCTCTAGTATAAGAGATTCCAGTGCATTCAGGGGAACACCACTGAACTGAGGCTAAGCAGGAATTTCAATCCATCAACCTTTGGTGAGTGAGTATACACTCTATGAAGTATTTTCTGTAAATATAAGACCCAATATCATTTTGAAAGTGAAGGCAAATTCCCATTTCAGTTATGTCTTGCATAAAGTCTTTACAACCCTGTCTCTGTATCTTATCTCCCACCTAAAAAGTATCTTCTGTAAAACCTAGGAAGGTGTCCGGCATGGGCTTTCTGATATCCTCTGAGTGTTGTGATATGGGCACATTGTTTGCTACCTGCTTAACTGCTTTGAAGATTGCTGCAACCTGTTGGTGATCAGGATTGATCATTTTGGAAATAAATTATACTTTGTGTCACTAATCTTCCATACACGTCTGAATGGCGCAGCACATCTACATTCTTTGGTACTGCAAGTACTGGTGCCTTAGATTCTAGATAGGGCAAGTGAAACAAGTTTAGTCAAACTGTAACTCTTGAACAATAATTCAGCACAGCTGAAAATGCAAAAACATGGCCAATGGGATGTGAAGTGACTGAAGTGTGAATAGACAATAAATATAAACTTTGTCTTCTGCATATCAGACTGACACAGCACTTTCTGCTTCCTCTCCATAGTGCTCACGGACAATATCTTCTTAAATGTTGCCTTAGTTGTTTTTTTTTTCCCCCCATTTGGTTTCATTCCCATACTGAACCTTTATTTTACCCAGACAATAATGTTGTATTGGAAATAACTAAAAATTAGCCCAACTCACAAAATTAAGATCTGAATCCAGAACTGGATTTCAAACCCCACTTCCAAAAAATTCAGGGATATTGAACTGAGGGTTACAGATCAAGTCATTATACAGCTAGGGAGAGAGATAAAATTCTGATCTAGATCCCAACCCTTTTGCCCTGCCCCACAAAGATAGGGAATCTACCAATCCAGGAATGCCCTGCATGCCCCCTTACTCTCAGTAATAATAGTAACCGGTACTAATGGGAGTTTGCCCAAGTTAGGACTGAGTAAATCTGAGTAGGAACTCAGGGTTTGGCCCAATAATAAATACTTGTAATTTTAGTTATATGCTCCCCCTCCATCCAGCCAAAGTGCTTATAGCTTTGTCTAAAAGAGCTCCCTCAAAAAAAAGAACAAATATAGGCCGCTATTCAGAAGAGCATCTCTGTTCAGGAAGGATGCTTAAGCATAGGCTTAACTTTAAGTGTATGCTTAGGTTCCATTGATTTCACTGAGGTGTAAACATATGCTTAGGTACTTAAGTGTCCTTCTTGAACGGAGATTGACTTAAGGACTTTCCTGAATTGGGGCCAATAGATAGGCAAGGGGATCCAAAGAGAGAAAGGTGAAAGGAGGAAGGGAAAAAATAAATATGATATCAACAGTCAAACCAAAACAAGTTTGGGAGAAAGGGAGAGAGAGAGATTTCAAGGGAGAGTGGGTTTCACACTGCAGAAAACACCTGATCACCCATTGGTTTAATACAGGACTGTGGAACACTTAAATACTAGTTTGCGTCTGCGCAAAGATACCCATCAGACTAATACTAAAAGATGAGGTGTCAGAACATAGCCATGTCTCAAATCAGCAGCACTAGTTTAATATCAATCTGCCACTTTATAGAGGGCAATATAAAGAATGCAGGATGCGTTCATATGACCTGGCTTGCTCAAAGCCAGTGAACAAACATGCATGCTGCATTCTGAACATGATGACAGAAGAGCCCTGCTGAAAGATCTGCTAAGAAAGAAACACAATAATCGATCTGCATGATTACAAAAGCCTGTGATACTGTGAGATTGTACCCTTAATTAGCTCAAGACAGTCTATACATATGACACAACTGACAAAACACTGAAGAACCACAGTTAACATATGGTAGTGACACAAAAATTCCCTACCTCCAAACAAGTCCCTTCAACAAGAAGAGACACGAAGGAAGAGAACCAGCTTGGTAACAGGAGCCTCTACCCAGCAATAATACTTCTATTTTCCAAGGATTGAGAACAAGATTGAGATCTCATACACTGGGGCTGGAAATATTGCTCAGGCAGCCCTTCAGCACAGAACCCCTATACCTCTACCCAGATATAACACTGTCCTCGGGAGCCAAAAAATCTTACCACGTTATAGGTGAAACCGCATTATATCGAACTTGCTTTGATCCGCCGGAATGCGCAGTCCCGCCCCCCGGAGCACTGCTTTACCGCGTGATAACTGAATTCGTGTTATATCGGGTCGCGTTATATCGGGGTAGAGTTGTATTTGCAGGAACTATAAGGTAGCACAAATATACTGATGATATTCTTGCTGCATCTTTATACAATAATGCCATCAGGAGGTCACATAAACCTTTAACCACATAGGTCAATCCAATACTTGTGGGATGCTGCATATAAGTCCCTAAGCAATGAAACAAGACTAATATTTGTGAGTTTGTGTTTATTTTTCCCAGACCTTTCACTTTCAGAAGCAGGACCTATTGGAAATCTCATGAGGCAGTCTGTTCACACAAGATTTCCAGTCCAATTTAAACAGACACACGATGAGTCCAGATGAGATTCTCCACAACATGCCTTAGCTTAACCTCCCAAGGCAGGTTAAGCTATGAGAGGTTAGTTCAGTCTACATGACCCTTTCAGTCCTTCTTCTCTACTGACTCATCGCCTGTTTTGGGGGTCAGAAAGGAATTTTTCCCACTGAGGCCAAATTGGCAGAGGCCTGGTGGCTCTTTTGCCTTCCTTGCAGTTATAAAACAGAGTAGGACTTAACTAGCCATTTGTATGAAAGTTTCATTCAATGTAACTTGTAGCTAGTGTCCAGAGCAGATAAAGACCAAAAAGTCCAGCTCCCAGAAGTAAAAGAGACTACCAAAGCCTTTTGAAAGGTGCATGTTAACAGTAACTGATAACAGATGATGAGAGCGCGTAGAAATACAAAGGCTGTTCTTTATGCTATAGATATATGAGTGACAATCCCAGTGATGCTTCTTGCTTCCACTAGCTGATAAATGTGGGCTGTATTTTAAAGAACTACAGTTCAGAAATCAGTTATCCACATAAAGTACATAGTACTTGGGAGTTTATAGACCTCCAAATACACCGTGATGGTCTGATAAATATGATCCTTATTTACTAAGCACACGCAGATAAGGCTTTTCATTCTAAAGGCAACTTTTGTGTAGAGGTACAGAACCATTAATGGCACCGCTGAACTCAGACAAGAAAATGCTCTGAAGTATTAAGCAATCTGTTTCAGTAAAAAAAGACTAAGGTGAATATCAACAGGGACAGATCAGTCAGGCCATCAAAATTCTTCTCTTTCCCTCTCCCACCTACCCCCCACTCACATTACCAACCAAATGTTTATGTTTATCTCTTTCTGATCTTTGTACCATCCTAAATGCAACGGATGATCATATCATTAGTGAGTTTGTCTGGGCAGCCTTGGCAGGCCTCATCAAAGCAGCCTGACAAAGATCTGCAGAATTTTCCTGGGAGTACGCTACCATTTCACAGCTAACAGCAAAAACGCTCAATCGCAGCACTGTCTGCTTTGATTGACCCTCTCTCTGGATGCATCTGGATGGAGCCTCAGACAAGAGGAGCTTAGAAATAAATTGGCTGCTAGCCCTGCTGTGGCTCAAAGAATTTGAAGGGGGGGGGGGAAATTGTGGCGGGGGAACTGTGTTATTTCCAGCAAAGGGAGAGATGGGGCCATAAGATACCTGGCATTTGAAAGAACAGTGTCAAAGTGTATAAATAACATCTACAAAACAGGTATTAAGGACTGGGTTAGCCAAGGTATCACTGGAGTCTTTTACTCCAGCACCAAATTCAGTGCCAGCTGTGGGTCTGATTCTGCTCTCTCCCTGTGATAAACGAGAAGAAATGCTACACAAGGCGGAGAATGATGGAAAATTAGGCCCATTTTTTCTAATGTCACTTAAAGGTGCAGAAGAATTAATACTTGCCAGATATTGCTGTAGCTCATGATTTTGTGGTAAAATTCAGGGAAAGTGTAGCTTCTGGCTGCTTGACCACAGACAGGAAATACTTTATTACTTCATAAGGTGGATATGAGCATATGCTGACAATAGTCCATTCTAATGGTACCAAGACAATTGAGCATTATACCGTCTCTTTTCAGAAATGATACAGTATGCTACATATACAGTACGATATTTACACATGCCTAGCCGTTACACATACCAAGGATTCTTGCTGGCTCTGTGAACGTAAGTAACATTTCAGGATGTCTATATATTTCCAGTAGAATATTCATCATGAAGGTATGTCAATAAGCACTTCTTGCATTCAGTGGTGTTACCATGAATTCACACTAGTGTAGGTGAGAATTTGGCCAATGTTATATAATAGACATAACCGAAACATCTAATAGAATCAATTATTGTTCTACAAATACAAAATCAATACCTTGTGAACTCAAAAACAAATTCATTGATAGTAAGAGGGAATGTTGAAGTTGTGAAGAAACATACTTTTAAGCACAGACATATTAGACTAGATTCCTTGGCTTCAATGAGTTACAGCAAATGAATTTGGTCCCTTACCCTTAAAATCCACTCTTACTTAAAGGTTTTCAACACACTGGTATTCTTCTATTTATTTTCAGGGTTTATACAATGTTTAAACTTAGTGGTTTCTAATGTATGATACAACCTCTTAATTCTGAGCCATTAGCCCACTTGAAATATTCATATGACAGAATAAACAATTGCTTTTACAATTCCTATTTAGGAAACAAATGTATTTGTAACACAAAAGCCATGGGGCCTGCTTCTGATCTCATTTGCATTAGTGTAAATCAAGAGGATCTTCATCAGTGTAAACATACCAGATCCTTAGGTACTCAGACAATGCAGAGAGTGGAAATTAGGGGGTGATATGCAGAGCTTGTGTACAGTCTGACTTGTGCTGCTCTGTACTGGTACAATGCCATTCATGCCCTCCTCCAATTACACTTGCCTGCAATAGCCACAGTACACTGAAGAGCTACCCCAAGGTAGTTTTGTGGTAATCACTTCTCCCCCTTCTCTTTTATAACAAGGAGATTATGCACGTTACACACCTCTACATCTCAGGATCATACTTGCACTGGGTTGATCCTCCCTGGGCCACTTAGTAAGTTTTTGTGGCCAATGTAAACACTGGCGGTGCTGTGCAAAGCAGACAGAACACAACTGAGATTCTGGCGCAGTGCAGTTACACCCGTGTTAAAGCATCATAAAGTGAAAGGCAAATCAGAACCTCACTCTGGAAAGCAAAGTGTACATCTATGAAAAAAATCCTTTAAGCCTCACAGCACCCAATGGATTCCATACTTCTGGCCATTCTCCCCTGAAAAGCAAAAGGGTGGTATGATTTTGGAGTCTCCTTGTCCCATATTTAAATGAACTTCCATATCTTTACTGACCACCTGCCCCTCTTGTGATCAGTTAAATTGTTGGAGTAACACCATATTTAAGCTCATGGAATTTATTATGCAACTATTTTTCCTGCTGAGCAAACCTTGAAATGAGTCCAAACATCAGGTACAGTTTGCCATTGAGCAGGAGGGAAATACAAGATGTGAGTTAGGTGCTCTCAGAGTAGCAATAGTTTAGGATATCTAAAATCAGGTCCTCATTTCAGACAAGGACAGATGGCCCCGGGGAGCCTTAAAAACATTAAGTGTGTATTATGGTGAACAAAGAGTTTTGAAAGTCCTCCTTCATGGCAAATTATGCAGCACCTCATGCAACCTTATTTCTAAATATTTTCTCAGTTGACATCAATGAAGCTACCCTAATTTACACCAAGGAGAATCTGACCTGTTGGGTCAAATTCAGTCTTGGATTAAAGAGGCACAAATCCATTGATTTTTAGCGGGATTTACTGCTGACACAGTGGGGGAGAGAGGATCAAATGTTTCTTTAAAAATAAAGTCAATCTAATCTTGGATCATAGACCCTAAAATTCCTTATTCCTAATCATATGGTTATTGCATGATGCCAGTAAAGAGCAGAGTTAAGGTTATGAGAGTGCCCTAACTGTGCATTTGATGCCTTAATATGTTTGGATTCATTTTAAGGTTCACCTTATCCTTGAATTTTCTGGGTTTATAACACTTGGTATTTGGGATAATTGCCACATCCCTGTAAATATATTTAACCAGAAATAGCCAATATGTACCCTCAACTCCAACTCCGTAGGATTTTGTTGTTGTTGTTTTGTTTGTTTGGGGAGTTTTTTTGTGAGAGTGTCTTGGAAAGAGCTCAGGAAAGAAGTCCTTAGCACAGCATTGCAACAGAATACGAAACCAAGCATCTGTATGTTTTTCAGGGGAGTAATAGCTAGGAGCCATGCATGCATGGCATAGAATTTATATATATAGATATAGATATATAGATATAGATATATAGTATTTGTAGCAGAGTTTGGGCACTCTCTCACCCTCACCACCACAACTACAGTTTTATTACATTAACAGAATATTAGAAACAAAATAAATAAAAATTAAGAAAAAATGCCCCTTGCTAATTATGCTGTACTATCATGAATTCCTCTTTTTGCTCCTCTGGATTGCTGCCAGTTGTGTTTAAGAGTCATGTCAGCAATATTGATCAGCACTTAACCAAAGCCATGTTACATCAGTGCAGGCAGCACAGTACCTCTCCTGTCTTCAGTCCTGCAGTTGTCACTATGTCTCAACCTCCTGCTGCCTAGATTAACCGGGGTTGGCAAGGCGCCATTCAGTCCCATTCCTTTTACACCCACATAACTTTTTCTTTTGCAATTTCATTGTACAATAAATCCCAAACCACAGACACAGTGACGTGTTTAAGCCGTTTTGAACATACTAGGCTGAATGAGAGGCACAAACTTCCAATCATTTTGCAGTATACTAGCTGTACACGAAGAGACTGTTCATGTATGCTACTACTGCATAGTAGCTAGATGATAAAAACAAATGGCTTCCTTACCTCGCCACAGCTTCTGAACAGTGATGAGTGAAACTAATAAGTGCGGAAGGTTGGATTGGGTAAGTTTCCTAAAGTTCAAAGGCTTGTGTAATGTTTCTCTGGGTACCCAAGAGTGTCAGACACCTTTTTAACCCCCCCCCCCCAGTCCCCTTACCTCCAATGAGAGGGAGAAGTGCTTGTGCTTAACTGGGTGTCAGTTCCCTGGTACCACTAGCCTGTTAGCTACCCAAATAATCTCCTCTGGGTTATCCCAGGCCTTACTTTGCCTTGCCCGTTAACAATAAGTGTACCCATTTCCCTGTAGTGTCCAGCCCTTATCCACAGAACATTCACAGTGATACCAGCTCTGCTGTGCCCAAGGGAACAGCATATACACCATCTTGCATTATTTAATTCAGAATCAGTTCCTTCCCTTTGGGTTTTGTGCTCCTTGTTTGTATGTGCAAGACAGCTACCATCGCTGTGGGTATCCTTCCACTGACACCAGTTCCAGTCCATATATCTGCTAACAGCACTGGTAATTGCTGTCTCATTAAGAGCTCCATACGGTTGTAATCAGAGAGCCCCAACACTATTGGTAGTGGAGACAGATTAATGCTAAAATTGTTAGAGTGCATAAGCTGTTAGCTGTTACAGCTCTGCTAATAAAACAAACATGAAACCTGTTCCTGTGGGGATGCCAGAATTTATCTTTCAGCAGATAGGACAGCCACCATACTCTCGCAGAATCTAAGCACCCTAAAACATTTAGTGATACACAGATGGGCAGTGACACTTAAATTCTTAGCAACAAAACCTACCACCAGCATTGCCTTCAATGACTTTTTTTTTTTAACAGATATACTTAACTGACCAAGAATCTTCCTGAAACAACTCCTGAACTTGGGATCCCTACAGAGGAGCACACTTTGTTGCCAATAGATGCAGTATTTCTCTGATGAAATTGGTCAATATATTCAAACTTAAGTGCCTAACATCAGGCACCTAAACCCATATTTAGGAACTGAAACAAAAATGGCCCATTCTTTCTAGAGCTGATAAGCAATCACAATTGGCATCACCTCAGAAAATCAAGCAGCTTTAGGCACCCAAGGTTGAAAATTCTGGCCAAGGGGCCTGATCCAAAGCTCACAGAAATGAACTTGGCCAGTTTTCTCCTCAATAGCCTGAGAAAAGAAATAGAAAAGATGGACTTGGAAGCTTGCCTGGAAGGTTAACAAATCCCGCTCTGGCAAATCAAGGGGTGGGGGAAATAAAGAGCCAAAACTGAGGATTCCAAACAAAGCACTCTACCAGCAGCCCCTTGTCATTTCCATCCAGTGGACATCACCACTCCTGATCTCCACTGTGTCAGCTTGGCACAGCAAGAGAGGGAATTCTCTTAGGTAATGAGGTCCAATGCCATTTAGGGTTTAATAAGTTAAGGTCTTGAATTCTAGCTGGAAGGTTAAATGGGATACCCAGATATGCCAGCAGCTGATAGCATCCACAGATTTGGCCTACCAATGCTGCAGAAAATGACTAACCTTTCTCATGAATAACATTTTCATTTTTTGGGGTGAGGGGAGGAACACCAACTAAGCAAAAAAGGAAAGCAGCCTTTGTTTACAATAGTATTATTTCTAACAATATGTCGGGTTCGTCAAAGAAATAATAATTTTAACAAATTACTACTTTGTGAAAATTAAAACAAATGGAAGGAGGGTTTTTGTGTCTCTCTGTGGAAAGGCAGGAGACACTGCTGAATGTCTCACATAAGGTAATAGATATATTTATAGTGCTTATCTCGCTGTCCAACCCACTTAACCACGGGCAATAGTGTTTTTGTCAGCTGTGGTTGCCGAACATGGACTCCTGCATTTTGGAGGAACTGAAGAGTTCAACTTAGAATCAGCCCAGTTCATGGTGACTCATTCATTCTCCATTACTGGACCAAAACCAAAACATTGCTATGAAAAAAAACAAACTCTTGTACACAGAGAGAAATGTTTAGAGAGGCAACAGGGCCTAGCGGACAAGCCACTAGACTGGAAATCAGGAGACCACGGTCTCACTCCCACCTGATTGGAGGCCTCTATGTGCACAGTGAGTCGGTAGCAGACCTGGAAACAGAACCCAGAATTCATTATTCCATTGGATGGACTTTCTGGTTTTATCTTCACCAAACCGCTGTTAAAAATTGACAATATATTCTAAAGATTTTAGAGCCACATTATCCAAAGCATGCCTCTCTTTGTCCTTGCAGTTATTGTCTCTTGGACACCTATGTAGGTAAGTAGTGGGTGTAGTCGGATGCTTTGAATTCAAAGTGACCTACATTTCAGGGATACAATTATATTCTCCATTTTGAAGGTGGAGAAAGAAAGCCCTAACGAAGGCAAAGCTACAAGAATGTGACCCTTTCTGTATAAAAGTTAGTGTGTATTAAATGATGGCATTTATTTCCTTTTTATAGTTCAGTAGATTTACATCTACCATTTTCTTTGCCTGGCAGGGCAAACTGCAGCAGAGTCAAATTATTACTATTCTTTTAATGACATGCTAGAAACCCATTGCGCTGGGCACTGCAGAGAGAAGTAGCTAAGAACGCAGACCTTGCCCCTGAGGGCGTACAATCTCGACACACGGAGGAAGGTGTAACAATAAAAACAAACATAATTGAGCAGCAGAGCTCAAGTCTGAGCTATTCATTTCCCTAAACATTCAAAATCTACTCAGGAGGGGGCCACCTGGGATTGGACATAACCAGAAGGTCCCAGGATCAATTGTTTAAAGTCACTGACCCAGCTCCCTTTTAGCCAGCAGAAATGAAAATCGGAGGATCCTCCAGCAGCTTACAGTGGAAAAGTCTGTTTTCTAATTAAAGAGTTTAACCTTTAAAATGCAATCACTCTCAGATGGCCCAGTGTCTGCTGTCAGGCTGTACAAAAGCTAAAAGTATTTTGAGGGTATTTGCTCTGGATTTCTCTTCCACAGAATTATCGAGCAGGATCTTCAATGTCAGGCTGTTGGTGTGGCAGAGTAAAGATCACAGCCCTGGCTAATCACAGCGATATTCTTAAACCCAATGAAGTAAGTGGCAAAACTCACATTGGCCAGGAGCAGGATTGGGCCCTAGAGGAGTAGAGCACTGAGGCAGCCGTATACAAGGAACGGATTCACTGAAGAACCAGGGAACGGCATTGAGGTTAAGCTCCAAAAACGACTTTTCACAGGATCCCCTGAGTGCAGAAAGGGAATCTAGAGCCATCAGCTATCTGCCAAGGGAAGGAGAAAAAAAATAAAGATGGGGAGAGTGATAAGGAAATATTCACTTTGGTTTGAACAGCAGCACAGGCCAGCTAGATTAATTCTCTCTCATGCTAGAACTTTTTAAGCAGCGATATCAAAGTGCAGCCTTTGTTAAACAGCTTCTGCAGAAAGGCTAGTGCCTTTGTTTAGAGCGCCATTAAGGAAATTTAAGTTTCCGGAATTTTTTTAAAAAATAAAAAAAATAAAACTAGCTGAAGGCATGGTTTTGTTTGTCATTTTCTATTGTTTAAGGGGACAGCCACCACAGTCTGCCAGAAAATATGTTGGCAAGGGGAACAAACAAAACTATTAAAAAGGAAATTGTTTTTAGAGATTTATATTCATATGCTAAAGGCATCTTTACAGCAGGGAGCCTAGACCAGAGGGGGGAATTTTGCAGGATATATGGGCTAGAGTTCCTGGAGGCACTACACACGTTGCTGTTTATTTCTTTACCAATCTTCCTTTGTTGCACGACAATTTTTTAAACCACCTGCGAATCAAAGATGCTTTAAAAAACCCTCCTCTCGTATGATGTAGGACCTTGACTGCAGGAATAACCTATAAAGGAATCTCACTGTGTTTAAACACATTTCCTATTCTTATTGCCAAACAGGGTGTGTGGTTTGTCCCACGGCAAGACAAGAGGAGGACTCTACACCCTGACCTCACAGTTCTTGGGTGATCCACAAGGGGGAATGGGAAAGGGACTTCCACCCATATGTCCCATACCTTCACTCTGCTACCCAGGGCAACTGACTGCCTTGGGAACTTTCAGGAGGGAATAGGAGAAACCCAACTGATATTTATGTCCTGCCCGAGAGCAAAATATCACAGAATATACATACCCCCAAAGAATCTTCTGTGGAGACTAAGGTAAGGGGGCACATGTTGCAGAGGTGGCACTCCCCCCTTGCTTGGTTGCAGCTGTCCCTCCTCATGCAGGCAGGCGGCTGAATTGGGGGCCTTGCATTTCTTCACGTGGAACAGTTGTTTATAGCTTCGCTCACCAAAAATCTGGGATTATTTATGGAAATTTGCATGTTGCTAAATAACAGATGTTGCTTGGAGAAAGAAAACATTTTTGTAATTTAGAAAAGAAAGAGCTGAACTTCTGATACAGAACATAGAGTCACTGCATCTAAATAAAATAAACCTTTCCCAGGACATCGGTTTCATATGGTGCATCCATGTTACTGGACTTCATAGGCACTACAGCAAAGCAACATGAGGCACAGAAGATCCAGCTTTTAAAAATAAAAGAGGACAGGAGGTTAATTTTATTTTGCTTGCTCTGCCGTCTGTGTATAAGATTGTTTGTTTGATTTTGTGCCATCATTTTTGCCAAGCACGACAGAAAAGTACATGTAGAATCAATAAAAATTGTTGTGCTTCCATCCTCTGCTGTCTGCTAAATGTAACAAATTCATTTAAGTCAGACATTTCAACATATCCCCAGAAGGCTTAGGACTATTCTTCTACAAATTCGCTATATAAAGATGTATACCACAATTCTTACTCTGTTTCTGTGTTGTTCATAGTGGATGCCTGAGATGTAAGCCTTCCTTCTGTTGGAGACTACCATTAACCAGAACTGAATACAACCATGGTTAAAGTAACCTTGTGTCATGGTTTTACTGGGATCATCCTGGTTTTACATTTGAGGTTCTGATGTCCCAGGAACTTTTCAGGACACCTGCAATGTTCTCGTTTTTCATTTCATCAATCAAAATGTTGTTTCTTCTTTCATAAGTGCAACGTTTGCTCAAGTCATGTCGCTATACCAAATAGAACATGCTCTGGACTTACCAGGAACAAGTCACTCAGTGGAATGAGTGTTCAGCATGTTGAATGGTGTTTGGAGTGAACAGAAAAGCTGAATGAGTATAGATGCCATTAATGCTCTTCTTTTGTTCAAAGAGAATGTTAACAACTCTTGTTCAGTATTCCATGGTACACTCTTTGGGAACATTCCGTTACTGGAAAAAAAATCCCCCACTCTAAGAAGCATACCCATGCTGCTGTTGAATCAAAACCTGGCAAAAGCAACACTGGCACGCCTTTTTATGTGTACTTTCATAGGACTATTTCACAACCTTAAAAAAACCTCACCAAAATAGTTTTCCTATTTTATAATTTTGAAAATATGGTCACATTAAGTCTGGTGGCTTTTGGAATGCTGTGTTCACAGCATATTAAGAAAACACAGTAGCGAGACTTCACTTTTAACCAAAAAAAAAAATATGTATATTATATATATATATATATTAAATGCCTCATCGTGTTCTCACACTACTGGTAAAATGACTGGATCCAGGTCCCAACAATCTAGTTTCGGACATGACACAATTAAATTAAATACCTTCTGTTGTTGTTTGCAGTGTTGTTGTAGCTGTGTTGGTCCGACAATATTAGAGAGAGACAATGGATGAGGTAATATCTTTAATTGGAGCAACTTCTGTTGGTGAAACAGACAAGCTTTTGAGCTACAGAGGTGCTGATGAAGAGCTCTGTGTAGCTCAAAATCTTGTCTCCTTCACCAACAGACATTGGTCCAATAAAAGATATTATTCACCCACCTTGTCTCCACAATTAAATTAAGGAAGACAACAAAACAGACAAGTGTCACCGAGCAAGGACAGTGGGACAATAAGAAGATTTAATGTTTACTCAGCTAGGATAGTGACCTGCACAGTACAGTAATGAATTTTGTTTATATAAATAAAAATAAAAGTCAAAAAATGTTGTTGTTGCTTCATTTCCTGAAGGCACCACAGTATGAATGGGTCAAAAGGGGGAATTCAAATGAGGAAAGAGCAGTGGCTTTGTGGCCCAGCTCAGGAAGGGCAGTCCATCTGTAAGGGACAGGAATGGTGAAGAAAAACACTGAAAGTATTATGGGAGAAGCAGTAAAATGGGGAAATCCTCATTTAATACTCATTGTTGCAATGGAGTAAAGGTGCCTGCTTAATTATACTCTTGATTTACAGGACTCATATAGGTAGTCAGTTTTTAAAGGTACAGTACTGATATACTTTAAATGATCACCTACAACGTTACAGGCTGGTTCTTCCTACACCTCTTAAATACCTGTTCTGTATACAGGACAGAGTACAAGAGTAGTATTTTTCCCTTCAGGTAAATGATAGAAGTTACTTTAAATGGTAATAGTCCCACATTTACACAGGACCATTTGTCACAAAGAATCCAAAAGCACTTTATAAAGTGGTATGCAAACTATACACAAGGATCACTTCTTTCACCGCTGATATGCAACCACCTGCAAGGTAGAACTCAGCAGCTGTTTAACAGCACACAGCAACACTATACAACAGCTTGAGAGAGAAAACAAAAGAGAATGTTGTATTCCAGCTGTAACCGCAGGGAGAATTTGGGTAACATGAAATGTAATTACCCAAACTGGAATTTGGCCAGAATGCCAGGCTGAAACACCCCTACACTCTGCAAAAATGCATGGGATAGTTAATAGCCACAAGTACTCAGGACCTTGGTTTTAGATCTCATTTGAAAGACAGCAATCACCAGTGCTCATGTAGGCCTTTATTTTAGAGTCATTTTCATCATATTGGAAATAAATGGGGCCTTTTCTCTTCACTTATTTTCCTTAATCATTTGTGGGTGGCTTTTTTAAATTAAACGACATGCAGCACTCAATGAAAAGGCATTAATGCTAAAAATAGGACGTTTTCCATAGCCCCTGGCTTGAAGTGCGCAGGAAAGAACTCACTGAGTCACTCTTTCAGCACTTTTCAAGTTGTAACGTTAATCTTTCATTTTGTTTTTCTATGGTTTGGGATTTGGTGAAATTCTATGCACAGACATATACAGTACATTAGGTCCCTGGCCCTTGCACAAGCTCTGATAGGGCTGGCACAAGGAGCCCTCAAACACACGTGTCAGGGACAACAGATCACGTGACTCAGGAGATAGGAGGGACTCCCTCCACAGTATTTAGACCTCAGAGAATGACAGTACTTCTCCAGCCTGCCAACATGTGACAACTGACCAAAATGTGTGTGACCCCTGGGGTTTTGATGCATGATGCACGGTAACTGACAGACTGGCAATGGTTTTGAAGTACAAAGCTAGTTCACCAATGTTTCCTTAATTAACCTATTCTGCAATCTGTGATGGGTTAATTGTGGGGGCCTTTCCTAGCTCAGCATAGCTACAATGAGACATGCTCTTCAAGGAAAATTTACTGCTCTGCTACAGTCAGCTCCCCAAACACAAGCAGTTTTCTGAGGGTGGTGTTACCTATCTTTTCTATCTTCTCAGGCGATCATTAAACTCCAACATGTATTATTTAATTTCTAAATCATTATCATAGCACCCAGTATTCCAGCTGAAGATCAGGGCTGTGTCACAATCCATACTATATGAAGAGAGACAGACATCATGATCTCTGCCCCAGCTATCTTACAAACTGTTATTGTTTGTATTACAGCATCTATTATTGTATTATGCCACAACTGAGATTACAGCCCTGTTGTGCTAGGCACGGTAGAAACACCTAGTGAGACAGATTACATGCCCTAAAGAGTTTACAGTGTAAATAATCTAAAATGATAAGCAACATGTGAAATTTGGGGGAGAGGGAGGCAAATAAATATTTTTGCTATTCTAAATTTCCTGTATAATTTTAATCTTTTTATAGCTTTGTAATTACATTAAATATTTAAATGTCAACTTTTCCTATTTTACTTCTTCAAATGTTGCTTATTCAACAAGATAAACTCATTGGTCAGTTCACTTTAAAAAAAGAACACACAGAGATTCTCTATTGCAATCCAAAACAGTTTAAACAAAAACTTCAGATGCTTAAAGAACAGCTTATCATGATAGATGTGACCTGCATAGCTCTGCTTTGAAAAATGTTAGCTAACTCCCAGGCAGCCAGCATCCAATCACTCTGGGCTGCCTTCTTCGTGCTATATTTTTTTTAAATCTCCACAGTTGGTACTTTTGTTGGCAGGGTAATCTCCGTGAAGATACTGGGCATTCCGACTGATCTATCAGCAGAGAGGGAGGAAGGATGTCCAGTAGAAGACAGGTCCAAGCCTTGGGAGAGTTAGGTTCAAATTCCTACTCTACCACCAACTTCCTGTGTAGTCTGGGCTACTTAGTATCTTTGTGCTTCTGTAAAATGGGGACTATAGTACTTAACTACCTCACAATCATGTTGGGAGGATAAATACTAGAGCTGGGCACTCAAAAAATGCCATTTGATGGAAACCTACTGGTTTTGATTAAAGTGCTTCTCATGTTCTGGCTGGAATTTGGTGACCCACCTTACAGTAGCCAATAACCTGGTGGCTAAGGCACTCACCTCAGTGTGGAAGAGTCAGGTTCCAGTCCTTGCTTTGCCTTATTCAGAGCAAGGACTAAAACTTGGGTTTCCCACATCCCAGGAAGTTCTCTGGCCACCAGGCTAACGAAGGGGACAGAGAGAGTCAGTCTGTGTGTCTCTCTCTCATGCTTTTTAGCGCAAAAAAAATTCTAAAGGTCTCATTTCATTCCACACTGGAATGAAAACAGATTGCAAAACCTCAACATTTTTACAAAACAAAATTGTTGTTTTCTGGCCAGTCTTAATAAATACATTAAAAATCATGAAGCACCCAGATGCTCCAGTAATGAGGGCCATATAAGTAGCTAAGATAGATTCTTGTACCTCCATTGTCCCCCCCATTCAGTGTCAAACCATATTGTGGGAGAGAGTGTATCGCTTTTGCCCACAATATGCTCATTCCCTGAATTAACAAAGGATTTCATTTTCCAGAGGTGTCAATCTAGCAGTTTTCATGAACACTAAATCAACTTTTAAAAGGAAGAAAGAGGGGAAGGGGAGGATGTTATCTTTAAGGTTCATTTGAATACAAAACTCATCTCTGAATGCGATGATGATGTAAGGAAAGATACTATAGGTTTTGATGGGGGGGGGGGGAAGAACCTATGATCGTTTGGGCTCGTCGTACATCCAATTGGTAAAGACTCCTTTTGTATTTCCTAGCTCAGCATAATCACACAGAGACATGCTGTAAACAAAACATATACCACAGCCCAGATGAACAGTGTATACCTGGCATGTCATGACTGGGTTACAGAAACCCACATAAGCAACACAGTTTGCTGCCAGTCTGTGAATACAAATCAGATTCTCTGCAAACTCCCCAGCTGTGGGATCACCTGCAATCTGTCTTGATAGAATCTGCCTTGGACCACACAGTGATAAAGAAAAACACATTCACTGCCATTTTCATGCAGCAACAATGGAACTGGTATACAAAGATCTCAACAGGCATTAGCTGCCTCCATTTAAGCTAGTATCTTATTACAACTCATGACAGGCACTCTTTAAACATGTGCCACAGTCATCACACCATCACCATTCGTTTGGCAGCAATGCAAAGACTACAAAGGCAACAGGTCAAGTTCATCTGTGATGCAACTCCAGAGACTACTGTGTTATTACCTTGGGGATGAATTCTCCCCGCTCCCAAGTAGAAAGGGGGGGGGGGTGTTTCTTAAAAGAACGTTTCATATTATTGCTAAGAAAGAAGTACAGCCAGATTGGCTTGAACCCCTTTCAAAAGAATAGCAGCCCCAAAAAAGTAAAGAAGAAGAATGGGCTTGTGGTTAAGACATTTAATTACAATTCCGGAAATCTAGGTTCAAGTCCCAGCTCTTCCCCACACTTCTGGGAAGTTAGGTAGATTTCTTAGCCATATAAAGGCACAGTTACTTAACTGGTCTAAATTGGCCTATTTACACAAAGTTCAAGTCCATGGGGAACCAGGGCCAAAGTACTGGTGGCCACGCACATATATTCATTGCAACAACAAAAAAGCAACAGTGAACACAAAAAAATATTGGTTCTGGAAGGCTATGAACTCTAAGGAAACTTAACAGAGGTCCATGAGATGCTGACTAAAGGAGAAAAATCAGTGTATGTCAGGTTGTTTTGCCAGACAGTGACTCAGTAACTGGAAAATATTAGCTAGATAAAGATACATGGTGAGGTGATTAGAGTGCATAAGTATATATACACACTTGTCAGAAACCACATCAGTGTAAGTGGGAACAGAAAGTACAGCTCATAAGAGATGGAGCAAGTGAATTTTGCACATTAAGGATAAACCTTATATACATATGCACTAACCTGAATTGAAACATACAATATTTGGGGGGAATGCCAGTTGGGAGTTCCATATATGTTGGCTGCAGAAAAATATACAGTACTAGATCTGGCAAGCATGTTGATTTCTACTAATATATACTGCCCTGATTCCAGTAAATATTTGTTGATTGCAGTAAACATGATTGCTGTTTTTAAAAGTTATCTGAAATTACAGTACAATGGATATATTAACAAGCTTCCCCGGTAGCTACAAATTAAGAGACCAATTCTGCCAATGTTTGCAGATGTGCTTAATTTCCAACTCCTAACTAGTTCTGTTATAGGGCCCCATGTGCTTAAAGCAAAGCACATGCAGAAGTATTGGCAAGATTGGGACCTTAAGGGACTAATCCTTCAAGTTCTTGCAACCTCGAGTAGGTCCATTAACTTAAATGGGAATACTGAGAGTAATAGGCACAACAACTAACAATAAGTGGCTCCAGGATCAGGCCCTAATTTAAGACTAGATTCGGACATCCTTACTTATCAGTAGTAATACTTAAAGCCCTGATCCAGCAAAGCATGTATGCACATCCATAACATTACACTTCAAGTAGTCCCACTGACTACATTGAAATAAATCATGTATTTAAATTCAGTGCTGGACCAGCATCTTCCCCTACAAGCACTCCCATAAACTATTTACAGAATGAGGTACTTCTCAGCCTGAGTAAGGCTGGTAGAATCTGGTCTCAAGAAAAACATATAGTTCTCCATTTTAATACATTAGTGGAGTTTAAAGCTTATATTCAGTAATTTGTGTTACTGGATTTAAAAGAACGTATCTGATTAAATGTGAAAAGCTAATTTGATTAATGGGAAAATACAATAATTTGAGACAAAACATAGTTGGTTCTTTGCCATAAAGTAATTTAGTGTTTTGTGAAAGGCATCAAATTGACAGCCCTGGAAACTGAAATCCCTTACAATTCTGTTTAGGTTTAAAATAAAATGGTTACTTGCAATGCAAAAATTCTTTAAGATAAAGGAAGTTAATTCCTTTTGAACAGATTCTGAGTAAACAGCAGGCGACTTTTAGATTCTTGAGGGATTTAGTGTATAGGTTTCCTGAAATTCACTTAAATATGCAAGTATTTGTATAAATGGTAATGTTTTGTATTCAGTTAAATTCTGTGGGGTTTATGACATATGCATCTACTTAGGCCAAAATGACATACTGTACTGTTACAGGATGAGAAAAATTATACAGGCATCCCTTAGATCTTTGTCTTTTAGATGGAGAATAAATCCTATGGGAGCCTTCAAAGCACAATATGAACTTAAAATAACAAATTAGCAACCAAAGCTATCCAACATATTCATCTTCACAATTATCACTAAATCCACACTCTGCCTCCTTCCACAGACAAAGGACTAGGGTGTGGGTGGCAGTTTGGGGTCTGAAAGCATTACAGGAAGGGATGGGTGAAAATGAGTCTAGCGAGAGAGATAACAAAGCAGAGTTCTCAGTAGCTGGGGAAGCAGTTTTCTTTTCACACTAAAAATCACATGAGAGATTGTTTATAATCTGGGGAAATATATATATATATATATATAGGGGGAAATCAAACAGAGAAACTAGGAATTGTTTTCAATGGCTTACATGATCATTGCTCAAAAAACCTTTCCCTACAAAGTATTTATATCATCTAAAGTGTAATCTTGCTCGCACATTCCCTTCTGCTACACTCAAGCTCTCTTCCTCCACATGAGGCTCAATTTTCACAAGATCAGTTCCCATTTAGGCAGCTAAATAAGGGGCAGATTTTCAGAAGTGCTCAGCACCCACTGGCTCCCGTTGTGACATTTATGGACAGATATTCGGAAAAAAAATCTCAGCTCCCAAAATGTTGTACTCTAATCACTTCTTCTGGCACCTACAAAGGAGCTGAGTTCATTTGGCAAGTGTGTAAAGTTGGAAATGGACAGATCTCTAAAAGTTGAATAAATAAATTAAAGAAATAAATAATAGTGTATTTAATAATAGATTAATAATTATTATACATTAATTATTTAAATAAAGAATCCTACAGAGCTCAGCTACTACTCCGCTGGTGCCAGTTCTTTGCTATTTTGCACAATGCTACCATTATTAATTATCTGTATGGCAGTGACACCTACATGTCCCAATCAAGGAGCAAGACCTCACTCTACTAAGGATTGTGCAAACATGTGGTAAAAACACAGGCTCTGTCCCTCACAACCTAAGATGCAATAAGAGGATGGAATAGACAAAGGAAGAAAGGGAGGAGGAAACATTTTTAAAAGCACGCTTTGCATGAAGAGATGGAATCCTATCTTGCAACAAGCCTAGCCAGTTTCAAATGGCAGCATTTGGTAGGCTTCATGGCAGAGGCAAGTTTCAAGGAAGAATTTAAAGGAGGATAAGGTGATGGCTTTACAAATTGTGACAGAGTTTTCTACTCTTAAGGGCCAACATGGGAGAAGGCATAAAAGTACTTGCGGGGGAAGTAGATAAGTAGGTAATTGAGGCTGGCACATTGGCAGAGCTAAAATGGGTTTCGTATGTCTGTAAGATGATAGAAATGACAGGTTGGATGCGGCTAGACTACAGAGGGCCTAAAAGGTAAATACAAGAAGCTTGTGTCAGAGAAGGGAGATCCAATGGCATGATGTACAGTGGATGATGGGGTCAGAACAACAAGCCAATACCAGCAACAGCATTTTGAATGGACTTGAATTGGAGAAGGTGGAAACCATCAAGGCCAGAAAGAGGGAAGCTGCAGTAGTACACACCCCACCCACTACCAACACTATCAGGCAGTTTCCTGCAGACCTAATAGTATCTTTCATACAGGTACATTTGAACTGGCAGGTGCGATTCCCAGCTCTCAGAGTTACCCATGCTATCTCTGCTTGACCTAGCACACTAAAAATATCAGTACAGCTGGGGAGGCACATGCAGTGGCTTGGACTAGCTGCCCAAGAACATACCCATGCAGACTCCCAGGCTATGTACTCGGGCAGCTAGCCCAAGCAACCGCCTGTGCTACCCTGCTGTTTTTAGTGTGCTAGCTCAAGCCGAGCTACATGTACACAAACTGGGGATCACACCTCTAAACCTCAGGCCTCTGTATTTGCCATACTAGTGTCTGACCTGTATTTATTCCAGATCCCAGAGATGAGGTGTGCCTGATCTGGAAAAGTCATAACCCTTACAGCAAGATCCCTTCCCCTCTGCAATCTTTCAGGGTTTCCTCAAGGCTCCATAGTTACTGTATTTACCATTTTCCTAAACACTGCTGCTGTGTATGAACTCACCCGGCCCTTGGCCTGAGGATTCCCTCTCTAATGGTAAACTTCTGGTTATTATAAACCATTTTAGCTGCTACTTTGTACTAAAGATAACAGGTTTGATAAATACTTAAGTGCCATTAAAAACAGCAGTACTAGTTTGTACGCATCCCCCTTTACAGCCTTTTGATTGAGGCTTTCCTTTCGCTCATAACTCTACCATTTGTTCTATATGCTTGCTCCTAGAAACCACTAACTGCTTCTTGTCTCCCCCAGCCCTAAGACTGCTCTCTGTTCCTACCTGCTTTCCTAAACCCACATTACGGATGCATCTAAAACCACCCAGACCTCCCAACCAATATTCTCCTATTAGGCTCACTTGAGGGAATAGACCCTTCTCAGGATCCCATTAAGACTTAACAGCAAATCATCTAATTGAAAACAGGTTTCATACATCTACTGGTCATGGCCACAGGCAGTGTGAGAACAGAAAACTTCTCTCACCTGCCCCCATCCAAACTCCCTGCAAGCTGCCAAACATGCTTAACTGCAGTCCATGACAGTAAAGGTCTGTCAAATGCTTCCTCTTCTCCTGGGCACATCAGTTTAAGGCACCAGTGTCCCATTGCCATTTCAAACTGATTACATACCCAGTACAAGAGATATCCCTTGATGTGTCTGTACCTGGCACACCACTCTCAATGACACAGAAATGCACATCTGACTCCAGTAGACAAGGAATTAAAATCTCTTTTACTGATAAAACATTTTAGAAAGTCTTTAAAGGTAAATCGTTATGACGGAAAGGTGAAGGGGGATCAAAGGCTACAGAGCCAACTTATCAGAAGATGCTGTAACAGGACAGAAAGCAAAGAATATACAGATACTGGTTGGGCCTGTGAGTGCCCCCTCATCTCCAAACCAACCCAGAAAAGGGTGAAATACGGTATATTTGGGTATAATATGAGGTTGATTCTGTTTTTCCTGGACTCTGGCACTGCTAATTCTAAATTAAGGACATCTTCAAAGAATACTGTTATATTGCATGATGATCTGTTACTGGATCAGTCCAATTACCCCAACTGAAGTGCCTTCAGGGTTTATAAAATTAGGCTATTGTAAACAAATGTTTTTTCACTGGAACCAATGTAAATAATCATACACCGTCTCTTCCAGCGAGTGTACACCATCAAATGGATCAGAACTTCAAAAATGCAGCTGCTGCTGTTAAAGACGGGCAGCTTTCTTTACGCCCATTCTACTCCACATTTCTCATTTTATTTACTGAAATGGTTTGAATTTGCAAAAGAAAGACCCATACAAAATAAAATGGGAGAGTTCACCACCACAGAGCCAGACTCTGATATAACCTTGGTTTTACTCTGGTAGAACTCCACCAGTTTCAACACTGGTTCAAGTCATTTCTGCTAGTGAAAGCAGAATGAGGCCCACATATAAAGGAAAATTGCAAGTCTCAAAGTAGACTGAAAAACATTGACTACCACAAAGTGTAAAATATTCAGATTTAAAAAAAAAAAATCATTAAAACTATTACCATGCAAATACAACAAAGATGGAAGCAAAAACATACAATAAATATTTGGGGGCCAGATCCTTAGATGCTGTAAATTGGCAAAGCTCCACTGGCGTTACACTCATTTACACAATACATGTTTCCATCCATTTTCATTCAAATTTAACGAGGCTCTAAATCGGAGGTTCCCAGACATTTTCCTTGCATGACTCCATTTTCATATGTATTATTTCCCACAACCCCAGATAGCATGGGGGACACAATTTTAAAACAGCATCCTCTATGCAGTGTGACCTCACATGCACCATACATGCAAGGTCACGCTGCATGGAGGACACCATTTTGCTTTACAAAATGGCATCCTCTGCATAGCATGACATCACACACATACAGCACATGTGAGGTCATGCCGCATGGAAGGTGCCATTTTGTAGAGCAAAATAGCATCCTTCATGAGGCATGACCTCACACATACAGTGCATTTGAGGTCACGCTCTGTGAAGGACACCATTTTGTTCAATGGCATCCTCCTCACGCTCAGGATTCCTGCAACCCCATCTGCAGATGGAGCAACCTCCACTTTCGGTAGCAACTAGGGTTGCCAACTGTCTAATCACACAAACCCAAACACCCTTTCCCTGCCCCCTGCCCTGCCCCTTCCCTGAGGCCCTGCCCCGCTCACTCCATCCCCCTCTCCCTCTGTCACTTGCTCTCCCTCACCCTCACTCACTTTAACCAGGCTGGGGCCAGGGGTTGGAGTGCGGGTGGGTGTGTGGGCTCTGGGCTGGGGCCAAGGGGTTCGGAGTGTGGAAGGGGGCTCTGGGCTGAGTCTGGGGCAGGAGATTGGGGGGCAGGAAGAGGTGCATGGTGCAAACTCTGGGAGGGAGTTTGGGTGCAGGAGGGGGCTCACGGCTGGGGAGGGGGTTGGAGTGAGGGAGGGGGTGTGGGGTGCAGGTTCCAGGAGGAGACTCAGGGCTGGGGCAGAGGATTGGGGTGCGGGTGAGAGGTGCAAGATCTAGGAGGGAGTTTGGGTGCAGGAGGGGGCTCAGGATGGGAGGTATTAGGGGTGCAGGCTCTGGGAGGGGGCTCAGGGCTGGGGCAGGGGGTTGGGGTGTGGGAGGTGGGGAGGGATGCAGACTCCAGCTGGGCAGTGCTTACCTTGGTTGCCTCCTAGTCGGCAGCACAGCAGAGCTAAGGCAGGCTCCCTGCCTGCCCTGGCCCCGCGCTGCTCCCTGTGACCCCTGAGGGGAAGCAGAGGGTCTCCGTGCACTGTCCGCGCCCCAAGAGCCAACTCCACAGCTCCCATTGGCCAGGAACTGCGGCCAATGGGAGCTGCAGGGGCAGAGCCTGCCTTAGCCCCGCACTGCTGCCGACTGGGAGCTGCCGAGGTAAGCGGGGCCAGGGGGCTCCACGCACTGCCCCCTCCGTGAGCCACTCCCAGAAGCAGCCAGCATGTCCCTGCGGCCCCTGGGGGGACAGGGGGCCCCGCATGCAGCCCCTGCCCACAGGCAACACCCCCACAGGGACATGCTGGCTGCTTCTGGGAGCTTGCCTTAGCCGCCGGACTTTTAGCAGGCTAAAATCTCCCAGTTTGGCTTCAGTAGCCTCCAGGAGATAGAGCCCAATTCCGGGAGACTCACAGTTTGGAAACCACTGGTCTAAATATTCCCCATCCTTTCATGTTACCAGGGCTTAAATTCTCATAGAGTATTTCCCAGAACCCCCCCCACCCTCCCCCCAACATGCTATGAAAACTCCAGGGGGTTGAAAATATTTACTGGATCTCTGCTCCAGACAGCTCTGAATGAATTTAAGCCCTGCATGTTCCCATCCTGTCTCTTCCTGCAATCCACTTACTCATTAACTTCACACCTTCCAACTTCTGCAACAAACAGCGGGTCCTACAGACAACAGCCTCCTGCTTCACTGCACATCCCCAGAGCAGGACCATTCTATGCACTGAATGAGTCTGGGGTCCCATGGAAATAATAGTATGTAACAATGTAATTAAAGCCTGTTTCATAAGACATACACACAAGTAATAATGACAGCTCTTATATAGGGTGTTTTCATCAGTAGATCTCAAAGCAGGTCAGTATCATTTGGTCTATTTGGTTGATTTTTTTAAATATACTCTAATATCATATCTGCAAGTGAATGTCTAAATGGACAGCATAGAAGGATGTGAAAAAGATTACTTTGTTCTGCATCCTGAGAACAAGCTCAGTCGTCCAACCTTGTACATTTGGGTAGGCGGCTGTATTGCTTTCTACAGCAAAATCTCCAGCTTCTGAGCAGAGGCAAGGTATTTTTCCAAAGGTTGCTGATAAATCCTGAACTAGTCAGAAGCCCCCAGATAAAAGACACATAGTAAGAGAAGCTCAGTCAGTCAGAGTACTGTTTAAATATATCTATCAATAAGCAAGTTATTAATAGTTAACCAAATAAGCAGGCTTAGGCTATCAGAGGAGTCAGAAACTACTGACTGTGACACTTTCCTCAGCTGTACAAGGAACAACAAACAATGACTTTGAAAATACAGTGCTTTTGATTCAGCTACAGATGTTGTGGATCAATCAATAGAAAGATGCCATATTTCACTATCATATTTGCTTCAACCTAAATAAATATTTGATACTCAACTCAATCTATAGTATATTTGAGACCGACCGTTTGGTGGTATTGGGGACTCTTCAAAACCAGACTCCAACGAGAAACTGCAGAACTGGAATTAATTTGCAAACTGGACACTATCAAATTAGGCCTGAATAAAGACTGGGAGTGGATGGGTCACTACAAAAACTAATTTTCCTCTGCTGATACTCACACCTTCTTGTCAACTGTTTGAAATGGGCTACCTTGATTGCATTGGCCTCATTATCACTACAAAAAAGTGATTTTTTTCTCCTCTCTTGGTATTCACCCCTTGTCAACTGTTGAGAATAGGCAACTTCCACCTTAACTGAATTGGCTCTTTAACGCAGACCCCCCACTTGGTAAGGCAACTCCCATCTTTTCATGTGCTGTGTATTTATACCTGCCTCTGTATTTTCCACTCCATGCATCTGATGAAGTGGGTTTTAGCCCACGAAAGCTTATGCCCAAATAAATTTGTTAGTCTCTAAGGTGCCACTGATGCAGCTGTTTTTGCTGATACAGACTAACACGGCTAGCACTCTGAAACCTGTCTTCTTGCTGTGATGTACAGCCATTTGGAACCAGACCCCACACGTAGCAGGGTTCATGCCAGCCCCTCAAGCACTCTGTGATCACGATGAACACCACAATGTGTTCTCAGATACGTTTTCCACTTCATTCAGCCAATTTTGAAAGCAAGAATTGATACCTATTTAACTACATTAAAAATTTGAGGTATAAGATACCCATTTACCTCCAGCAATATGTTTTTCAATGTAATAAAGGAACTTCACTCCAAAAGCCAGTCAAGATTGCTAAGCAACAAGTGTTGTTACTTAACACACCATTTATAAAACCCAAAGACTTAAAAAGCAAGAAAATGAATAGTTAAGGAAATCATAAATCACACATAATAAACAAACCCATTCTTATCACGTAAGCCACAGGCACAGTGATTTGAAATAGGCATTGCAGCCTATTGAAGTAGACTTTATACTTTTAGAAACCATTTTAGGAACCAGAGCTCCATTAGCACAGCCTTCTTTATGGAGAGCGTGTGTTTGAGGGAGATCTTGCAAACAAGAGACACCTGCTACATATTTTCTTGACTACAATAAGAAAGAAAGAAAGATGAAGTCAAATATACATTAAAGGATCTTGGAAGAAGAGTGATGATGAGGAAACCACACTGGGACATATTAGCCAGTGGAGGAACAAAGACAGGATACTGGGCTAGATGGACCTCTGGTCTGACCCAGCATGACCATTCTTATGTTCTCAAGGCCACTTACCAGCAACTTTGTCCTCACTTCAGTAAAGTGCATGGTGACAGGGAGATGATATTGTGCTTTGTGGCCTGTCTTTTTATTGAACTTCCCTTGACTATCTCCAGAGAGTCAATTGGTATTGTCAACTCTCCCAAATGTATAGAGCAAAGTGATTCTAGGAATCCAGCCCCAGCTGCTAGGGCTCTCTCTGAAAAGGGTCCAGCTTCTCCCCAACCCACAACATACTAATTAATTAATTCTGTGTCTCCCCACCCACACAACTGTTCATCCCCTAGCCTTCACATCACTTCTAAAAAGGGGGGAGGGCAATGGGTTAGAAAACAAGAAAGAGGATCAAATGAGAAAGCTACAGCTTCTAGTAGCAGTAGAAAAGTCAGCTACAAGAGCACTGGCTGGCAATTTTGGGAAACTAAATAAGCTCTGAATTGACTGGTCAGCCCACATACGGTGCATTTCTATTTGGTAGCTCAGGCAGGCTATTATTGGCCATCTTTTGTTACTGGTGTGATTTGTGAAGTTTATCATGTAATCCAGACATGAATTTCCCCTGGCTGTATTGCTTTCAAGCCAAAAAATATATAATCCTTGGACTGTTATTGTAAGACTTTTTGAATAATATGTTTAATTATGCAGTTCTCAAAGTTATACCAATGTGAAGTGGACTGTTAATGCTGTTTCTTTTTATGAGCCAAATCCTGACATCCTAACGCAGTTTTTATTGAGTCCTTTCCCAGGTGACGCCATCATTGACCTCATCAAGAGGTTGGCTTAAAGGTATTTCCCTAGATGTGCAGTCAGTGAATCCCTCCCCTTACCAATCTATCTAGGCACTTCTCTGGCCCTCAGCATTAACGTTTATTATCATATCAGATTTTGAATTTGGAGATTATAAAACTGAGTCCTAACAACTATGGCAAACACTTGCACACATGCTTACATTTACCCACATGAGTAATCCCACTATTTATATAAGCGGAGCTCGGCTGGTGCATTAGTGCTTGCTGGATTGAGGCCTTAGTTTACTCTCTTATTTTGATAGAAAAAAATAGGGGTTTGTATGATCATAATTTTAAAATAAGCAATTAATACATTTTAATGCATTGGTATCCAAGTCCTCAGGCTTCTGAGCACTTTAATAAAAGATAACTGCAGAGTAGGAGCAAAATAAGAGCCCAGTCCGGAAAAGATTTACATATCTGAATAGTCTCATTGACTTCATTGGGATTACTCATGGTGTGTAATGTTAAGCATGTATGTATGTCTTTGCAGGACTGAGGCCTAAAACAGGCAGTGAAATAATATCTTGCCTACATGGTATAGGATGTATAAAGGATGCATGGAATCTATAAAGTGGGTTTTCTGCATTTCATGCCAAGATGTTATCTTTCTTGCAGTGCTTCTGAACTGTGGGGCCCAATCCTGCCGTTGCTAAGATTTCACAACAATTGACTTCAGTTACGTGCACACAACAGCTGCAGGATCAGGGCCCCTTAATTCTTTTAAGAAGCTCTCAGTGCACAGATTGAACTTGAGAAAGGATCCCTATGGAATCACATGGGCAGTCTGGACAAAGATTAATTTATTATACATTTTAATTTCAACTTAAAAAATAAATATCAAGAAAAAACATTTTTATGACAGCCACATGGCAATTAATAATTATACAGAACAACAGAAAGGAACACATTCCTAAGCACTTTGGATCAACTCAAATGTGTTTGTTCTTCTGAGTTTTATAGTTCTTTACACAATGTTCTTTTTAGGCAAATATAAGGGCAGCAGATCTACACTGCCGCTTAAGTTGATCTAACTTATGTTGCTCAAGGGTGTGAAAAAGATAGCTTTTATCTCTCATGGCAGTGGAGTAATTATGCCGACAGGAGACTGCTCTCCCGTCAGCATAGAGCGTCTTCACCAGACGCACTACAGCAGCACAGCTGCATCAGTGGAGTGCTTCTAGTGTAGACCTGCCCTAAGTCTGTATGAGTTTGCTCATTCCACGAAAGGCTTATACTACTTAGGTGTCCTTCTCATTAAACAACTTTTCTCCCTTTACAGCAGGCTCCATTTATTTGTTTCTTAAGAGCTGATTCCTTTATTAATACTCTTATCCACCTGAAATTATATCTTCCCATAGAACATATCACAAAATTCTGATTTGAGTTTTGGCATAGATTTCAGGAATAAATAGTTTGGTGATGTTAGTCTTCATAAATGTAAGAACGGCTATACTGGGTCAAACTAATGGGCCATCTAGCCCAGTATCCTGTCTTCCAACAGTGGCCAGTGCCAGATGCTTCAAAAGGAATGAACAGAACTGAGCAATTATCAAATGATCCATCCCCAGTCGTCCAGTTCCAGCATCTGGCTGTCAGAGGCTTACAGACACCCAGAGCATGGGGTTCCATCCCTGACTATCTTGGCTAATAGCTATTGATGGACCTCCAAGAACATATCTAATACTTTTTTAAATTCAGTTATAGTTTTGCCCTTCACAACATCCCCAGCAAAGAGTTCCACAGGTTGACTGTGAAGAAATACTTACTTTTATTTGTTTTAAACCTGCTGCCTATTAATTTTATTAAGTGACCACTGGTTCTTGTGTTTTGTGAATGGGCAAATAAACACTTCCTTATTGACTTTCTCCACAGTATTAATGATTTTATAGACCTCTATCATATCCCTCCTTAATAATCTCTTTTCCAAGCCGAACTGTTCCAGTCTTTTTAATCCAGGGATCTCAAACTCAAATCACCACGAGGGCCACATGAGGACTATTACATTGGCCTGAGGGCCGCATCACTGAAACCTTTTCATACAACAATACAAAAGTATAATCAAAAATGAAAAAAATGAAGAGTAATATTGTGTGCTATTAAAAGTCAATGTATTAACTTTTTTAAAACTGTAATGCAAAGAGGGGTTTTAATAAAATTTAAACACTCAGTAATGCACCTCACTCAAACAACAAAATACGCATTTACTTTTAGAATTACTTCGGTTAAAGCCCCCCCCCCCCCGCCCCCAGCCCCACCCCCACTCCACCCCTTCCATGATGCCTCGCCCCACCCCATCTCTTCCCACCCCTTCCCCGCCCCCATTCCAACCCCTTCCCCAAAGTCCCCGCCCCAACTCCGCTCCCTCCCTGCCCCTATTCCAACTCCTTCCCCAAATCCCTGCCCTGGCCCTGCCTCTTCTCCTCCTCCTCCCCTGAGCGTGCCACGTCCCCACTCCTTCCACCTCCTGGAAAGTCCTAAGCGCTGGGAGATAGGTGGAGGAACAGGGACGTGGTGCGCTCGCAGGGGGGAGGAGGGGGCGGGGGAGGAGGGCAGCTTGACTGCCCGTGGAGTCGGCACCTATGGCGGGCCACAGGAAATAACTCTGCGGGCCACATGTGGCCCATGGGCTGCATGTTTGAGACCCCTGTTTTAATCTCTCCTCCTTGGGAAGCTGTTCCATACCCTTAGTCACTTTTGTTGCCCTTCTCTGTACCTTTTCCAATTCTAATATATCTTTTTTGAGACAACATTCAAGGTGTGGACGCACCATGGATTTATATAGTGGCATTCTGATATTTACTGTCTTAGCTATCCCTTTCCTAATGATTCCTAACATTCTTTTAGCTTTTTTGATTGCCACTGAATATTGAGCAGATGTTTTCAGAGAACTATCCACGATGACACCAAGATCTTTTTCTGGAGTGGTAACAGCTAATTTAGACCCCTTATTTTGTCTGTATAGTTGGGATTATGTTTTCCAATGCGCATTACTTTGCATTTATTGACACTGAATTTTATCTACCATTTTGTCGCCCCGTCACCCAGTTCATGGAAAAATCCTATAACATTTAATATTGAATTCTATTGCAACAGAATTTCATGGGATGATTTTAAAAAAAATAGAAGGGTTATCATTCTAAATTAAACTCCACAGGCTTTTAGAGCAATTTTTATACAACTCTATTGGTTTGATTGTTATTTAGTTCTATAGCTTTTTTGTAGATGGATCGATTAAGAGTTCTGGTTTGTGCCATGAAATAGGATACCAAGGCTTTTCTCTTGAATGACTGTGTCAGCAGCTGTTAAAACCCTGTATGAAGGTACTGACTCACTGAGGCAAGTGAAGCTCAATAACCAGGAACTAAGGGAAGCAGATAAGAGTGATTCTCTAGAGAGAGAGGGAACTGGGGTCTGAGACAAAGAGGTTTCTGCAGAGAAATCCTTGGAACAACCAAGCTTACTCTGATGTTTACGTTTTGCTACGGTTGTGTGAATTGTCAATATACACAGTGCACATGAAAGTGGTACATTTGGACTAAATGCAATGTAAATAGCTTTTTATTCAGAGCAGGGTAGGAAACCTGCATACTTGCAGGCCATTGTGGAGGTAAAACCTAACTAAATAATTCAGATATAGGTTCAGGTCCACATTTCAAACACCCATAGGCTTTGGAGTCGTTGTTCCAGTTTGTCCTCAAACAAAGAACACATAGTCAAGAGTGCCATGGTTGGAATCACAACTGAAACCTTGACTCAATGTATGATTTGGGGCAGAGTACTTAACTTTCTTGTGCCTCTGTCAATTCATCTGGTAAATTGGGTAAGAAGCAGACCTTCACTGAAAAACCAGATGCTCCATCTGAGCTGAGCTGTCCCGAAAAAACACCGTAAAATGCACACATGCTTTCTTCAACGCTGCAAAACTAGTAAATAAAAATGTGCTGTGCTGTAAATGCAAATGTAATCTCTGACAACCAATTACATATCATGATTGTACATTGAAAAAAATAACACATACAAGAAATACACAAATATTAAATCCTGTAGAACTAAGGGATTGTTAATTCCCAAGGTTTGGATTCCACAAACATTTAACCATGTGAATAACCTGTCTCACAAGTTGTTTCATTGAGTTCAATGGACTATTTGTACATAAGTGTTTATAAAATTGGGACCTAAATGAGCATCCAAAACTGGGAAGTGTATTTCTGTTTATCAAGCATTATTCATCCATTAAAACCTGAAGCCAATGTGAAATGTCTCAATACATATGGCTGTTTGAGTGCATTTTGACTCTGACATGGTGTGCATTTCATCTTTCCCAGCCAACACATACACTAAGCAATGAAGGAATTTAACCAAGAAAATAAATCATATCCAATTCATCTGCAATATTCAGAGTAAAGCTAGAGATACTTCTGAGCAGATCAAACGTAGCCCTAATTAGAGCTGGATGAAATATTTCAGCTGAAACTTTTTTTGCAGAAATATGCAGATTCGAGTGAACCAACCATTTTGTGAATTTATGTCAATTTCAGACAATGCTTTTGGTTGAAGAAAAGTTTTGGAAATGTCAAAATGGTTAATTTTGAAATTTCTGAAGTGAAACATTTTGATTTTTTGAGCTAGATTCACAAGGGGACTTAGGCACCATTAACAAGCCTGGGAAGGAAGAGGTGCTGCCACCACCATTCTTTATAGCCAATAACCCAGTGGTTAGGGCACTCACTGGGGATGCAGGAGAGCCAGGCTCAAATCCCTGCTCTGGAACAGGGACTTGAATACAGGTTTCTCACAACCCAGGTGAGTTCCCTAACCACTGGACTATAGGGGATAAGGAAAGGCTTCTCCTTCTCCTCCTCAATTTTGTGAATGGTTCCTAAGTCCCCTTGTGAATCTAGCCCTTTGTTTCCAAGTTTCCTTTGCTCTTATTAAAAACCAAATCATTGAAGATGCCCAAAATGGAAACATTTTGTTTCAAGTCAAATGAAACATTTGGTCTGACCCACAACTAATTTGTTCTGACTTTTTCCATTTGCCAAAAACGCCCAAAAAATTGGTTTTGGTTTGATCTGAAATGATTATTATTAAGTTATTAATTATTTATTATTATTGTTATTATTGAATGACCAGTGAACCAAAAAAGGAGTAATTCACACAGCTCTAGTGCTAATTCCCTCAGACAGACTACTATTTCCCTTTAAATATAAAGTGCTCTTCCAAGAAGAGTGCAGGGCCCTCTTTTTCTATTTATTTCCTCTTCAGATAGCATTGTATATGCTGGGCACAGAGATGTTTTCACACTGTGCTGGAACGAAGCCAAAAGAGGCTCTGCACAGCCCCTGCACAGCTGGGCTAATTCTGGGAGCTGGGGAATGTTGGCCAATCAGTACCCCTCTCTCCCAGCTGGCCAATGGGTGCCAGAGACTCTCAGGGGTAGGAGCTACCTATTGTCCTTTGGTGAGTGCCTTCCTCTCTTGCTAGTGGGACTGCACCCCTTTTACTGCTGGCCCCATCAAGTTCACCACCTGTTGATGCGGGTGGGTGGCATTTTTGGAAGCGTCTATATTTTATGGAAGTCCACAGAAAATCAAAGCCAAATGAGAATTACTCTTTAAGAGAGTCCCATAAAGGGCTTTTCTTTTATTTGGGTTTGGGATTGGGTTTTTTTAATGTATTTTAGTTAAACTAAATTTTTAAAAAGAAGGCAAGTCTAGGGTCCATTCCATTTCTTAATCAGTTTGGAGTCTGGAAATCATGAAAAGACCAAAACAATCACCAAAATGAGGAACTGTTACTTTCTTTTGTTTTTGAATGTCTCTTCAGAGTACAACATTGTGATCATAGCCAATTCTAAGCCTTTTCCAGAACAGTCAAATCTCTCCTCAAGATTCATCTCCCTCAACTTCCAGTGCTAGCCTCCATGTAAATAAAGAACAGCTCCTGATCTTTAACTGTTTTAACAATGACTTCCGCTGGACTACTCATGGTTTGAGGTACTATTCAACATGAATAGGGATATCACAATTTCATCCTATAATACCACACCAGATGCCCATGATTACCAAAGATCAAGGTATAGGCTCACACAACTGTGGTTTTTTTCATATTTAAAAATATACTTCTTTGCTAAGCCCCCTCATTTTTTTGTTCTGTCTCAACTATCTTGCTTGATCATAGGCTGCATCTTTTTGCCGTTTATAGACCACTCTGGAGTTGATGTCCATCATTATCCAGGTCACCCATGTGTGCTTTTCTCTTTCAGCACTGGAAAAATAGCCATATTTTTAAGACATGGGTCTCTTAAGCAACTCGATCCACCCACGGATACAGTGCATGCCGTTATGCAGGCATTTTGACCTGCAATGATTTGACAGTGACATTCTTAATTCAAGTGTGTATGGGGGGAGTACAAGAAGAGAGGGTTTGGGACTCAGATTTTGTTCTACATCCAACTGTTTAGTATTTTCAATAGTTGAATTCTTATTCTTTGGGGAAGGCAGGTGTTTTTGCTCTCTTCAACAGGGCATAACACTCCTACCTTTGTCTATTCATTCTCTTGCCTTGTGCATCTCTCACAGGATCATGGGGTGGATGTTAATGGAAACAAGATATTTATATTGTGTTGAAATTTTCTTGGTGAAAGCATGCTATAAATAAATTACCTTAAGGTACTTTGTATGTGACCTGCAGGTAAGATGCCTCTCTTGAGAAGCCCTGAACATCCATTCAATAGTTATCTTTGTTTCTTCACAACATTAGATTTGCACTCACAACCAAAGATTTACTTTAACACTCCCCCATGTTACTACAAGGATTTGCCACCTCTAACATTCTGTTTCCAAGGCAACTACTGGTCTCACATTCCAAAAACTATGAGAGCTGGACACCTTCTTGCTATTTGCACCTCTCTTCTTGAAAAGATTACAGCTCCAGTCCTGCAAATCTGCTCCCCACGGAAGGACCCTCACAGCCATGCAGAGCTGAAGTCAGTGGAGCTCCATGTGGGTTTTATTCTCCACAGCCTTGCATTTTATGTAGTCATTATGTGCAAAGTGGCTGTAGAATGCTACCATTCTAATTTGGTTGTGTTTTACACCTATTTTGCAAATAAATGTAAATGACTACATAAGATGCAATGCTGTGGAGAATCAAGCCCTTAGTCTCTAATGATTTCTTCTTCTGATGCATCTTTACAAGTAAAGCTTAGCATTCACTTAGCATCCAATGTAATTTTTGTCCTAGTAGAAGGAAATGTATACTCTAACTAAAATTCCATCTGTTGCTTTTCATTCTGTCACCATTCTGGAAAGAGAAGGTAATTGGCAAGAACAGGCTGGAATGGAAAGCCTCAAACCTACTAAAAGCAAAACATACATTTAACATGTACTTGGAAGAAAGGTGGGGAGGGATACAACAATTTTTCCAGTATACTTCACCACCTGAAGTCCTGCTGGAAAAGTAAGAAACTGATTGTATAAGATATGCTTGCCCGGTCATACTATATGATCCCTTCTAAGGCCCAGATTCAGTCAGATAGCTAAGTACATGCATATGAGAAGTCCTAGAGACTTAAAGTACCTTGCTGAATCAGATCCTAAGTGCTGTAGAGAAAAGAGACAAAAATCCAAAACGTCTCTATAATTCCTGTTGAAACAGATGTATTATTTGTGGACTAATACAGAACAGAGCTAATTCCCAGAGCAACCAGCAGGAGGTGCCACGATTGTGAGTCTGCAACCTTTTTACAGGGGCGTTTGGGGCACTTTATATAAGCCCTTCTAAAATTATGCTAATAGGATTTTCACATTTTGAATGACCCTGGGAAAATGGTATTGTAATAGTTTAAATACCTTAAAGGAAGGTGGGGGGAAATTTTGTGTGCTTAAAGGCAATGCTTTCCATTTTGAAAGTAGGATGTTATACCTTAACATGAAGGAAAGAGGAAACTCCATTCTAGTGTTTTGCTACACTATAAGAAGGGATCATTGGATATACAGTTTTGCTTTTCAGATTTAAAAGATACAAAGCTTATGTGACTGGCTTCCCCCTTCTCTTTAATCCTTTGCCACACAGATCTATAGATCCATTGTCCCACTTGAACTCACTATAAATGGGGAGTAAGCCTCTCCCATGAGCTACTTAATTTAAACACAGCCTGAAAAAAAGACTCCATAGCAACTCTAAGATGGCTTTTCAATTAACTAGGAGGATTTATAATGCCTGTCCCTGCAACAGATATTCTTTTAATATATTTATTTATTTTGAGGAATTACGTTGGAGGTAAAGAAAAGAGCAGTTGAAACATGTGAAATAGAATATAGCTTGAATAGCTACACACAGCTAACTTCACAGGCTTTCGCTATCTCTGACCACAGGACCCCAGAATACCCACCTCTTTAGAAGATGAGTTAAAGTAGCTGTTGTTTGCCTGACAAAAAGTTCTAAAGACTATCATATGAGATGACCAGAAATATACTCCTAAACAAAACCTCTTTGTTAACACAGAGTTAAACTTGTAAAATGTATTTAATTAAAAATACTACAGTAAAAGAACACCATGGTTCTAGGGTGAAGCACTCAAAAGTCAGAAATGCCAAAGTTAAGAGTCCACAACCTTCACTCTGCCACCTCATCCAAATGCATCCTAGCAGCCTCTAATTTCATTATCTCCTATTACTTCTCAGATGATGCAGTATAACATACAATGGATGGAGAATCTGGGGGCTTGATTTTCATACAGTGAACTCTCAAGCCTGCTTGCGTGTGCATTTCTCCATGCAGAGATGTAACCACTGAGAGAGATGAAGTGGATGTGTCTTTTTTTTTTTCCTGTCCTGTTTATGTCTCTCACTGCTGAAAGAATAATTCAGTCACACTCCTGTTTCTTGTGTGTACCATTGCTTTTTGCATGTGCACTTACTATATGTGGAGGGCAAATTTGGGATATTTGCACCTGCACATACCTGTACATGGGATATTTGCACCTGTATCATAGGTGCCCTTTCTTAACCATGCACACACGCACGTGCAGTCCGTATGTTATAAGCAGGGGTTAGAAGTTGCGAGCTCCAAAAACAAAACAGAGGTTTCTAACACTTGTGGTAAAGGAGTAACAGCTGGTAACACTAGTGCATTGCTGTCCCCTTGTTGAACCCGTCATTACAGGGAATGCCACAGATACTACAGTAGCATGGGTTACACGTGCACACAAAAGCAGGCATGCAAGTGGGCCTCTACATTTAAAAAATCAGGTCCTTAATCTCCGTAGGAGTCAACCTAGTGCCTTTCAGAAGAACTCCGTTCTCTTTAAAAAATATAGTCACTTTTTATTTTAATAACAATACAGACATTTTGGGGGGGCCACAATATATGAACAATGTGCTTTTAATATTAAATCCATTTTTGCTGATGTGTTGTGGTTTAGAACTTGGGAGAGCATTAGCTGTTGTTTTGGTTTCCTAGTCTTTTTTATATTAAGCTTCATCTTAGTTTGGTTCAATCCTTATTTTGTAAGTAAATACAGACAATCCAGTGCCAATACTGCAGCTATAATTCTGGTCAAAATGAAACACAGAGCCCTAGGATATAAACTTCCAAAATAAAAATAAAAAGGATTGAAATGAAATCTGACATTGCAGCTCATTAAACTGGAAGACTATCCATGATATTTTATTAAATATCAGTTAAGTATCTTTAAGCAAAAGAAGGATGACTTTTGGAAATATCATGATCGGAACATAGGAATGACCATCTGAAATCAGTCGCCAGCTAGTCCACTATCTTATCTCTAACAGCAACCTGAATCAGAGGCTTCAGTGGAAGCTGCAAAACACACACACACCTCTGCCAGTAGGCAGGTATGAAATCACCTACCCAGAGGAAAAGTTTATTCTTAATCTCCAATAGTCAGAGATTAATTATTTATTAATTAATTTATGCTCTGAAAAATGGGGAGTTGTATCCTTTCCAAAGATCTTGGTTTTTAGTTTGAATATTTACTATTATAACTGTGTACATTCTTGTCATCCAGAGAAATATGCAATCCTTTTCTGAATTCTATTCAACTGTTGGCCTCAATGATGTCCTATAGCAATGAATTCCACAGGTTAATTGTGTGTTGTATGATAGAGTATTTTCTTTTACCAGTTTTGAATTTGCTACTTTTTACTTTCTATTATAAGAAAAGGTTAAAAGAAGTTCCTGACCTCCCGTCTATGTATTATTAATTATTTTATATACTTTTATCACATCCACTTATTCATCTCCTCTCCAAGATAGATATTCCTAATCTTTTCAACCTCTCTTCACATAAGAGTTTTTCACTGCCCGTAATTATTCTCATCCTGCACTCCCTCTATTTTTGCTATATCCTTTTTGAAACTGGGTGACCATAACTGAACACAGTATCCCAAATAAGGTCACACCATTGATTTCTATACTAGCATTAGAATATGGCTTGTATTATTTGCCATCCCATCCCTTGTGTAGTTTAATATTTTGTTTGCTCAATAATGTTTTGCTTTTCTTAATCTTTGCTACACATCGAATAGAAATGTTCACTGAGCTGTCTGTAATGATGCTCAGTTCTTTTTCATAGGAACAAAGAAATCCAGTAACCTCTCTCTGACAGTGGCTAGTATCGGATATTTCAGAAAAAGGTATAAGAACCCTGCAGTAGGCAGATGTGGGAGAATCTGTCCACCACAGGTCTTTAATGGTTAGAGATTGACTTAAACCCTGAAGCATAAAGTGAAGGTGTTTTCCTGTGCTGGTAGAGTTAATTCAGAACATGGTAAGGTATATGCATAGTTTAAATTATTCCCTTCAAATGTGCATTATTTTGCAGTTCTCAACATGTAATTTTATCTGCCATTCTGTTCCCCATCCGCCTCACATGGTTAAGACCCTCTGAAGTTCTTCAGTCTTGTCTACCCTAAATAATTTTGTGTCATCTGCAAATTTTTCCACCTCACTGCTCACCTCTTTGTAGATCATTCACAAATATATTAAACAATACTGGTCCTAGTATGAAACCTGTGGTACCCCTCTGTTAACCTTTTGCCAGGATGAAAATTACTATTCTTCATTTTCTGTATCTTAGCCAGTTTCTGATTCATAACAATATTTTGTCTCTCACACCGTGAATACTTAGTTTGTTTAGTAGTCTGTTGTGAAGGACTTTGTCAAAAGCCTTTTGAAAAATACTGAATAAATTACAGCAACTGGCTCTCCTTTATCCACTATTTTATTGGCCCATTCTGAGAATTCTAATAGATTACGGAAACAAAATATTCCCTTATCAAAACCATGCTGGTTGGATCCTAAGATATTGTGATCTTCTAGATGTTTTACAATTCTATTTTTAGTTAGTTATCTTTTCAACCAAATTCCTAAGAAGAGAAGTAAAATTCACTGGTCTGTGGCTACCCAGATTACATGTAGCACCTTTTTGAAATAAAAGTTTGCTATTCACCAGTCCTCTGGTGTTGTACCTAATTTCAATGAGAGAATACATGTTTTTGCCAGGAGCTTGACAATTGATAATGAATGCATCATGGAATTATAGCCATTTGAGCCTTAGTTAATGATCTTAGCACATACTGTTATAAGGCAGCTCTATTTCTGTATGTACATACATAATTAGTACCTATTAGTTAGTAGGTAAGGTGCTCGTAGATGGCACTGAAGAATGTATAGTGTAGTTCCTGGCTTTTTCAAGACCAATAAAACTGGTTACTATGCAACTGCAAATGGCTTCCTGTTTGCAGCTCTTTACACATGCTGCCTTAGCTGACTGAATAGGGAACATTTGTTTTCAGTGCAACAAATCTCATCCTAAATTCTGCAAGGATGTAAAGATGGCCACAGATAGGGAAAGGTAAGCAGGTGCCAAAATGTGTGATGTGGTGCTTCCCATTTCCAATCTAACAAGCTTCAGTAAAGATGGCTGGCTTTATCAATATGTTTTGGGCTGTGGTTATGCTCTTTTATCTCCAGAGCTCCCCAGGCAGACTGTGTTGGGGTTTGCACCCTTCTTTCAAGAATGCCAAGACTTGGTGTTGAGAACATTCTTACAGAGCATTATTGCAGGATGCATGTGGAAAATGTGCCATCACCTCAAATACAGTAAGAAAGAGAAAAACATAACAAGAATTCAAAATGCTTCCCAGCTGGTGGAGAGGGAGGGACAGCATGCACAGCCAATTGCAAAATGGACATGTTAGGGTCTTAGGTACTTTACTCTGCCAAATTTAAAGGACCAGCCCCTGAAAAAAGAAGAACAGGAGTACTTGTGGCACCTTAGAGACTAACAAATTTATTAGAGCATACTAACACGGCTGCTACTCTGAAACCAGCCCCTGAAAGGCATTCTAAAAAAAAATTCCACTAAGAGGCCTACCCTATACCGGGTGAAAATCAGTAGTGACCATGTAATCATGAAATTAAAAAGTTGCTATTGTGTAGCACCACTATGTTAACTTGAGATTTGTGGTAAGGAGCCATATGGCTAGTAGCCACCTAAATAAATGCAAAGGTCACACTTAATTACCAAGACACCCAGCATCTCCAAACCTCTCAACACACTGTGTTCAGAGCTGTCTAGGACTGAGCCTCGTTTAGCATATATCCTAGTTAGTCAGGTTGCTAATGGATTATTCTGAGAAGTGTTCAGAGCCTGTCCAGAAACTGTTGTGTTTTAATATTGGCTGCTGTATCGACATCAGTGTTTTTCTCCTTTGAAATTCTGGAGAACCATGCAAGAGGATTGCATCACAGGGGCACAGTGTTGTGCAGGAACCTGTACCCTCAGGGTATGTCTACACTTCAAGCTGGAGGTGTACATTCCAGCTCGAGGAGACATATCCACACTAGCTCTGATTGAGCTAGAGCACTATGGCCAGGCAAATGGAAGGAGGGGCCAGCTGTCATGTCTACTGTCTCAGACGGGTATGTACAACACCTGGGATATGAAATTTAGGCTCTTGCTTTCGCCTCCTCCTCCTCCTCTTTCCTGTCCTATCATTCTCTTTTTGCCTCTGTTGAATAAGGGTCTGGCTTAGCTTCCAAGACAACTCCACCTTTGCAACAGTGCTGAGAGTGTCAACAGAAAGGCAGCAAAGAATAATGCCTTACACAGCCTGATGGTGATTAACATTTGCCATATCTCAGAGTGGCTGGTAAAACCACGTTTGGCTTTTGTGTCTCCAGCAATGAGCCTGCAAGTGAAAGAAACTGAGACAGAAGCTACATTTTTGATTTTGCTATTCTTTTCTCCCCCTCCTGCATATGTTTGACTTAAAGAAACTAGGATCAGACTCCAAAAAACAACAGCTTCAGACCAGCTAAACTAACCTTTTTTTCTCCCCAAAGGAACAGTTAATGCCATCGAAAAGACAGACAAACAAGATTTCCCTCTATAAATCTCTATACAGCTAAAGGGAATGGGAATAAGGTATATTATTAAAATAAAAGCCTTACTATGTACTTTACATTTTAAATGCTTTAATTGTTTTTTCTTTGTCTTTAATGCGTGGTTTAAAAGATTTTTGGTTGCCATTTATTCAATAGTTAGACAAAGTACATTCACTGGTTTAAGAAAAGCCCAGCACAAGTCCCCAACATTTTGTACTATTGATGTTTCATTGACATGCCTGGTTTGATAAATATGAGTAGTGTCAGAGTCAGTAGTTTCATTCAGTTTAATAAAATCACCCACAATATGTCCTGGGTGGTTTAAAGAAGCTCACTCTATAATATGGTAGTATGTCTTAAAAAAGGAGAGATGATTACTATATTACTGCGTAACGTTCCTGTAAACAAAAAAATAAACTTACTGTTGTAATGAATTTCGTTTTTGTTTCTGATATTTACTTGGCCATGATGTGTGAGCCTGTTGAAATTTCCTAAACAAATAGCTATTAAAAAAGATGTTTAATGGTGATTGTTACAAAGAGAGTTGCCAGTTGACATATAACCCTAAGTCATGCTTAACTCTTTAATATTGCAACAATGAACAAGAGTTCCATTAACATCTACTCCCTTGCTGGGTCCAACATACCCCCTTTTCAACACAAAAACAGTTATATACTTGTTTGAACTGTCCTAGTTAATATAATCGTTTGAAAAGGCAATAGGGTCTATCTAGTACGACAAATACATGGCTAGTGAGAAATCAAAAAGGGACTAGAGATGGACAAAAAGGTAGCAGGTTTAGTTTTCCATATATTGTCAATGTATGGTTTAGCTCAAAGTCCCATTTTGCTTGAACCGCCAAGCTTTGTATAGGTTGTTTTAACATATCATTCAGAAGAAAGGAAAAAGACATTAAGGGGTATAGACCCATCTTCATGCACAAGGATTCACCAGGACATATGTGAAAGTCTCAGTTCACTAAGATGTATCCTTTGTTATTATATCTATTTTGAGAAAACAATTCTGCAGAAGCAGATTGGGTCTGATATCCCGGAACCCTTTGATCTGAACTGTGAAAATAACTTAAATTGTTTATTATATTAGATTATATCTTTAGCAATCCCAGTGGTATTGTCTGTGAATTTCCTGTAGCTGTGTGTTGCAGATGGGCATAAATATCAGTTTTATTTAGAGAGACTATGCCAGATAGCCAGCATTTTACAATCTTGCCTATAGCAAACATTGCAGAGAGACAAATGGAAGGGGAACAGCCTGTACAATTTTAACATCAAGGCCTTTGCTTGAAAAAAGTCCTGCTGTGAGATTTATTTTTCTTGTTTTAGTTTTTTTTTTTTTTTTTAAGGCTTTGGCATTATCAGTTTGGACTCAAATAACCCTTAGATCTATTGTTCTCAACTGGAAACTTTAAATCAAAGTTTAAACATTAAACAAAAAAGGAAACAAAACTAAAATTGCCTGTAAACTCCAGCAAGTCGTGTCTTGTTCATTTGGTACCGGCCAACTCCATCCCTTTTGACCCTGCTATCATTTTTATGAATCCAGCCCATTGTGTTGCATGGTACAGCACTGGCTTGCATGAATCACAACATAAAGTAATATACTGACTGACTGATATATAAATGTAGTCACTACGAAAGCTGCTGGGTACATGTACAAAATGTAACAGATGATTGTTTAAACCAAACAGCTCGATACAAACAGAAGTATTCCCCATTACAGCTACCCAACCAACCCCCCTGGGCTCCTCCATCCTTCAAACAAAAGCCTGGGGAAGAGGGTGAGTCTTGTAGCATGCCCTAAAGGTCAACAGACTCAAATTCTCTTGGACCAATGGATAAAACAAATTCCAGAGTCAAGAGCTTTCCTTGACTAGCATCTGAGAACACCCAATCTGGAGCCCTGTGACACTTAATTCTGGGACCTGTTAATATTAAGCACCACCCATTGACCTTGGCTGTCTCACCAGTAGTGCCACTCACATAATAATGACCCAATCCATGCAGGGGCTAATCCAAAGCCAAAGTATATCAATATAAGGATTCCCATTGACTACAACGAGCTTTGGATCAGGCCTACAGGTCTATAGAAACCAAAGCTAACAACTTCAATTGTACTCACAAGCAAACAGCAAGTCAGTAAAGATGCTGAAAAACTGGTGTAATATGTTCTCTGCAACTTCCACTGCCAAAAATAGGCAACTATATATTACATCATCTAAAGCGTCTGCGTGACATCAGATAGAGTGCATTGCAAGAATCCCATATGGAGGCTAAAACGATGAGAGGCAGCATGGTCCAATGGATTGGTCTTATGACTCAGTAGACCTGGATTTCTCTTCCCAGCTCTGCTACTGAGCTGCTTTGTGACCTCGAGCATGTCATTTCACATCCCTGTGCCTGTGTTTTCTCTCCCATCCTTTGTCTATTTGAATTGTAAGCTATTTGAGGCAGCAATAATTTGTTTGTACCATCCCCAGGCACTCTTGTAATATATATAATAATAACCAAGGTAAGAAAAACTGTGACAAGAGTCAGATCTAAGAAAAAGTCATAAGTATCATGAGAAAAGGTTCTTTTTACCACCGTGACCACCTGAGCTCCCAGAAACAGCTATTTAATTGTGGAATGAATCAAGAAAATTGAAGATTTCATCCTTTTCGGTCATATCTGCCTTATTCAATTTTGTCTATGCAATCGGATGATGGAAGATGGCAGATGTAGCCAAAATGAGTCAATGTCTACTTGATCTGCAAACCCACTTTTTCTGGGTTCAACAACTAACCAAACTATTTCTAAGCATCAGTGCTGGTGAGCAGACTCTTTCCAAGAAGGAAAATATAAAACCTACTCTCATTGTGGAGCAGCTCCAGTACAGTAAATAGAATCATACACTATCACTCCATAAGCAAAACTTGCTGCTGAGGGCAAAGAAAGATTGTTTGTTTTTGAGGTTTTCAAATCGTTTTTCTTATTTTTTCTTTTAACCCGAAGAGATGCAAACCAAAATTTCCTTCCTGTCTGGAAGAGTTAAGCTAGGACATTTCGGGGCCTGATTCTCAGTTACTTCAGTTTAAATCAGGCATAACTCCACAGAGTTACTCCAGTGTAAAATGAGGATGAGAGAAGATTTTGCCCCCAACTCATAATGGTAGCAGCCATTCAGAACAGTATCAGCATTTTCCAACCAAAACACTGTTGAACTTTCACTGGGGAATGTATGAGATTTTGAAGCTCATTTACCGGCACTGCACCAAAATGTTAGATTCCTTTCAGTATTCTTTTCGTGCACTGGGTAGGGTGGGTCTGTATCCTGTTAAGGACAAGGGAAAATGGCCATCAACTCCCTCTAGCCAGCTTCTTTGGGAAACTTTACAAGCCTTTCTTAGAGATAGATTTATTAGCTTTGCTGTGGATAATAAAAGGGAGTGTAGGGAAAACACTGTGCTCTTTGAAAGGAAAGTCAAGGATATGGACCAGAAATACCTTAAATCCTTCCCTAGAACTCCTGCACAAACTGACCAGAAACAGGTACAAGCTCAATAACCAAGTTTGCACTTTTTCAATTAAGGCAAGATTTCTGACAGTTTGGGGGAGAAGGCAGGAAGACACTGAGCATACCTTCTCAAGCAAAAAACAGCTGGGGGAACTATTACTGCAATTTGAGATAAGCATAATAAATTATGCACCACACCCAGAATTATAAATAAACAGTTCTTTAAAAGTCTATACAATTCCAATTCTACCCCTACACATGAGGCCCCTGGAACTGTTCTTTGCTAAAATACAAATGCCTCAACACTCTCTGGCCCAGAGAGAGAGTTTGATGATGCCCTGAAACCCATGAAATCAGGCAAGGCTCCCATAGTTAGTCTAAGTGTTTGACCTAAGAGCCTAAGGTTTCTGGGTGCTTTTGCAATATGTACATTGTGATAAGTATGTAAACTGCAAAAGAACAAAAGAGTCTTAAAATAACAGATTCTTGGGGGATTTTGGTCATGGCCGGCTCCAGCGTTTTCGCCACCCCAAGCAGGGGGGAAAACCAAACAAACAAAAAACCGCGATCGGCTTCATTCATTCTTCGGCAGCAATTCGGTGGCAGGTCCTTCCAACTGAGGGACCCTCTGCCGAATTGCCACCGAAGAGCCGGACGTGCCGTCCCTTTCCGTTGGCCGCCCCAAGCACCTGCTTGCTGCGCTGGTGCCTGGAGCCGGCCCTGATTTTGGTACGTGTAACCATGGAGTGAAACCACGCTGATGTATCGAAACCAGTGATATAAATAACAGCCAGAACCCTAATAACAAACATGGGCAAACCCCTGGAATAACAAATATGGGCAAAAGGGGCTAAAGCCTAATCGAATATGGTCCCAGATGTGGGGACATATTTGAGTTCATCAGGACGACAGCCCAGTGGAAACTCAAATGTCATGCTCAGTTTTGGTAATCTCCATTCACTGCTCTATCCTTTTTGTCTTTTCCACTGATGGTTTCATGATATTGTGACAGGTTTCAGAGTGGTAGCCATGTTAGTCTGTATCAGCAAAAACAACAAGGCGTCCTTTGGGCACCTTAGAGACTAACAAATTTATTTGCCCAAATAAATAAATGTGTTAGTCTCTAAAGTGCCACAAGGACTCCTCATTATTTTTTATAACATTGTGAGTATGCAATGCATGATACCATTCAGCTTTACATATCTTGCTTTTCTGGAGTGGCAATTATAGTTATGATTATTTGGTAGCTCAATAAAATTTTCCTTTCTCTTTTTGTGTGATCCACCAACCTCATTTCATATAATTTGTACATAGCTGCCTGAGTCAAGAACCTGTGTCAGTGACTTGTACATTTTGCACTCCAGATTAATCAAAGGTTACGTAGGCATCGCAACAAAGGAGAGGTTTGCCTTGTCTGTGTTGTTCCCCCACTCCCGAGTTACTTTTAAAGTATTGATTTATTTGATTTGATTTTATAGTTTAAGATTAAGATTGTTGAAAATTGGTTTTATATATGTTAATGCTATGTATGCTACAGATGGTAATTTTGAGTTTATAAGTTTCAATTTTTGTTTTCTTTTTGTAGTGTGATGTTTGTATTCAAAAGTAAAAATTCATAAAATCTTTACTAAAACCAGTCTGTACAAAATAATACAATGTTGGTCAACTTCACTTTCCCATAAGTAAAGTCTTTCTGGGGTCCCCTCTTCAGCTTTACACACCCAAGTCTAGTTCCAGCACACCTGCAGCTATGTCTACACTACCACTTATGTTGCTTAGGGGTGTGAATAAGTCACCCCCCTGAGCAACATACATTACACCAACCTAAGCACTACTGTAGACAGCGCTATGTTGGCAGGAGAGCTTCTCCCACTGACATAGCTGCCACTGCTTATTTAGGGTTACCATATTTTAAAAAAACAAAAAGAGGACACTCCACGGGGCCCCGCCCCAACTCCGCCCCTTCCCCGCCCCAACTCTGCCCCTTCCCCAAAGTCCCCGTCCCAACTCCGCCCCCTCCCCTGAACGCTCCACCCCCCTGTTCCTCCCCCTCCCCTGCTTCCCGCGAATCAAATGTTCGCAGGAAGCCTGAAACAGGCAGGCAGCAAGTAAGCTGGGGCGGTGGCAGGGGGGCGCAAGGAGGCACGGCCCAGTCCGGCCCCCTCGGCCAAGTGGCTCTGGCCCCGGCATCTCCGGCCCGGCTCGGGCCCTGGGGCGCTAGCCCCGGTTCCAGCCAAGTGGCTCCGGCCCGCCCCGGCCCTGGCAGCTCGAGCCCCGGCTCCGGCCCCAGCCCCGCGACTCCAGCTCAGCTCGGGCCCTGGGGCACCGGCCCCGGCCGAGCGGTGCCGGCTGGCGGCCAAGCACCCCCAACCCCGGTCCCAGCGGCTCCGGCCCAGCTCAGCTCGGGCCCCGGTTCCGGCCGAGCAGCTCTGGCCCGGCCCCGGGCCTGGGTGAACAGCGCCGGCCGAGCACCCCCAGCCCCGGTCCCAGCGGCTCCGGCCCGGCTCGGCTCGGGCCCCGGTTCCGGCCGAGTGGCTCTGGCCCAGACCCAAGCCGCACGACCCCTCCCTATTTTCCCGGACATGCCTGGCTTTTTGGAATTTCCTCCCGGACGGGGTTTGAGGACCAAAAAGCCAGACATGTCCAGGAAAATCCGGACGTATGGTAACCCTACTTATTGAGAGTGGATTAATTAAGTTGACAGGAGAGCTGTCTCCCACCGGCTTAGAGCATCTCCACTAGAGAGTTTACAGTTGTACCAATGCAGCTGCGCTGCGGTAAGCTCTCTAATATAGCCACAGCCATAGTTCTGCCAGTCTGTGGTTTTTCCTTTGAACCAAACGATTCAAAAAAGTCTCACTTCTCCTCTTTCAAAGTCTCTTCCCTCAATAGTCCAAGCAAATAATCAGATAAGCCGAATTATGCATGCATTTGCAGCCACTATGCATGCTGTCGACCTGTTGGCAGGTGATTTGAATCATACTGGAAGAGCCAGGATTCAAGTGCACATGTCTGCAAATTATAAGACATTATTCCTATATATCTGTAGAAATATTATGTACAGCTAGTTGAGAGGGTGTAAATTAAGGTCAGGGCAACTTCTAGCTAAGCACAGCTCCTACGGTTTGGCTCACTTGGTACAACTGGTTTCAGAGTAGCAGCCGTGTTAGTCTGTATGTGTAAAAAGAATAGGAGTACTTGTGGCACCTTAGAGACTAACAACTTTATTCGAGCATACGCTTTCATGGGCTACTGCCCACTTCTTCGGATGCATATGCAGTAGCCCACGAAAGCTTATGCTCTAATAAATTTGTTAGTCTCTAAGGTGCCACAAGTACTCCTGTTCTTTTTTTGGTACAACTGTTGCCTTCAAACCACATGAGCTCCTTTCTGCCACCTGCACTTCATTTAGGCCCTGATTCAGCAAAGCCTTTCAGCATGTGCTTAACTAAAAGCACCTACTTAAGTCTCATTGAAGTCATGAGACAAATCCGCACATGCTTAAGTGTTTTGCTGAATCAGGGCCTTAGAATGTAGTAATAAATAACTCCCCTGTCTTCAGTTGCAAAGGTGCCTGCCCTTTAATAGCCTAGCACAGCTCTCTTGAAGAATCAGGATTCGTGAAGGACTGACATGCCAGTTCTCCCCTTTTTCTCCCTATGCAGTCACTCCCAAGCCACATGTTGTTTCAATCCTGCACTTGTATTTCCTGTGCTGATCTTAGGTTGACCTTTACAGGCTCCACACAGTTAATTAAGTTTAGCAGCAATTTTCTTCAGAGTTCCAATACATCTAATTAGGTTTTTAACTTTTTACTCCCTTTCCTTAGTACACATTCACCATTCTGAACGAAACTCTTCCAGAATCCTTATCGTAAGCTGAATTCTGTTCTCACTGACACTGGTGCAAATCCAGAATCACTCACTGCTTAAATTAAAATCCAGATTTGCACAGATATAACTGAGATCAAAAGGTGGTCCCATGCCTTTAAAGTCCTGTCTGATTTATAGAAACGTGTTGCAGCTTGCTTAAAAAGGTCTCTCCACGCATAATAAATACAAAATTAATCATTAAAGTATTTTAAATAAATAATACTTATATAATATATTTGATATGCTTGCATAGGTTTTAGAGTCAATGCTAATATTTTTATTAAAAATACACAATTAAATCAATCATAAAAATTTACATAAATCTGTACTTACACAATAACCCACAACAGTGAACTATGGACACATGGGGTTTTCCTGTTACCTGAATTAAAAAAAACGTAGAAAAGATAATGAGATGTTAATGCTACGAGAAAGTCCTTGAATTACAATCTCACAGTTCCCTCAGAAGGGTGCACACAGAATAAAGGGCTATGGAAGGATGATTAATGTGCTCTTACACAAAGAAAGATACTTTTTATATATCTTTGACCTTCTCTGGTCAAAGGGATTATAGGACTGTTTGAAGTGCAGGAGGAATAAAGCAAGGAAACGAGGACTTTTCACTGAGTGATGAGCTGCTATGGTTGATATTTCAAGAGCAACTAGCATATTTCCCTTAACTCATTTCTCAGGTGAAAAATGTCTTTTAAACAAACAAAAAAGAAAACCCTCAGTTTTCCCAGCAAACAGGATGTGACTCTTGAAGTTCAGCAGAAGCAGCTGGGCAGTTCAGATAATGACATAAAAGAAAAGATCCTCACTAAAGATCTGCTTTGTAGGAAGGTCGTGTTGTAGCAGGATACGGTGCCATAGCTAGTCACTAGTTTTGCCCAGTGGGAAGGCTAAGGCTATTTTGAAAACAAAAGAATCACTTGGATTCTTCAAGAAGAAATCTTGCTATTATATTTTTCTGTATAAAAGGCATAGTTTATGCCTTGCATATATAGGTTTTGTATGAATTTCAGTGCACTATTATTTGAGCACACAAATGGTAGCGTATACATGTGCAAACAACAGCATGTGCTACAGCATGGCCTAGAGGAATGAGTACAGCATTAGGCATCTGGAGGGCCCAAGAACTAATCCTGTCTCAGCCACTGTAGCTAGACCTGGTCAAATTTTCCAAATTGTGATGGGGAAATCATGAAAATTATGTCTCATCTTTGTTTAGTTCTAACTGAACCTTGGGGAAAATCGCTTCATCTCTCTCCCTCAATTTCCTCACCTGTAAAACAGGACTAATACTAACTGTTATTTTAAGACAGATTTGTTCAATTTACACTTTGATTTGCAAGTACAAATAGAATTTGCATGGGCAAACCCTATCATCTGCACAAGAGCTCATGTGCTAAAATTTGTATGAGTGGTTGTGCATATAAAGTTGCACAACAGAAACCACATTTAAAAACTAGCCAAGAATTATTCACACTTAAAAACAATAAAGAAGTCTAAACAGACTTAGACTGGACTCAGATGAGTTCCTAGTGGACAGATGTCCATTGCAGAAAAACAAGTGGCTCTAATTGGTATCTTTGTTAGCAATTTCTGAAAAAGGACTGTATGAACATAGAAAATGAACCATGCCCTCGTCCCTATGTGGGACCCATCCAACTTCAGACACATTGGTGAAGTTAGTTTGCCCTGAAAAACTTACAATTTAAAGCTTCTCCTCAGAAGGGTTGTGCTGCAACCTAACTGCTTGCCTGTTGGTTGTGAGTTCCCTGATTTCTATGGCTTTGTGCAGAAAATGGTGAATTTCATCTTAACCTCATTTCCTCGTTCTTTACTGTGGACTCCCACAGACATTCAAGGACATTTTGCACCTTGTGGAATACCTGCCATGTAGTATTGCTGGAGCAGAAGAACTACCCTCAGAAATAAAAGAAGGCAAGTGGATTTGTAGTTAAAACCTAGATTTTTTCCCCACAGTTCTGCCACTGACTTCTTGAAACCTACCTCACTTTCCCTATTTGTAAAACTGATTTAATAATTTAGGGGTGGTGTAAGGCTTAATTCACTCATGTTTCTATAACAGCAAAGCCTAATACTTTTTTTAACTTGTGTTCTCCTACTTCCTGTTACAGCTTCAATATCTTCCATTGTTCTTCTTTTGATAAACATCCTTAGCAAATAGATTATATTTTATCCAAATTTATAAACTCTCCAAGATCAAGTCAGGAGTGAAGTGGGGACTTCCACAGATTGCAATGATGAACTAAAACCTGATTAGCTCTGCTGTAGTGAGAATACCAGACTACAAAAGCCACAGCAGGAAAAATTGTACAGAGCAAGTCCAAGTAAAAGACAATATGATTACTGTAAGCCAAGTGAAGAAGAAAAGAAAGGAAGAATTGTCTGGTACTGCCTTCAGTCAGATCCCATTGGCAGCCACAGCACATCTAACGTAAAGAAAGTTAAAGATTAAATGTAATAAAAGCCAAAGCCAGCAGGGAGCTGGGAGGGTAGACCTTTCCTTTTTAACACTAATGAAAAGAAATCAAAGAAGTCAGTCCAAAATCCTCCAGTTCAGCTCTCCACTGAAATCACGACTGAGTGAATCTGTGCCAATTTCACCTAGCGTGTGTGTTGAGACTTGGCTAATACTGCATTCCACAAATAATTTCTCTTCTTCATGCCTGTGAGACATTGAAGTGTGAAGGCAGGTACGCTGAACCTAATGCTCTCAATTAAAAGTAAGTATTCATAACTTGCAGCTTTCTGCCACAATTGTTTCTGAAAGTAACTTAAAAGGTGGTATTAAAAACCCTATAAACAAAGTTCCTCTCAATATCCATTAGATCAAACACTGCTTTAAGGAAATCCTGTGTCTAACTTGCCTTTCTTAATGTGCTAGAATAAACATAAAAGACTAAGAAACCTCTTCTAAAGCCTACATATAGGGGAACATTGTTAATATCTACCAAATATCTTCCGCACTTGCAGGAAAATATTCACAATCCAATATAAATTGTAGGAATGAAAACACTGCGCAATAAAGTTGATTCTGTTAACTTTTTATATAACTTACTTGGGTACATAACCAATCTCTCCTTCTAATGCCCTAACATGAACCAATTAAAATCCACTCCATCCCTTTGACATGAAGTAGGTAAGTATTACTATCGACATAGTGCCCATCGGTAGGTACAGTAGATTATTTGACTATTCATTTATTTAGATCAATAAAATGCAGCATAGAGAGACAATGACGATATTATGCTGTATTGTGTATGTATGTGAGATAGGACTGCCTCAGAAAAACTATTCTTTAACTTGACTCTGAATATCTCCCCTGTGGCGCAACCTTTTCCTGTTTCTTTCATGGAAATGAGAAATAGCTCATGTGCACAAAGTTTCCAGGTTTTTTCTCATGTTCCCTGAGAAGGTTTTTAGCCTGCTAGCAAGTGTTTGGAATTGTACTGGAAAAGTGGGATTCAAATGAATTCAGATGGGTATTCTTAAAGATTAAAATAATTTTTTACTACGTATCTCAAAGCATTTGGACAAATGGACAAGAGGGTGTAAGGTAAGTGGAGGGCCACTATCAGCTAAGCACAGCTCCTACTCACTTGGCCAGAGGGAAACTCCCTTTTCTTTTTTTGTTTCTCTTGGTACAACAGTTGCCAACAAACCACAGAATCCATAGGCGCCGATTCCATGGGTGCTCTGGGGCTCAAGCACCCACCAAAAAAAATAGGGGTGCTCAGCACCCGCAGGGCTGGATTAATGTTTTGTGGGCCCCAGCACCAGGGCCGTGGCCCTGCCCCCGCCCGCTCCATCAGCGCTCTGCCCAGAGGCCCTGCCCCCGCTCGGCCTCTTCCCACTGAGTAGAGTGACTAGATATCCCGATTTTATAAGGACTGTCTCAGTATTGGGGGCTTTGTCTTATATAGGCACCTATTACTCCCCACCCCGTCCCAATTTTTTCACACTTGCTATCTGGTCACCCTACCACTGAGGCCCCATCCACACTGTGCCCTGAGGCCCTGCCCCTGCTTGGACTCTTTCCCTGAGGCCCCGCCCACCTCTCACACTGGGGGGGGAGTGGGTAGAGAGAAGCACCGACAAAAACAAAAGTCAGTGCCTGTGACAGACTCTCAGTTTGACTGTCAACTACCATCATTTTCAACGATGACAGGGAGTGGGTTAGATTCTGCTCTCATTTGCACCAGTTTTGATCCAGAGTAACTTCATTGACTTGGTGGAGTTACTCATGATTTAGGCCTAGTCTACACTAGAAAAGGTTTGCTGATATAGCTATACCGGCCAACCCTCCTAGTATAGATGCATCTTATATTTGCAGAAAGTGCTTTTACTGGTATAGCTCATACCATAGACTCATAGACTCATAGACTCTAAGGTCAGAAGGTACCATTATGATCATCTAGTCTGACCTCCCCGCATGATGCGGGCCACAAAAGCTGACCCACCCACTCCTGGAAGAATTCTCTCCCTTGACTCAGCTGTTGAAGTCCCCAAATCATGATTTAAAGACTTCAAATTGCTGAGAATCCTCCAGCAAGCGACCTCTGCCCCACACTGCGGAGGAAGGCGAAAAACCTCCAGGGCCTCTGCCAATCTACCCTGGAGGAAAATTCCTTCCCGACCCCAAATATGGCGATCAGCTGAACCCCGAGCATGCGGGCAAGATTCTCTAGCCAGACTCTCTGGAAAAAGTTCTCTGTAGTAACTTTTAATATCCCATCATTGACCATTGTTACTAGTTACCAGCGATGGCACGTTATTGACCTATTGACTAAAATCACTATATCCCATCAAACCATCCCGTCCATAAACTTATCAAGCTTAATCTTAAAGCCAGAGAGGTCTTTCACCCTCACTGTTTCCCTCGGAAGGCTGTTCCAAAACTTTACCCCTCTGATGGTTAGAAACCTTCGTCTAATTTCAAGCCTAAACATCCCGACGGCCAGTTTATATCCATTTGTTCTCGTGTCCACATTAGTACTGAGCTGAAATAATTCCTCTCCCTCCCTGGTATTTATCCCTCTGATATATTTAAAGAGAGCAATCATATCCCCCCTCAGCCTTCTTTTGGTTAAGGTAAACAAACCGAGCTCCTTGAGTCTCCTTTCATACGACAGATTTTCCATTCCTTGGATCATCCTAGTGGCCCTTCTTAGTACCCGTTCCAGTTTGATTTTATCCTTTTTAAACATTGGAGACCAGAACTGCACACCGTACTCCAAACGAGGTCTCACCAGTGTCTTGTATAACGGAACCAGCACCTCCTTATCCCTACTAGAAATACCTCGCCTAATGCATACCAGCTCCATGAATGAAGGAAACTATACTGACAAAAGCACTTTTATGCTGGTATAACTGAGGGCAGATCTTCACTACGGGGGGGGGGGGGGGGCAATTTAAGATACGCAAATTCAGCTACGTGAATAGCGTAGCTGAATTCGACCTATCGGAGCCGACTTACTCCGCTGTGAGGACGGCGGCAAAATCGACCTCCGCGGCTCCCCGTCGATGGCGCTTACTCCCACCTCCGCTGGTGGAGTAAGAGCGTCAATTCGGGGATCGATTGTCGCGTCCCGACGAGACGCAATAATTCAATCCCCGAGACATCGATTTCTACCCACCGATTCAGGCGGGTAGTGTAGACCTAGCCTGAGTCTACAGTAAGGCTTTTGCTGGTATAAAAATGTCACAAAAAAATCACAGCCCAACCAACATTCCCATACAAACAAAAATTTCTAGTTCAAACCTGGCCTTACACTGATGTAATTGAGATCAGAATCTGGGGAAGTGATCAACTGTGGGGAACACAGGTGAACAGATAAATTAGCCTTAATCTCTGCTATTAAGAGATTAAATGCCATTATTTTAGGTTAAGATTACTCACATGTATTTCCTATTAATGTAATCACTAAAACTGAAGAAAATGTCAACTAAACCAACAGTGACATCCACCGCAGCCTTAACTCAGATGCATTACCATTCAGATATATAATACCCAGACACATACACACAGTCCCACCAGCTTCACAACTCCCTTTCACATTCACCATATAATCAACCACAATGTACATATCCAGTTCCTGAGAACTGCACTCAAATGCACAACCTTAACTCCAACATCAACTATGTAAAGATACATTCCTTACTGAAGTGTAAAGTGTATATAATATGTAATTTGTGCATGAATAAGTATAAGGTAGTTGACATATTAGTCCTTAATATGTATGAGTCTATAAAAGATAAAGGGAATAATTCCATTGGTTTTTAAATATAAAGTTTAAGAGTGGCTTGTCCTTGAAATGTTATGAGGATGGACATTGTGAGAGTGAAATGCAGTTTCTCGTCACTCTGGTTCTTTACTTATAGGGAACCAAAAAAGTGAGACTGTCGGGACTTTAAAAAAAAATAATTTGAAAATGTTTAACCGCCAAAAGTATATACAATTCATTTGCCTGCCAAAGAGTTATTGAGTTTGAGTTTTCTAAAGTCATTAAAGTATTGTGAGAAAGATTTTAATCCTCCTTTATATGCAAATCTCAACACAGCCTTGATTATGGGTCACTACTCATGCCTCCATAATATTTAAAATACTTGGCCCTTCGGTAGCACCATCTATCTAAAGATCTTTAAGTAATTTACAGAGTCCCCCTATTTCCAGCTGCAATCTGCACCATTCACTAATTTATAAATCATGCAAGTATGGCATGCTTATGCAGTATCCTTCTAGCATTAAGTATCCTTGTCATTCTGTTTGTTATAGTTCCAATGTCAGGAGCATTTGCTCCCTGTCACTTGGAGCTTGCAAGGGTAGAGTGCTTCATATTTCTTTCTGTGGAAGAAACCACCAAAAACAGAAACAAGAAAGCAACCACCGACATCATTCATCAAACTCAGTAAAAAGTTACAAGTCAGGTTCTCAACTGATGTAAATCAACGTAGTTCCAGTTACTTCAAAGCAATACATGTGATCCTCAAAGCAGATTAAAATCTTTTTCATACACTCTTTAATGATTAAATTTAGTTTCTAAATTGAGTATCCAAAGTCAATTGAGCTACACTGCTTTACACCAGCTGAGGCTATAGTCCTATACAGTCTGTTCATATTCTATAGACTCATATTTTATAGATTTAATTGCCACCCCCAGAAATGATTATGACATGGAATCATGTGAAAAAGATGGAATTAAAGAGTTATTTTTACATTAACAGAATTATAGAACTGTAAACATTAGAGATAGAAAAGATCTGTTAGACCATCCAGTCCATTTCCCTTCCAGTGCTGAATTGTTCCTTTATTGTATATTTTCTAGTGTTTTGTCAAGCCTGCTTTTAAAAGTCCCATGTGATGGGGCTTCCACAACTTCAATTAGGAGACTATTCCACAGCCTGATTTATCTCACTGTCGGGAAGTTATCCCTTATCTTCAGTCTAAATTTTCCCCTTCTTAATTTCATCCCATCGTCCCTATTTGTATACATGGGTGCTGCCCTAGGTAATTCCTCTCTACCCTGGGTGTTTACCCCTTCAAATGCTTGTGGATAATTATCACATCCCACTTGGCCAATCTACATCCTTTTGCATCTTTTGGGGACTGATCCATGTGCATAGAAAATGGTGGAAACTTTCCACTGACTTCAATTGGCTTTGGATCAGGTTCTTAATCTTTCCTCATAAATCAATTCGTCCAATCTCCTATTTTTGTTGTTCTTCTTTAGCCTCCCTCCATTTTGTCATTGCCGTTTGCTAGGTTTCAACCTTCAGAACTGTGACTAAAGGAAAATATATCGTGAATGAAAGAAGAGATGTATGCTTTTCTCCTGATGATCACATTGAAAGCTATACTCAATCCACATCTCACTCTCTCTCTTTGGCACATCTCTTGCTTTTTTTGTCCCTTTCAGCTCCTAAAATACTAAGTTTTATTTGCCAGACTACAGATGCCATTGCAGGTTGATGACAATACTGGAAAGATCTGCTTGCAGCTAGGCACTGAACACACATGCACACGATTCTGCTCTCAGGTATATCCATCCAACTCCCATGAAGACAAAGAAGACAGAATTTTGCCTAATTCATCAAAAAAATTATTGACACGATATTAAACAGCCTGCTGCCTGGGAGAAATTTTATCAATAGGAGTGCTAATATAGGGAGTCCGAAGCCTAAATTTGAACTTCCAGCTTAGCATTTACACTAATGCCACATGACATTATTTTTCCTATTTTTCCTTATGAATAAAAGGAGGATATTGACACACACACAAAGGACTGATAATGTTCTTTTTATTTCTATTTTCCCTAATGAATGTACTTCCAAGAGTCCAGACCAGGAAATACCAACTTTCATAGGCATTGGCTATGTGGGTGGTTGGGGGCCAGTGCACCCATGCCTCTGGGGAAACAGATGTTGCCACTGATTCACTTTGCAAGCATGTGAGTCAAAGTCTACATCTGTGACAACTTACAGTAAGAAATTGTGAGCAGCTGTTAAGTGAACGGCACCAAATGTAAAGTCAATCAAGATGTAAAATAAGATACTGTAGAAACCCTGAAAACGGACAGATGGAATCCATTGATTTAGGCTCTAGCTGTGATAAATCTACCTGAATATAAGAAAAGATAAGACAGACAACACATACTGATCTCTTCATATATGATCTACTGGGATTATTCCCTTGTGTGTACACCACGCTTCCCTTGGATCTCATAAACTAAGCAGGGCTGTGTCAGGTCTGTACTTGGACGCAAGACTTTTAGGAACACCCGGGTACTGCATAATATGGATTTAGGAGATGGCACTCTTCTCTCTGAATAAGTAATGAACCAACCGTCAAGCCTGGTGGGAGCGCTGTTCTTCTGGAGTTGCCAGTTTGGGGTATGAGATGTAATACCAAATTCCTAGCGACTTGGGGTCACTACGGGTTTGTCTGCACCGAATTTTGGTACAAGTGGGAGTGAGCATCTCAGCTAGGGTCAACTGACTCGGGCTAACAGGGCTAACACTAGTGCTCTAAAAATAGCTGTATAGACAGCACTTTGAAGTTGCAGCTCAGGCTCTGAAGCCTAGGGAGTGGGAAAGGTGTCAGTGCCTGAGCTCCAGCCCAAGCAGCATCTTCAAAGTACCGTCTATGCAGCTATTTTGACCTAGGCTGGGAGGCTCACTACTCCAAAATGCTGTGTAGGCATACCCTATAGATCCCATGCTGCTCTTCATTAAAGTGGAATGGTCCATTTCTTGTAGTTTGTTTCTGCCTATCTATGTTAACCCTCCATTTTCAGCCTGGCATGGTATTCATTTGCTGTCAAAACTGTAGGGAAGTGCTGCTCTACATTGTTCCACAGTTGCTATTTCACTCCACATGTGTCTGCATTTCAGTAACCTCTGTGTAAGGTTTGTACATCAGTTTGCTACATCTGTAGAAAGGGCTTTGGAATTTTGGGGGTGAAAAATTATAGATAGAGATAGATAGATCTGACTCTATACCGAAGAGCTGAGTGAGTACTGCAAAAACTGATTTGCAAATATTAACGTTTAAACAAATGTTCTTCAGCCATGTTTGTGCCCTTTTGTATTTGCTTTTTGTGAATATTTATGCAATGAAGTTTTACTAGCTCAAGTGTTTGTAGAAAGCAAATTATAACACAAGTTTACATAAACATGGAAACTGACTTTTAAATTTATGTTACTCAGCTTTTGCACAAGAAATCTGACTTAACTGAACAAAGCCAGTGATGTGAGAACTTCTCCATGGAGATGAAAAGTGCAAGGATGACTTCACTTGAAACTTTCATATGATTTTATACATGATCAATATTTGTGTAAGTACAGCAAAAGATACAAATGCCTTTATAATGCTTGATGTATAGCTAAAGCTACTCACAATTAACATAATTTAGCAGTTGAGGTTATTGGCCAATCAGAACGGTTGCAAACATCCTAATTTTGTGTAAAAAAGGGAACCACATCCTGCAGAATTCACTGCGAATGAGTGTTCTATTTGTAAAATGATGTTGATGGTAGCAGTGATCTGACTGGCTAGAGAAATTTCCATGCCTTGCCTGGATAAACCATAGCCCAGTTCATAAACTACCTGTAGCAGAACTGGATACAGGAATACTGCAGCAAATTGAAATGAAGAAGTAATTACAACTCACCACCAGCCTAGATGTTATCAGATGTCAGTTTTCTATGTGCATTACAACAGAGGAGTGTTGTGGAGGAATTTACAGAAGGACAAGTTGGAGTTTGGTTGGAAGCTTTGATCCACACTGTCCTCATGCAGAAAAAACATATCTCAGGGTTAATGGCATACTCTGGCATCACTGCGCCAGTACAGAACACATTATTATATATGAGACCATACCATTGCTTTATATAATCACATTTAAATTGTTTCCATGTTATTCTTCATTCTGTTCTTCATGCATCCTAACATCTTATTTGCTTTTTTGACCACAGCTGCACATTGAGCAGAGGTTTTCATTGAGCTCTGAGCTGTCCACAATGATACTCCTGGTCCCTTTCCTGAATTGACACAGTTAATTTAGGACTATCTAACATATATGAATAGTCTAAATGTTTCCCCTTCAATTTCCATACTTTCCATCTAGCAACATTGAACTTCGTTTGCTATCTTGTTGCTCATTGATCTAGTTTGGTTAAGTCCCTCTGAAGTTCCTCAGTCTTGTCTTATTTAACTAACCTAAATTACTTTGACAGGTTTCAGAGTAGCAGCCGTGTTAGTCTGCATCCGCAAAAAGAACAGGAGTACTTGTGGCACCTTAGAGACTAACAAATTTATTTGAGCATAAGCTTTGCATCCGAAGAAGTGGGCTGTAGCCCACGAAAGCTTATGCTCAAATAAATTTGTTAGTCTCTAAGGTGCCACAAGTACTCCTGTTCTTTTTGCTAAATTACTTTGTCATCTGCAAATTTGCTACCTCACTGCTCACCCATTTCCAGACCATTCATATATATGTGAAACAACACTGGACCTAATACGGAACCGAGATAACACACTACTGTTAATCTTTTGCCATAATGAAAATTGACCATTTATTCCTACTCTTTAGGGATGTCTACACTGCACACTTCTTATGGCAGTGTGTAGAGTGCATACACCAGTAGCTCCCCTAGAATGGGTATAAACTGCGGTTTAGATGGTGAAGCATGGCTTAGGCAACAGGCCTTGCTACTTACCCAAGTAGTGCTTCCTCTGTCTACACTGCTATTTTTCACAGTGTCGTATCCCACTGCCTCCCTGCTGCTGGACTTTCCTCACCATGAAGCAAGACTTTGGCAGTGGGGAAAGGCTCTGGCAAAGGAGCTGCTGGAGCCTTTCCCCAATGCCTCCCAGCCAGAGACTTTCACTGACACATGTAGCCACATGCTGCAATGTGAACTCAGCTTACTTTCAATGCAACTTTAGCTACATACCCTATGCGCTGCTGCCACTGGTAGACATAGTCTTTGTTTCCTGTCTCTTAGCCAGCTTTTGATCCATGACAAAGCCTCTCACCTAATGATTACTTAGTTTCTTTAAAAACCTCCTGTGAAGGACTTTGTCAAAGGCCTGTTGAAAGTCTAAATAAATTATAGCAACTGGTTCTCCTTTATCCATTACTTTGACACATTTGAAAGAATCCTAAGAGTTTAGCAAGACACATTTTTCCTTTGCAAAAACCATGCTGGTTAGACCATAGCATATCATGATCTTCCAAGTGTTTTATTAATTTATTTTAATTATTTTTTCAGCCAGTTAACCAGGTACAGAAATAAGTCTTATTGGTCTGTAATTCCCTGAATCACCTCTAGAGCATTTTTTAAAAATAGGTAAAACATTTATTACCATCCAGTCTTCTAATATAGTAGCGGTTTTTAGTGAGAGATTGCATATTTTTGCTAGCATCTCCGCCACTTTATACTTAACAACCTTCAGAACTCCTGGATGTTTAGCATCTGGGCCTGGAGATTTATTGCTTTTTAAATTGTCAGTTAGTTTCAGCAATTCTTCTGACACATGAATCTTTGCTAGTACTTCATCATTATTATCAGAAAGGATTATGTCTGAGATCAGGCCCTCTCTGGGGAAGTAGGTAAATAATATTACCTAAATATATTTAAGGTGAATTTCTACCAGTTGTTATGGCAGCCAACTCCCATCTAAGCCAATGTGCATGTCTACTAGCAGAATTTGGTCCTTATCCTGTATCACAAAACAGATAGATAAAATAATCTACAAAAGGTCCAGTTCTCCATTCCTTGCTTGCTTGAAATCAGTGGGAGTTTTTAGTCCAAACAATGCAGGATCAGGACATGGGAGTGTACAGAAAAAGGCTGGCCTCCAGCTTTAAGTTTAAAGTTAAATTGAAATGCATTTGTTAAAAAATTAGCCAGAAAGAAAATCTGTTTTGTTGACAGTGGTATTGTGATAAATCAGGGGTGAGCAAACTTTTTGGCCCGAGGGCCACATTGGGGTTGTGCAACTGTATGGAGGGCCGGGTAGGGATGGCTGTGCCCCCCCAAACAGCCTGGCCCCCACCCCCTATCCGCCCCTCCCATTTCCCGCCCCCTGACTGCCCCCCCTCAGAACTCCCAACCCATCCAACCCCCCCTGCTCCTTGTCCCCTGACCACCTCCTCCCGGGACCCCTGCCCCCATCCAACCCCCCTGCTCCCTGTCCCCTGACTGCCCCGAACCCTATCCACACCCCCACCCCCTGACAGCCCCCCCGGACTCCCACCCCCTATCCAACCGCCCCCTCGTCCCCTGACCACCTCTGCTCCTCGTCCCCTGACCACCCCCTCCTGGGACCCCCTGCCCCTAACTGCCCCCCAGGATCCCACCCCCTTATCCAACCCCCCTGCTCTCTGTCCCCTGACTGTCCTCCCAACCCCATCCACATCCCTGCCCCCTGACAGGTCCCTCGGGACTCTCACTCCCAACCCTCCCTGTTCCCCATCCCCTGACTGCCCCCCTGAACCTCCGCCCCATCCAACCGCCCCCTCCTCCCTGACTGCCCTCCAGGATCACCCACTCCCTTATCCAACCCCCCCCCCCCGCTCCCCGCCTCCTTACCAGCAACAGGAGCTCGCAGCCACGACACCCGGCCAGAACCAGCTGCGCTCCCCATGCTGTCCAGCGAGAGCAGTGCGCCAGAGTGCAGCCCGCGCAGCAGCATGGCTGCAGGGGAGAGGGGACAGCGGGGGAGGGGCCAGGGACTAGGCTCCCCAGCTGGGAGTTCAGGGGCTGGGCAGGATGGGCCCATGGGCCGTAGTTTGCCCACGTCTGTGATAAATGAAGGGGGAAGAGGGTAGCTCCCTTTTATGGACACCCAGCCAGCCAGTTAGCTATAAAATCCCTCTTAGTAGCTTTACTTTACCTTAGTACTTGCTTTACCTGTAAAGGGTTAAAAGTCTCACTGCAATGCATAGGTAAAAGGAAGTGAGTGGGCACCTGACCAAAAGAGCCAATGGGAAGGCTAGAACTTTTTAAAGTTGAGAAAACACTTCCCCTTTGTCTGTCTGTGGTTGTTCTCTGGGGAAGAGGTGGATAGGGCAGCAACTATGCTGTAAAAAGCTTGGGTCAGGTATGAAAAATCAACCAATCATATCTAGAAACTACTCATTTGAAACCCCAGATATATAAGTAGATCAGGAAATGTCTAGGAAGATGCAATTAGTTTTATCTCTTTTATTTCTTTATGGCTTGTAGATTCCTCAGTTCTAACCCCAGGTGCTTTTGTTTTGCTTGTAACCTTTAAGTAGGACCTCAAGAGAGCTATTCTTGATGCTTAATCCTTGTATTTGCTCTTTTAAAATCTAGCAATAGCCTGAGTTTCCAGATGTATTTTCTTTCTCTTTTTTTTTTAAATAAAATTTACCTTTTTAAAAAAACAGATTGGAGTTCTGTGTCTTAAGAGCTTTGTGCACGTGTTTTTTTTTAATTAGCTGGTGGCAATATCTGATTTTTTTTCTCAGTTTTTCCCTGGTGGGGGGGGGTGTATGTGAAAGGCTTGAGGGTACCCCCCAGGAAGGAATTCCCAAGTGAGCCCTCCTGGTCTCTCAAAGGGTTCTGCACTTGAGTGGTGGCAGCATCTACTAATCCAAGGTCAGAGAAAAGCTGTAACCTTGGGAGTTTAATACAAGCCTGGAGGGGCAAGTATTAATTTTTAGAGTCCTTGCGGGCCCCCACCTTCTGCACTCAAAGTGCCAGAGTGGAGAATCAGCCTTGATAGATGTAGTGATAATTTTAAGTGCCTATCTACTCTATATTTCAAGAACTACCCTGGAGCCATTCATGTCTAGATTAGAGTTTAATCATTCCCAAAAAGAATCATCCTCTACGGGACAATACATTAGACTTTCTGGGGAAAAGAGGCAAATATATTAGACTGAGGTGGATTATATTTGCAAACTCACCGGAATGTACTTCAAACTTCAAAGCCTATGCACTGAACATTTTGTCTGGTTTATTTACATGTAAACATTTTCCCTGCCTGTTAAAAAGAGAAGTTGAATATTTAAAAAAACAAAAAACAGATCATACCTTGAGAATATAAAACACTAATGTAGCAGCAAAATAAAAATCCAACCGTAATCCAGGATTTCTAAAGCTGTGCTACAATCAGATCAAAACAATCCTCTGAAAATTGTTTAATATGTTCTCAGCCTACAAGAATCATATATGTTCTGCAGTTGTCCCAAAGTCAAATTTTCAGCTTTAAGATAGGTTTCCAAATAGGACTTCCTTGCTATGGAGAATTCTATCACAGGACCAGGTTTCTTGGGAGAGAAAGAAAGAGAAATGTCACCTAACTGTTGGTACTTAGGAGTAGGGCTGCTGGGTTTAATTCCTGGCACTATCACTGTGTAACATAGGCTATAAGGCTGGTTGAAATATTTTCAGCAACAAGTTTTTATTGAAAAATGGAGTTTCATTATTTTACTGAAAATAAGTGTTCAATTAAATGTTTAAATTTTTCGGAAAAAATTAAATGAAAGTTTTTTATTTCTTTTTAATTTTTCAAAAGTTTTGAAATTTGTTGTTTTAAAACAGTACTTTTTATTTTCCCCTCCTTTTTTCCACTGGGAGACACTGGGCAAAGGTTTTTTAAAGTGAGCAACATGAGGGGAAAAACATTCTCTCACGTTTTAAACTTTAAAAACTCTTTCTCTACTTTTCCATTGGGGAAAAGTGCAAGAAAGGGAAAAGCGGGGAGAAAGTGGAAAAAACTCAAAAGCTAAACAAAATTATTCAATATGAAACAAAAGTTTTCATCAGAAAATGGAGAGGGAATTAAAATTTTCAAACAAAATGAAAGCTGTTAATTTTAATTTTTAAACAATCAACCAGCTCTGTTAGGCAAGTCATTTAATTTCTCTGTTCTTCAATTGATCCTTCATGTGTATTATAATAACTACCTATTTCTCAGGGCTGTTGTGAGAATGTTTTAGACTAGAGCCAAATCCCGCAGTGAGCATGAATCATATGGATGCATTAGATAGTTCTTCATATCAGGACTGTTCATTTTGACTCCAGTAGTTCTCCAAACACTTATGTACAGTGGGACTACCTGTATGCATAATGTCAAGTATCAGGGGGTAGCCGTGTTAGTCTGTATCTACAAAAACAACAAGGAGTCTGGTGGCACCTTAAAGACTAACAGATTTATTTGGGCATAAGCTTTCGTGGGATGCATCTGAAGAAGTGAGGTTTTTACCCATGAAAGCTTATGCCCAAATAAATCTGTTAGTCTTTAAGGTGCCACCAGATTCCTTGTTGTGTATGCATAAGTTATTCAAGTGCATAAGTTTGTGCAGCACTGGGGCCTTAAACTTTGTCCATGCTATATAGTCAGTCTATCTTGATATATTTCCAGAACAACAATGCTTTATTCCTTGTATTATTGCTCTGGCCTCCTTTTTAATTGTATAGTCTTGTTTATTACTCACCATTGTTCATGTTTTCATAGCATATCTATTCAACTGTATATCTGAAACATTACATGTTGTTTTGCTGAAAACAATTACACTTTGTAGTGACTCTTTTTTTTCTTTGTTTGTTTTTATACTTTCCCAATGTCTTTAAAAAATGTCAAATAAAAACATGAGGGGAAAAAGAGACAGTTAAACAACATCCACATGGACAGTGACAAGTAGTCTCTAAAATCTAAACCAATTGTTTGACCGCAATGCAAAACATATGAAAAATAGTTGTAATATATAAAATGGTGATCACGCATATATTTTGGTGATTTAGTCTATACTGGGTAGGACGGGGCCCCAAGAATTGGAAGCTTAGACAAATGCATGTATTTGTATATTCATTTTGATTTATAATGACATTATTCTTAAAATCATCCACTAATTTTTGGTGCTTCTATTTTTGGGTGGCCAATCTGAAAGACATAGAGCCTGATTCTCCTGTGTGGTATAGAATGTCTCTCCGGGAAAACTGAATACCCTGAACTCCTACTGATTCACTAAGAATTGGGGGTGCCTTCCACTATGCCTATCAACATTCCATGGCCCAAATCTGGGGTGCGGTGTGTGAAAAAGAGCAAAAATTGAGGGGCACAAAAACTTCATGCAGAAAACTGAAAATGCTATAGGAGTCATTCTTGTGTTGTAAATAACCAGTTCTATAACCTCAGCTTCATTTCTGATGTCAAGAATTTTCACAAAAATAGAGAGGGGATCTCAGATTTGTGAAGCTCATAGATAACTTTAGGACTAAAATGAGTGACATCTCTGGAAATGATGGATATTTACAGAAGTATGCCTTCCTGGGGGCACTGACCTCAAGAAAACAGCAAATAGAATGGACAGATGATTAAAGTACAGGACGGGGATCAGGAGACCAGGGTTCATTCCTAGCTCTGCTACAGACAGGTCCTTTGTTATGCCATTGACACAGGCCAATGTTATGTTATGCCTTTGTTATGCCAATTTCCTCTGAAATAAGTCCATGCACTGCTTCCATGCCAAATTTCAGATTTCAAACCTCAGTTGTTTCAGCTGTTCAAAGAGAGGTCTGCAAAAAAATGTATATACCGCTTAATGTGCTGTGGTTTTCACAGATTCACAGATTCACAGATTCTAGGACTGGAAGGGACCTCAAGAGGTCATCGAGTCCAGTCCCCTGCCCTTGTGGCAGGACCAAATACTGTCTAGACCAGGGGTCAGCAACGCCTGGCACGCGGCTCGCCAGGCAAGCACCCTGGCGAGCCAGGCCAGTCCATCCATCTGCCGACGCAGCAGGCTCGGCCGACCGCGGCCACCACTCGCCGCGGTTCGCCGTCCCAGGCCAATGGGGGTGGCGGGAAGCCGCGGCCAGCACATCCCTCGCCCGCACTGCTTCTCGCCGTCCCCATTGGCCCAGGACGGCAAACCGCGGCGAGCGGGGGCCACGATCGGCCGAACCCGCCGCGCCAGCAGGCAAACAAACTGGCCAAGCCCGCCAGGGCGCCCACCAGACGAGCCGCGTGCCAAACGCTGCCGACCCCTGGTCTAGACCATCCCTGATAGACATTTATCTAACCTACTCTTAAATATTTCCAGAGATGGAGATTCCACAACCTCCCTAGGCAATTTATTCCAGTGTTTAACCACCCTGACAGTTAGGAACTTTTTCCTAATGTCCAACCTAAACCTCCCTTGCTGCAGTTTAAGCCCATTGCTTCTTGTTCTATCCTTAGAGGTTAAGGTGAACAAGTTTTCTCCCTCCTCCTTATGACACCCTTTTAGATACCTGAAAACTGCTATCATGTCCCCTCTCAGTCTTCTCTTTTCCAAACTAAACAAACCCAATTCTTTCAGCCTTCCTTCATAGGTCATGTTCTCAAGACCTTTAATCATTCCTGTTGCTCTTCTCTGGACCCTCTCCAGTTTCTCCACATCTTTCTTGAAATGCAGTGCCCAGAATTGGACACAATACTCCAGTTGAGGCCTAACCAGCGCAGAGTAAAGCGGAAGAATGACTTCTCGTGTCTTGCTCACAACACACCTGTTAATGCATCCCAGAATCATGTTTGCTTTTTTTGCAACAGCATCACACAGTTGACTCATATTTAGCTTGTGGTCCACTATAACCCCTAGATCCCTTTCTGCCATACTCCTTCCTAGACAGTCTCTTCCCATTCTGTATTTGTGAAACTGATTGTTCCTTCCTAAGTGGAGCACTTTGCATTTGTTTTTGTTAAACTTCATCCTGTTCACCTCAGATCATTTCTCCAGATCATTTTGAATTATGACCCTATCCTCCAAAGCAGTTGCAATCCCTCCCAGTCTATAGTGTTCAGAAATTTAGACTTTCAATTTGAGGAATACTGAGTTATGGTATTAAACTACCTCTGAAAAGAAATGTGGCACACTTATTCATTAAGGACCCCCATTCAACACCAACCGAAGTTAATGGAAAGACCTGGATCATGCGGTTTGTCTCAGTGCTTAAAATAATGGTGCATACAAGTAACTTCACCTACATGAGTACATAGTCCAATTAAAGTTAAAAATATATAAAGTGAGTAAAATTATGCTGATACATGGACCTACAGGACTGGGGCCTCAGTATGTAAGAACAACCATGCTGGGTCAGACCAACGACAGTGGCCAATGCCAGGTGCCCCAGAGGGAATGAACAGAACAGGTAATCGTCAAGCGATCCATTCCCTGTCACTCATTCCCAGCTTCTGGCAAACAGAGGCTAGGGACACCATCCCTACCCAGCCTGACTAATAGCAACTGATGGACTTACTCTCCATGAACTTATCTAGTTCTTTTTTGAACCCTATTATAGTCTTGGCCTTCACAATATCCTCTGGCAAAGAGTTCCACAGTTGACTGTGCGTTGTGTGAAGAAATACTTCCTTTTGTTTGTTTTAAACCTACTGCCTATTAATTGGAGAATTGGTTGGAGACTGGTGTGGAGCAATCCAGCATTCACAGAGGTAGTCCTAACCCACTATTCATTAGTGCTGACCAGGCAAGTTATTAAAGCTTGTTTCTACAAATGGGCCTAATACTTTGCTTTTACTGGGTGCTTTTCATTTGTAGATCATGCAGCGCTTGACAAAGGTGGACATAAATGAGTAGCTTCTACTTAACAGAAAGCATTGACTGAGCAGAGTCTTGAATCCATTTTTCTGAGAGGCAATGAAGTCTCGTGGACATTGACATCGGAAATCTAGGTTCCATTTCCCAGATCTGTCTCCAGCTGATTATGTGACTTTGGACAAATCATTTATTCTATGGTTTTAAAAAGTATCCCCTGATTTTGGATGCCCGGATTGAGTCATCTCTTCCACAGTTTCAATATGTGATTTTTAAAGGTCGGTAACTGTTAAATCAAACCCATTTTTTCTGGAACTAGGAAAGATGCTGCTTCTCAATAAGGGCTATTTCCATGACATGTTTCAGTTTTCAACCCCAAGTTGCTACAGCTGTAGGGCCACATGACGAAAGGGTCACAAGAATGTAATGTCTTAAAAGAAAGGTAAACCTTTTTCTACTCTCCTCGTATTCAAAAATGGCCCAACCATTTTTAATCAAACTTTGAAAAAACAAAATTCACATTCAGGCAGGGACAAAGCCTGAAAATTTTCAGCCCAAAACATTTCAGAAAGTCATAAGCAAGTGAAAACAGGGGGTTCTTATGGAAATCATTATGCAGTCTTAACTACAGAAGATCATGACAAACACTCACTAATTCAATATTTCTTTCAACCTCTGGTTTATGAATGTTTGTGAGGCCATCATTTGAGTTGAAATAATTAAAACACTAGTGCATCTAAAGTTCATTAAATGCAGATACAGTCTGTAACAATTTCTTACTGTGCATGGTATTTCCAAACAGATGTTTTATTTTACTTTTACAAAATCATGCTGTGTAATCTTGTGACACAATCTACAGTTTGAAATAAAAGGATTTGGCTCTGATACACATATAGATATAAGTATATTTAATATTTCTGTTCTTCATGTGCATAGCATGTCAGTGTAAAAACACACGAAAATATAATCTAACCAGCATTATAAACTCAAACAAAACAAAACTAGGTATTCTTCAGCTGTAACCATTTACCCTGTGTCCTTCGTCAGCAGATAAATATGTCTCTATAAATATCCTTATCAAACTTTACTTGCCAGCACATCTCGAAAAGCTTTCATTGTTATCATATCGCTAAGAGCATTACATCATTGTGTCAATTTGATGAAACAGTTTTTTACTACTTTTTTAATTACATGTTTATTTCTTTTTAATTTTCTCTGTTCTGTCCAGCTACTTTAGACTAATCCATGGCTAATCCATGGCTTTGGCAAGTTCAGCCACAAGTCACTGGACAAAATGCAGGAATTACTGGGATAGAATTATATGGCCTGGTTATGCAAGAGGTCAGGCTAGATCATGGGTTTTCAGTCTGGAATCATGACCACACTTCATTCTTTATGAATGAACAGTGGAAGGGGTCCCCCCCCCCCCCAAAAAATGTGTTTTTGTAACATGGGGTGATGGTATGAAAAAGATTGAGAACCACTAGACTAGATTATCACAAGGGCCTTCTGGTCTTAAAATCTATTAATCTACGTATTTTAAAATGCAGCTTCGAACCCTCGAGTATGATGGAGCTTCTCTGCACTCCTCCAAGGATCTCATCCAAAGCTCACTGAAGTCAATGGCAAGATGCCTACCGCCTTCAATGGGCTTTGGATCAGGCCCCAGTGAGCTGTTCTGTCCCCCCGGAGGATACACCACCTCTGCAGGTGGCTGGCTGAAACCCTGAAGAATGAGCCCATAGGCACACAAGATGTAAACTGGAAGTGAGACCCAGGTCTGCTAAGTCCTAACCTCCTCTAACACAAGCAACCCCATCATACAATCGCACACATAGATTTGTCCAGCTCTCTCATGAAACTAAGTAAGTTGTTTGCCCCCACAACTCCTATTGGGAAGTTGTTCAAGAACCTCATCTATCTGATGGTTAGAACCCTTCTTGTAATTTCCAGTCTGAATTTGTTCATGACCAGATTATATCCATTTTTTCTTGTGCTAACATTGTCCTTTATCTTAAATAGCTCTTCACCCTTCCTGGTGTTTATCCCCTAATGTATTTATAGACAGCAATCATATCATATCCCCTCTCAGCCTTCTTTTTTGCTAGCCTAAACAAACAAAGTCTCCCCTCATAAAATAGACTCTTCATTCCCCTGATCATCCTAGTAGCTCGTCTCTGCAGCTGCTCCAGATTAAATTCATCTTTCTGGAACCTCTTCTTGTTGCAGATAAAATCAAGAATATTTCTTTGCTGTTCCAATAAATTATACCAGCTCAAAAGTTTCTACAACAGCTTCAGACAGAAAATAAATCTCCCTTTTTTGTGTTTGTTATCCCATTATTTTACCTCCAAAATGTTACTTTCATTTGATGTAATTTTAACTCCTACATAAGTAATACCTTTCAGCTGAGGTTCTGAAAGTGTTTTATAAAAGTTAAGCCCCCCGTGAGGTTTTATGCCTCCATTATACTGATTAAACTCAGGCCTAGCAGGATTAAGGGAGTCACCCAAAGTTATACCAGCTGATGATGAAGCTGGTAGTGGAAACTGGGAGTCCCAAGTCTCAGCTGTTTGATGTGACCATTAGATTGTATTGATGTGGGAAAGACAGACATCTTGGACTCTCACAAGAAAATGCTCCAGACCAAAGTAATCACTGGCATAAGGGGGTGTAACTCCACTGAAGTGAAGCCAGGGGTGAATTGGGCAGCTCATCTTCAAAGAAATAGAATTTAATGTATTCTTTGCATTTTGCCTTCAAGAATATTAACCATATGCTGGTGAGGATGGGAGTCCAGGCATATTTATGCGATGCAAGTTTCAATATGCAAATTTACCTATTTCTCACCATTTATTTAAGTTGTTTGCATTCATATTCATAAAGAGCCACCAGATGGTTTTTTACCAGCTATGGACACAATCCTGCTTCTATTGAAGCCAATGGAATGGTAAAACTCCTATTGACTACAATAAAACAGGATTGGACCATAAACCTGGAAGAAACCTTAATCAATTTAATTAATGAAAGAGGTGTGCATGGAACCTGAAGGAGTGAGTAAAGGAAGTAAGAAGTGAGTTTATCATCCATACCTGACCTGACAGGAGAATTATGACCATTTGTTTAAGAATTGCGCACCTCCATTCCTGAGACATGAGCTACCATGGATGGCACATCCTAAATCATATGCAGTACTTACACAGAGTATACTTCATAAATGAATAAGAATTGCATGGCTATAAAGAATCCAATCCTACATTCTTTGGGCACCCAGAACCTGCACTGAAGACAGGATTTGGGGAGCACGAGGATAGTAACAAACTCAGTTCCTGTAAACAGAAAAAGAAGAATGATGATATATTGGTAATGTGTGACCACCGGGGCGACTATGTTTTTTGCCACCCCAAGCACGGCAGTCAGGTGGCTTTCGGCAGCGCACCTGCGGGCGGTCCCCTGGTCACACCGATTCGGCGGCATGCCTGCGGGAGGTCCGACGGTCCCGCGCCTTCGGCGTCCCCACCGCCGAATTGCCGCCGAAACCGGGGGACCTCCCGCAGGCATGCCGCTGAAGGCAGCCTGACTGCCACCCTCACAGGGACTGGCAAACTGCCCCCCGCGGCTTGCCACCCCAGGCACGTGCTTGCTGCGCTGGTGCCTGGAGCCGCCGCTGGTGACCACAGAAGCATGCAAACTGCTAGCATGCATTTTTTAGAGTTCTTGATTTCAAGAGAGAAAGAATAAATTCTATGTTTTGTCAAAATATGTAAGTGTTTTATATCCTCCAGTCATATTGCAAAATACTAGGAATACAGCATAGTTAGAGTAAGAGGGTCAGCGTTCATGTTACCGCAGAACTACAAAAACAATCCAACACTGTTAACTCTGACACTCTGACACCACTCCTTCCAAATCTGTAAGAGTAAATAAAATAAAATGGCCCATTTCATAATGTGAAAACAATCAGCAGTCTGCATCTTCTTTTCATTGACAATAGTGGAAACCTATATGGAACTCTATTTTGGTAGATAAAAATATTGCACAAAGTCAGCCACATGTTCTTGTGGTTCTAAGACTTTCTGTGTAGACTCCTTAGTTGAGACAAATTACTACCAAATGTACTTGTTCTTTATCAAACATATTGAGAAAAGGTTTCCTAACAACGCAATAGGCTGCAATGGATATTTTTAGTAACATGATAGTTTTCAGATCACCCATGCATCTGCCAGTGATAAGCCACACACAAGAATGGCTATAATTGTAGCTGCTGAGAGTATCCAAACAAATATTTGTCTAGGCTCTGTGTGTGTGCGTGTTTGATAGAGAAAAGAGCGGTAAAAAGGTCAATGTTACTTTGAGGTCCCATGTGTGATACGTGTCCTTGATCAATTATTTCTCTATTTTTTTTCTATTAGTCTTTCCAGAGTAAAGTATCACACACACACTTTAGGGAATCCATACAATACTATGGAAGTGCTAATAGATCATTTGTGCCCAGATGCTTTGGTAACCATAAAGGGCCATATGTTCCCCACCACTGCAGATCATAAAGGGTAGCAAAGAGAGGTGGAAATTGAGCCAGAGATCGGAATGGAGAGGTTAGGCCATTAAAATCTCCCATGGGGCAACTGCGTCACCACAGAATCGATGCATGATTCAGAATACACATGTTTTGGATAGAGGGCAGCTAGCCAGAAGAGGGTAAACTGTGGAGCACCCACTCTGAGTTGCATGCTCCTATGCAAACTTTCTCTCATCTACACAACAAAATGCTGTGTAAATTTTTGCTTCCAGTGGGTGGTTTCCACTCCCACTGTCAGAGGGAAAGGTAATTCACTACCATGACAGAGGAACCTGTAGCAGTAGAGCCATCCAGCTGTCCATGCTCCTGCGTGTGGTGAGGCCAGGAGGGCACATAGAGGGACTACCTTTTCATGGGGATGACCCAAAACCTGGGATTTCTCATGGATCCTTAAACTTCATGAAGCTGGCAGGTCACGTCCCTTATACTTTCTACCTCACCATTAATCCTTCCCACAACAGACGAAAAAGTAGAACAGCTTTCTTCATATATTGTACTCTATGTATTTTAATGTACGTGTGAATGTAAGGTTGTCCCTTCTATCCAAAAATTTGCATCAGGGGAAGACGTGGGGCCTAATTCTCCATGCACCTGCCACACAACATAAAAGGCCATATAGCAGGCTGAACTGGGTCCCAGGGAATATCTGGTGGTCTAGGGGGTTTCCCTGCTTGGCACAGTGGCCATGAAACAACTCTACGTCACCACTGAGAAGCCCCCATTGTAGGGATATATTGCAGGCAAAGAGGTGGAGGGAGAGGTCATGGCCAGAGTGCGTTGTGATCCAGCTATTCTCAACTGTCAGAGTACGTTTTGTGGGGAGTGTGAATTAAACTGAGCCTGATGCTTTATGAGAGACAGGGTGGGTGAGGTAATATCTTTTATTGGACCGACTTCTGTTGGTGAGGAGACAAGGATGGGGGCTTACCCAGAGCTCTTCCTCAAGTCTGGGAAATGTACTCAGTGTGTCACAGCTAAATATAAGGTGGAACAGATTGTTTAACATAAGTTGTTAACACATATTTCAAGGGAACATTCAAGGTGAAGTGGGCCATTAACACCTTTCTAGTCACGGGGTGGGGAGGGGAGAGGAGAAAACAAAATCTGGGGTGGGGGAGAGTGGGTTATAGATTGTTGCAATAATTCATACACCCAATGTGTCTATTCAGTTCATGATGTTTAGTGTCTAACATAGTTATGAATTTAAGCCTCCAGGCCTGCCTTTTGAAGGTGTTGTGCAGGTTTACTTTGAAGATGTGAACTGACAGGTCAGCTATAGAATGATTGCTTTGTGATAGGTGATAGGGTACTTTTGTCTTTTATCATTTTTCTGTGTGAGTTCATCTGAGAGCATAGTGATTCTGTCATTTCATCCAAATAGTTGTTATTGGGGCATTGAGTGCACTGGGTGAGGTACACCACATTTTGTGATAGGCATATGTAGGACCCGTGTATCTTGTAAGATGTGTTGTGGGGTATGTTGATCATTGTAGCAGTGGAAATATGTCTGCAGGTTTGTCTGTGGGTCTGGTGCGGCTTTGAGATGTTATGTCTTGGTCTGTGAGGAGCTTACTTCTGATGATGAGCTTGGAGAGGTGGGGGGTTGTTTGATGGCCAAAAGAGGGGGTTCAGGAAGGATTTCATTCAGGGTCTAGTCTGCATCAAGTCTTGGTTGTAATTATTTAATGATACCCCATATGAGTTCTAGTATGGGGTAGTAGGTGACAATGTGCAGTCAGAAAGGATTTTATTTCTGTATTGAAACAGGTTTTCTTGGGGTATTCAGGTGTCCCATTCCATGATGCAATCTACTTCTCTGGTGGAGTATCCTTGCTTGGTGAAGGCAGTTTTAAGTGTGTTACGGTATGTATCCTGGACTTTCTTCTCCGAGCACATTCTGTGGTATCTGAGTGCCTGGCTGTAGACATAGGCACCAACCCCATGGGTGCTCAGGGCTGGAGCACCCACGGGGAAAAATTGGTGGGTGCTCTGCACCCACTGGCAGCCAAGCTCCCCTCTGTCCAGAGGATGAAAATATAATCTATGTCTCTCAAGTATATCATTGATTTTGTAGTGATTTGTCCAGAAATTCTTCCTCAAGGTGGCCCAGGAAGAGATTGGCATATTGGGGAGCCATCCTAGTACCCATGGCTGTTCCCATAGTTTGGACAGTGTTTGTTGTTGAATGTAAAATTGTTATGGGTGAGGATGAAAGGGATGAGTTTGGGTTGGCTCTCTGGGGATTGTCCATTGTCTTGTAGATATCTGAGGAAGGCAGCAATGCCATCATTGTGAGGGATGTTGGGTGTAGGGAAGTGACATTCATGGGGGGAAGGATGGTGTTCTGAGGAAGGATTTTCTGGGACTAACAGGCTACAATAACACTGCAGACAATACCTGAGGTTTTATGTCAGGGACCAGACAGGTCCCCAGACCACCCTGAATTCAGGAAGCACAGAAGTAACTTGAAACCACCTTTGCTGCTCCTGCAACCACCTGTTCTTGTACCAAGCATAGGAATAGAGAGAGAGATAAGCAAGACCTGGCCCCTAGGATTAAGCTGGCCATTTTTCTTTTCTGTGCTTACATTTATGTTCTTGGGGCTGAGCGGGGGCAGCACGCAGAGATGCCTGGCCATGCCTCCACCTTGGAGAAGCAGGGACATGTCGCCGTTTGCGGGGAACCACCCGAGATGAGTACCACCCAGAGCCAGCACCCCAAGCCCCCTCCCACACCCCAATGCCCTGCCCCGAGCCCCCTCCCACACCCAAACTTCCTCCCAGACCCCATGCCATGCACCCCCTTCCGCATTCCAATCCCCAGCCCTGAGCCCCCTCCCACACCCAAACTCCCTCCCGCTTAGTTAATTGGAATTTTTTACTTACTGGCACCCCCCCATTCCTACAACATGCCGGATAACAAAGCTTTTACTGTAATGCCTTTTTATGTGTGGGTGCACTCCCTCTTACAGGTCAGGGCAACTGCATCTGTTTTTCCCCTCAGTGGTTCAGCAAAGGTACCCACTCCCAGGCTTCCAGCTCCTCAACTGTTGCCTCTCTTGGGTGAAGACCTGTGTCTCACTCCTTGACCAGTGTATGTCCAGGCTGCCAAGGATGTTTTCTTTTTCTGAAATAGATGATGTGGTGTTTAGCCATGATTTCCTTATGGGAAAATATTTGAGAAAATTGATTTGTGCATGAACATGCAATGGTAGAAAACACCTACAGCTTCTTGTCTACAAAAGGGACCCACAGGAGGCCAACACAGCCCTACAACTGGGCTGGGATGTGCTGATTCAGCACTTTCTTACTGCAGACTCCACTGCAGGGTCTGCTTCAGAGATCCCCTGATGGAATGTAGCCCTCTTCTGGCTAACTCCTGGGGAGAGTGGAAGTAACGCTCCTTGCATCTAAGGAGTCGCTCTTTTCTATAGCACAAGGGGTCTTGCTGACATAAGAAGGTTCAAATTGCCACGCGCTGTGCAAAATAATGTGCTGCAGAGTTTGACCAACCAGAAGAAAGATAATGAGCAGAGCTGCATGGAGGATGGAAATTTGGCTTTGTGAAGCATTTTGAGATTTTGACATTTGTTTTCATTCTGTTTCAGAATGACACCCAAAAATTTAAAAGTTCTCCACTAGAGAATTTTTGTAAATCATTTTGGGTCAATTGAAATGTTTTGGTGCAACAAAATCAAAATGTTTCAATTTTTACTTTTTTACGCAAAAATGGAGTATAATATATAATAGAGAAAATGTACATATTTTGAAACAAAAAGTCATTTCTAAACAGAAAACCTAAATGTTTCATTCCAAAAATGTTGAAATGTTTTGACATAGTCAGAACTTTTTCCCCTCATTTTTTTCCTAAACATTTTGGTGAAATTGACATGATTTCAAAAAGTGTTTCAATGTTGACAGAACAGCATTTTCTGCTGGAAAATGGTTTCATCCATTTTTTTCCAACCAGGTATAAAAATAAGTAATATCGACCACAAACACTCTGCTAGGGACAGGTGAACAAGTGTACATCAGAGTTCTTGGAAGTTTGGTAACTGACAGATGGTAGGAATGATGGTCCAATGGTTAGGGGCACTAGTCTAGGACTTCAGAGACTTCTGTTCATTTCTCTGTTGTGCTAAAGACTTCCTTTGTCAAGTCGCTTAGGGTTTGTAAGCTCATGTAGACATACCAAAGTTAGTTTCATGCCAGCTAGTACACAATACTGTGGACTGTACAAACCCACCCAGAACCCTGGGTAATTACTCGGTCAGCTTGCCTGCTGCGTGGTAACTGAGCTAGATAGATTAAAGCTAGCTTGCGTGTGTCTACATCAAGAGCACCCTGTGATTACAGTGTAGACATACACTTAGGGCTTGTCTTCATGGGCAACACTGCAAGGGAGAAGCTCTCCTGTCAGCATAGTTAATCCACCTCCCTGAGAGGCAGGAGCTATGTTGACGGGAGAAGCTCTCCCATCGACATAGCGCTGTCTACACTGGGTGGAAGGTGGATTTTTCACACCCCCGAGCAACATAATTATACCAATTTAAGTGTGTAGTGTAGACCTGGCCTTAGTCTTGCTGTTCCTCAGGTCTGTACTTTCCTACCTCACAGAGATGGTGTGAGGATAAATGTGTTAAAGACTCTGAGGTGCTCAGAAATGGTAGTGACTTGGATGGTGAACCATAGTCCTTGAAATAGGATATTTGGTTCATGGACTTGCATATGTGTGCAGACAAAACAAGCTACACTAAAAAAATACCCAGACACTGTGTCACTGATTTTTCCTTCAACGGGAAAACAACCTATAAGGCCTGCTACTGCTCACCAGATGGATGACAATACTATGTCCAGTTGAAATTGCAGAGGGATTTATGCTGATGGAATGTCCTGGAATGGAACTTGGCTAGGACAACAGCTTGAGTGTGAACAGCGCTGCATATGTGTTTAAATTGTTCCAGAAGCTTTCTTTGTCTTCAGTAATGGAAACAGCCATTTCTCCAGTTGCATAATTCTGCAGAAATATAAGTTATATGCACAGCAGTTTTTCCCAGACTGAGACCCATTTTCAATTTTTGCTTTGTATTTTTGGTCACAACATCAGAAAACCAATGTAAAACCAGTAGAAGATGATGGAACCAATACCTTTATAGGCATTTTTACCACACTCGTCTTCATAATATTTGACTACCATAAATGAATAAATGAATTAATGAATATATGAAATCAGCGGTAACATTGGAGATGGTTAAAATGACTGCTGCACATAATGGATTAGAAGATACTTTTGGTCTCAGTTTTCCTTGCTTCCAGCTTATTGCTGTTAGCACACAACACGCACCATCTGATCCACCTGGCATTCCTAACAACCTCAAGTAGGGCCTGATCCAGCTCTCATTGCAGTCAATGGAAAGACCTCCATTGAGTTCACTAGGAGCTGAATCAGAGCTTTAGAGCTTTACTTGCAGTGGCAGTACCCTGCAAATTGTCAGGGCCCAAGGTTAAGTGATTTCAAACAAAGAGGTTTCACTTCAACTCTGAACAACCATAGGAACATTTTAAATACACCTCTACCCCGATATAACGCAACCCGATATAACACGAATTTGGATATAATGCGGTAAAACAGCGCTCTGGAGGGACGGGGCTGCGTGCTCCGGCGGATCAGAGCAAGTTTGATATAACGCGGTTTCACCTATAACGCAGTAAGATTTTTTGGCTTCCGAGGACAGCATTATATCAGGGTAGAGGTGTACTAGAAACAAATGAAGATGTGGGGGAGAGGGAGCTTTTGGCTTTGGTTTGGTTTTTTGGCCAGGATTGTTTTTTAATTCTGCAGGAGTCTTCTCTTTTCCTCTTATTGATTTATAGTCTTTCTTCCTTCTCATTTTCATAGTCCCAAGACCCCTGCAAGGTCTGAAAAACTATTTTCCAACACTGCTTCTCACTCTCTCCTCCAGCAGGAGAAGCTGGGATGTGATTGTCCAATGGTAAAAATCAGAACTTGCATCCTAACCTTGGTTGAATCTATATTTTCCATACCTGGTGATTTGTGTACCAAAATTGTTGCTAAGTAGCAGTGTTTCAGAGTGTGTGTGTACTGTGGCTTACAAAACTTAAAGCTCAATGTTAAATCATGCTTTTTCAGAATAGTGGTTAACAAGCAAAGGGGAGCAAGAATAGCTCATGTGGTCACCTGTACCACCTCACAGACCCAGGACACAGTCAGTAAGATCCGTAAGCAGGAAAAGATAGTATTAACTTGTGTGGTATATTTGGTGACTTAAAACTCAGCTAAGGCCAGATTTTGCTCTTATTAAAATAATCATAAAACTCCATTGAATTCACTGGGTGCAAAATCAAGTCCCTAGTGGGTTTGCAAATAGCTGAAAGAGAAACAGTGGTAATAGAAATATTTTGTGTAGGTTTGTGCACCTGACAGCTAGAGAATGTTACCCAAGGGTTTGTCAGTCACTTTTGGCTGAGAAACCCTGCTACACTGTAGATACACTGTAGCTTTTCAGCCACATTTGTATGGAGAACTAAAGCAATTGTACTTGTTCTACACTGTAAAACTGTGTAATTTCCCCCTCAAATAGCCAAAGCAAGATGTAATACAATGCATTTTTCTATGTATCAGACAGAACCTAGACTTGTTTTGAGCATTCTAAATAGAATTAAACAAATCGTAGGAAAACTTTTCCATAAATATTCATTCAAATTCAAAACAATTTCAATTTGACTGTGTTCACAACTCTTTTGTGTTCACTTTCTGCAAACATTTGAGTGCTGAAGTTTGATTCACAAAAATCCTAGTGCAAAGTGAATTTAAGGGTGAATGTTCAGCTAAAGCCTGATCCAAAACCCACTGAAGTCAAAGGAAAGACTCATGCCGATTTTAATGGGCTTTGGATCAGGCCCATAGTCATTAAAAGCCAACTTGGAATGATATATTTAATTGTAAGATTTGTAATTCAACTGTGTTGTTTAGTCACCTAAAGAATCCAATCAGAAAACACAGTGTAAGTTTTAGATACTCATTATGAATTCTTTATGAATAATCTGCAGATTAAGAATTATTAACTGAAAAAATTCAAAACTAATTTCAAGTAATGAATAAATTCAAGAATTTGACAATCTTTTCATGGCCAATTCACAAACAGAAATATTATAGATAAATTATTTGTCAGAAACTATTGGCTCAGGTCTCCTTCTAATAAATCTTGCTCTTTTCAAACTACATTTGTTATTCAAAACAGTATTTTTCTTTAAAAAAAATGTAATTAGCCATTAGCAGATCATAGTACAGTATATGGCATTGGCAGAGCATTACTGAGCTCAAGACTAATGTCCTATCCTTCCCAAAAAAACTACAGTGTCTATATTCTCCCAATCTTCCTTTCTCTTCCAATATGTTTTTTTTTAAATACCCCTCATGGTGAGATTGGCATTGGCTGCCAGCCAGCTAGCCTGAACTTTAGCTTGACAAGTGTGATGCTGATATGCTTAGTTCTTTGAAGAGTCACACTACAAGTCCAATCAGTTGGCTTTTTCCTCACCTTAATTCTTTTGCACACAGAGCTCCAGCCCTAAAATGCATCCCCTGCAAAATTATTATTCAAAATGGCTGCTGGCATACTCAAACTTCAGCTGACCTCCTTACTTCCTTTTTTAAATGTTTCTGATCCCATGCTATTTATAAGAAACACAACCAAGAGCTGGATTTCAAGAAGATTACATTACATATGTGTTTAGGCATATATCCTGCATCAGGGAACCAGAAACCGGACAATGGGAGCTGCAGGGGTGGTGCTTGCAGGTGTGGGCAGCGCATGGAGATTCACTGCTCCCCTATCACCAAGGGACACACAGAGACATGCCAGCAGCTGCCGGCCGCAGCCGCTTCCAGGAGTGGCATGGGGCCACGGCATGCAGGCCTGTTGTGCCGCCGGCCGGGAATCACCTGTGGTAAGCGCCTCCCAGCCAGAGCCTGCACCTCACACCTCCTCCCGCACCCCAACTGCCTGTCTCAGGCCAGAGCCCCCTCCTGCACCAAACTCCCTCCCAGACCCTGCATCACACATAAAAGACAAAATACAATCTGTGTTGTTTTTGGAAAGTTCTGTAATGTCTAAGCTCATTAGGTACTGATTTCATTTTATTTCATTACCACATCTGAAACTGCATTGATAGTAAATCACAAATGGAGCCTAATTCACAGAGTTGTTCAATGCAGTAATAAAGCCATTGCTGTTCCTTTTAAATTTTTTACATAAGTACACATGACCTCCGTGGCAGTATCATTAATAACTAATTCCCAGAAGACACTGTTAACTTACTGGGTGAACTGGTTACCTACTGATGATTTTATCTATTCACTAGTTTTCATTTGATTTTTAAGTGGGTATAGCTTGATTGAATCTTCTCATTGGGGGAATTTTATCTGTTACACTCCATGATTGCTAGTCCTTCACTTCTGTTGTAATGACTGAGTCAAGTCTATCTTTCACATTCCAGCCCCAGGATGTTTTGTCTTGTGACTTATTGCTTCTTTAAGATGTGGTAATATGCTGGATGAGACAAGGCAGCAACAGTAAGGAGCCTCATTGGGCTCTGAAGTGACATGCATTCATTAAGTGGCAGGAGTAGGTAATTTATACTAGCAGAGCCTTCTCCCACACACTGCATTCTACCACAATCTGTATCTGTGCCAAAGGTGTATGACTCTTACAATATGGCTTACTCCTAACCTGTGCAACCTGTCCTTAATAATCTTGTCACCATGTTCGACAGTTGTACATTGTGTTTTATGCACACCGTCCTTCTTTTGTACTTATACTATCTCTTTGTCCGCAGTGCAGTACCTCGTTGCTCAGAAGGACAGTCCTATCCTATCTCCTAGAACTGGAAGGGACCTTGAAAGGTCATCGAGTCCAGCCCCCTGCCTTCACTAGCAGGACCAAGTACTGATTTTGCCCCAGATCCCTAAGTGGCCCCCTTAAGGATTGAACTCACAACCCTGGGTTTAGCAGGTCATTGTTGGGGTTACACCTGCTCTGTTGGGTGTCGGGTCCTCAGAAACCATAAATGAAGATGATTTTACTATATTTAAATAAACATTGCCTTTTCATTGTTTATTTGATCCTTCCTCACTCACTGAAGTTATCCATTAAATCAATCACAAATCTACAGAGGAAAGAGAACTATTGGTACCTCTTCCTACCAAGGTAGGATTGTTGCTAGCAGTAGTAGTATGTCCACCATTTCCCCAATCAAACAGATAGCACCTTCAGAAAAGTTTTCTGGATATTCACCCTAATTTTCTTCTTTCTTCATTTAATTCCAGTATTTCTAGTTACTCTGTGGTCTGTTCTGTTATCCTGAATTGTTTCTCTCCTCGTTTACAGTCTTTAAATATTTGCAGACTTCTGTCCCTCCTCACTTATTGTTTTGGCAAACTACACATATTTAGTTCTTTTTGTCTTTCCTCATAAGGTAGCATGGTGTAAAGCAGGGTTTCCAAACACATTCATAGTGTGTACTGCAACATAAATGAGATATCAGGCCAAAAATTCTCTCTTTTCCCCTACAGGATTGTGAAGCATCCCTTTGTGGCTACTACAACAATTAATTGAATGTTGAAAAGTTACACTGGGTACATATTTGTATATTTTTAACTGTCTTTAATGTGAGAAGCATGTTCGCCTGTTTAAAAACAAACAAAAACAAGTGTTGCTCTTCATTTTATCTCACTTAGCAGGCACTATGGAGGACAGCCAACACCATCTGATCAGTACATCTCCAGTAAGTGCTCTGCAAACCACGGTCCACAGTTTGGGAAACACTTGTGTAAAGGAATGAGCAAGGATTGAGAATCAGAAACTCCTGAGTTCTAATCTTGACTCTCTGTTAGGGTCTGCCTCAGTTCCCCACCCCGCATGCTAGAAATGGGCATATTAATACTTATACATATCTCATGAGGGTCTTGGAAGGATTAGCTAATTAATTTCTGTACATCCCTTTGAATATATCAAGTACTATGAAAGTGCTAATTGTTACTTAGTTCATCTATACAGAACTCTAACTAGTTATGTTGCTCTCCCCAGAACTCTCTCCAATTTGTCACACATTACTGGCAATGAGGTGCAGGAACTGAACACAAGGAAAAATGAAAAGAGGAAGTTTCTGGCCAGTGGCTATTACAAAATAAGGCCCTGGATCCTGAAAACATGCATGTACTTAGCCTTAAGCCCCTGAGTAGTTCCACTGATTTCACATGCATAAAGTTAAGCACATGCATAAGTGTTTGCATGACTGGGGCCTAAAGCTAGACTCAAAGCAAAACTAATCAACAACAGACATGGAGGAATGCAAACAGCAGAATGGAACTCCAAAGAAGGGAGCTTAGACGTTTCTTTTTAGTTAAAAGACGCCTAATTTACACTGGGATTTCTAACAGTTCCCTCATGTGTATGTTGCCTAAGGCCTTTCAGGCAAAAGTATATACTTTGTTTTTTTATTTTAATCAATTTATGTCTTAGACACCCTTGCAGTTCAGACCTATCTGTATTTTTATACCTGTCTGAAAATGTTATTTATATACAGTAAAGTGAAACACTGCTGGCAAGACTCATTCCTTTCCAGTACAGCTGGTCGAACAGTATTTGCCAATAGTTTGGCTGATTTTGATTTTCCCAGCCAACTGATGAATAACTATTCCCGGTTGTTTTTCTAACTTTACAGATGGTTAGATCCCATTTGCCCCACACATTATTTACAAATACAATGTTATTTGTAACTGGCGAATAATTTCCCCTACTATTTCCCATAGTGGTTCCAGGGGTGCAGGAACAATTTGTATAGTGGGCATGCTGAGAGCCATTGAACCAAACTGCAAACCCTGTATATGATGGAACTGCTTCAAGCCAGGGGGTGCGGCAGCACCCGAAGCACCCCTGGTTCCAGCACCTATGGGTGGTTCCAGGCCTGGATTGCCAGGGGCAGGGCGACCCCAGCTGAGCATCACTCCCGCTCCTCTGCCACTGCTCCCCTAGTTCCTTGTGTGCCCCCCTTGCCAGGATCCGGATGGCGGTGAGACGAGGCTGGGAGGCAGGAGGGGCACACGCTGATCGCTGCACGGGAAGGGGCTAGGCTAGGGGGACAGACTGGCGAGGTGGCCGCGGCTCGGTAGCCCGCCCCACAAGGGCGAGGGTGGGCTGACGGGGCAGCCGCCAGAAGCGGGCGGGGCTGGGAGCCCGCGGCCTCGCGCCCTCTGATCTCCTCTTGTGCCCGGGTGTCTGGTTTCTGGCAGCCCGGAGCCCCCGCGGCCTGGCCCCGCCCCCGCCGCGGGAAGGGGGATATGAAGAGGAGCCGCTGCGGCTGCCGCTGCCGAGCGAGCAGACAAGTTGCCGGGGACGGACAGGGGCGCCCGGGAGCCAGCGGACGCCGGGCAGAGAGGCTCCCGCAGGCGTGACAGCCGGAGCGCGCTGCACCTCCCCGGGAGGGAGCACGTCCGCCCCGCGGTGCCCAGCGATGGGACCCACCGTCCCCCCATGAGCGCGGGCGGGCGGCGGGGGCTTGGCGGAGTGGCGGGAGCGCTCCCCCGGCTGGAGGATCCGGCGGCACCTTCTGCCTGGGCTAGTGCCCCCAGCTCGCCTCCTTCCGAGCCGCTGCTGGCCCCGCGCGGCGCCTCTCCTGCCTGCCCGGCTGTCAGGTCCGCGCTGAAGACGGGACCATTCGCTGCACCCACCAGCCCCCAAGGCCGGATTACTGGGAACTGGAGGGAGCCCGAGAAGACGTGGAAGGAGAGGAAATAAGGCGAGAGGAGGAGGAGGCGGTGGAGAGCTGGAAATGTCCCTTCCCTGTTGCAACCTGGTTAGATACCTGTTCCCAGCCCTGCTCCTGCATGGTGAGTGCCCGAGGGGAGATCCCCCTTGGGGTTAATGTCTATTACAAGACTATTAAAGGCTCCGTTGCCTTCTCCCAGGATGGCTGCAAGGGAGGGGAGGCGGTGCAGCATTGTGCTGCTGGCGTCAATACAGGAGTTTAATACGGTGGCGTTTTCCAGGGAGGGGAGTTGTGTGATTCGTTTCCAAGATCAACTCTCAGAAGAGCTTTCTCCCTTCCCCACCCCCTGTAGGATTTCCAAACTATGTCCTGAGAGTTCTTTCTTTCTTTTTTAACCAAAACCTAAATTGTGGTCGGTCTCAAGAGCGTTCCAGAGCCTTTGGGTGACTCTTGATGTGGCCAAAAATTGTAGGAGGTTCTGAAGGACCAAGCTAGGCTCATATGGGGAAAAGTTTCATGCATGTTTATGCCCGCCTTTCTTGGAAGTGGATAGTTGGGCCACATGATTACGTTTTCTTGTTTGTTAGAGAGGAAGTATATTGATATATAACATCAAAGCATACCATGATTTAATTTACTTTTATTAAACCCTCATTGCTAAGAATCTTTCTTAATAAAACATTGACAAACTTCTACAAACAGGATGACATGGAAGGTGCCCCACCAGTTGCCTATGAAGTTCTTGTTCATTATGTTAATTTAAAATCTACGTCTGTACCAGCTCTGGCACTGCATCCCATCTGGGGGCTCAATCCAATGCGGCTTTAAGAGGCTCTGTGTAAAATCCTACCCCTAATGAATTCAACCAGAGCTTTGCTATGAGGTTCAACAGGATTTCACCTGCAGGCTTTTCCTAAGAGCCGTTCTTTGGACTTGGGAGTATTTATTGAGAGATGTATTGAGAAAGCTTGGATAACAGAATATGTTAGTACTGGGTTTAGTGCTCCTAATAATTTGATTTAGAACACTAAGGCTCTTTGGACCTGTTAATTTAAAATATGCCCACTTCTGCATTGACACCGCCTAAACATATCATTAGTGTTAAAGTCTTCCAAAACAGCGTTGTGGTGGGAGCACACTTAATTTTAAGTGATAAGTTTAAGATGGACCACTTAAGTTGTCAAAGCTGGATGCATAAAGCCACATTTAGGCATCCAATTTTCAGAAGTGTTGAGCACCCTCAAATACCTTTTAAGAAAATTGAAACTGTGGTGCTCAGCACCAGTGAAAATTAGGCTATTTAATTAGGTGCCTAAATACCTATTTACAGGCCTCCCTTTATGCACCCATGTTTGAAAAGTTTGGTGAGATATTCTTCTCAGAGTGTCTCAACCTACTCAGTTACATCAGCATTTTGAGGACTGTACCTAATACTGAAGTATTCTGCAGCATCCAGCCTTCTTCAATAAACTTCCTCGGGTCCTAAAATCTACTTTTAAAAGTAGGTGCCTCTTTCAAGTATACTAAAACTGGGCACCCCACTGGATCCAACCTTAGAATAGGGGACCGGAGTCAGAACTTTAAAGTGCTTCTTAAAATTGCCTGTTTTGGAGTGGGGATTGTCTGTCTTTATGTTTGTAGAGTTTTAAGCTAAACAGACTCAATAAATTTGTGTGTTTTTGTTTTTATAGAGAGAGCATTTGCTCACCTCCCACAGCTCACCTCCAAAACTTATATAGACTATGTAAACAAGTCTAGTTGAGCCAGACCTGCCTGGACGCCAAGGTGTACCTTAAAACTCTGTGATCTGAGAATCTAAAAGTCAAAATAGAAGGTTTGAAGTTAGAGAGTAAAGAGAGAAGTTATAATTATAGGGTTGACTGCCAGCCTCATCTGCTTGGAATTACAGAGCAGTTTTAAACTTTGGCTGAAAAGAGAAACAAATCAAGGCCAATGATCAGATCAAAATAACAGCTGCCAAAAGAAGACGAAACAGGAAAATCGTATATTTTTTTCCATCAAATGGGAAACCAATCAGGCCAATGATCAGATAAAAACAGCAGCTGCCAAAAGAAAATGAAACAGGAAAATCATCTGTGATACATAACTGAAGATGGGGAAAAAATAGAAGGAAATATACCTATCAAATACTGCTTAGAAAGAAATAACTTGAAAACTTGTTTGTGAACATATACATATCAGTAACATAGGGACTGAAGTGAAGATTTATTGTGGAAAACTATTGCCCCCTTGGGCTGAGATAGGAACAAACAGTGGGATACAATGTCCAAAGATGTAGTTTAGCCTAATCTAGGTTTTGCCCATTCTATGTTTGATTATAATCTCTAAACATTATAAAGGTTTTGCACCACCCTGGGGCTTTTTTCAAAGGTCTTTTAGATCACATGACTATCTCCCAGTCAACTGGATTGCGCTTGGAAATCCAAGAGTGAATTAAGTGTGTGTGTGTGTGTGTGTGTGTGTGTGTGTGTGTGTGTTTGTGTGTAAATAAGAATTAAAGCTTTTGCTTATCCCCTTTTAATTCAAAGTGCTGTTTGTTAATTTAATGGAAGTAAAACTATGTAAATGCAGTACAAAACTCAAGCTCATATTTTCATTGCAACATAACTCGTAATATTGTTGAGTTAACATTATGAAAAACTTGTACTCATTAGTCAAAATGGAACCTGTAGAATGTCAAAAGAGGTTTGCAGCTGGAAGTTGTCCATTATCAGTATTTCTTTGCTTATATGAAAAGCCACAAAAGTTTCAGATGTCAAATGCTGCAAACATTCAGCTCCAGAAAACCTGATTAATCAGAGCTAAAAAATGGATTCAAAACAAAATGGCTAATTTGTTTTGCAAATGACTAATTTATGTTACAAATGTGAGGAAATTACCATAGAGTGTTTCTGAATGTGATTGTTATAGTAATGTATTAACTTTAAAATAATAATTGGTTCCTTATATGAGAACATCCCCCACTAAAATATTCAGTTTTAATGAAGTTTATTCAGTCAGGACTGTTAGACTTTTCATGGCAGAATTCATTGTTTATGCAAAACTAAATACATTAATACATAATTGAAATGCTCCAATAGTGTCACTGAAATTGGTTGGATAGAAGTATTTTATTTCCTTTCTTGCCTCATTCATTAAAATACAATGAAATTTATAAGAAAATATGTCCCATATACATGTAGATGGGCAAGGCATGGGTGTGAGCTGTGGGATGTATGTTCCCCTTAGTAAAATAATTGAATTCAGTTAGGATTTAGGAGAGGACAAATCAGAAAGGGAGTTCCCTCTGTTCAGTGCTTACTATATCAAGCATGGAGGTAGATGAAGAGAGAAAGATAAAAATAAGCAGCGTGGGCTGAATTCCACTTTCAGTTAAAATAAAATGTAAATCCAAAGTAACTCTATTGACTTTCAGTGGATTTATGATAACTTTACACTGGTGCAACAGAGCTGGATTTTGTGCTATGTGTATATATACATAGAATATTTTGAATTAGTGATATTGTGTCTGTAAACTGAAAAATAAAATGAAAATGACGGAGAAAGAAAATTTTCAGGTATTCAAGACGACTAATATTTTGTTATTAATGCAACTTTTGTACAGTAGTTACATTTGTAGTGTATGCTTCCTATGCATAGATTGCATGATTACTTTGGTATAGGATCCTGTCCTACAGTATTTACTCGAACTCCAATAAGTTTAGTGGTTGAATTTTTCCCTACTCTGTATGTAATACAGAACAGTGGTGCTAGAACAATTTTTATAGTGGGGGGTGCTGAGAGCCATTTAACCGAACTGTAAACCCTGTACAATAACTCCTCACTTAAAAGTTGTCCTGGTTAACGTTGTTTCATTGTTACGTTGCTGATCAATTAGGGAACATGCTCATTTAAAGTTGTGCAATGCTCCCTTCTAACGTCCTTTGGCAGCCGCTTGCTTTGTCCACTGCTTGCAGGAAGAGCGGCCCATTGGAGCTAGCTGGTGCGGGCTTGGAATCAGGGTGGACTGGCAGCCCCCCATCAGCTCCCCTAAGTTCCCTGTGCTGCAGCTGCCCAGCAGGCTAGCAATTGCTGGCATTCAGCTGTCCCTCCCCCCACTGCAATGTGCTGCTCCTGCCCTCTGCCTTGGAGCTGCTCCCAGAGACTTCTGTATGGAGGGAGGGGGGAAGTGGAGGGCTAATGTCAGGTGTCCCCTCCCCCCTGCTCCTGCACCCCGCTTACCCCATTTCCATAGAGCAGGGGGGACACACAACAGGGTTCAGGACGGAGGGAGCTTCCAGGCAGCAGCTGCTGTCTCAGCAAGCTGATCTAATTAACAAGGCAGTGTACTTAAGACTGGGGTCAGCTACTTAAAGGGGAAATGTGCATCTCTCTCTCACACACACACACACACACACACACACACACACACACACACACACACACACATGTGTCTCTGTCTCTGTCTGCTATGCTCTCCCCTCCCTCCATGCCTGTTGCCTTGTAGAGTGAGGCTATATTAACAATGAGTTAACCCTTGAGGGCTCAGCCAAATGCTAGTTCATCGTTTAGCAGTAAGGCATTCCCTGGAAAATATCCCACCCTCTGACTCCTCCACCTCAACCAAGCGTCACAATCATCATCACTGTGTACCAGTATTAAATTGTTTGTTTAAAACTTATAGTGTGTGTGTGTGTGTGTGTGTGTGTGTATATATGTATATGTATATATAATTAGTCTTTGGTCTAGTGAAAAAAATTTCCCTGGAACCTAATCTCATCATTTACATTAAATCTTATGGGGAAATTGGATTCGCTTAGCATCGTTTCACTTAAAGTCACATTTTTCAGGAACATAACTACAACGTTAAGTGAGGAGTTACTGTATATAAAGGCAACCACTTCAAGCCAGGGGGTGTGGCAGCACTCCCTAGTTCCAGCACCTATGGTATAGAATAGATGTGTGTAGATGTCTGTGGTATAGAACGTTATGCTTGCTTGAAAAAGGGCAAAGTCCCTCTACTTTATGTATTGTGTTGTATTTAGGGTCCAATTTTCCCTCCTGGAAGTCAATAGCTAAGCTCCCATTTACTTTAGTGGAGGCAGACTTGAACCCTCAATGGTTCACAGAAATACACACTTGCCACCGCTTTTTCTTCATTCAGTAATGGTGGTCCATTGTAGTACAAAATTTAATTCTACATTACAGAGCTCATTATTTTATAAAACAGCTTAAAACATTTTATATGAAACAGAAGAATGTGAAAACTATTTGAACCCACAATTATCCTCCTCTCTCGTACACTGGTGGGAATTTATAGTTGAGCCATTGGACTCAGGTTTGATTGCTATTTTTATTTTATTTTTTTTAATTTTATTTTTTAAATGTACCGCGCCTATGACCCTTTTGGTAAATGGTGCTTAATAAGTGACATTAAAGGGCACTGTCAAGGAATTTATCATGATATTTAAATTAATTTTTATACAGTATTTTATAACGCCTTGAAAGCATAACCCTAAAAAGCTGTAAACTTTTCTCCTTACCAAATCCATTCATTCCTCCACCATGCATACCGACTTTGTTGTGAAGTGGCTCATGAGGAATACAGATCTGAGGACACTTCTTCTGTTTTAAAGAAGAGAACACAAACGCATCTACTTAAAAATTAAAGTCAAAGAATTTCAGTAGATTACCTGTATGAAAAGTTATAGGGGCCTCAAGTTCTTACCGTCACTACTCAATTGTTTACTGAAACAGGTGTTTTGAAAGAGTAAGCACTAACTCTCCCAGGTGCTGAGTGAACTGATTTCACTTGGTTTTGAAGTTGTTCAGCCTCCCCTAAGAGATTCTCAGACTACTTCGGTACTGGGCGTTGAGTAAGGACATCAGGATTTGTGCCATAAAATAACAGAAGATCTAATTCTGGGCCAGTTCGCCTTGACAGAGTTTCTAATTGTTACATCTTAAAATCCTTTTCTTGTATCTCTGTTCAATAACTTCACCATTATAAGCTGGGCATTTCCCTCCTTTAAACTACAGGTCTGTTTGCAGACGTATATCTAAAAACTATGTACGCACACAAGAAAAGTAATAGGTACATATGAAACAAAAGCAAATCTTGTTATCTTTTACAGTTGTAAACTTCAACCTTCTCTGCCCCCAATCCTTTGTTTGTAATCCCTTGTTATGGTATGTCTAATTTATGTCCCAATCCTGTAAGGGCCCTTTGAAGTATAAAAAAGAATAGTGGAGAAAAACATGGTAAGTAAACACAGACGCATTTGTTTGGCAGTGGGATGTTATAGTTTCCATTGTAATTACACAAGTTTGCACTGCAATTAAAAAGCTGTCATAGAGGTTATCTAGCACTTTCCCACATCAAGAGATAGCTGTACTCTAATGTATATTGTGCAGGGCGATTGACTAGATAAGTAAAGCTAAATACTTAATCTAGTCAATTATTTTTCATCTGTTTGAAAGATTTTTAGACAAGTTCCAACTTGAAAATAGTTTACTGCAGAAATAAAATACTAGTATTAAAAGTGATTCCCTCCAAGGATATAATGCTCACAGATAATATAGCACTTGGGCTTCCACATGAGGTTGGTTGTGTGCGAACAGGCTATAAAAGGAAGCTACACTGGATTTACACTGGCGTGAATGAAGAAACAGTTTAGCCCTATGTGTCTCAATTGATGTAAATTAGAAACTTCCCAGTTATCAGACATGCCAATCCAGATTTAGGTTTGAATCTTGTTTGCTGTTCCAGTTTAACTCTCTAATAGGCCACATTTGAAATCTGAACATGCAGAACTTGAGAAATTCTGGGTCTCAATTTTGAAACTCCAAGTGTTTGAAGCCAAAGTTTTGATAGAGCTCATTATAGATATATTGGCCAAACTTTGCTGTCAGTTACACTGATTTAAATCCATAGCTGTTTAACTGATTGAGTAGAATTTGGTCTATGAATTCAGATCTAGATCCTTTGAGTTTGAGCCAAACTCTTGTTATAGAATCATAAAATTGTAGGACTTGAAGAGACTCAAGAGGTCATCTAGTCCAGTCTCCTGCGCTCATGGCAGGACTAAGTGTTATCTAGACCATCCCTGACAGGTGTTTGTCTAACCTGCTCTTAAAAATCTCCATTCCACAACCTCCTTAGGCAGTTTATTCTGGACAGGAAGTTTTTCCTAATGTCCAACCTAAACCGTCCTTGAAGCAATGGGCTGAAATTGCAGCTTGTCCTATCCTCAGAGGTTAAGGAGAATAATTTTTCTCCCCCCTCCTTGTAACAACCTTCTATATACTTGAAAACCATTACATGTCCCCTCTCAATCTTCTCTTCTCCAGACTAAACAAACCCAGTTTTTTCAATCTTCTCTATAGGTCATGTTTTCTAGACCTTTAATCATTTTTGTTGCTCTTCTCTGGATTTTCTCCAGTTTGTCCACATCTTTCTTGAAATGTGGCACCCAGAACTGGACACAACACTCCAGTTGAGGCCTAACCAGCGCTGAGTAGAGCAGAAGAAGTACTACTTGTGTCTTGCTTACAACACTCCTGCTAATACATCCTAGAATGATGTTTTCTTTTTTTGTGACAGTATTACACTTTTGACTTCTATTTAGCTTGTGATCCACTATGACTCCCAGATCCCTTTCTGCAGTACTCCTTCCTAGGCACTCATTTCCAGTTTTGTATGTGTGCAGCTGATTGTTCCTTCCTAAGTGGAGTACTTTGCATTTGTCCTTATTGAATTTCATCCTATTTACTTAAGACCATTTCTCCAGTTTGTCCAGATCATTTTGAATTTTAATCCTATCCTCCATAGCACTTGCAACCTCTCCCAGCTTGGTATCATCTGCAAACTTTATAAGTGTACTCTCTATGCCATTATCTAAATCATTGATAAAGATATTGAACAGAACTGAATCAAGAACTGATCCCTGCAGGACCCCACTTGATATCCCCTTCCAGCTTGACTGTGAACCACTGATAACTACTCTCTGGGAACTGTTTTCACCAGTTATGCACTCACCTTATAGTAGCTCCATCTAAATTCTATTTCCCTAATTTGTTTATGAGACGGTCATGCGAGACCATATCAAAACCCTTACTAAAGTTAAGACCACCACATCTACCACTTCCCTATTTTTATTGCAAATATAGCTTATTAACATTACTTCACTGAAAACTGAAATTGAATATGTAATAATTGAAGACTTTCTGCAAAATTGCTCATAAGTCCAAAGGCTGATAAGAAAAAGTATTCTAATACTGTTATCCAACTGAATACACTGCCAACAGCTTAATACTTTAAAAAATCTTATTTTACTCTCTCTCAATTGACGGCTTAAGAACTTGAAAATAGCTTCTTTCCCTATACTTGTTTTCCTTTCTTCATCTAGAAAACACTGATTATTTTTTCTTTTTTTGTGTTTCTCATGGAGCTGCAATTATTATGGCTTTCTTATTTTACTTTTTGACTTACTGTCTTGTTTAAGCACCAGCATGATGGGTGATGCCATCTTTGTGAATAGTGTTCATTAGATAACTGAAACAACAAAGTCAAAAGAAGTTTTTATGGTATTATTTTTGTGTAAATAATGCCATAAAAACTTGCCATATTTGAAGTGTGGATTTTGTTTGAAATCTTTCAAATATCTCCAGAATAGATAGGTAATTTTATTTATTTATTAAAAAGAGACCTATCAGATCCAGAAGATATTTCCTAATTTATAATAAGTTTAAGGCAAGTCAAATCTCGAGTCTAAATTACTTACATGCTCCTTTCATTGTTTATCATTTCCTTAGCTATCTTGCCACAGACATATGTATCGATTGTGAAACCCCCTTATTTGCCTCTGTTGTAGAAAGTAGCACGTTTGGATCCCTTTCAATGAAAGCCAAAGCTCTAAGTATACAGCAATTATGTTTGGTCTCCAATGTTATTTAAAAGTGGTCTTTTAAATTAACTTCCACATTTTTCCATTTCACAAAAGCACAGTTAACTGTGAGGCTGCCAACATCTTTCCATTTTATATCAACCAAAGGAATACTATGAAGTTAATGGGACTACTTACTGCTTAAAGCTGAACACATCCTTAAGTGCTTTGCCTAAAAAGGGTTTTAAATGACTATTTTACATGTTGTGCTGCAACGTACCTTAATACACCAAAGTAATCCTAAAATCCAGCAATCATGTGTTTTTTCCCTTGTAAATTAGGAATAATTCAAAGCAAATAATTACTTGCCTATCCCAGTGTGCCATGCTGCAATTCTCTCTTCTTTTAAATCCCTTATGAAAACCCACTCCTTTCATTAAGGACAATGTCAAAGCTGAATAAATAAATTCATAGATTCATAGATTCTAGGACTGGAAGGGACCTCGAGAGGTCATCGAGTCCAGTCCCCTGCCCGCATGGCAGGACCAAATACCATCTAGACAATCCCTGATAGACATTTATCTAACCTACTCTTAAATATCTCCAGAGAGGGAGATTCCACAACCTCCCTAGGCAATTTATTCCAGTGTTTAACCACCCTGACAGTTAGGAACTTTTTCCTAATGTCCAACCTAGACCTCCCTTGCTGCAGTTTAAACCCATTGCTTCTGGTTCTATCCTTAGAGGCTAAGGTGAACAAGTTTTCTCCCTCCTCCTTATGACACCCTTTTAAATACCTGAAAACTGCTATCGTGTCCCCTCTCAGTCTTCTCTTTTCCAAACTAAACAAACCCAATTCTTTCAGCCTTCCTTCATAGGTCATGTTCTCAAGACCTTTAATCATTCTTGTTGCTCTTCTCTGGACCCGCTCCAATTTCTCCACATCTTTTTTAAAATGCGGTGCCCAGAACTGGACACAATACTCCAGCTGAGGCCTAACCAGAGCAGAGTAGAGCGGAAGAATGACTTCTCGTGTCTTGCTCACAACACACCTGTTAATACATCCCAGAATCATGTTTGCTTTTTTTTTTTTGCAACAGCATCACACTGACTCATATTTAGTTTGTGGTCCACTATAACCCCTAGATCCCTTTCTGCCATACTCCTTCCTAGACAGTCTCTTCCCATTCTATATGTGTGAAACTGATTTTCCCTTCCTAGGTGGAGCACTTTGCATTTGTCTTTGTTAAACTTCATCCTGTTTACCTCAGCCCATTTCTCCAATTTGTCCAGATCTAAATAATATATTTCATCAACACGTTTGCTCTTTATGCGATTTGAATCATGGATCCCTTTTTCCTTAATGAAAATGCACCAAGTGGATTTTTTGTTGTTTATTTAGAATGTGTCATTACCTTCAGAGTATCCTTAACAGCCTGGGGATTCTCACTGCAGAAGGTGGAGGAGAGGGAAAACATACTGCTGCAAAACTTCCCCCTGTTTTTAGAAAAGCATACAAGGAGATAAATGGTGTGCAAAGGGGGTCTTGTATCCTACCCATGTCCATACTCTTTCAAGCCTCTGACAGCATCCAGGAACGGGAACAAGCACACTTGGGTTATATCCAGGAAGGACAGATGTGTAAAGGCAGTGGCATGGTTGTTTACCAGGCCATTTACTGATGTGGCAAAGGCTGGGATGGAGAGCCAAAAGGGAACAATGTATGACAAATGTTGTATCTGATCTTAAGGTGATATAAAGAGGGAAGTATGATCCCACATCCGGGTACTTATGTATGATAACACGTACAAAGATGCAGAAAGGTGCAAGCACAGAGACACTTATTCAAGGTGTGGGAGGCAGTGCTCATTAAATATTGCACTGCCTCACCCCATAATACACACATTACAAGATACATCTAAGTGGGCAAGATAAGGGTCCAGTAGGTGGCTTTTATTCCCACCACATAACTTAGAGGCCACAGAACATCCTAGTAGTGTGACTACATTTATACCACACTGTTATATTGTATGTGTGTGTTTCCCACATCTATTCCTCGCTCTCTGGAGCTTCCATTGTGTTCCTGTTCCTGTGCTCGTTAGATGAGATGATTGGAGCAGTGAGATATGTAACTTGTCCATATGCAGAACCAATAGATGAGACTGTGCTTTGACCCAGTATGGGAAAGTTAAGGTATAAAATGCTAACAGCCCAATGCTGAGCAATGTCTAATTTATTATAAATTCAATAGAGAAATTGCAAGTGCCGCTGAATTATTAATTACATATTTCCTATCTTCACATAGTAGTTTTCAACTGTGGTTCATCTGCATAGCTGTTAAACCAGTAATGGGTAGTCATTTTAATAAAACAGTGGCTGTCTTCTAATCAGTAATTTAAGATTTGTATTTGTTCACTTGTTAATCCTAGATGTGCTTTTTTCTTGATCCATATTTTCCTACACCTTATATAGCATGCAGCCTAAAGGAGTGCAAGAAGCATTCTTTCTTACACTACATATTCATTTTGTTTGATTAATTTTGTGTAGAAAGATTGCTGGTGAGTTTCCTATGTATGCATTACTAGAAACCAAAATTACTGAGAGCTAGAGATAAAATTAGCTTTTGAAATTCCTTTTTCCCTGAAAATAAAAATAGCAGAATCCGCCTTTAATTGACCACCTCATTCATCACAGAGGCTTCCTGTGTACAGAGGCTGTGCTTTGAATATCTGTTTTCCTTTGACTTTAAAAGGTGGCCTTTATTTGCAAGGTTATTATAGAAGCATTCAAATTAGAGGTGGGCCCAAGCCACAAAGATCACATCCGCATCTGGATCCAGCTTTCCCACAGTTACAGAGGTGCTTGGGTCCAGGTTTTGGGGTTGTCCAGTTACAGACAGACTTAAGAACCAGTTGTGAAGTTCAAATCCAGATCCACACTTCAGAGGTATTTGAATCCAGAGTTTTGGTTCTGATCCTGTTCTCATTTCACAACATTAGAGAAATCTAGTCAGAGGATTTGTAATTTGTTGGCAGAAAGAGACATTTCCCAATAATATAGTTTTTTTCTTTTCTTTTTTTCACATGGAACAAGTAATATAATCAATTCTTTCCCTAAGCACATAATATTGCCACGTGAGTGATGTGTTAGCACTGTTACTCAACCTGCTTTACTGTGTGTCTATCAGTCATCCTTGCCAGAATCCCCTAGTAACTTACACTTTTATTTCCCAGGGCTGGGAGAGGGTTCTGCCCTTCTTCATCCAGACAGCAGATCCCACCCTCGATCTTTAGAGAAGAGTGCATGGAGGTCTTTTAAGGAATCACAGTGTCATCACATGCTGAAACATCTTCACAATGGAGCCCGAATCACTGTGCAAATGCCTCCCACCATTGAAGGGCATTGGGTCTCTACTGGGTAAGGATAACAAAAAAAGACACTTGAGTGACCTGGGGGGGAAATATCTACAAATGTTTTTAAAGCATTTGTCATACATACTTAGAATGACAGATATTTTAGTTGTACAAGAGAATAGCATGCTGTAAAGCTACCTTGTTATATACCATTTTGCAGTCTTCATTTTTAAATAGTAAGGAATGCAATATTTTTTAACTTTTTTTGATTTAGAAAACAAAATATTGTTAAAACCTGCTTATGAATATTACATTGTATTACAAGACTTCTAATGAATGGATCCTTATTTTTAAGAGCTTTTGCATGAACAAATTTCATTAGCAAATTAAATTAAGAAACTTTATTTCATTAGCCCAAGCATGTGCATGTGCTTATCTGTACATCATGACATTCAGTCAGAGTGAGATTTCATTTCCAGTGTCTCAGCTGTAATATTCATCAACCTATTTTAAATGATTTTCTTAGGCTGTTTTGAGGGTTTTAAGATGTTTATGAGGCCCAATCCTGTAATCCTTACTCAGACAAAGCTACAACAGAACTCAGGGAAAGTGGTTCCTGAGTAAGGACTGCTGGATTTGGCCTGTAATTATTCCTGAAAACTCCTATAGATTTCAGTGGGAGCTCTGCGTGTGGAGCAATTGCAGGATAAAGATAGAATCTTTTCTGACTATCCTAAGCAGATAAGCCACAACGGGTTCAAACAGACAAGCTGCAAACTTTGCTTCTATTACTATTGTAACTTTCAGTTACTGTACCTTATATTTACTGTTTTATAACAAACCCAAAGCTACAGCAAGTTCACAGTAGCTAATACACTTTCTTAATGGAAAAGTTGTGTGACCTTTAGTCTAATAAATAAGTCAGTAAATTATTTTGTTAATGAAACCCTTTTGGATGGGGATTTAATGCTCTCCTGTGAAATGTGCAGCAAGAGTTCCTTAATAGTTTTTTGCCTACACTTTCTTATTAGTAGAGTGGAACCACTTAAATCACTGATCAAAGAATACATTTTCCACACACATGTATAGGTATACACCAAAAAAGGGAGGTCCTCATCAGGGATAGCTCAGCGGTTTGAGCATTGGCCTGCTAAACCCAGGGTTGTAAGTTCAATCCTTGAGGGGGCTATTTAGGGATCTGGGGCAAAAATCTGTCTGGGGATTGGTCCTGCTTTGAGCAAGGGGTTAGACTAGATGACCTCCTGAGGTCCCTTCCAATTCCATGATTCTACATTGGAATCTATGAAGAACAAAGCCCATTAAAGTCAATGGGAGTTTTTCCGTTTATTTCAGTGGACTTTAGACTAGGCCCTGTAACCCTAAAACTATTATCTTATAATAAGGGGAGCAATCCCTCTATTTAGGTTACCTAGCACTTTTCAGGGATCTTGTGAAAAAAGGCAGTATGTGATCATGTAACTGAAGCCTGTATCATCACACGTACGCACAAGGGTGACAAATCAAGGTTTGCACGGGCAACCTAAATTCTGGTACTTACTAATTTTCAGCTGCTTGACTTTGAAACCTAAACAACATTCTTCTAATGTAGTTTTTTCTCTATATGATCATAGCAATATGTCTGTGTAAAGAATAAGTTCTCAACACACTAAATGAAAAATAAATTGAAAATTGACCTGAAAAGTATAACCTTCTGAGCTTATAATTTTTATTAAATTTACTATTTTCAAAAAGTATTTATTTTAAGCAGCCTGGATGACACCCAAGGGAGAGATTTTTTTCAAAGGCACAAAGGAGAGTTTGACTTTCATTGTGAGCTGGGAGCCTAGCCCCATTTGTGCCTTTGAAAATCTTCCCCAAGATTAACAACTTAGCCCCTCACCTATAGGTCATGCATTCAGGTGGCCAAAAAGCATTACCATCTGATGGCTGTTCATATATAAATTTACACTAAGTGTTTAGGAAGTTTGAACAGCTGCTACCAATACTGTACCTGTTCTGTGGTCAGTTAAGATGCTTCATATTTCAGTGCTCTTGTCCTTCCTCTAAATTCACTATTTTTTTAAAAAGGAAATATTTATTTATTTTGCAGCCACTTCCTATGAGGAAGAACTGCTTTTCATGACACTCCTGAGACAAAACCGAAAATATAAACAAGATTAGACATTCAAACCAGTATGGTTCAAATTAAGCTTCATATTTAAAAATCATGTAACCCGAGAGAGAAAATATAAATGATAAAATGACAGATTGTGGGTAAATTTTTCCTAGGAGCAACTATACACAACTACACTTTTTTTTTTTCCTTCCAAAGCAGTGTTAGCTAAAGAAAGAACATAAGAGCTTATTATTCCAGTTGTGCAAGTGATAAAAGAGGAGGAAGAGGAAGGGCTGCCCAGAGATTATTAACGTAGGAACCTGGGACTTGGGAAAACCCAAGTTCAGTTCCCTCCTCAGTCACAGACTTTCTTTGTTACTTTGGGCAATTCATTTAATTGCCTCTGTGCCTGAGTTCTCCATCTGTAAAATGAAGGTGATAGTCCTTCCTTACTTCATGGGTATGGCCCTACCAAATTCACAGTCCATTTTGTTCAATTTCACAGTCATAGGATTTTTAAAAGAATACATTTCATGATTTCAGCTATTTAAATCTGCAGTTTCACGGTGTTGTAATTGTAGGGGTCCTAACCCAAAAAGGAGTTTGGGGGGGTGGAGGTCCCAAGGTTATTGTAGGGAGTGTTGCAGCACTGCTACCCTTACTTCTGCGCTGCTGCTGACAGCAACGCTGCCTTCAGAGCTGGAGAGCAGCGGCTGCTGGCTGGGAGCCCAGTTCTAAAGGCAGAGCCGCCACCAGCAGCAGCACAGAAGTAAGGATGGCATGCTATTGTATTTCCACCCTTACTATTTCTACTCTGCTACCTGCAGAGTTGGGCCATCATTCAGCAGCTGATACTCTCTGGCCACCCAGCTCTTAAGGCAGCAGCACAGAAATAAGGGTGGCATGGTATGGTATGGCAGGGTGCTGCCTTCAGAGCTGGGTATCTGGTCAACAGCTGCCACTCCCTGGCCACCGAGCTCTGAAGGCAGCACAGAAATAAGGGTGGCAATACTGCAACCCCTGTAAAATAGCCTTGTGACCCCCTGCAACTCCCTTTTGGGTCAGGACCCCCAATGTGAGAAACTCCGGTCTTCCCCATGAAATTTCTATAGTATAGAGTAAAAGCACACAAGACCAGATTTCAAGGGGGAAGACCAGATTTCATGGTTCATGACATTTCTCATGGCCATGAATTTGGTAGGGTCCTACTCATGGGGGGCATTGGGAGGATAAATACATTAAAGACTGTGAGGAGCTCAGATACTACAGTCATGGTGGCTATGTAGGTATCACAGGTAGTTGAGTGGTATAAAAAGATAATGCATTTGAGAGGTTTCTACAGTACTAATGCAGTGCTAATATACTAGTGCACACTATAAGAATTTGACCATCTTATTAATTGTAGCATGATAGTGTGGTATATCTCTCTAAAATTTTGTTTTATATCATTTTCAATCCTCCTACAGCTGTGAAGTTAGATCAGGCCCAGAGTTTATCACAAGATCCTATAGATTCTACAACAACAACACATTCAAGGCCTACCAGTTTTATTACGGTGGTAACCGCTGCACAAACCCTACTTACACCTTAGTTATCCGTGGTAAAATTCGTCTTCGTCAAGCATCCTGGATCATCCGAGGGGGAACTGAAGCAGATTACCAGTTGCATAACATTCAGATCATCTGCCACAGTGAAGCAGTAGCCGAAAAACTAAGTGAGTTGGTGAACCGTACATGTCCTGGATTTGTACCAGACAACAATCCCTGGGAGCAGGATGTGAGCTACAATTTGTGGAGAGAAGAGAATGGCTGTGAATGCACCAGAGCTCTTAATTTTGCCATGCATGAACTTCAACTGATCCGAGTAGAGAAGCAGTATCTACATCATAATTTAGATCACCTAGTGGAGGAGCTATTTCTCGGAGACATCCATACTGATGCTACTCAGAGGATGTACTATCGGCCTTCTAGTTACCAGCCTCCTCTTCAAAATGCGAAGGTACATTCACTTTATTTTTTGACAAAAGAAGCAAACCAAATTCGGAATCTTTTCTGAATTAACAGTTGTATCATAACCTAACCCCCTCCTCCCCCCATTATTCTAGAGTCAGAGATGGATTGCAGGGTTACAGACAATGCAATTCAATCAATTTTAAGTGATAATTCATGGGAGTAATATCTCATTTGTGGATTATGAAATTGCATTAAGTGCATTATAAGTTTGGGTCAATAGGAGGATGGGCTGCTTGAGCAGGAAGAGAGCGCCACTCTGCGTTAGAACCGATTACCAGAATGGGGAGATGAGAACTGTTATAGAAATGGACAAAGACTGAAAGTCAGCATCAAAAAGGAGAGAAGATTCGAGATTTGAGGCAGAAATTGGTAGAGAGAAGGAAGAGGTAGAAGCAGAGGGTGGAAGGTGGTGAAAAGGCAGCAGTAGTGAAGAGGGAAATAAAATTGTGTGAGCATATGGAAGTCCATCAGCCAAGAAAGAGGGAATTGGAGGGTAAGGACATAAGAGGGGCAGCATGAAGGAGGGAACAATTGGTAGACTGTGCAGATCATGGATCCAGACTCAGATGCATACATTATTTGAAATGAAAAACAGGGACATTTTGAATCTGAGGCTATAATTCCATTTTAGGATTCCATTTTCAGTCTGCCCTCTGCTTCAGTGTGAGCTGATCAAACCAGAGTGAGTTTAAAAAAAAATCAAAGAGGGGAGTGTGCAGTGGTGTACATTTGCAGTGAGTCTGTCCATCTTTTCTGATGACCTCTCAAAGAAATGTAGCAACTGGAACCATAGGCGCTGAGTTTCTTCTTTTCCCTGGAGGTGCTCCACCCGCTCCCTCGAGGCCCCACCCTTTCTCCACCCCTTTCCGTTGCTGCTCCATCCCCTCCCCGCCTGCTCGCTGCTCTCTGCCCTCCCCTAACTTCTCCCCCAGCCTTTAATCAGCTGCTTAGTGATGCCCTGATCAGTTAATCAGGGGGCTGCCAAACAGCTGAGCACCCACAGAGTCAGCACCTATGATTGGAACCACATTTGAGACTTCAGTTGCCATTAATAACTTCCACAAAGAGACTGATTTTTGGATCATTTCCAGTTAATGGGTTATCACAATTTTTAACTTTTCACTATAACTGTTACAAAAATGGACCACAACATGCTGAGTGTGAGAGGAGACACAACCAGGGAAGAGAGCAATTTGGGGAGAGTGGGTTTGGGTTCCCATTCATTCACATAACCCTTCCACCTTCCCAGAGTTGCTTCTGTCCTCTCCCTCACTGGAATTCCAACAGTATGACATCTCTAGATTGTCATCTTATCAGCTCACCTCAAGTGGGCCTGGAACAACTTTTCATTTACTTTTTAAACCCTACATCTTCCCAAAATAGATTCTAGCCAGAGCAGACATACACACACCCGTAATCAAAACACCTGAGTTCAGAACAATTTTAATTTTTCTATTTCATTTGCTTGACTAAAATAAATAACATTCTATTTTTGATTTGTTTTCTCTTTACTTATTTTGGAGTGAGGATCTTTGTTTAAATTTATTTGTTTAAAATTATTCTTTGAAAGGGATCCTTAAATACAAAAGTACACTGATGAATGTTGTAGCTATACTAGCAAATTTTGTAGGTGTTTTTCAGAACAGTTGGAATGGAGACAAAACTCTGATTTCAGTACAACCAGCTAAGACTCTGGGACAGTCCCACCAAACCTGGTTATCCTGATATTGACCATTACATGACATGGTAAAAATGTCTGCACTTAATTTTAGAGAACTTTAATAGAGGTTCAATGTTAGAATGGTCGGCTTTACTGCTCAGCTGGCTATACAGAAACTAGGATTTTGTAAGTTCTACTGTCACCTCTCGTCACCATTCAGCTGCCTGGCGTCTGTGTTGCAATGGCATTGCTAGACTGCTCACCTCTTAAAATGCAATGCTCTAGTTAAGACGAATAAATCTTGCAAAACAAGCCTGTCTCTTAGACCCATCTTCCTGCCATGTGAAGTCTGACTATTAACATATCATCAGCACAAGCTGGGTCTAGTAAAGTTTTACTGAAAACAATATTTATACACTGTTCCACATATCATTGTATAAAATGTAAGCCGAAGAAATATAATGGACAAGCTAGAAGACTTTATCGATATCCCAAAATATTTAAAGCAGAGTAACTAATGTCAGGCCACCCTGGAAATTTGCCAGAAGCCCAGAAACCACACCAATATTGAGAATAGCTAGAAGAATGTAACCCCCATCATTCTTCACTCCCGGGGTTTGTCTCAGACCACAATACAAAATGCACTGTTTTGCTTTGAGTGGATCATGCCTATGTATTGTAGACCAGGACAAACATAAGCCTTTTTTGTAGAATCCGACAATTTTCATCTGGGCTCGTGACCAGGTTGTGGCAGGAAAGGGCTAGTCAATCTGTCTCATCATGTATAAGAAGTTTATATACTTTGATGGGCCAAATTCTGCCTTCAGAGGCATGTGCACACTCCCATTGAAATCAATGGGAGTCTACTGTATGGATTCCAGGCAGATTTTGGTCCTAGATTTTACCAGAACTGGTAGAAGAAGAAAAATAACTTGAAAGATCAATATTCTGGGAGCTCAGTGCATCCAAACATAAGCTTATCTGTCAGCATATAGGCAGAGTCCAAGTCAGGGGTGAGCTAACTTTTTGGCCCAAAAGCCACATCTGGGTGGGGAAATCACATGAAGGGCCATGAATGTAGGGCTGAGGCAGGAGGTTGGGGTGTAGGTGTGAGGGGGTGCAGTGTGCCAGAAGGGGCTCAGGGCAAGAGGTTGGGGTGCAGGATGTACGAGTGGGCTCAGGGCAAGGGGTTGGGGTGCAGGAAGGGTGCGGCAGGGGGTTGGGATGCAGGAGGGGTTCAGGGTGCAGGCTTGGGCCTGAAGTGGCTCCGGGGCGGCAGCAGCACACAACGGGGCTAAAACAGGCCCTGTGCCACTCCCAGAAGCAGCCAGCACCATGTCCCTGTGGCCCCTGGGGGAGGAGGGAGGGATAGAGGGCTTTGCACGCTGCCCTCGCTTGCGGGTACCTTCCCCGAAGCTCCCATTGGCCATGGTTCCCAGTTCCCGGCCAATAGGAGCTGCGGGGGGCGGTGCCTGCAGACAAGGGCAGCACACAAAACCCTCTACCCCCACCCCATCCCCAGGGGCCGCAGGGACATGGTGCCGACCACTTCTGGGAGTGGTGCGGGGCCCGCGGCACCACGGGGGCGGGGGGGCAATTCCGTGGGCCGGATCCAAAGCCCTGACGGGCCGGATCCAGCCCACAGGCCGTAGTTTGCCCACCCCTGGTCCAACTCCTAAGGCTGAATTAATGACATTGGAACATCATTCATATATGTATCACTGACAACAGAGAACGACATTACTACACGGAGGGCAAGCTAATTCAGAGTATTCTCAAGGTACCTAAAAGTGCAGACAGATGCAAGTACTGGGTAATAAAAAAACAGTGTAGTTTAGGAGATCTGGCTTTATTCTCTGTTCTGTCACTGGACCGAAGTCACCTCACCTCTGCCTCTCCTCCATCCTGTGTCTATATTGCCTGTTTGGACTGAAAGCTCTTCAGGGTAGGAAATGTCTCCCACTATGTGCCTGTACAGTACCTAACCCAGTGGGGTCCCAATCTTAGTTGGAGCCAGTAAGCGTAACTGTAACAAAACAATTAATAGAACCTATACAAGGCCTGAAAAATGAAGATTCTTTAGATACTTTTAGTTTTGTGCATCTTTTTCAGATTCTTGCGACTTTTTTTTATGGGAAATTTGGGCATTGAGACAATAAACTTTCATTATGATAGTTAGTAGGAAAAAACATGTATATTAGTATTAGCCATCATAAAAGGCTGCTGGGTTTTGATGTGTATCTACCCATGAAGTCTTCTGTACCAGCGGGCTGTTAACCTGGCCCTGGGCTGCAGGTTTTTTGAATGTAGGAAGAATGGTAACAGAAGATGCGTTTTTTAAAGACCACACACACATACCATTGAAAGGTTATAACCCTTCTTCTTTGAACTTCTTTCCTTTTCTAATTGCTGGTCCACAGGGACCCAGCTGAAAATGAGTTTAAATGCTAAATTGAGTTTAAAACCACTAGTCAGAGACTCCTCTGGAAACTGGACACCTTAAATAAATAGAAACATTAAATCAACTTGTTTTTTTAAGCTTTCTATAGTCATGCAGCAAGACTGGGGAGGTGAGGAAATAGCCATTGAACAGAATCAGGTGTGTTGTGTGGAATCTTTCATATATGGCTTGTTTCATTTTCCCCCCCCCCCCCTTTTTTTTTTTAAATATATAAAGACTTGTCTAAAATTAGTTTTTAAGAAGATTCACTGTCTGCATTAAAATTATAATTAGGCCACCATGAAGATGATAACTCCACCCAACTCGTAAATTTACATACCCTAAAAGTTGGATGTGATAGCCATCACATTCATTACTTGTGCAGTTGAAGCAAATGGTAATTAAAAGCAAATGGCTGCTGGATCAGTTAGAAATGCTAAAGCCGCATGATCAGACTTTAAACAAATAGAATTGGGCCTTTTCCAAATTCCTGCAGTGATTTAGCCACAAGATGGCAAATCAAAGGGGCTGTCCAAAAACCAGACAGCTTTAAGCCAAGCTACTAATCTAAGTAAATTCACAAATGCCCATATCTTAACTCAAGTGTACATATGAAATTGGGGAGCTTTAAGAAAAGATCTAACTTGTAATCTCTTAAGGCCTTACAAATTCTCTTATCTAAGAGCATATCCTACACAAATTCTTCCTTTAAAACATTGTACATTAAGAATTTATCAGTGTTGGGTCAATATGCTGACAGAGCTGAAGATAATAAATTCAGATCTGATTCTGAAAGTTGCTGAGCATCTTCAGCTTTTGTTGAAGTCATTTGGAGTTCAGAAAGGTGCCCTGCACCTTGCAAATTCAGCCTTTTAAATAATAGCTGAGAACTGAGAGAGACAGAAAGAAGGTTGGAGCGACCTTAGCGGTGTAATGGTAGCAATATGTTGTGTTGTGTCATATGGAAGATCTAAGGTCAAGAGTGACCTCAGGGATTCTTTCTCATTAGCCATAGAAATTACATGGTTTGCAGAGGTGATGTGAGATATAAGGCTCCTAATGGTCTGAGAAATCAAGAACAGGTGTGGAGCTCAACCTGCTCTTAGTGAAAGAATAAGAGCTCTATTTAGAAAAGATGCATATGTCCTAAAAATGGAGGGAATATGCATGGAAATCATACTGGCACCCAGCTTGCACATATAATTTGCCCTAAAATATTGTTTACTGAATACATTGAACTCCAGGTGCCTCTTTCTCTTTATTCTGTCAGGCTACAAAGATCAGAGTGAGGATTATGTTAACAGGTTATTCTACTGACATCGTGGTAGCTATTAGTGTTAGGACAAAATTGTTTGTAAGGTCATCAAAACCGAAAAATGTTTGAATACCCTTATTTACCACTTTTTTGTGTGATCAAATATTTGAGACATTCAATTTTAATGATAAACATTCCCATTCAAAACCATATACTAAGTGTCTTCTCTCTTGCAAATTTTTTTGGGGGGAGGGGTGATTTTCAGAAGAGCTTAGCACTTGCAAGTACCATTGACTGTGGGTGGAGTTCTGGGTACTCAGACATCTGGAAAATCAGATTTTAACTGAGCATCCAAAACCAGAGGTGTCTAAAATTAGTGGACACATTTTGAAAATTTGGTCTTTAATCTCTGAGTTTCTTCATCTGTAAAATGAAACCACTACTTATTTGCCTAGTACCCAGGATAATTTCAAGGATAAATTAATAAACTTCTATAAAGTGTGTTAAATACCTCAGATAGAAGGTGATATGTGTAAAATATTACCTCAGCCAAGAAATAATTGTCTGAGGACAATATTTTTTTGATTGGCCAAACCATAAATACTACTACTAAAACATGCAAAGGTCTATTCTAGATGCGGTGGGAAATGGAGGGGTTTCATATCTTTGTATTTGCATAAGACAGTTGCTTAAAGAAATAGAGTGGGGGAAAGGAAAAAGCAGAAGAAAACTATTATTTAAAAACCCAGTGATTTCAAGACAATTATGAATAATAGGATGTATGGGATTATCTTTAGAAATATATTAACCAATCATTTAGCTGAGGTTTATTTTCATATTACAAATCTACTGGGTATAATGTAACAAAGGATGTGCTACTTTTAAAAGTTCTTCTTACTTTTAAAGTAACACACTATACTTTCTCTTCATAGAAAAGCCAATGTTAAAGAAAGGCTAAGGTGAAGTGACTTTTGCTCTTGTATAAAACTTGAAGACTTAAAAAATGTGCTTTATTTTGTCTTTGTGGATTTAATTATTAGTTCTATTGTACAATTGTAAAAGCATAACTAACATTTTAAGGCAGCTTTATTCTTGCAGTTCTTCATGCAGAGTCTTCAAGTTCAATCAAGTTCAAGTTCAATCACTTGCATCACTTTTTCCAGGACCTTGTTTGTTGCTTCTGCTTCCCAAAATATATATGGTTTGTTGCTTCCGAAAATATATATGATTTGTCACTATAAATTAGCATCAATGTAGCTGGATAGATGACAGATGCAGGCATGTTCCTCTGAGGAAAAAGCTGTTTGGGTCTCGTTTCATCTTTTGCTGTGGATGGTGGGATTTAAATTCAGGAAGAACAACAATTTAAGACTTTCATACTTTATTTTGATTTTATGTGGGGTTGTGAAATTCAGTTAAAATCATTTATATCAGACAATGGTGCAATTATAGTGCCTTCAGCTTCCTTCCCTGCCTTTCTGCTCCTGGGAGCATTTGACACATACAATGCCCTAAAATTTGTGGTATTCATATGTGGACAAATTTCACTGCTTCCCACCCTTCTGCCTGCTCTGAATTCCCCAAAAAACCTGGCAGTGTTGCAGCAGGATTAGATTTTTTTTTTTTTCCCCAACAGTATGAAACATTTTTCATTTGTTTCATGACTTTTAATTAAAAGTTTTAAATCTTCTGTTGTCCTTATGAGTAAGTTCATCCCATTTGGCAGCCTGAGCTACAACTGCTTCAATCATACTTCTCAATGACCAGCAATCAGCCTTCTATGTTGGCCACCTTGGCCACATATGAGGTCATGACAACCGTACAAGTTACCACTTTTGTGGTGGAGTTCATTAAAGAGTTGTCTTGGTCTGGAATTATCTTTGAGGGTGGAGGAGTGGAGTGAGAAATTGTACTGAGTATCCATGAAAGTGACAAGGTGGGTGAGGTAAGCTTTCTCTCACCCACAGAAGTTGGTCCAATAAAAGATATTACCTCACCCACCTTGTCTCACTAAAATATCCTGGGACTGACATAGCTACAACAACACGGCATAGCCTTGAAAGTGTCCTTTATGTGGCCTGAGCTACTTGGCAACATGAGATGAAGTCCAGCTTTTTGCATTTATTTTAAGACATTTTTAGCCTCCCTCTGCATTTAATGGCTCAAAAGATTTTTTTTTTTTTTTTAGGTTATTTTTGTTTCCATCTTGGGACTTTTTAGTTGCTAGATCTAGGATCTGCCACCTAGATTCTCAGGTGATGAGTTGCTTAGAAGTGTTTATAGTAATAGTTGTGACCTGACATGCCCTTTCTGCTGTTAGCCAGCTCTGCCTCGGCAGACTAGCTTTGTGGATTTTTGCTGGATTATTGGTAAGAGTATATTTTATTTTTCTCTTCCCTCCTACCTTGCCCCCCCGGCCATATTTTCATCCAGCTGATTTCAGTTACTTGATTCACAACTCTGACATTTCTAACTAAATAACTGCCTGTTATTGAGTTTTCTGAGACACTATCTAAACAGGACCCACTTCTTGGGTCACAGCCTCAGCTGCTGTGAATCAGTGTTGCTCCATTGACTAATGGAATGAATTTACATCTGCAAAAGATCTGGCTCTTTTGAAGCAACCTTTTGCATGAAAGGTGCTGGAGTAGATAAGGGAGTGGATGGCAGTAGGATCAGGACATGTTAGGAATCATTTTTGTTTTTATATAATTTTATGAAGCCCAGTATTTTTATAAAAAAGTAAGTGACTTCACAGTGCATGAAGTATGTGAGTTATTCTAATTGAGCAAGATAGTGGTGACAGCAGCATAGGAAGAGAGCTGGTAAGCTGGCTTAAACCACAATGGTAGAGTGGAGGGAACTTAAACCAGAAGCATTAAGTATATCCCTAGTGAGCTGAGCTTAAATAAAAAGTGAAAGTTAAAAGCATTGGGGCCCCAAGTGAGGCATTACAGAAAGAAGCAATCGCTCTGCCAAGAGTTTCTGGGTTGGGTTTTTGTTTTTCATTGGTGTCACTGGAAAGGAGAGAGTATGATAAGGAAGAGTTCAAAGGCAGGCAAGCAGGAGAAGAAAGGATATTTGCGTGGTGTTTGTTTTTGGGTTTTTTTTGGTTGGTTGGTTGATTGGTTTTTTTTGAGGCAGAGTATATGCTTGTGAATATCTTACTGGGCTTATCATTTAAAAAGGGTATGTTCACCATTTGGTGGCTCCAGAGGAAGAGGGCAGGGGAGTTGCATGCAGCTTTAGCATGTGTGAAGGGAGGAATTACTTCCCAAACCCCTTTTCAAGTCAATGGAAATGGACTGTCTTTGCACTAGGCTCCTGCTTTTATTTAAAATCCCTCCTTTACCTGTAAAGGGTTAAGAAGGTCAAATAACCTGGTTGGCACATGACCAAAAGGACCAATGAGGGGAGAAGATACTTTCAAATCAGTGGGGGAAGGTTTTTGTTTTGTGCTCTCTGTGTGTGTTCTCTCCGGGACAGCAAGGAACCAGGACAGTGAAAATACATCTCCTAAAGCCATACCTGAACTAAACATCTAAGATTACAAATTGTAAGTAATAGCAAGGAAATGCGTTAGATTATCTTTTGTTTTAACTTGTGAATTGTCCCTAGCTGAGAGGGAAGTTTGTTCTTTTTTTTTTTTTTTTTTTTTTTTGGTAACTTTAAAGTTTTTGCCTAGAGAGGAATCCTCTGTTTTGAATCTGATTACCCTGTAAAATTACCTTCCATCCTGAATTTGCAGAGGTGCTTCTTTTACTTTTTCTTTATAATAAAGTTCTGCTTTTAAGAACCTGATTGGTTTTTAGTGTCGTAAAAACCCAAGGGGCTGGTCTGTGCTCACCTTGTTTTCTCTCAAGCCTCCCCAGGAAAGAGGGTGAAAGGGTTTGCGGGGATATTTTGGGGAAACAGGAACTCCAAGTGGTCCTTTTCCTAAATCTTTGTCTAACTCACTTGGTGGTGGCAATACCGTTCCAAGGACAAGGAAGAATTTGTGCCTTGGGGAAGTTTTTAACCTAAGCTGGTAGAGATGAACCTAGGGGGTCTTTCATGCGGGTCCCCACATCTGTACCCTAGAGTTCAGAGTGGAGAGGGAACCCTGACAGGAGTAGTATAAATTTATAAGGGATTGACAAGCTCTAAAGAAGTGCTACTCAGAAAACGAGTGTTCATAGCTGTGGGTCCCCCTGCCTCAGAATTCTCAGGGTATGTCTACACTGCAATTAGACACCTGTGACTGGCCTGTGCCAGGTGACTCAGGGTCCTAGAGCCTGGGTTCCAGCCTGAGCCCAAACATCCACACCACAATTAAACAGCCCCCTAGCCTGGGCCCTGCCAGCCTGAGTCAGCTGGCACAGGCCAGCCGTGGGTTTTTAATTGCAGCGTAGACATACCATCAGTCTTACCTCTCCTTAGCTCAAATCAGCCCTAAACAGCTGGAGTCACGTACTTACTCCTGATTCAGACTCTCCTGTAATAAAGTGCTAGATTCAGGATGGGACTTTGAGAGCTACATGACACACCATTATCTGCACCACACATGCTTCTGTCCTCTTAATGTGCCCCCTCCTGAAAGGTGTAAACTCCTATTAGGAGCATGAGTAAAGCAGATCAGGAAATGGTAAACTTGTTCTGTCCAAATATTCAAAAGGAACAAAAAAAGATTTTTTTCCCTGAATTTTCATGGAAATATTTTAATTTTTCAGTGAGAAACCAAACACTGAAAATGTTTGTTTTTTCACTTAAATTTTTTTGTCAAAAGAAGCAACCGTTTTCCCCAAAAAAACTTTGTTTTGAAAAAGTTTATTTTAAAAAAATTGAAGTGTTTAGTTCCATCCCCCCCCCCCCCTATGCTATCTCATGATTAGGCTCATTTTGATCAATACAATAGAGAGCGCATTGGTTGATCACCTAAAAATAACTACTTTTTTTATGGCACCCCCATCACCATTGTCTGAGATGTAGTTCTCAGGATCAAGTCATTGTTCTTGGCTGGTCACTAGACACTACTGTAATAAACATCATCAGTAATAACGTGCTTACCATCTGCACAATGTAGCTCATTGATTTAAAAAGTAGGACCGGACTGTTGGATTCCACTTGAATTCCAGCTGCCTCTCTCCTTTAAAGAAATGTAATGCTGCTTTTCTGAAAAGGGCTTAAAGGGCTTTTAATTTTGTAAAGTAGGAGTGAAGTATGAAGGTGTTCAGTTCAGACCAGGCAAATACCCTCCAAGGAGATAACATTAGGCTTTATTTTTGACACATTTTACCATCACTCAGGTGTGCAGAAAACAGCCATCTCCCTGATGGAGTGTCTCTAACCCTCGTGTAACCATTGTGACCAGCTCTGAGAACAACAAGCCCCTGGCAGCTAAAGGATTTGTAAGAAAAATAAAATGTATTGGGAAGGATTGTATTTCTGAATTCCCAATCACAAGGGGACTTGAAAAAGGCTAAAGAACCGCACTCCTACTGCTGTTTTAATGGGGCTTCCCCCAGGTGAAGACAAGGGCTCCCTGACCCGATCACCCTTTCAGCGGAAGCAACAGCAGAGAATAATGAAAAGTGGTGGTGGTGATCTTCAAATCACTGGGATCCTCTTTTGTCTCTGATCTAGGGTGACCAGATGTCCTGATTTTATAGGGACAGTCCTGATTTTTGGGTCTTTTTCTTATACAGGCTCCTATTACCCCCCCACCCCAACCCCATCCTGATTTTTCACATTTGCTGTCTGGTCATCCTACCCTGAACTCCTGAACAGAGCTGTCAGCTAGGGAACCAGCCTTAGTCTACATGGCCTGACTGGCTGAGTTTACAGTCAAACTCAGAAGAGTCACCAGGAACGGAGAAGATTTGGGCAACCATGGAGTCAGCATTATGCAGCTATTAACACAAGAAAAGCCCTCTGCAGAATAAGAAAAAGCCCCTATAGCTCCATAGCTTGGGACGCTTGTAGAGTTTTCATTTGGCAGCAGCTACTGTAGAGGCTGTTTCTTCTAGATAGATCCCATTGTTTGAAATACTTGTTCACACATAGCTCTTGCTTTACAAAAAAGTAAGGCTCTATCCATCTTATCCACACTTCATTTTAAAGCACTTGAGCTTATTTTATGCTCAAGTGAGTTTTTTTATTAGAAATAATTTTAGTTGTGCTTGGAGAATAGCAGCCGTCAAATGCTTTTTGCCTCTGTTTAAGGTTTTCTTTAAATGTCTGGGTTTAGAAACTAGATCCTATTGCCCTTGCTAAAGACATATGGAAAGGGAATGATTTTACAAGGCCTTAAGCAGTGTGATTTAAAGCCAAAAGTAGTTGGCCTAGAAAAGAAAGGTCTCACGCATGAAAGCAACATTGAAAAAGAAAAAGCCACCCTCAAAAATAAATCACTCCCTAATCAGATCCATTCACTTTAGAACAAAAACTAAATATCTTTCTTCCATTAATTGGACAAAAGCTACATTTTCAGGGATTTTGGAACAATGTCTAAGCATACACTTGCTATTAAAAAGTTCATAGCTCTCTTAAAACAATTTTCAGTCAAAGCGATAATGAAGCTGAAAGGGGTTTATAGGGGATTGGAAGGAATAGTCTGGATCACAAAGGAGCACTGGCTTCAGCAGAGCTCCCACTAGAAGGCTGCCAGCATAAGTAAAAAGAAAGATTAGAAACTTTATATTATAGCCCTGCTCATGAACAAACCCTAAAACAAAATCTGATGAAACTTTTGTTTCCTCCTCCCTCTGTTGTACCATAAAAAACTTACCAGGTCTTATCTGCAGGCTTGCTTGGGATTTATGAAACTCATCTGTCGTCTTCAAGTAAATCAGAAAGTTTTCTGCTGAAGATTTATGGTTCAGATTTGCTCATGGGCTAATAATTTTTTTAAATAAACGAATCAGTACTTGTGAAAGGTGTTGGACTGACAACTTAGAAACTCACTGCACATCTCAAGTAGCTGCACTGCAGTTTACTCCATTCTCCCTTGCCGATATGCCTCGGCCATGAATGGGGAAGAGTGCAGTTCAGTCTTCATCTCCCTTCAATCCCGAGTTCCTCTGCTGAAACTACTAGCAAGGTTGTCAAATGAGAGGTGGAGAGCTGCTCACTGCCCTTCTATTTCTTTTAACTTAGACTGGCTCACAAAGCCAGTTAACTTCCAGTCTTTCTTAGATAGGCCTTCCATTGCCTCTATTACCATAGTATCTGGGCAGTGCTCAGTCTTCAATGTATTTACTCTGACTACATCAGTGCTTGGCAGAGAATGCACATTTTGTAGATAGGGAAACAGGAGTCTGGTTGTTTTTTTTTGTTTTGGCTCAAGGTCATACAGGCAGCCTGTGGCATAGCCAGGAATTGACCTCTGGTCTCCAGCGTCCTAGGCTAGCCACCAAACCATTGGACCAACAAACTCCAGATGGAACTCTCAAGCCTCAGAAAAAGCCACACTTTCACAATCCTCATATATTATTGGTGCTTTTTTAATGTTCATGTAAGCTAAATATTCAGGACCAAGTTCGGTTCTCAGTTACAGTCATGCAAATCTCTATTAGCGCCACTGGATCAGTGAAATTACGCAGTGGCATTTTTCTGTATTTATACGGGCATATTCCATGAAAGGGGAGAAAGGCACAAGACTGTGTGTTCTGTACCTTTCCTTCTAACTACAGAAGCTTTTTCAATCTAGTGTAAAGTACCTACCACAACATTCTGTACTTCAGCAGCCCTTTATAGAAATATTGCCATCAGATCCGAAGATGATCTATGTAAACAAACAGAATGCAGCAAATACACAACAGGTGCTAGAGCAGAAAATTTTGCTTTTATCTAACAGCGCTCTAGTTATTCTGCATAATTTAATTATTTATAGACATAATTCATGTTAACTAAAAGAATGTTTCCTAATACTTCAATAAACTGTGGTTCAAAGTTTGCTTAGCAAAGGAGAAACAGTTTCTCTTGCAGCTGAGTAATCTGCACTTTGAAAGCAAACTAAACTGCCCTCTCTTGCCAAAAAAAAACCCCAAACCCTAAAACTTTGCGAAGTCACAAACAATTAGTGCTAGAAACTACATAAAAGTCTTTATAGTTTTCATTTCCAATGTTAGAGGACTGGGAGCCTTGGAAATTGAAGTCTGACATCAAGAGAAGGTTCATTCTGCATGTTCGTTTAGTTACTGCACACCCAACAAACTGCATCCCATACCAAAATGCACCTGATGTGTAATGGTTTGGTCATTGTGTCAACACTTCTCCATTAGAAAGAGAACTGAGACTCCCCCTCCCCCCCACATATACACACACACTCATTTTACTTTCTGTGGAAGGCCTCCAACAGCATATTTATAATGCTAAACCACACCCAGCTCTAGCCCCCCTTCATGTCAGGTAAAAGGGCCAGAGAAGTGCAAAAAAAGCTCTCAAACCCTGGGAGCTGGCTTAAGGGGTGGGGTGGGAATTCTCCATGAGGAAGACAGCCTTAAGGTCACAGCACAATGGAGATTCTGGGGATAGCTGCAACTGCTAGGCAGCTGGAGCAGCTGCCATAACTGACACTGGCCCCCTGTCTAAATTACACTGGGAGTCCTGGAGCGGAGCAGGCCAGGATTGGGAGGGCACCAATGGCTTAAGGTCACCCTAGCCCTCTCCCTACATCCTGGGCTGAGTTCGGTGCTGCTCCTGGTGGGGCCACAGCTCAGAATCACAACCCACATGTCCATACAGGGCTGAATCTTGCTGAGTGCCCTCATCTTCAGTGGGAGTCAATGGAGATGCTTCACACCTTGCAAAGTCAGGCCCATTTAGACTGTGAAACTGTGCCAGATAAACAAGCCAAAGCGTGTTCCCATTGAAATCAATTGTATACCTCTCACTGATTTTAATGGCACTAAAACATAGCCAATACTGAACTACATGCTTGTATTATAAAAATGATAACATGTCAGATAGTCTTGGCCCAGAATGTAGGAGTTAAAATATCCATTAGAAATGTTTTCTTGATTTTTTTTTTTTTATTACAATGAAGACACATAGTTTCAGTGTAAACATGTCAACCCAAAGACTGCAGCATTGTCTAGTATACGAGAACCAGAAAGCGACACTAGGCCGTAAGTGAGACAAAATGGGTGAGGTAATATCTTTTATTGGCCCAACGTCTGAAGAAGAGCTCTGTGTTAGCTCAAAAGCCTGTCTCTCTCACCAGTAGAAGGTGGTCCAATAATAGATATCACCTCACCCACCTTGTCTCTCTAATAGTGTGGGACCAACACAACAACGCTGCATAGTAGGCCATAAGATCATAAGAATGGCCATATTGGGACAGACCAATGGTCCATGTAGGAGTATCCTGTCCTCTGACAGTGGCCAGTGCCAGATGCTCCAGAGTGAATGAGCAGAATTTGATTTCCAATTTTTAAAGGATACCTTTTTGCCTCTTTTATTCTGCTGTTAAGCTCTGGTAGCAGTTTTTGGGTCTTCTTACAGTGTTTTGTATTGGGGGTATCTATATCATTTGAGCTTCTATTATGGTGTTTTTAAATAGTTTCCAGGCAGCTTGCAGGCATTTCATTTTTGTCGCTCTACCTTTGAATTTCATGTAACTAGTGTCCTCTTTTTTGTGTAGTTCCCCTTTTTGTACTTAAATGCTACTGTGGTGTGTTTCTTTGGTATTTTTCCCCCTAAAATAGGGTTACCATATTTTAAGTGTCCAAAAAGAGGACACTCCACGGGGCCCTGCCCCCGCCCCAACTCCGCCCCTTCCCCAAAGTCCCCGCCCCAACTCTGCCCCCTCCCCTAAATGCTTCGCCCCCCCCCCCCCCCCCCCGCTCCTTCCCCGCCTCTGAAGCAGACAGGCAGCAGGTAAGCTGGGGCTGGGGCGGTGGAGGGGGGCGCGAGGAGGTGCAGCCCAGTCCGGCCCCCCGAGCCGAGCGGCTTCCTCCGGCAGCCGGCCCCGGCCAAGATGCTCTGGCCCCAGCGTCTCCAGCCCGGCTCAGCTCGGGTCCTGGGGCGCCGGCCCCGGCTCCGGCCCTGGGTGAGCGGCGCCGGCCGGCGGCCGAGCAGCCCCGGTCCCAGCGGCTCCGGCCGGCTCGGCTCGGGCCCCGGTTCCGGCCGAGCGGTTCCGGCCGAGCAGCTCCGGCCCAGTCCCGGCCCTGGCAGAGCGAGCGGCGCCGCTGGCCCCAGCGGCTCCGGCTCTGGCCCTAGCGGCTCCAGCCCGGACCTAAGCCCAATGACCCCTCCCCTCCCTATTTTCCCGGACATGTCTGACTTTTTGGCAATTCCCCCCGGACAGGGATTTGAGAACCAAAAAGCCAGACATGTCCGGGAAAATCCGGACGTATGGTAACCCTACCCTAAAAGAATGTTAAGTTTAATTACATTATGATTGCTCTTAGCAAATGGTTCAGCTATATTCAGCTCTTGGACCAGATCCTGTGCTCTGCTTAGAACTAAATCAAGAATTGCTTCTCCCCTTGAGTGTTCCAGGACTACCTGCTCCAAGAAACAGTCATTAATGGAGTCTAAACATTTTCTCTCTACATCCCATCCTGAAGTGACATGTACCCAGTCAATACGGGGATAATTGAAATCCCCCATTATTATTGTGTTTTCCGTTTCACCATCACAATCACCATCCTGGTCACATGGTTGGTAGCATATTTCTGCAGCTATACTCTTACTATTCAAGCATGGAACTTCTATCCATAGGGACTGATTGTCCAAAATGAGTGAAAAGCAAGAAGTAAATCAATTGTGAAAATTACATTCTCTCAGTTTAATTATCGATGGTGTTTTATTAGTAGCACACAGGAGAAATTTGATGTTCTGTTTTTAAGTTTAGGGCCAAACTTTGCTTACACACACCTGTGCAACTCCATTTAAGTGAGTGGAGTTGCGTGCATGTCATTGAGAGGAAAATTGACAGAGTCCCTTCAGACACCACTGGAAATGAAATATTTTTGCGTTGATATTTTACACTAAAGTCTAATATCTTCAAAAGTTTAAATAGCAGGATATTAATTTTCCAGACTGCTAGCCAAATTAAAGTTAGGAGGATGTATGTACTTATCCACAGCATCCAAAGTTAATCATTAAAAATAGGTAATTAATACAAAGTCAGAGCTGAACAAATGTGTTCTTTTTAATGAAATTAAGAGCGGGTTTTTAAGGCACCTACTTATCTGAGTTAGCCATTCTGCCAGCATTATAGATTCAAAGTTTTTTTCCCCTTCCAAATGAAGGAAACAATACATACCTGAAGTAAAATATTTGTTCAAAGTAAACCCAGGAGAAGAAATTAATATCTTAACCCTCTCACTGCTGCACAATATACTATGTGCACCATATTCCAGGTATATCACTCTGACATACAGAATCTGCAGTAAAATGAGGCAAACACTTGAAATCCTTAGATGTGAGGTTGATTTCACCTCAGCATGACACACACATCATGGTCTTCATTGAGGAGAATTCATTGTCTAACAGGGTTTTTCTCCACTTTGTTTCAGAATCACGATCATACCTGTATAGCATGTAGAATCATTTACCGGTCAGATGAGCACCATCCTCCAATCTTACCTCCAAAGGCCGATTTGACTATTGGATTGCATGGAGAATGGGTGAGCCAGCGCTGTGAGGTGCGTCCTGAAGTCCTCTTTCTCACCAGGCACTTCATCTTCCACGATAACAACAACACCTGGGAAGGTCACTATTATCACTACTCTGACCCCATCTGTAAGCACCCCACCTTTACCATCTATGCCAAGGGGCGCTACAGCAGGGGAGTGCACTCTTCCAAAGTGATGGGAGGAACAGAGTTTGTGTTCAAAGGTACGACCGCTACATTGCGCAGTTTTGTTCCGTTACTGAGTAAGAAGATAGGTTGTTCATAGCTGGGTGAAAGTTGCCAGTGATAATGATTCAAAACTTGTATAGTGTCAAGAACTTCCCGAACTGATATGCAAACTACGCAGAGGGGTCACATCTCTCACATACACACTGAAATGCAGCAACTTCTGAGGCAAAATGTAGTAACTTTTAAATGCACACCAAAACTACAAAACAGCTTCAGTCACTAAGTGAAGAATATCTAATTGAAACTACAGGAGCATATGGGCAGAATTCAGTTATCCAACTGGTCAGAAAAATGTGGTGAAAGCACTCTCCTCTTATAAAGAATACTGTAGAATCTTTCACCACAAGAGGTCAGTAGCTTTAGCATCTTAAGACAAAAGACATTCCCGCCCCCCCTTGGCATCCCTCTGGGAAACTGGTTCAGCATTGACAATGTCACCTATGGAATCATCACCAAGCACTGACTATACCAGTCCTGCTTAGCTTGAGATCTGGCAAGATTCACAGCCAGATGTGGTCTAACTTGAAATGACATTTGAGAAGCCTCATAATGCCCTTTTAGATTCTCCTATGTCTCCAATTTAGGAAAGAGCCTGACTGGAGGAACTAACCGATTGGAACAGAATTTCCAAAGGAGCCTAAGGGTTGCTCCAGTCTGTCAGAGGCTCTGCTCACAATAGCAACACAGAGCCATGGTTGGTTACCTGGAAGTAATTACTTGGGGTGAAAACTTCAGTAAGGCCAGCATTTCACCCATGTTGCTTATTTATAATGTCTGGTTCAACCTGCTGCTGAACCTATGAGAATCCAGCGCTAGAAAAGCAAGAGGATGAACTGTTAGTTTTCTTTTGTGTAACACCTGGGAAATAATATGGCTCGTGAGACCACCCAAACACATAAACGGCTATAAAATCTCAACGTGAAAATTCTGAGAAATCTTGCTTTAAAAAATATCTTGAATCACATATACGTTGCTAATGTCCTGCTGCAGAATTTACATTTCTGGAGGATTGTGAAGGGTTTTGTTTTATTTTTGGTAAAGTTTGTCATGCTAATCCACTGAAAACCTCAATTCTCTTTTTATGTAACATACTGGGCCAAATTCATCCCTAGTGCAAATGCCATTTAAGTTCCCCTAACCCCATTCCGACCCCAGCTTTTCTTCAGGTCTGTTGCAATTGAGCTGATGAAAATCAACACTCACGTGACAAACTCCATTGAAATCTGGTCAGTATAGTTAGAATTGAAGAAAGTTGTAAGACTTATGTTTGAAATTATAAACTGCGGTTATTTTTTAAGACATGGGATAGGGTCTCTCTATAATTCAGACCTAAAGATGTAATTCATATGATGGTATGGATAGTCTATGAGAGAAGGTGAAACTGTTACATTTTCTGAGCTTTGAGATTTGTATTTGGAATTTGTTAGCTCATTATCTTTGTGGACTATATTAAAAATTCTCATTTTGCCCGTGGAACTAATATTAATTAAAATCTGAGTAAAGTTTTATTATATCCTCCTTCCTCTATCTTTATATCGAAACCAACCAACTGAGGAGAATCAAGCCCTTTGTTGCAACTCTGAATTCAGGGCTAATAAGACGACTGTCGCCTTCACTTTTGCTTTGTCCCTCAGAGATATTTAGCTTTCTCTTCTTCCTTTGCAGTAAATCACATGAAAGTCACCCCCATGGATATAGCTACAGCCTCTCTACTGAATGTCTTTAATGGGAATGAGTGCGGAGCAGAGGGATCGTGGCAAGTTGGAGTACAACAGGATGTTACTCACACTAATGGCTGTGTTGCTTTGGGGATTCGCCTACCACACACAGAGTATGAAATCTTCAAAATGGAGCAGGATGCCAGAGGTAGCTACTTACTGTATAACGGCCAGAGGCCTAGTGATGGGTCCAGTCCAGACAGACCAGAGAAGAGAGCCACTTCTTATCAGATGCCATTAGTTCAGTGTGCTTCATCAGCACCGAGACCTGAAGAGTCACCAGAGGAGAACAAAATAGGCCGCTATAGCAGCAGGGCACCAGAAAAGGACTCCAATGTATTTGTCCTTACCCTGATGCTGTTTATTTGTACTATGTCACATTGGAACATTCTCAGTTGAAAGGAAAAAACTATTTTTCATGACTACAAAACCAGGATTCCATATGACTGAGAGTTTTTCTTTTCAGAAAGAAAAGGACATTTATTTTCTTGATGCACTGGAATGCCTGAGAACTGTTGTTCTTTTCCTTATTTTTTTCCCCTCCTTGAATCATCAACGGCACTCGTTTGATGTTTTTGCTTTGAACTTCGTCCAGTCTGATCCCTGGCCTGACGTGACTGCACAACCGTAATTGCACTTTACGACTGCAGACTTACTTGGCTTTTTTTAACTACTAGGGTAAACCTAAAGATCCTGCTTCAGTTGGCTCTGCCATGTTGCTGTTGTGGTTCATTTCCCCCCTAGCACTTAGTTTCTCATCAGAATTTAACTGTCAGGAATCACTCTGTATAGTATTGTGTTAATACTGTGATAATGGCTTTTGTCTTATTCTTTAGGACTCTGCTGTAGATATGTACATATAAAGAAACCCCACAAGGATCTATCTAAATACAATCTTACAGGTTTTACACAAAAGAAAAAAAATATACAAACTATCCTCCTGTCAGAAGCTAAATGGAAAATTATCTCTAATTAAGTAACATTCAAAGTAATTTAAGCTATTTTTACATATAATTAACTTGTAAAAACAACCAAAGGTTTAGTGGGATGTAAGTATTTTTCTCATTCAGTTACATTAGGTATGCAATTGCTTCAGGCCTCCCGTTGTATCTACTAACTAGTTACAATAACCCCCTTCCCCCTCCCTTTAAAATCAGATAGAGAAAACATTTGTATGCACAGTTAGGGTTACCATACGTCCGGATTTTCCCGGACATGTCCGGCTTTTTGGGCCTCAAGTCCCCGTCCGGGAGGAAATCCCAAAAAGTCGGACATGTCCGGGAAAATAGGGAGGGAGGGCCCGGCGGTGCGGGGCCGGGGCCGGCGGTGCTCGGCCGGGGGCTGGAGGTGCTCGGCCAAGGGCCGGGGCCGGCGGTGCTCGGCCGGGGGCCGGGGCCAGGGACGAGGACGGGACGGGGACGGCACCGGCGGTGCTTGGCCGGGGACGGGTTGGGGATGGGGATGGGGGTGCTCGGCCGGGACAGGGACGGCGGTGCTCGGCCGGGGGTGCTGGCCGGGGATGGGGACGCTCAGCTGGGGGCCAGGGCCCAAGCCGAGCTGAGCGGGAGACGCCGGGGCCAGAGCCTCTTGGCCTGGGCCGGCCGGCCGCCGGAGGGAGCCGCTCGGCCAGGGGGGCCAGACTGGGCCGCGCTGCACCCCGCCCCAGCCCCAGCTTATCTGCTGCCTCCCTGTTTCAGGCTTCCCGCAAACATTTGATTCACGGGAAGCAGGAGAGGGGGCGGAGCGTTCAGGGGAGGGGGCACAGTTGGGGTGGGGACATTGGGGAAGGGGCGGAGTTGGGGCGGGGCCGGGGCCCCGTGGAGTGTCCTCCTTTTTTAAAACTAAAATATGGTAACCCTATGCACAGTATATGTAAGTTGCAGAAGTATTAGTGGATTGCTCCATGTTGTTGTACTCACTACCCCTTATACCCTCTCTGTGCAATGTTCCTGCCTTGAATTTCATTTTATTAGGAGTGGACAAAATAATGAAGGGGCTGGGGCCATAACACAAATCATTTAAAAAAAAAAAAAAAACCCTCTGCTAAAGAAGAGTAAGAATTGTAAAGTGGCAGTAGGTACGAAGTAAAGAAGGGATTCTAGCAGCACACACATCATCCATGGGTCAAATCAGGTCTTCCTCCTTTCAACTTAGAGAGCAGAGAAACAGCAGAAAATTTGAAAAGATGGAGCAAATTTCATCAGAGGGAATGGGGTTTCACAAATACAGAGCACTCCCACCCTTCCTTTCAGTACAGAAGCCCCTACACAGGGTCACGTTGAGTTTCAGGCTCAATGTTTGCTTGTCTTCAGTATTACATGGCTGAGATAGGAACAAATCTTCAAAATTACGAGTAAAATATGCAGTCTTTATTCTCTACAAGATGTATGCAGTTAGGTCACATATGCAAATGCATTAGCTGAGAATTGCACAAGTTATTGATCCTTTAATTTCATCAAACTCATTTAAGTTGGATAGCACCACGTACACCTATGGCACAATACAAATATATTTCAATCTATAGTTTGTGTGACATGGCTCCATAGCCTGTCAGCCTAAGGTGTTAAGACTCAGCAATGGAGGACCTGTGAATGGAGTAATTTATATCATATAGGTTCAAATGTTTTTAAGAAGTGAAAGGATAAAGCAGGGGGGTTTTCCGCAACCGTGCAACTTGACACTGGAGTTCTGTAGCAACATTGTTACATTCCGGCCCAGAAGTTATTGCACCCGAAATAAAAAACCCAGAATATAACCAGCAAGAGAAAGAAGCTGTTGTGCAAATCATTTTTAAAAACTAACTTCTCTCAAAGCACAAAAGGGAACAAAGGAAAAAAAGTGATCAGAAGTAAGACTCCTTGTATGTTTCACTACAGTTTACACATTGTGCCTGCTGTTGTAGGTCAGAACATGACAGGAGTCCATATTTTGAGATGTAACGTCATCCTTGCCAATGTTGGAGTGTATTAGCTTAAAGCCCAGGATTTTAAAAAAATATAATTTTATTTTTGTAAAGTTATAGAAAATATTTTTCTTCCCAATTTAGTGTTCCAGATTAAACTGCCAGGGAACTTTTGAGCACTTGTTAAAATACTGATTGAAATAAAAGAACTAAGAATTCCTCAGTATCTTATCTGTAATGGCTGTGTTTTGTCTCCTTTCTACCGGTAAAGAATAAAAAGTCTCTTGGTAAATTACACCCAAGCTAGACTGAAACCCTTTATCTAATAACTTAGCTGCAGAAAAACCAATTTTATTATCTAGTAAATAGTATTTTTGCTTCAGCTGAGGTTAGAAAGAGTTCTGATGAACACAGGTATCATTATTTAAGTTTCAAACTAAAACTCTTTGGATTCTTTTGATAAAATGGACTGAAATATATGCTGGAAGCACACAACAAGGAATGATACTGTTGGCCTCAGAGGATTGTACAGTCATCCAGTCAGAACAGCTGTGTCAGTACAAAGGGTGTGTGGTTTCAATAGAAACAAAATATTTTCATAAATGAACTCTATTTATGAGCTCAAATTATTTTGGCAAATTAAAAAGTAGAAATTCATTTTGGATCAAACAAAATGTGTTGTTTCAATTTTGACAACTTTTTAATGTTTTTAATTTTTTTTTTTTGTATAAAGTTAAAACAAAAATGAAACGAAAAGTCCTTTCAAACAAAAAAAATGAAATGTTTCACAAACACTGAAACAAAACATTAAGCTTTTTTCAGAATTTTTTTCCGGTTGAAACAAGTGAGCAAAAGCAAGACCAATTTCTGAAACATTGTGGTGTCACTGAATCTGCATCTCCTCCACCCCCCAAAAATAAATTAGTGTGGAAAAAACTTTGCCCAGCTCTAGTTAAGTCTTTGCAATTTAAAAGAATTTCTACTGGAAAATGAGAGCGAAAACTGCACAGGAGAATATTTTCTTCATTAAATAAATTAAAGGCTTTCATCTTGAAGGGTTTGCTAAGTAATGGCAGCACAAATTTACACTTTGAGATGCTCTATATAAGCAAACTGACTGGAATTCAATAGATTTGTCTAAGAGGTATGGCATCAGGCCATATGTATCACAGGTTAGACAAATTCCAGAAAGAGAATAAAATGGATATATTAAATGTCTCTAGACATTTCACTTATTTCTCAAAATCCTAAACATATTCCCAAATAGATTTTTTTTTCCCTCTCAGCCACAAGCACTAATATTTTGGAGACTATAGGAGGCAAGCAATAAAACAGTAAATTTGCATTAGTTTCATTTGATTAACTGCATAGTAATATATATTACTAGAGTCAGTCATATTTTCCAGTAAGTAAATGTGTTAATAAGCCACCATGATACCTCTGTTCCATGAAACTCCACATACCAACTATTTTGCTTCAAAAATCAAATACAGACCCCAAAGTTTTATCACATGTATTGCGACTTTAAAGTTATCTTAAAGATTTAATCAATTGATCTTGTAATGTCTTCATACCAGTATCTTTAAGGAGTTCATTAGGTAATTTAGAACTCACTGAAAGAAATTAAGCTCTCGCAAAGAAAATAGTGGCTAGGCATAAGAAAATATTGCCATCTAGTGGTAACATCTTGCCTTATGTTAATTCTCTAATGAAGTCCTACCACCACACACTACACCAGTGGTCCCCTAACTTTTCTTCTTGTGTCCCCTCCTCCACCACCAGTAATAAAATGTGTCTGCGGGCCCCACCCCCTGGCCAGGAACAGAGTTGCAGCCGGGCTGGGGGCTGTGGCTGGAAATCGGGTGCCAGCGGCTGAGAGCGGGGGTTGGGGGCCAGTGGCCAAGAGCAAGGACCACAGCCTGGGCCGGGAGCGGAACAAGGGCCACAGATGCAGCTGGGGTGGGCCAAAGTAAAGCTGGATGGTGCTCCCTCCCTGCCCCCTCATGGGGTCTGGCTAGGCCCGACCGTGAGCCCCTCCCCCCCAACATTCCTCCATGCTACACAGAGAAACACCAGAGCTCATTGCTTAATATGAAGAGAATAACAAACATTTATTTTTAAAAATAATTAAATAGGTGCTAAATATCTAGCTATAGATTTAAAGATGATCCATGAATTATGTGAAAAGCTCGTGTATCCTTAATTCGGAGCCTTTGTGTGCGTGCATTATGATACAGTCTTTAATTATACAATCACAAACTATTTTTCCCCCACAGGACCCCTGCTTCATTCAGTGCACATGATGGAGCATGCTCTGGGAATGAATCAGGATTTTATAGTGAAGGACCTGTAGGACCCCGATTCATTTCTTGCAGAAACTAAAAGATGTGTAGTGAATGAGGCTGGGGACTTTAAGAAGGGAAAGGATGGTCTCGTGGTTAAGGCAGTTGAATTCTGCCCTGGAGAACTGGATTCTGTCCCTGCCTCTACCACAAAGTTCCTATGTGAAGCTAGGCAGGTCACTTAAATCAAACTTCTATAAAATACCTAAAAGAAATCCCTTCTCCAGCTCCCTCTCCAAAGTACTGAAACACTTAAGCTGACAGTCCATGCAGACAATTTATCAGTCATTTCTATGGGTTTTTAAAAGTCATAAAATGGATAACTTTAAAAAGGTATATGTACACACACATGCGCCATGGCATAGTATAAAGGTTTTATCAGCATAAATTAGGAATGCTCACTTTACTCATGAATGCTGAAGCCACAAGTTATGCGAGTGATCCCAAATGAGTACCACTCAATACCACAATACACCAAGTCAATGCCAATATTTTTACATCAGACCATCATATATTCTGCATATACCATGTTACAGAAAAACTATTTTACAATTACTTAAGAAAAAAATTATTAGGACCATTTTGTTGCCTCATTCTGACTATAAATCCAGGTGCCTTAATTGCCAAACACATATGGCTCAGAGGGAGCTACAAATATCATCTGATTAGGTTTTCTGTACCTAAACTACCTTGACTTTAAGGTCTGCTCTCTCAGCATCGTACATAGGTAAAAGCAGATGCTGTGTCCCACATTGGAATGCTAGGAATCTTCCTTTTCCAGAGGCCTACAGCTCCTGTTTCTATCCCTGCAGGATCATACTGGACCTGAAACCTTTCCACAACTGAAGAGAATCTTAGGGAGGAGATATTTCAGGAAAGACAATTCCACTTTTGGTGAGAAAGGAGGAACCATTTCTCCGGCAGATTGCTCCCAAAAAAAATTAGTGACCTTGAAGTTGCTCAGAAGTTTGAAATGTCAGCAGCTCTGGGGGGAAGATGGACAGAGGAAAATTGAAGCAGTCAGATGTGTGTGGTAAAATTCAGAACAGTGCGGTACTCACAGCTCCTCTATTTATCACATGGCTCCACAATCACAGCCACATTTGTGGTATGTAAACATACATGTACGCACAGACATACAAACAGTATATGAGACAGCTTTATAGCTATAAAATCGTTTAGAGAAGAAAGGTTGATCCTATGGTCAAGGCACTGGCTGGGACCCAGACACACTATTCTGTTCCTGGCTCTGCCACAAATTATTGTGTGACCTAGCAGAAGTCAGTCTCTCGGTGCTTTTGTTTCCCTATCTTTGTCACAAGGATACCACCCCTTCGCTCACCTTATAGAGGTGTGAAGAGTATAAATTCACTAATATTTGTGAAGCACTGAGATGGAGCAGTCAGGGGGGAGGGGAGCAAGTGGGACTGTACCTAGGTTGATATTTCCTGGCGTTGCAACATTTCTTCCTTATGGCAGTGGATGGTTCCAGCTTAACTGCATGGAAACGACTACGTTCCAAGTTGTGAAAAGACATTTGAGAGAGGGCCAGCCTTTCATTCTGGTGCTTTTGATATAAAACAATTAGGGAAATTTTAACAAATTGACACTCTTTTCCAATGTAATTCCAAGTTAAATGAACCTGGTTTCCTTGGAGTTCCACAGGTTGAGGAGAAAAATCATTTTAATCAGGAAAATAATCTTGAAGTGAAGCTGGCGCACCGGGAGAAGGGCATAAGGGCCACAGTTTATGGTACAGCAGAAAGGGTTGAGAATTTGGAGGCAGTGCCAAGGGGTCGAATGTCAGACCAAAAGCCTGAGGTTAAGCAGCTATAGTCATGCGAGTTGGGTGACCGTACATCCTAGTTTTCTGGGATTCTTTTTGTTTACAGGGCCTGTCCGTGACTGGATTTGCTAAACCCAGTTATTCCCAGCTTTAGTTTAGTCTCCTTCCCCCAACAGAGGATACAGACTCTTGCTGAACTGAACCACAGGAGTGCAACAGATCAACACCTCAGCCAAGTACATACACCAGCTCTAATGGAAAGGGACAGGAGAGACATTTCTGGCACCTATCCATATATTGAGGGATTAGGCAACCACACTTTACTGGCTGCTTCAACCCTCAGGAAGTATATTGGTTGAACTTTCCCAAGGAGGTAAGTGGAGAAAAGAAGGAAACAGTTACTTACTGTAACTGGTTCTTCGAGAGGTGATGCAGACATGTATTCCAGTTAGGTGTGTGCCCAGCAAGCTGGAGCCAGAGATTTTTGCCTAGCAGTACCCATAGAGGCTGTCTTCCCCAGGAATTGAAATTAGAGAGGGTGTTTGAATTTACAGTGGAGGTTGGGAAACGATTAAATTGGCAACACTGCAGTAACTAGTTGACCACTAGAGGGGGATGGAGGCATTCGGGAGGGGGTAGGGAAATCCCTACGTAGAAGGGCAGCACTCGTGGCTGTGGCCTCTCCCTTGGCTATATGAGGTGGGGTCACTCCAAACCCCTCAGTTCCTTCGCACTGAAAGCCCCTGGGAGGAGATGCCAATGCAGGGGGGACAGAAGGTGAGTCATGGAATAACCGCCTGCATCACATCTCAAAGGAACCACAGTTACAGTAACTATCCGTTTCTTCTTCTTTGAGTAGATGGAGATGTGCATTCCACTTAGGTGACTTGTGAGTAGCACCCCAATCCAGAGGCAGGGCTCGGAGTCTTTTGTGTGCAATAGGGATCGCAGGATTGCCCTTCTGAGGCCTTCATCTGCTCCGAAAGATGTTGTAATAGCATAGTGGTCTGTAAATGTATATATGGACGACCACGTGGCCGCCCTGCAAATGTCCAGTATGGAAATGTCACTGAGGAACTCTATCAACTTTGTTTGCACTCTCATGGAGTGGGCACATATCCACTGAGAAGGCGTAGCCAAAGCTATCTCATACACAGCCTTGATACAGGCTAGCCAACTACAAAAGCAGTTTCTCTTCCCTTGGTGTTCACACCTCAACTGCTAATAGAGGGCCTCATCCTCCCTGATTGAACTAACCTCATTATTTCTAGACTGATTCTTGCCTGCATATTTATACCTGCCTCTGGAAATTTCCACTACATGCATCTGACAAAGTGGGTATTCACCCACGAAAGCTTATGCTCCAATACGTCTGTTAGTCTATAAGGTGCCACGGGACTCTTTGTCGCTTGATACAGGATGTTATCCATCTAGAAATAGTCTGCGCAGAGACTGCTTGCCCCTTCATGCAGTCTGCCTACAACACAAACAGCGAGGTGAAATACAAAATGGTTTAGTCCTATCAAGATAAAAGGCTAGACATCACCTGACATTCAGAGTATGGAGGCGCTGTTCTTCTGGGGAAGAGTGCGGCTTAGGGAAAAATGCGGGTAAATACACTGCCTGATTCAGATGAAACAGAGAACACCTTGGATAAAAACTTTGGGTGTGGTCGCAGCGTTACCTTGTCCTTGGAGAACTGAGTGTAAGGCAGCTCAGCCATGAGGCCTGCAACTCACACCCTTCTTGCCAAAGTAATGGCTATCAGGAAGATGGTTTTCTGAGACAAGAGAGGCAGCAGACAGGATGCAAGGGCCTTGAATGGAAAGCCCATCAGCGCCGCTAGAACTGTGTTAAGGTCGCACAAGGGAACCAGTTCTGAGACTGGAGGATGTAAGCAAAGAAGCCCCTTCAGAAATCTCATCACCGTGGCACTGGAAAAAACTGACTTCCCTTCAATTGGGAGATGGAACACTGATATCACTGCCAAATGCACTCTCACAAACTGAGCACAAGGGCCGATTTCTGAAGACATAACAGGTACTCCAAGATGTTCTGGATGGAAGTACCTGTTGGCTGAGTTCCGCGGGCCAAGGACCACACAGAGAATCTCTTCCACTTCATTAAGTAGGCCGTCCTAGTTGGGGACTTCCTACTGCTGAGTAAGACTTGTTGGACAGCTGCCAAGCACTGTTCCTCCCCTTCATTCAGCCATGTAACAGCCACACCATAAGGTGCAGGAAACGGACTGCAGGATGGAGGGTGCGGCTATGGTCCCGAGTGAGCAGGTTAGGATGGAGAGGAAGCAGTATGGAAGGCTGAGCCAACAGAGCAAGGAGGTCTGAGAAACTGTCTTGGTCATGCTGGTTCAGTAAGGATGATCTTGGCCTGATCCACATTAAGGTTGAGAATGACCAGCAGAATGATCGAAATGGGGGGAAAAGCATACAGAAGAGCTGATGGCCAGCTGTAGTGGAAGGTGTTGGAGAAGGAGCCTGGACTGAGTCTCTCGCCCCCCCAGAGCAGAATAGGCAATACTTTGTTTTCCCTCATCACAAACAGATCAATCACAGGGATGCCCCATATTGTGAAGACGACCCAGAGAATGCTCTCCTTCAGTTGTGGCTCAAGGAGAAAACCCTGCTGAGATGGTCCGCGAGATGATTTTGCACTGCCAGAAAATGGACTGCTACCAGAGTGATGTCTTCTTCAATGCAAAATTGCCACAGGTTGATTGCCCAGAAAGAGTAACCTGGAATGCTTGTTCACATAATACATAGTGGTTGTATTATCGGTGAGTATGTGAACCACTGAATGTCTAACGCGATCCCAGAAGACACAACATGCATTGTGGATGGCCTAAAGTTCCAACATGTTGATATGGAGTGAGGTTTCCTGTTCCAACCACAGGCCCTTCACCCATAAGGAGTCCAGATGCACCCACCAACTCAGAAGGGAAGAATCGATAACCACTGACTTGGTCAGAGAGAGTTGAGTGACAGGGATTCCTTGGCACACATTGTGTGGGGACTCCCACCAGCACAGGGAATCCAGGACTGGTGGAGAAAGATGAACCAACCTGTCCAGGGAATGCAGAGCAGGGAGGTAAACCATCCTAAGCCACCTGGCAAACTGGGCCAACTGCGTGCAAGCAGACCTGTGGCCCAACAGGCTCCGACACTCGCAAATTGTTGTTGTAGTTGGCTGAGACTGCAGACCGAGGCAGAGCTGTTGAATTGCCTGGAAGTAGTCCGTCAGCAGAAACGCCCTCAACCTCATGGAATCTAACAGGGTCCCAATGAACTTGATTTGTTGAGTGGGAGCCAAGGTTGACTTTACGGTGTTTAAAATGAGTCCCAGACAGTCGAGCAAAGGCAAAATTGTGTCAACATGGATGAGAACCTTCCCTCCGGAGCCACCTTTCAGCAACCAATTGTTGAGGTACAGGAAGATGTGGATTCCCTTCCTCCTGAGATATGCCATGATTAAGGCTACATTTTAGTCACAGGTATTTTTAGTAAAAGTCATGGACAGGTCACGGACAGTAAACAAAAAATCACGGCTCGTGACCTGTCCATGACTTGTTCTATATACCCCTGACTACATCTTGGGGTGGGGGTGGCCCGGGGGTGCCACGGATGCTCTGGGGGTGGAGGCCCGCGACTCCTGCTGGTGCAGGAGGTGGGAGGAGAGGAGTAGGCAGCAGCACAGAGCTTGGGACCCCCGCAGGTGCTGGGGGAGGGGTTGGCGAGGCTGGCAGGCTCCCTACCCAGCTCCTCACGGCTCCCCAGAAGCAGCGACATGCCCCTCCCTCAACTAATATCTCCACGCGCAACCCCCACCTTAAGCCCTCAGCCCCCAACACACCCAAACTCCTGCTGCTGCTGCTGCTGCTGCTGCTGGGGGGAAGCAAGGGGCAGTGGCCCGAGACTGCCACAGGAGCAGCTGGTGCGGCTGGCCCAGGGGTAGCCCGAGCTCCTCAAGCGGCTTCCAGGCCAGCCGTACCAGCTGCTGCAGAAGTCATAGAGATCCCAAAAAGTCACGGAATCCATGACCTCTGTGACCTCCATGACAAACTCTCAGCCTTAGCCCTGATCACCGCCATGCATTTGGTGAAGACTCAGGAGGCAGAAGAGAGGCCAAACGGGAGAACCATATGCTGAAAGTGGCATTCTCCTAACACAAAATGCAGAAAATTCCTGTGGCTCGACAGAATTGCCACATGAAAGTCAGCATACTGAAAGTCCAGAGCAGTGAACCAATCATTCTGAGACCGTGTGGGAAGAACAGTTAATAGAGCAACCATGCAGAATCTCATGTACTTGATGAATTTCTTGAAGCTGCAAAGGTCGAGAATGGGTCTCATCTCACCCTTGGATTTCAGTATCAGGAAGTACCAGGAGTAAAAGCTGTGGCACCGGTGTTCCTGCAAAACTTCCTCCACTGCTCCCTACTTCTACAGAGAGCTGACCTGCTCGATAAACAGTTTCTCGTGAGAGGGATCTGGGAGGGGTTGGATCACAGAAACCCCCTTGGGAACTGCCAAATGAGGTGCCAAGACTACTTTTGCCCCTGCCAGCTCGGGACCCCAGCACCCTGTCTTTCTGAGCCAGACATGCCTGTCTGCTCCAACACCGACCCAGGGTCTGAATTACTTGCCCCACAGCTGCAGACTTAACTGAAAGCAGCTTACAGAAGTGTTCTTGTCTTTAACACTCAGGTGCCCAACTCCCAATGGGGTCTAAAACCCAAATAAATCCATTTTACCCTGTATAAAGCTTATACAAGGTAAACTCATAAATTGTTCGCCCTCTATAACACTGATAGAGAGATATGCACAGTTGTTTGCCCCCACCCCCCAGGTATTAATACATACTCTGGGTTAATTAATAAGTAAAAAGTGATTTTATTAAATATAGAAAGTAGGATTTAAGTGGTTCAATGTAGTGACAGACAGAACAAAGTGAATTACCAAGTAAAATAAAATAAAACATGCAAATCTAAACCTAATATAGTAATACAACTGAATACAGGTAAAATCTCACTCTTAGAGATGTTTCAATAAGTTTCTTGTCTCAGACTGGACACCTTCCTAGTCTGGGCACAATCCTTTCCCCTGGTACAGCCCTTGTTCCAGCTCAGGTAGTAGCTAGGGGATTCCTCATGATGGCTGCCCCTTTGTTCTGTTCCACCCACTTATATCTCTTGCATAAGGCGGGAATCCTTTGTCGCTCTGGGTTCCCACCCCCTCCTCACTGGAAAAGCACCAGGTTAAAGATGGATTCCAGTTCAGGTGACATGATCACATGTCACTGTAAGACCCCAAGCCTTCATTCCTCCCAGCCTGACTCACAGGAAGGCCTGCCTGCAAACAGAGCCATACACAGTCAATTGTCCTGGTTGATGGGAGCCATCAAGATTCCACCACCATTAATTGCCCACACTTTGCATAATTACAATAGGCCCTCAGAATTATATTTCATATTTCTAGTTTTAGATACAAGAGTGATACATTTATACAAATAGGATGACCACACTCAGTAGATTATAAGCTTTGTAATGATACCTTACAAGAGACCTTTTGCATGAAGCACATTCCAGTTACATTATATTCACTTATTAGCATATTTTTATAAAATCATATAGACTGCAACGTCACAGGATCCCTGCAGAAGGATAGGGAAGACAGGTGGGAAGGAGGTGTGGAGAGGAAAAAATGGTTACTCACCTTCTCGTAACTGTTGTTCTTCAAGATGTGTTGTTCATGTCCATTCCAATCAGGTGTGCACGTGCTGCATGCACGGTCATCGGAAACTTTTTCCCTTATCAGCTCCCACTGGGTTGGCTGGGGAGCTCCCTCAATATATGACCCTGCCGACCCGACCCCCTTCTTGCCAGCTACTCCGACAGAGGGGAAAGTGGGTGGGTATTGGAATGGATGTGAACACCACATCTCGAAGAATAGTTACGAGAAGGTGAGTAACCATTTTTTCTTCTTCGAGTGCTTGCTCATATCGATTCCAATCAGGTGACTCCCAAGCTCTCCCCGGAGGTGGGGTCGGAGTTAAGGAATCGCTGATCGGAGAACCGCTCTGCCGAAAGCTGCGTCCTCTCTAGATGCTGGGTGATGGCATAGGGAGTGGTACACATGTGCATGGAAGACCAGGTTGCCGCTCTGCAGATCTCCAGGATGGGCACCTGGGCCAGGAAGGTGGCTGATGAGGCTGGAGCTCGTGTAGAGTGGGCCGTAATAGCTGGGGTGGGACCTTAACCAGCTCATAGCAGGTATGGATGCAGGCCGTGATTCAGGAAGAAATGTGTTGTGAGGAGACCGAAAGCACTTTCATCTATTCTGTGACTGATACAAACAGTTGGTTGATTTCCTGAAAGGCTTCATGCACTTGATGTAGAATGCTAGCGCAAGCCGGACATCTAGTGAGTGAAGCCTCTGCTCCTGTGCATTAGCATGCGGCTTGGATAGAAGCCTGGCAGAAAGATGTTTTGGCCAATGTGGAATTGAGATACCACGTTGGGCAGGAACGCTGGGTGAGGCCTGAGTTGTACTTTGTCCTTATGTGTAGGGGGGGGTCGGAGGTTAGCGCTTTTAACTCAGACACCCTCCTGGCTGATGTGATGGTGACCAGGAAAGCCACATTCCACTAGAGATACAGAAGAGAGCATATCACCAGTGGCTCGAATGGGGGCCCCATTAGTCTGGAGAGGACCAGATTGAGATCCCAAGCAAGTAGCGGCGGTCGGGACTGTGGATATAGCCTTTCCAAGCCCTTCAGGAAATGTCCTACCATAGGGTTGGTGAATACAGAGCATCTCAACTCTCCCGGGTGGAACGCCGTGATGTCTGCGAAATGCACTCTGATGAATGATCCTGCCAATCCCTGGTGATTTAGATGCAGTAGATACTCCAGGATGAGTGGTAGAGATGCCTGAAGTGGAGATGCGCGCTGCTGTTCACACCTGCCTGAGAACCTTTTCCACTTAGCTAGGTAAGTGACCCTGGTGGAAGGTTTCCTGCTATCAAGCAGCACCTCCCTCACCGAATCTGAGCATTGGAGCTCCATTGGGTTTAACCATAAAGCTTCCAATCCATGAGATGGAGGGACTGGAGGTCTGGGTGAAGGAGGCCTGACTGTGGCCCTGTGTGATCAGATTGGGGTATAGCGGCAGTGTGACCGGGGTGTCCACCAACAGCTCCAGGAGCATGGTGTACCAATGTTGGCGTGGCCATGCTGAGGCCAGCAGAATTACCTCTGCCTTGTCTCTGCGAATCTTAAGCAGCACCTTGTGGATGAGTGGGACCCATATATGAGGGTGTCTCCCCAGGGTAGCATGAACGAGTTCAAGATGGAGCCCAGACTGTTTTTTGGAAAGAGCAGAATGTTGCACTCTTCCTGTTGCTCCTAATAGATAGCTCTACCCAGGGAAACCCCCACCTTTGGAAGACGGAATGTATGACGTCCAGACGGATGGACCACTCGTGGTTGCGAAACGACCTGCCAAGGTGGTCTGCAAGCTCGTTCCGAACTCCAGGGAGATAGGACACCTCCAGATGAATGGAGTGGGCTATACAAAAATCCCACAGCTGGAGAGCTTCCCGACAGAGAGGGGAGGAGCGAGCTCCGTCCTGATTGTTTATGTAAAACATGGCAGTGGTGTTGTCAGTCATCACCACCATGCACTGGCCCTGCATTCTGGATTGGAAGGTCTGGCAGGCTACTCGCACAGCTATGAGCTCCTCGATGTTGATGTGGAGCGAGAGCTAGGCCTGCAACCACCAACCCTGCATCTGTAGGTCTCCTAGATGGGCCCCCCCCCCGATGCATCCATGAGGGTCATAGAGGATTGAGGGGTGCTGAATGGAACTCCTTCGTGGACCATCCGAGGATCTAGCCACCAGTGGAGGAATTCTAGAACTCGCTCCGGCACTGTCTCTACTGAGTCCAAGCTGTCTCAACCTGGGCGATAAGTTGAGGCGAGCCATGCCTGGAGTGGCCTGAGCCTCAGTCTGGCCATGCCTGATGATGCAGGTGCAGGCTGCCATGTGTCCGAGGAGGCTCAGGCATCCCCTTGCTGTTGTGGTGAGATATCACCTGAGAGTCAGGATGACGTCTGTCATTGCTTGGAATCGGGACTCCGGCAGAAATTCTTTGCCTGTACCGAGTCCAGCATTGCCCCGATTAATTCTATTCTTTGGACCGGTGACAGCATCGGCTTGTTCATGTTGAGCAGGAGTCCTAGTCTCTCGAAGGAATCTCTGACTAACCGGACCTGGGACTCCACCTGCACCCTGGAGCACCCCCACAGCAGGCAGTCGTCAAGGTAGGGACACACCTGCACCTTCCTCTTGCAGAGAAAGGCTGCGACAACCGACATGCACTTGGGTGAACACTAGGGGGGCTGTCGAGAGACTGAGTGGGAGCACAATGAATTGATAGTGTTTGTGGTTGACTACAAACCTCAGGAAACGTCTGTGCACCTGACGAATGGCTACGTGAAAGTACGCATCTTTCATATCGAAGGCAGTCTCACGGATCCAGGGAAGGTATGATCATGCTCAGGGAGACCATGCCGAACTTCAACTTCATCATGAACTGGTTGATTCCTCGTAGGTCTAGAATTGGTCTGAGACCCCCCTTTGCCTTGGGGATAGGGAATTATCGGGAGCAGAATCCCTTGCCCCTTAACTCCTGAGGAACCTCCTCCACTGCCCCTATGGCAAGAAGCGATTGCACCTTCCTGTTTAAGGAGTTGCTTGTGAGAAGGGTCCCTGAAGAGGGACAGAGAAGGGGGGTGGCAGGGAGGGGAGAAGCAGAACTGGAGAGAATATCCCACCTCTACCATGCGAAGCACCCAGCAATCCAATGTTATGTGCGACCACACACGGTAGAAGTGGGACAGACGGTTCAGGAAGCATGGGGAAGAATATGGAATAGTGGGGGGATTGTGGGGGGTCCATCCTCAGGCATCCCTTCAGAAGCCTTGTTTGGAGCCTGACGGTGGCTTAGTCAGGCCCTGTCCCTACCCTGAAGGCGGAGTTGAAGGCCTATACCTGTTATTCCTGTTCCTACGGTGGTAGGAGTCCTGCCTTGGGCAGGGCGGGTACTGCTGCTGCTGCTGGGGCTTGAAATGTTTGCGCTGGGCAGGAGGCGTGTGCATCCCCAGTGACTTCATAGTCCTATCAATCACCTGCCTTGCCCTCCCCCTAGCTTTCCAGACCTCCTCTGAAATCCCAGGTTAGGTGTCACCTTTTCTTCCTGCTACTCCAGGTGAGGGCTCCCTTTCTCTTCATTAGTACAGCCACCTTCTAGTAGGTATTTCAGGTTACAACATGTTGGGCTTATTTTGGTGTTTGGCTGAGTGTGATGGTTTTTATTTTTTTTTAAAAGGAGACTACCATTGGTCTCACACTTTGGCTCCCTAAACTCCCACAGTAAATACAGTGCATTAAGGTACTGTAAAGTAATTATTACAGTCAGTGCTTCTCAGACACTGAGACCTAGCACACCCCCTATCGTATTGTACTCAATGTGATAACAGATTCTTCCTCTGATATAATTTTAAAGCAGTCAACATGCCAGCCACTTGCAGCTCACACCACCACTTGGGAACCATTGATAAAAGCAATGGGTTTATGATTTTTAAAGTTGATCACTTATTACAAATTAAAAATGGGTTGTATTAACCTTCCTAAGAGCCTTATGTTCCTCAAGTACTTTAACTGCAGAATTCAACATACTTTCAATCATTGTCATTAACTGCCCTGGAAAGCTACATATTCAATCTCTTCCAGACTTTACGGGAAGTGCTTGATGCAGGACTGCTCTCATGTCTTCAGAAAATATGAGTGTAAGGTGTACAGCATTATTTTATATTAACTTTACTTGAACTATAAAAATGACAACTGAAAAAATATTCCCCACTTCCCGATACTACTGGTACAGTAGCTATGCTATTTGCCCACATGACTTTGAACAGAACATACTTATTTTTCCTGTCCTTACTTTGTAGAGCAGATAGATATAAAACACCATCAGCACCACCGAAAGCTTTCCCCCACACAGGATCAGCATTATGCCCTAATACTACCACCAACACCAGGGTACTGGGACCTTTAGCAACTACTTTTGGTGGTATCATCTCTGTACAGTATGCCTATCTACTGACGTGATGAGCCACTCTACAATAAAAGCAACTCACCACCTCCAGTCTTCCTCAAATCCACATTCCACCTGCTCACCTCATGACTTCAGGAGCAAGAAGGTATCAGCCCACTCCTCTTCAAGAAGGTTCTCATGGTGCCCACCAGATAAGTTTCCCCAATAACATATAGCAGCATCTTGGAGTCCCCATAGAGCAGCATCTGCAAGAACCCAAAGAGGTTTGAAGAGGAGGCCATGTGGCATAGTGGACTGAGCATTCAGACCTGGGTTCATTTCTGGCTTTGCGACTGGCCTGCTGACTAACTTCAGGCAAACCACTTCATCTGTGTGTCTCAGTTTCCCCATCTGTAAAACGGGGCATATTACACTGATCTCATTTGTAAATCACTTTGAGATCTACTGCTGGAAAGTGCTATATGAGAGCTAGATGTTCTCTACTCTGAGAGCAGACTGGAGGGTGGAGATCAGCAGCAGCAACCAGACTGAACATGTTTCACATACATAGATGACTGGCTATAGTTTGAAGATATTTTAAAAATACATTGGAGGCATTGCTCCCCAATTAAAGTTATCATTAGTGCAAGGAAAAGCAGATGGGGGGGGGGGGCTAACCAGGTTGACAGTATCCCATTCACATTTTTAAATGAACTTGCTGCCTAATTTATATAGAGAGATGTTTTCGTGGTAAGAATCTTCCATCATACAAATATGTTTTGAGTGGCTTTCCAAAAGGGTATTACTTCTATAGCAGGACTGTTCTATTTCCTGAATGTATTGATTTCAGTTTTGTTCCCCAAGTAGTAACCGTAACCCTCATGCACATATACCCAACTATCACCCTTTAAACTTCTCTAGTTTTTCATGAAAAAGTTCCACTGTTGCTACCAACAGGTGGGAGCATTAGCATAGACAAGGCAGCAAGATCTGATGGCAATTTTACCAGTGTTGTGATGATTTGCACTGAACAGTAGTTAAGACAACATGGTAATTAAAATATCTGCATCTGTCAGAAGCCTTTCTATGCAAATGCTCCCCCTTGCTAACACCAGTGGAACTGACTCACTGGTTGTGCTGGTGTGAAAATGTTCAGAAAACAGTGTGTGCAGGGGGAGGGGAACAGAACTCACTTTAACAATTGCTGAGACCTCTGTTCTGTAATTTATTAGCTAGCATTTAATTGCACTAATACAGAATTACCAACCCCCATATTTCAAAAATAATGAGTCAGGCCCTAAAAATTCATGATTTAAAAAAAACAACACTCAATTTGTATGTCAAAACGTGGGGAGGGATGGTTACTTGCCATCTGTTTTTTGAGCCTTTAGGGGTAACATGCATGTTTTTCTTGGCAACTATGAAGGCTAGAAACTTTTTAAAAATGAAAACTGAAATTCTCACTCAAATGACTAGTATCTGAAGATTTGTGGTTTTCCTTAAAACTCGAGACTTTCCCCAAAAACTCACAAGAGGTAGTAGTGCTGTTACTATTCTAAGAATATGTAGCTATCACTATGAAAATCTGTATGTAGAAGTAATTCAGTGTCTGAGGTAAACCAGAGAAAATAAATGAGTATAGTATTGAAAGTATGATTTGCGAGAACCATCTTACTTCAGACCAACTCACGTGCACCTCACTCAAGACTCAAAACCTGAAATTTATGACCAGTGCACGGATGCATCCTGTCATACAGCAAGTGGTCTCATTTCCTAGATTACAATGGAAGTACCTCTCATTCAGCATTAACCACAAGTACCACTCGATTCTGAAAAAGTGACGAAACATAGCTTTGGTGACTCCCCAAGTTTGTCACTGATTTCCAAATTAATGATCTAAGAATGGAAATAAAAACTGTTTTTTTGTTTTTTTTAAATGGTGTCATTTTCTGCAAATTCAGCCTAGAATTGAAGAGCCAAGAGTGGTCCTTTTCTTCTCATGCATCGTCAGCTAAAATAAAAAAGACCTATACTACTGAGGGCAAAAGTAGTACTTACATGTGCAAATCAACTGTTTTCAGTAGCTTTGGAACAAGGATAGCTGATTGTAACAAACGATTCTGTTAATGCACACTAAGAAATAGAATCCAGCTCACATTTAGCTGTACAGAAGAAACATAAGCTATGTGTAACACTACCCTGCAATTCAGACTATAGGAACATGAATGGCAGTATGGACCACAATGCTGGGGTGTAATGCCTGTGTGTGGATGTTGCATGCACAAATTAAAAGATTACTAGTTTTCATTAATGTAGGCCTGTTTGAAGAGGACTAAAGCCTGGTCTACACTGGGGGTGAAATCGACCTAAGATACACAACTTCAGCTACGAGAATAGCATAGCTGAAGTCGACGTATCTTAGTTCGACTTACCTCACGTCCTCACACTGCCGTGGCTCCCCCATCGACTTTGCTTCCGCCTCTCGCCGAGCTGGAGTTCAGTAGTCGGCGGGAGAGCAATTGGGGATCACTTTATCACGTCTACACTATGCGATCCATACTTGTCCACAATGCTGGGGTGTAATGCCTCTGTGTGGATGTTGCATGCACAAATTAAAAGATGGGTAGTGTAGACGTACCCTCAGGTTTGAGCTATGATGCCTGCAGTTTCCATACAGAGGAGTTAAATGCTCAGCACTTTGGTGTGCACTGTCATTCACAGCCCCACAATCCAAACCACAGGGAAGCATAGACAAGCCCTTAGTTGCCAAAGCTAGCAGATAAGAATCAATAGACTAAGAACTGTTCTTTGTGCAAGATGCCATTTTCACATACCCACTTTTCTGATTAAATCTACACTTAGGACATGTTTACAAAGACAACCCATCCACTACTTATGTACTTTTTATATAGCCCTCAAAACCTGACCAATTTTCAAGTATTTAAAAATAGAAATAATTTTATTTCCTTATCTCATATAAGAAATAGCTTGATTATAGTGTGGTTACGTTAGTTGGTTTTGTGCATGTGCAAAAAACTCATTTGAAGGGAAACAGTAAAAAAAATAATTTTTTTTGCATTTACTTTTGTGGTTAATTTCATGATCATACTTATTTCTTTCAGGACTCCAGAACTGTGGAAGTTCGGTCACCTGCACTCAGCCTCTCTGTAGTGGTCAATAGCTTATTATACTATACTAGCAGAATATAGCTGTGACAGCAAGTCAGTCGAAGAGGGAGAGGTGGTTTCTCTCAAGAAGCTGTGACCAACCCCATGAAAAGATACGAACACTGGGAGTGATTTGTTCAGTGTCCTTGCTAAGATGGGCTGCTGTGTTTTGTACTAGTTGTAGCTGTAGCTATGAGAGCACGTGGCTTCCTTCCTAGATATGAATTGCAACAAATAAGCTAGGAGGACATGAATGCAGAGCACAATGGCTAGGTCTGTATCAGATAAAATGAGATACAATCTTTTGCCATAGATGGAAGTGGCTGTTTAGACACCCAGTAGCACTGAGGACCACAGGTTTTACAATATAAGGGCAAATGCCCTTGGTCATGGGCGATGAGATACCATAGCAGCACCTCCATCTTGCATGAGTTCAGCTGTAGCCAGCTGCTTTTCATCCAGGTGATAAGACTTCAGCAAAGCATCTAAAAAGCTGGGAAACGGTGCTGTTTATGTTTAATTGAAAAGGGCTGTGGAGCTGGATGGCACCTGTGTACTATCCACACATCAGCCTCTGTTGTCTCACCAGCTCTCCCCATGGCTTCACACAGATGTTGAATAAGATGAGGAGATACCTGCATTGTGGGACTCAATAGGCAAGCCCTGTGAAGGTGGAGGACCAGTAATTCACAATGATTCACTAGATTCCATTTGAAAGGAGGGACCCAAGCAATTTCAGGATGTTTCCATTCAACCATACAGCTTCTTGAAGACAGGCCACTTACATTTGGTGACCCTATCATACCAAATGCCACAAAGGTCCAGCAGGTTAAGTATGGATGTTAATTCCTTTGGCTATGGATAGGTCATCCAAAGTAACAAGTGCTATCTCCGTACTATGCCCCAGCCTAAAGTGTAACTGAAGGATCTTAGAGACTGACAGCTGACATGTGACAGCGGAGACTATTTGCTATCTTTTTGATCTGCTTGCTTAGAAAATGGAGGTTCTATCTTTTAACATCCAGGAAAGGCGGGGGTCAATTACAAAACATTATATGCCAACTGCCATCAATAGTGAAATAATGATTTCTACTTGTGGGAATTGATTTAATTTTTGAAAAGTGTGTTTTGTGTTTTTGTTCGTAGATTCTGCTTGTTGGTCTTGCTTGTCTATATGTGTTCTCCAACAAACTAAAAAAAGTTGGGGAAATTGTGCATTTAACTTCATACTTGACTTCATGGCCTTTATCATTTTAGCCTGGCTGTGGATGATCTTTTCTGTGAAATAAGAGGATAATACCTCACAGTGAGAGGTGGTATATTCTGGAGTAAATCACAGGCAGTCTGGATTTATGAAGCAATTTAGACTCCTAGAAAGTGCTACAAGGGGACTTTGCTATTTACTAAAGCAGTAGACTCCATCTTCACCTCCTTGGTCAGAAGGCTGTTGGATGAGTATAAAAGCAAACAGACAAGCCCAGAGGGCTCCAATATAAATACAAAAGAAGGTATGTTATTTTTTACCACAACACTCAGAATATTTTTAGTTTGTTTACTGTGTCTGACTATCCAACATGTGAAAACCGATCACTAACAGTTTACTGCGAACTTTATGCTTAAATTATTTATCAACATTAGCTACAACAAACAAGGCAGTATGGCAAGCTATACAGCAAACTAGGTACACCTATTTGGCACAGAAATACAGATCTACTGTATAAACTTGAATCAGTAAGTCTCAAAATAAAAAAGACACTGTCACATTTTTAATAGTTTATTAACACTTTATGCTTTGTAATACCCTTAAAACCTTTATAATAAGTTTTGCTTACCGATGTTATCCTTTCCCATTTGGCAAAGGCCTTTTGCCCCCTGAGAGACACTAACAGAGCTCAAGCTAGTGTTTTGTTGGTTTATTTCCTGTATGCACATCCGCTTCAATCATAGCAGGAACATGCAAGACTGACTGACAGCGCTTGTCAACTGCTTTTAGAGAAGCAGTAGGAATGCATAAAAAGATTGCACATTGGTGCAGGTTGCAGAGTTTTTTTTAAATGTGCTCAATAAAGTGGTAGACTAATTTATTTACTATAGTAATTTTGAAGTAGGTTAAATTTGGGAACTAAATTACTACAGAAATGCATTAAAAGACAATGAAGTATTTTCTATTTAACTGAATTTCTGAAGTGTTATACATTTTTTAAAGTGCTATATCCATAAAAAAATTAACATACTGTACTATGTATTTGGGATCAAGAGGTTTTTGTTAACATCTTGCCCTAGCGGGCAAGCAAAAATGCAATCTGTGGTCTCCATTAAACTAAAAAAAGTTGGGGAAATTGTGCATTTAACTTCATACATGACTTTATGGCCTTTATCATTTAACCGTACTCTCACTATTAGCAGTGGGGATTATATTTCCCCATGCTGACATACACAAATAAGCAGGCACACAAAGTAAGAAGTTCTAACCATTTCAGGAACAGACAAACAATTTAATCCATATTACATAATTCACTGAATACAGTTGATCTCATCCAAAGTCACTCCTGAGAGCAAAATAGTTTTAGCATTACATTTTATATACAGCTATGAAGGATTACTGGAAACCAAAAGAGTCTCCTTATATCAGGAGCACTCATGTTATGTATATTGTTACGATGCCTGTTTGCACTTTTAGTCTGCACATATTACTTCAAGCATAACAATTTCCACCTGCTTTGTATTTATAAAAATTCATATTAATTGGCTGATTTTATAATCATTTTTATCTCAATATAGGTGCCCTTTTCCATTCTAAAGTACTGATGCCTGACATCCAACATAAATGGGCGGCACTGAGAAATGACTTTCTCTGCTCTATAGCCCTGAAAATGCTGGGCATTACAAATCTTTGCATACACTAGTTTATGATTGCTTTGTCTGAAGCAAACTACATCCTGCACACTATAGCTTTTTTGTTACTTTACATGTTATCAGCTTTCCTTTAAGGAACAGGCTTATACAGTCAAATGTATCACCATTTTGACAGAGCACAAGTTGGAGAATTGTATTGGTTTCTGAACCAATGGAATCAAAATAATCAAGACTTTAGAATATTTTTCCAGTCATTAAGCTGAGAGGAGACTTGAATGCAGATACTGGAACATACAAATGGAAACATCTGTACTTGCATGCTTTTAAGTGAAAGGATAAGCATTATTTGTATTTTCTTTGTTGTCTTCCTCGTACATATGCAAGATGTTTTTATAAAAGTTTACCACAGATAGCAATGACAGAACATGATGTAATTATATTTTTCATTAAAAAGCACTAGAAATCAAAGGCAACCAAGATAATGAATGTTTCCCTAGAACATTTTTCTCAGCTACACAATGTGTGTATACACCAAGGTCTAACACACTTAGCTGCACCACATCAAGTCAAGCTGTCCAAGTACATACACAATTTTGCCTACAGGAGTATATCCCTTCCAGAATTTGTCATTTTACAAGTAATTCCCTGTGTTGGATTATGCTTAGTCAGAAGTATGGATATATTTTTTTCCAATACTACCATCTACTTGGTTTTATGACCTGTATATCAGAAATGAGGCAAGATGTAAGATTAAGTGCAGGGAAGCATTTCAGACCCAATAAATGCATTCTCTAAAACTTAGATATATATGGTTAATAACAGGTAAATTTGCCAAGAGTTGCATGAAAGTTTTTTTGTTTATTGGTTTTTGGGGTTTTTTGGGGGGAAGTTAAATAATTGAGGCTTGCTCAGCAAACATCAACTCCTCTGCATCATGGAAATTCATTATGGGTGTTTGAATAGAAAAAAAATGTATTTAAGAATATCAATTAAAATGGAGTTACAAAGAGAACTGATAGATTAGTAAACTTGAATGGTGTACCCTTTATGAAACCAAAGGAGAATCTGCCCCTGGAAGATACCCAACAGACCCAAAGATGCAACAGAAGGTTGACTGTTATACACCCACACAATCCAAGTAAATATTTAAAAACCAAATACTGAAAACATTTGTCTCCCAATATTTATACCTGCTGGATACCCACATTATCTCCATGTCTCAAAATAAGTTAGATAATTATCTGTTCTATAGCTGAAAGCAGCCAAAAAAACTGTTCAGAACTTCATAAATAGATAGAATGGGAACCCTTAATGTTTTTTTTCAAGCTTCAAATACAACAGTCTAAGCCAAAGATTGAAAGTAAATTGAAAAATATTCATTTGTTACAAGAAGCAAATTACCATGAACAATGAATTTGTTAGGAATCCCTCTAAAAGTATGACACACACAAACAGGCTACCCAGCAGAAAATCTGTTAATTTTATTTCTGTTTTAATGTTAAATATCATGGGACAGGATTGTAAGGATGAAAAACTGCCAATAACTGCCTCACAAGGGATAAGAAAGAAATTCTGCCATGATATTAGCAAAGTAAGGTAAAGGAGAAAATTTACACAGTAAGAGGCACCATTTCTCCCCAGAAAACCTCTTGTCATATTCCTGAACAAGTGGGATTAGCAATCTAATAAATCATCTTTCAAGAGGTAACAGCAACAGATAAAATTTTAAAGGATTATTAAAATAACATTTACAAGACTCTGAACAATTTTTGAACTCTTATTAAAACCACAGAAAGAAAGAACAATTCTTTATTTATGAATTTTCATAAAGGACTGAATGTGCAACTGACACCTGCTATTGATGATTTAATGTACAATTTTGTCCAGTAGCCGAACAGTTTGTCTTTTTTTAATTGTGTTTTCTAACCGTGCGAGATCATTAAAGGCAAAGCCTGTATGACGCTGTACACAAAAATGGTCACTTGGGCCATACTACCAATGAAGTGGTAGGTAAACAAATCTTTTTCTGGCCAAGAAAAAAAAAGGAAGCTGCATTCTGCATGCTTCTCTCTCTCTCTCTCTTTTTACAAGATGAATTTCCCTAGAAAGAATCCAATGAAAATGGCTGCAATTACAACAAGAAGTGAAGGAAGAGGATTGGAGCCATTCTCTCTGAGGGCCAAGGCTGTGGGTGATCCAGATTTATCGGAGTGTGTTACCTTTCTGAGCCTCAAGCCTTCCTCCTGAAAAGAACACATGGAAGAAATTCATGAATATGGAATCATAGTCTTCTTAATGGTGAAAATTTAACCAGGAGACTGAATCTCTTTGGTAAGTATTTCAACCAGGTCATACAAAATCATTTTAGAAGTAGCTGTACTATTACTTTTTAAATTGAAAAAAAATCAAGATACTACAAGATTCAAAATAAGAGTACATTTATCAAGTTACAATTTCTCTTTTCCAATACCTAATCCACATGTATTCCACCCTGTTTGTGTATATAACTGTTAGTAAAAGTAATAAAACTCTTATCTTGCACACTGAAAAATCCATCTTTAATTTACACAAAAATTTTAAGTAAATGAAACAACTCCCCAATAGCTAATATTTATATTTTGTGATTTCCCCATGTGCTTTGATATCACAACTACTGTTTAGGAGTTAGCTTTATTTCAGATTTCTTTATACATTAAAATGTTATTATTGACAATATAGGAACTGTCATATACCCAACAGTTACAATGACAACATATAATTGTGTACTGATAAGTTATAATTATGGAAGTACTACTACTACTACTACTACAACAACAACAACACCACAAAGCTTGCAGAAAGCAACACCACATTGAATACAACTAGTAAGTGAACAATCAAGTGATTTTGTAAGCTAAAATTCTGTGATCTGCAATGCTGTTGCATTGGTTCTCAACTATATGCGCCGGAGTACCTAATAAACAGACCCAAAATATTGTGAAAACAGATAAGTTTTTATGAAACGCTGTAATGCAGTGGAAACTATAAAGACACCCAGGATGTTTGAGTACCACCTTGGAAAACGGCACTTCTTATTTCACTACATCTTAAAAATATATGTAATTGGTTTAGTTTCAAAATCTCATCAGTGGAAAGAAAAAGATACTGACCATAAACAACTGATGAGTGTTTACATTTAACATTAACTTGTGCTCCACACATTCATGGAATAATAATTCCTAGGTGATTTATAAACAGGTTTAAAAATAAGCTCACTTACTTCTGAAATTGACACAGAAGTGGAGTTTTTAAGATGAGGAGAGAAGTGATAGCTTAGCTAACAGTGCTGCTAAAGAAATAGCTACATTTGATCAATCCCTATTTCTTAGGAGAACAAGAAAATTATATAGCACATGATCCTTGTTATACAGATAATTGTACCTACTTTGTTCATTCTAAGAAGTATTGCCCAAAGTATTTCCCCTTTTGAAGTTTTATGCAAATAAAACTTCAAAAGTTAAGTTTTATCTGCATGCATCTATACAAATCCATGTCTTTTAATCACCTGTTTAGGAGTAACTCATTTTAATAGGAAACTCATTACAACAGAACTTACTCTCAGGTGCCGATTTTCATCTGACAGTTTCATCACATCAGCCTGAAGTCTTTTGCACTCTTCCACTAGTTTCCTTGTTTCAGTATCATTAAGAGAGACACTATGTGGTTTTGGCATCGGTCCATCCTGTTTAGATGTATTCAGGACTGGGGCAGATTTGCTTGCTTCTACATCATTCTGCAAATATTAAGAATAACCTGAGAATTTTAATTTTCTAGATCCAAAGAAATATTTACAGCTTAATATAAACATTGAAAAAATTAAACTACTGCTACAATGTATTTCAAATGAAGTTCATATCTGAGGTAATCCAAAACACAGCATTAAAAGGCACAAGAACATAGCATTGTTTGCATTTAGCACAATGCCACTGAGAAAAAAGCCAATCCTTATACTTCTTGAGTTAACACTGACCCAACAGGCATCCAAATGATAACGTAAAACGTGAACTTCCATTTTTATATAAAAGGAAAAGAAAAAAATTAATAGGAAGCAATAAAAAACGGCTAAAATTAGAAAGATGAAATCCAGGATACACAAGTTCTGTTAACGATTGAGGTATGATAAGGAAATAAAAATATTTTTAACTTTGAGTGCTTCCTATGCAAGGAGCTCAAAGCACTTTACAAATATTGATTAAACCTCACAGCATCTCTGAGAGGAAGGATTCCACTAATTTTGAATATGGGTGAACAGAAGCAAAGAGGTTAAGTGATTGCACAAGGTCACGCAACAAGATTGTGACAAAGCTGGAAATATAATCCAGGAGTCTAGATTCCCACATCCCTGCTCTAGACGTTAAACAATCTCCAGTGGACATTAAAAATACCATTCCATACAGTGGTGACCTGGATTAACTATACAGTTAAATGGAATTATAAAACAAATGGAGATAATAGTAATTAATATCATAGTAAATTATATTAGCACTACTGTATTTTTTTCTGATTAACTATGCAGTTACTTTTACTTAGGTCACCACTCTATTGCACCTCTTCAAATAGCAAGTAAGCAGTCTGAAAGTTAAATACCAAATCAAAGATTATAAATAACTAAACTTAATATGGCAATTATGTAAAAACAGAAGATATCTTGATTTCAATATGCAGAAAAAACAAAGTTCTTTATAATTAACTGAACTTCATTAGTAACAATTCAAGCTGCTACTGGTTATCTCATTACACCTGCTTACATTTTACAACATATTCTACTGTATGGTCATAAAGAGCCTAAGGGCCAAATCCTGCTGTCTTCCATAGGTAGCATCCATTAGATTCAACAAAATTACTTGTGTGGGAGAGCATGATATGGCACTTAGTTTATTGCTGGTTTGCAAGCTAACTAGGAATTGCTTTAAAACACACAAACTCCACTAGAGCCCTATAGCTTTTAGCTCCCTGGAACAAACCTGCTTCTTCTGCTGTCTGACCTCACTGACTGGTTCCTTCGTGTCAATCTTCTGGCTATAACTGACAGGTGTCTGAAGAAAGTTGCTGCTCACTGGAGTGAAATACTTGTATCCTGGTGTAGGTAAATCCTGAGGTGGCAGGTGAGCCATACCCTCAGTACTCGGCAGTTTTCTCATTGCAAGATTTAAGGGAGTGACTAAACCAACGGCTAAAGGATTAGGTTCTGCAACCCCACGCTGCTACTCAGAAAAACATAAACATTATGTACAAGCAGTAATATAAAGGTACCAAGTACAAAAAGTTTTATACAATTAATTGCAACCTTCATTTGACCCCTTTGTGTGTATCCATTATAATGCAGACTTTAATTACATCACCACATACTATTTTTTTCGAATGAACTTCTGCCTCATTCCGTGGACAAGATGGATGGTTCTTAGGGCTCTGAAGTGAATTAGGTTGTTGTATGCAAGACCCCTGCCTAGGCTTATGAATGCAGAGACATCAGAATTGACAATATTGAGGTAGCATGCTTTCAATACACAGGCCTGGGAGTTCTACTCTTCAAAGTCCTGCTCCCTTGTAATTTCTGAGTAACTGACAGCAAATTGTTATTTTGAATGTCAGACAGTGCAGAGAGGACAGGGCCTCTTCAATTTACACAGCTTGAAATTATCATCATCTGCCACACAATTTGAATGGATTTTGGTGCAGACAGGTAAAAAGTTGCATCTTTCTAATCTGTATTTCCCTTCCTTACTGCTGACCTGAAAGATGGACATAGAGCCCAAGAGTATCTGTACTAAGCCCAAGTGCAGCACCTCCTTTTTGAGGAAAGCCGAACTCAAAATTACAGGTTTGAAATGACTGATTAAAGTTCATTTTTAAATGTACATCAATACTTTCATTAATATTCAAATAAAGGTTTAGTGTATGAAAGAAGTCTTGCACATAATACTGAAAAGTCTCATTTGTTTACCCAATCTGTTGAAACCCAGCCAAGAATATTAAAGTATCAAAATGAGGGCTGAAAATTAATGCAATATTTATCTATTGATATTCTTAAAACTCACAAATTCTAAATGTTGTACCATCTGTAAGGGCCACACCACAATTTGTAATAACTATCCACAGAAAGTTATTCCTCCGAGGCAAAGGCGTATTTAGCACAGTTCACCAACTGTACACCAGTATGTTCACTTAATATGGTATAACAATTTCCTGTTTCATGTTTGCAGTGTTGTTGTAGCCATGTTGGTCCCAGGAATATTAGAGACACAAGGTAGGTGTTCTTTTATTGGACCAGCTTCTGTTAGTGAAATAACACTGGGGAGAGGGATAGCCCAGTGGTTTGAGCATTGGCCTGCTAAACCCAGGGTTGTGAGTTCAATCCTTGAGGGGACCACTTAGGGATCTGGGGCAAAATCAGTACTTGGTCCTGCTAGTGAAGGCAGGGGGCTGGACTTGATGACCTTTCAAGGTCCCTTCCAGTTCTAGGAGATAGGATATCTCCATTAATTAATTAATTAAAGCTTTTGAGCTACACCGACCTCTACTTCAGGTCAACTTCAGTTTGTCAATAGAAGATATTACCTCACCCACCTTGTCTCTCTAATTGTAGACTAAGTACGAATATACTTGTTCATAAGCCGAATTTTTTTTTTTTTTTTTTGTAAAAAAGGGAAGCACCAGAGAAGGGGGTCGGCTTATGAACGGGTATAGAGAGAGGGAGAGGTGGGACACAGCCCCTCTCCCCAACAGAGGGAGTAAGGAGAGGCTGCACAGCCAGCAGAACCAGAAGGGAAGAGCTGGGGCTAGAGTCTCTTCACTTCTGGCCACACTGCTCTCCCCCCAGCCTCTGAAGCAGCTGTAGCTCCGGGGCTGGCAGGCTGCAGCCGTGCCATTCGGCCCCACCCCCCAGAGCAGGCCGGGCCGTGCCACCTGGCCTGATGGAGAACGCTGCGGTCATACCGCCTGGCCCAGCCCGCTGGAACATGCTGTGGCTGCGCTGCCTGGTCTGGCCCACCGGAGCAGGCTGCAGCTGTGCTGCCCAGCCTGCCGGAGCAGCTCCAGCCAGGCCAGAGACATCCTCCCCTGACCCTCCCCAGATAAGGTGGGAAGGGATGGGATGGGGAGAGTGTGGGTGTCCCAGGCTAGGGGTGGGGTCATATGGGGGGTGGTCACAGGGGTTACTCCCCTGACTCCCAGCTTCTCCCCCCAAAAAATTTCCCCATCAGTTGCTGTCCCGGCCCGTCAGGGTAAGCAGCTGGCGGGCCAGGACACTTTGTTTACTTAGGTTTACCTCCGTGCCTGCGGACGCTCAAGGTAAACAAACCATCTCGGCCCAACAGCGGCTTATCCTGATGGCCCAGGAGCCAAAGTTTGCTGACCCCTGAATTATTTTCCATTTTTACCTATCCATCTTGGGGGCATGGGGGGGAAGGGGCGGCTTATAAACGAACCGGCTTATAATTGTGTATATACGGTAATTCAGTTCATCGCCAGAATGGTAAAGTTAATTAAGGTAAAAGGGGAATATGTGGGAATATGAAATAAAAGCTATAGGATAAAAAGAGGGACACTTGTCAAATAAATGTTAAATTTGCCTTCCTTCCCCTATTTCCAGGTCTATTCAAGTTAGATGACAAGTACACTCTGCATTAGACAACATAGCCTGTATTATACTGAGGTATAAAAATACAAGGAACCCCAATGGAGAATAGTACAGGGTAAGTTTGGTTGCTTTTAAAAAATATGGCTCCAATATTTCAGAGCTAACCATTTATCTCAAGAGCATGTTCAGATTTTGTAAAACCATATCATGTAGTGAAAACAAAAAGCAAAAAGCCAGCTAGCAATGTGTTTAGGGGTTAAGAAAAAACTATTTTTTTTTAATTAAGTTACCCGTTTGCTAATTTTCTTACTTTTGGTATCTGGGACATTCAGCACAATGTTTATTATCATAGCATCTTTAAAAACACTCAGATAAACTGAAATTGCTGCAAGATCTTAAAAGGCTAATATAACATCACTTAGTTTCTGACTTACCAGTTTATCATTTTCGTTGGGCATTTCAAACACACATCTCAATTTGGAGTCCATTAGGTCATCCGGTTTTGCTTCTTTCCACTAAAATGACAATTTTTATGGTTATTTAACATACAAGGTTCATGCAAACCAAATCCAGACATTTCCTAAGTGATTTGCTTTTATACCTTCTCAATTCTCAAGTTTGAATATTGCTTTTATTTCAGCTACAATTTTCAGACTCTAGCTTTTAAACAATTCTCAACACCATTATTCTACAAATTATAATGAATAATGGAAGCTAGAGATGTGTAAAACTAAAGTCTGTAAATAAAGATTAAAAACAGAATGCAACTTATGAAGCAACTTTTGATTTTAAAAGCAAAGAACTAAAAGATGTTTTGCTAAGATACAGAAAAGTCTGTACTGTATTTTATAATGGCAGTATTATCTCATTAACATGATCCTATATTTTCAAAAACACCTTTCAGAGTAATTTTATTACTACAGGAGATCAGACTAGATGGGTCATAATGGTCCCTTCTGGCCTTGGAATCTATGAATCAATTAGTTCTCCTTACCCTAGATTTCTGAACTAATTACCACTTTGCAGCTTTTAATACATTACTGTTTGGGCCTATAGAAATATTTCATAGCAGCTCAAACATTCTGAATTATAGTACACTGTCAAATATACTCAACTATAAGAAAGGCTGGAATATCCCCTCCTTCCAGATAACTGGTATTTAAAATACTGCCACTTAAAATATGTCTTAGGCTTACTGAGTTCCAGATGTCAGCTGCAATTCTTGAAAACATCCACAACTATTCCCAACCCTCTTCTGCTGCAAAACACCCTTTTTATGGCTAAGTAAGCATTTAAAGTTTAAAAAACAGTCACAAGACTTCCTCCTAAGAATGGTAAACAAAAATGGCCCCCTACAAGCTTTAAGATTCAGAACAGCCACAAAAATTGTATATGTCCACTAGGGGGCAGAGCTTAGTCAAATCACTCCCAAATAGAAATAAAAGTGTTTCCATGACACACTAATGAACACAAAGAGGTATTACATACTGTCTTATCTGTTAAATAGAATATAAAGAATGTTTATAAAGGCATCCCAGGACACTAATAATATTAAGCACCACTCAGCACTGATCTGATATTGAAACCCTGTGATATATCAAGATTTTCTATAAATGAGTTGAGGAAAATTGTAGTATGTAAGATATAATTTTTTGGATGTCCATTTTAAATACACGGTGCGTCTTTCATAAGCCATTTGATTTTTTGGGAATAGATTTAATATTTCAAAGTTAGTTTATACCAAACAAATTATAATCCTAGCCAGACAGAAAAGCGGTTCAGACAACAACGTAGCTTTCTGGAGGCTACTTCATGTCCCTCCACCTTGAAACACTTTTTTAAAATTACTTATCTGTAATTGTTCTACAAAGATATACACCTCAACAAATAACTGCCCTTGGGTCTCCTGCTCCTGTGTATGGACACAGAGCAATTCCCTAGGCTCAATTTTTGAGCTGCTGGTTCCAGCATGGGCACTTTGCTGCAGAAAAATGGCCCAACACTCCGAAAGTCAATTCCCTCTGAATTGGAGATCAAATTATTCCCAAGGGAACAACATTTAAAGCAATAAAATATTAACCAGTTACAGATTACTCAATTCTGTTACAAGCCTGCTGAGCTTCAGTGAATTTAGTTTTTTGTAAAACCTGGTTTATGGCCTTTGCCCTTTTGTCTACTCTGAGTTACCCAGGGAGTGCACCATGGCTAACCAAGCAAGTTCTTGGACCCATTCCCTGAATCTGAAGGCACATGGTTACCAGATCCCTGGGGCCAGGGGGACTCTCTTTCTCTCCGCCTCCTGAAGGAGACATTGAGGCCTTGAGGTTAGAGCACCCTTCAGAACTAACAGTAGTGGAACAAATATCTCCAGAAATATGGACCATCCACCACTTCCTGGATTTGTGATGGTAGCTTTTCTTCCTAGAAGACAGTGCTCCAGCACACAAGATCTCTCAGTGTTAGTGTTCTTATCTTTACTCTTAAAGGGAGCAGAGAGCAGAATAAACACCTCTACAGGAATCGAGCCTTGGCTGAGGACTCAGATGGGTCCAATGGGATCCTGGCACTTTTCCTGACCTTCAGGGTTCCTTAGCAGTGAGGGAATCCCTAATACTTAGGGATCCAGTCACTGCAGAGAATCCATGTTTGAAAAGAGGCTTCTACAGTGCTGATGAACATTCCAGTATAAATGGGGTCCTAGAATCAACCAGCTCAGATCAGTTCTTTCTCCAGCACCAGTTGTACATGGCTTTAGTGAGTAATCTGTCTTTTGAGCCAGCTTTCAGAACTTGGGAATTTCTGAATAGCACAACCAACTGTTTGATCTGAAGTTAGTTGTGGGTCCTTGAATCCTAATTCCTGCATCATGAGGAAAGCCTGGATTGTGTGTCGATATATCCAGGTAGGCCCCAGGTATACAAGTCCTGTACATGAAGCATCTATCTAGAAAGTGGACCTCCCCAATGTAAAATCAAACAGCTATTGTACATCAGCCTGCCCCCTAGGAATATTGGAGAGGTATGAAATGACCAGGTTTAACTGGTGTATCTTCTCCAGGTCTTTGAAAACTGCATCGGCTAGAAGACTCCTGATGCCAAGAATGCAATGGAATCAAGCCTACCTGTGCAATGGTTCAAAAAATTTGGATGAGAAGCCTAAAACTCCTAGTACCACTATAACAATAACTAAACTAAACTGAACGAATACACATGAAATATACAAGAGAAAGCCTTGGGAAAATTCAAGTTGAGATCTTTAGGCCTGGGGCAAAATCATTTGCTCTAACAGCTAAATGTGACAATAACTAAGGTATTGGGACCACACAGCCCTTATATACTCTGTGCTCTGAATGCTTTCCAGAAAACACCTGTACTTCAAAGACTAAAGGGTACATATCCCAACAATCGTATCTGTCAGCTCAACCTCAGGTATGTGCTTACTTCTACAAGAATGGAAAGTGAATTTGTAGTTTGTGCATATTTTTGCTTTCTTGGTCTTCCTATAGAAAGCGGCTTATCTTCTCCACCAGACTATTTTGATTCCCATTAGACTCTGTCCCAGCTGAACTTCTTTCACATCCAGTAATGCCATTCTCATGTTAGAACTTGCCACTTCACACTTGCTTTGAACTCCTTCACACTAACCCTGTTTACTATCTGTTAACTGACTGCAAGGATCAGTAGGCCCAAGCTGTAATACCCAAAACTAATTCATCCGCACGTCATTCACATTCAATTTGCCTGCTATTCACCAAGCCCCATAAATAACTTTCAAACAAAACTCATTAAGCAAGTCAGAAGCACTAATGACATGATTTTGCATTTGTGATTCAAAACCTTGGATCACTTATTCACAGTAGTCAGAGAGTTCTTCAGAAAATGTCTGTTGAGTTTTGTTCCGCAGTAAGAATTACTTAAATTTGAACGTATCAGAGGGGTAGCCGTGTTAGTCTGAATCTGTAAGAAGCAACAGAAGGGTCCTGTGGCACCTTTAAGACTTTTGTGGCCCACGAAAGCTTATGCTCCAATACTTCTGTTAGTCTTAAAGGTGCCACAGGACCTTCTGTTGCTTCTTAAATTTGAACATAACATGTTTACCTATTACAGCAGAAACTGAATTTTAAGCAGGCAACATATTCATGTTAATATGTTTACTTACCACTGCCTCCATATCTGAAGTGCTTGGTGGCGCAAAGATTGTCTGTACCATAAACTTGTGTTTACTCTTCTCATTTGGGTCATAGTCAAAAGGCTGTAACATTACTGTACAAAAAACAAATATAAGATTATTCATGGTTCTTCAACTGATCATTTAGTGCAAGCATATTAATCATTTTAGCTTTAATTCAATTCTCACTTGACTAGCCATTAACAAAGCCACAATGCAAATGAAGGGGAGAAATACACTGTAGCAACAGCTGTCAACTGGAACAAATCTTGCAGCTGTATAAATCCTAGAATTTACAACACTTAAAGCCCATATTTATAATAACCTGTTTTGATCTAACACTACAAACAGGCAGAACATTTTTTAATTTCTACCAGTACCAGAAAATATTTAAGATAAAGAACAAACAAGTTTAATTTCCTTTAATCCATTTTTAATTCCTCTGCAATACAAACTGAACTAACTTACGGATCATAATTTGCTATCTGTATAGTCAGAAAAGGACAGTTACCTGTTCCGTAACTGGCGTTCGAGATGTGTTGCTCCTGTCTATTCCACAGTAGGTGTGCGTGCTCACCACGTGCACCGGTGCCGGGAGTTTTTCCCTTAGCAGTACCCGTAGGAGGGGAGCACTGCTGCGACTCCTGGAGTGGCGCTTCTATATCACGCTATAAGGGGAGCTGCGCACTCCCCCCACCCTCAGTTCCTTCTTGCCAGACAACTCCGACAGAGGGGAAGGAGGGCAGGATGTGGAATAGACAGGAGCAACACATCTCGAAGAACACCAGTTACGGAACAGGTAACTGTCCTTTCTTCTTCGAGTGATTGCTCCTGTGTATTCCACAGTAGGTGACTCTAAGCTATATCTGATGGAGGTGGGTAGGAGTTTAAAGGTTATCAGGACGAAGTACCGCCCTACCAAACCCAGCAGCATCCCGTACTTGGGAGACGATCACATCGTGCAAGGAAAAGGTGTGGACGAAAGACCACGTGGTAGCCCTACATATGTCCTGGATAGGGACGTGGGCTACATAGGCAGCCGACGAGGCTTGCGCTCTCGTAGAATGTGCCTTTACGATAGGAGGCAGGGGAACCCCTGCCAAGTCGTAACACATGCATATGCACGAGGTGATCTAGCGGGAAAGGCGGTGGGTGGAAATTGGTGCCCCCCATACGCTCGGCCGACACAACGAATAGTTGCGAGGACTTCCTGAACAGCCTGGTTCGGTCCAGGTAGAAGGCCAGCACTCTACGTATGTCTAGCGTGTGTAGGCGGCGTTCCTCATTGGCGGAATGGGGCTTAGGACAGAGTACTAGTAGGAAAATGTCCTGATTCTTATGGAAGGCAGAGACCACCGTCGGGAGAAAGGCGGGGTGTGGACGAAGCTGTGGAAAACCGTATACGGGGGTTCCGAGGTCAAGGCCCTAAATTCCAAGAACCGACGGGCTGAGGTGATAGCCACCAAAAATGCCACTTTCCATGGGAGGTGGGACCAGGAACACGTGGCCAAGGGTTCAAAGGGAGGACCCGTGAGGCGGGATAACACTCGGTTCAGATCCCATTGTGGGACCGGGGCCCTGGCGTATGGAAAAGCGCAATCTAGGCCCTTTAAAAAACGGGAGGTCATTTGATGGGAAAATGACGAGTAACCTTGCACTGGAGGGTGGAAGGCTGAAATGGCCGCTAAATGTACCCTGACGGAGGCAGGAGCTAGCCCTTGGGTCTTAAGGGACAGGAGGTAATCTAGAATAAGCTGGAGGGATGCGGAAGATGGGGAGGCGCCCCGCTCCCCTGCCCACCTGGAGAACCTAGACCATTTGGCAAAGTACGTGCGCCGTGTGGACGGCTTTCTGCTCTCCAGCAGAATTCGTCTTACATCCTCCGAGCACCTTCCCTCCTCCTCGTTTAACCATGGAGCAACCACGCTGTCAGGTGGAGCACGGCCAGGTTGGGGTGGAGAAGGCATCCCTTCTCCTGGGAGATGAGGTCTGGGTGAAGCGGCAGCCTCCGCGGGGGGCCGCTAAAAGTTGCAGAAGAGTCCTGTACCAATGCTGACGGGCCCAATCCAGGGCTATGAGGATAACCCTCGATCTGTCTGCCTTTACTTTTTGCAGAACCCTGCCTATCAGTAGGAAGGGTGAAAAGGCATAGAACAGTTGGTCTGACCACCGGAGGAGGAATGCATCCGAGATCGCCCCCTTTTCTGCCCCTGCCCTGGAGCAGAACTGGGGGCAACGTCTGTTCTGGGCGGTAGCGAAGAGGTCGATCCGGGGAGCTCCCCACTCTCAGAAGAGCTGTTGGGCGACTTCCCAGTGGAGTGACCACTCGTATTGGTGGGAAAACACCCTGCTGAGGCGATCGGCTCGCACATTGCGTGCGCCAGGTAGGTGGTAGGCCCGTAGGGAGATATCGTGGGCTATGCAAAACTCCCATAGGTCCCGGGCGTCCCAGCACAGGGCCAAGGAATGCGTGCCCCCCTGTCTGTTGATGTAATACTTGGCGGTCGAGTTGTTCGTGAGGACTCTGACCACCTTCCCGCAAAGATGCAAACTGAACGCTTCGCACGCCAGGCGCACTGCCCTGAGCTCCCTGATGTTTATGTGCAGAGACAATTCCAAGGTCGACCACCTGCCTTGGGTTTGAATGTCCCCTATATGGGCTCCCCAGCCCAAGTCCGAGGCATCTGACACCAGGTCTAGAGAGGAAGGGAGTTCTCGGAAGGGGACCCTGTCCAGCATATTGCTCAGGAGGGACCACCATTGCAGAGCGGCCACCACGTTGGGAGGCATCGTGACCACTTTGTCCAGGCTGTCCCGGGACTGGGAATACTGGGAGGCCAACCAAAGTTGGAGGGGCCTCATTCTGAGTCTGGCATGTCGCACCACGGACGTGCTTGCTGCCATGTGACCTAGGATTTGAAGGCACACCCTTGCCGTCGTCACAGAGAAGGCCGTGACCAAGGCTAAGAGAGCTTTGAGTGTCTCAAATCTGTCCCGGGGAAGAGAGGCTGCGGCCTCTAGGGAGTCTAGCAGAGCCCCTATGAAGTGTATGCGCTGAACCGGTACCAACATGGATTTGGCCTCGTTCACCACTAGACCCAGACCCTCGCATGTGGACAGCAGGAATTGCATCTGGGCCTGCACCTGGGACCGGGAGCTGCCCTTGAGGAGCCAATCGTCCAGGTAAGGGAAAATTTTCAGCCCATTCCTCCGGAGGTGGGCTGCCACCACTGCCATGCATTTGGTTAAAACCCTGGGGGCCGTGGAAAGGCCGAAGGGGAGGACCGCAAACTGGTAACGGTCCCGCCCTACCAGGAAGTTGAGGAAGCGCCTGTGACCCTCGAAAATATGGATATGGAAATACGCATCCTGAAGGTCCAGGGACGCAAACCAATCCCCCGGGTCTAAGGAGGGAGTGATGGAGGTCAGGGATACCATGCAGAACTTGTAGCGGACCATAAACTTGTTGAGGTTCCGCAGGTCCAGGATGGGCCGGAGCCTGCCTTTTACCTTTGGGATCAGGAAGTACCGGGAGTAAAATCCGTTGCCCTGAAATTCCGCCGGTACCCTCTCCACCACACCTAGGTTGAGAAGGTGCGCCACCTCTTGGTTTAGGAGGGCGGCATGTTCCCGGTCCCCGAGGTCCTCCCGGGGCAGGGGATGGGGGGTGGAGGGGTGTGAGGCGAACTGCAACATGTAGCCCCTGGAAATTGTGCTGAGGACCCACTGGTCCGATGTTATACGGGACCACTGCACTCGGAACGCAGATAACCGGTTGCAGAACACAAACTTTATTGACTGGGGGGCATCCGTGGCAACAGGCCCTGTGGCCCCCCGCAAAGAGTCAAAACCGCCTCTTCCCCTGCTTCTTGCCCTTCGAGGGACCTGGTCGCGGGGCCGAGCGGGGCCGACGCTGAGACCTGCGTCTCTGCTCCCTCAGTCGCTTAGGAGGGGGTTCATATCTGCCCCTAGCGGGAGGAGCGGAGGTTTGCGGCCTCGCTGGCGGGACATATAGGCCCAGAGTTTGCAGGGTGGTACAGGAGTCTTTCATCCCATGCAGGCGAACATCGGTTTGGTCCGCAAACTGCACTGTCCCGTCGAAGGGAAGGTCCTGCATCAGAGACTGAGACTCTGCAGACAGACCAGACAGGAGAAGCCACGACGCCCTTCGCATGGATATGGCCGACGCCATAAAACGGGCTGCCGTGTCCGCCGTGTCCGAGGTGGCCTGGAGGACTGCTTTCGCCACTGCTGCCCCTTCCTCAACCAGAGCCTTGAACTCTTTCGTGTCCCACTCCGGGAGAAGAGGCTCGAACTTTGGTAGAGACCCCTACAAGTTAAAATCATAGTGGCTCAACAGGGCTTGGTGATTGGCGACCCGAAGTTGAAAACTCGCAGAAGAATAAACTTTCCTGTCAAAAGAATCTTGGCGTCTTTGTCCTTGGGGGTGGATGCAGGCTGGCCGTGGCGTTCCCGATGGTTGACTGACTCCACCACCAGGGAGTTAGGTGCCGGGTGGGAGTTCAGGTACTCATGTCCCTTAGTCAGAACAAAGTACTTTCTCTCCGCTTTCTTGGAGATAGGCATCAAGGAAGCTGGGGTCTTCCACAGGGCAGTCGATATGTTGGTCACACCTTGGTGAAGAGGTAGGGCCACACGGCCCAATGCAGAGGAGGACAGTACATTGAAAAGGGGGTCCGACGGCTCCTCCATCTCCTCAGCCTGGAGTTGGAGATTCGAGGCTACTTTTTTGAGGAGCTCCTGGTGAGCTTTAAAGTCCTCTTCTATAACAGACAGAGTTGCCGCTATGGTCTCCTTCGGTGCCGGCGAGGGGGCCGAGCTGGCTACCAGGGCCTCGGGAGGTGCCGCTGGTTCAACTCCCAAGACCAAGTCCGGGCCCGGTGCTGCCAGTTTGGTGCCCGTCGACTTCTGACTCGGTCGAGGAGAGGACACCAAATGGGTCTGGGATGCCCCGGCTACCGAGCGGGGTCTCGCCTGGGCAGGCAATTGCGGCCGAGGTCGAGGTTGCCGTTGACCACACGGTGCCGTAGGAGCGGCGGGAGTGTCTACGGTCATGCCGGTGCCGACCTCGAGATCTGGACCTTGACGACGATGAGGAGCGATGCTCGACCGAAGTGCTGCTCTCATAGTCATCCCGACGATCATAGCTACGACGCTTCGGTGCCGGTAACGCCCGAGGAGAGCTCCGTCCATGGTGTCTGGCAGAGCGGGCACTCGAGCCCAAGTGTCCATAACAATGGCATTGGGATCTGCTCCTGTAGCTCCTATCCGAAGAGGAGCGTCAACGCCACTTGTCTTGGTGCCTGCGCTCCCGATGGGGAGTGGAGGACCTTCAAGACTCCCGCACGGGCAAGTCAGCCAGTCTGAGCGGAGCGGAGGGCAGACGCGAGCTATGTGAGGACCTCGTCAAACGGGGCTCACGGTCCTCGGAGCGCAGGCTGTGTCTTGTAGGGGAGGGCTGGTGTGCTCCCAATGGCGGCGTCCCTCAGGACCGGGGGCCCGTCTCGAGCGGCGCACCCCACACCAGGAGGGAGAGGATGTCACGCGCAGCCTGTGCAGCCTCCGGCATCGACGGCATTCTCACCGTGGGAGAGGCACGCGCGGATGGGACCGGGCTACTCCGCTCTGCGCGAGTCGGAGCTCTGGGTCTCAAGGGGGATCATGGGCTGCCCAACTCAGGTCCGGCCTCACCCCGTCCTTTTGTCGGCGCCGCTGAGTCTTCCCTTGCTTCTTAGCGGGTGAGCAGTGCTGATTGGTGGAGGGCGCCTCACTCCGCACCGAGGACGTGGTACCAGGTGCCGAGTCTGATCAGTGCGCCGGTGCCGGGGGCCAACGCAGATTCCATTAGCAGGGCCCAGAGCCGGATCTCTCTCACACATTTCATTCGAGGCTTGAACGACCTACAGATCTTACAGTGATCGGTTACGTGAGTCTCACCCAAGCAGCGAAGACACTGAGTGTGCCAGTCGCTTCTTGGCATAGAACTGGGACAGGAGTCGCACGACTTGAAGCCTAGGGCACAGGACATGTCCCGCACCAGACAACTAACTAAAGAAGTTATCCAACTATGGAGAAGATGAGTACTACTAAGGCTACTAGAAGGTCTACAGCAAGGATGGAGCACAAAGTTCCAACTACCTTCACTAGCGGCAAAAAGGAACGGGGGGGGGGGGGGGGGGAAGAGTGCGCAGCTCCCCTTATAGCGTGATATAGAGGCGCCACTCCAGGGGTCGCAGCAGTGTTCCCCTCCTACGGGTACTGCTAAGGGAAAAACTCCCGGCACCGGTGCACGTGGCGAGCGTGCACTCCTACTGTGGAATACACAGGAGCAATCACTTGAAGAAAAACACATATTGTGATTTAAGTGAAGACAACAGACCCCAAATATAAACAATGGTAGTTACAATCAATATCTACTCCAAAGAGTTTTCTGAAGACAGGTGCTAGTTGGGCCAGCTTTCCCCTTCCTCTCTGGAGAGGACAGTACAATGACAGACAAGTAGGTACTGGCCCATTCTCCTTTGACGCTGGTTACCTGTAAGTTCTACCATGTTCCATACCTAGAATCAAAATGCTGATTTAAAAAAAAAAAATGTATGTATGTATGTATGTATGTATGTATGTAAGAAGAGGATCCGCACTATCCAGATGCTCTCTGGCATTGGCTATGTCACCAATGTCTTGTAAACGGGGGGAAAAAAACAGATGTGCTTGCATAACATTTAAAAAAAGAAATCTTTGGCTCACAAAAGTCTGAATGACTGTTTCCCATTTTCCTATCACCCAAAAAAGGAGGATGACATTTCTTGTTTCTAATAAAGAAAAATAAAGTTTTCACCACCCTGTTTTTCCATGAATGACTGAAAACCTAACAGGATTAGAATAATGATAAGCAACTGAAATTAGAGCAACTGAGAAGTAAAGAAATTTTTGTTCAGACTGTTTAAAATATTTGGGTTTTTCTTAATCCTATTTAAATAAAAATTTCTGACAGAGTGGGGTGCAAGGCTCTCTTTCAAGCTTTAACACATGCCTGGCCCCTTCAATTGAGGCCTGGTATTACCAGAGTGGATGATATCTAATTCTCCAAGGAGAACTCCAGAAAAACAGTTGAGACTTTAAGGTAAAAAGCTCTAACAAGTTCAGAGTTGAGAACCTGACCCACTGGGGTCTTTGCCTACTCCAAAACAAAGCTCTATTAATACCTCAAAATCCACAGAGTTGTCCAAAGAACTTTCTGGACCATTTATGTCTTGGAAGAGTGGGTAAACCAATGTGTCAATATTCTTATAAAAGTAATTCGATGACCTAGGTAATTATAAGCCAATTAGCATAACAAAGCCTGGGCAAAACAATGGAATGATGTGCCATACTATCAGTAGAGTTAAAGGACAAAAATATACTAGTCAATACGGTTTAATGGAAAATAAGTCTTGTCAAATGAACATACCTTTCCTTTGACAAGATTACAAGCATAGCTGAGAAAGGTAACTGTGTTGATGTAACATACAATACATATAACACAATATACACATTTGGATTTCTTTGTCCTCAATACTGCATGACATTCTGATTTAAAAACTAGCACAATTCAAAAATCAATATGGCACATGTTAAATGGATTAAAAGTAACGATAACTCCCCATTTAAACTTGAGACGTATTAACCAGTTGGGCTTTTCTAATGAGCTCCTGAAATAAGCGCTCTCAGCCCACCACTATTGATTAGATAGAAAATATGAATTCACTATTGATAACATTTGCAGATGATAAAGACTGGCGATGTGGCAAATAACAAGGTATGGTCATTGATAAAGAATGATCTGGGTCATTTGGAAACATGGTGTGTGATCTGCTTTTTAACATAGACAAATGCTAGACAATACATCTAGGGACAAGAACGCAAACGATACTTACAGAACCTGGATTCTGGAAAGCAGCAACTCTGAAAAGTACTTACGGGTCACTGTATATAACTAGCTATACATGATCCTCCAGTGTGATTCTGTGGCAAAGAGGGCTATTAAAATACCTGACTGTATTAACTGGGGGAATCAAGCAGGAGTAAAGTGTGATATTACCTCTGTTTGGCACTGGCGAAACAACTGCTGGAATACTGTCCAGTACTGGTGTTTACACTTCAAAAAGAATGTTGAAAAATTTGAGAGGTTTGGAGAAGAATTAGAAGGATGACTTGTGCCTGGAAAAGGCACCTTACTATGAGATTCTAAAGGAGCTCAACCTAATTTACTACAGAAAAGGTCAAGTGGAATCTTGATCACAAATCTATAAACTGACTACCCAAGGAAAAGATATCTGATACTAGAGGACTCTAACCTAGCAGACAAAGGCATAATGAGATACAATGGCTGAAAGGTGAAGTTAGCAAAGTTCTGCTGGAAACAAGATAAGTTCTCCATTACTCTTAGCAGATATGTCTAAACTGCAAAAAAAACAAAGAAACCTGCAGCAGTAAGTTTCAGAGCCTGGGTCAACTGACTTGGGTTCATGCTATGGGACTAAAAAGTAGCAGTGTAGATGTTCCCATTCAGGCTGGAAATATCTACACTGCTATTTTTAGTCCTGTAGTATGAGCCCAGTCAATTGACCCGGGCTCTCAGACTCCTGATCCGGGGTTTTGGGGTTTTTTTGCAAAGTAGATGTACCTAGAGTCTCTTTAATTCAAGGTGTCTCTCAGTGAAATGTTCTAGCTCAACCAGAAATTGTTGGTCTAGATGTAGGAATCACTGTAGAAACTCTTTGGACTGTGATCTACCTCCTGCATAACAGTGGCCAAACTTGTTCTCTTCAACGGCAACTGTTAAGAAGAAAATTTGTATTTGACTATAAATCAAAAATTTGCTCCATGAACTGTGCCCGGCAACTTTTAAACAGAATTGTTTCAATCGGCCTTCCCAGTCTCCTTCAGCCACTTCTCAAGATAAGTATCAATGTGAATCAGGAGTGCTTTGAGCATCTGCTCCCCACATCTCTGTTGCTGCTTCTCAGCAGCTCATCCACTGGCTCCTGCCACACCACAAGAAGGAAGAAAAACAGCAGCTCTGGTTGTTCCATTGGCAGCTTCCCTGCTACATTGTGGAAGCCCCAAGGAGAGCAAGACAGGAGCCTGAATGACTCTGCCTGAGCCTAGAGCACCACCTCGCAAAGGGGTAGGGAAGTAATCCTTTGCTAGGTGGTGCTCTAGGCAAAGGATTACTTCCCTACCCCTTCCAAATACCCAAGGCAGTCTAGGAGAGGGGGAAAGAATGATAAGCTGGATCCATAAGGTGGGTCCATGGAAGTGGTCAGGAGGCAACCTGGCTCTTCTTTCCTTCGCTCGTGGGAGGTGGGGGAGCTCCTTCCCCATGTGGCCCTCCCCATAGGGCAGTGGGATGAGCTACCAGAGCCATTTGCTCACTCATGGGAGAGTACAGCCCTTTCCCCAGACCCGGGAGAGGCAGCCTGCACCCAGTATTCTCAGTACAGTGTGCTGCTGCTTTCGCAGTACAATGGGCCCAGTCTTAGATTAAAATACATATGTCCAGTTATTTTGGCAGGCTGCCAACATTTTGCTGCCAACACAAGTGGCAGAAAGGCAATGGTAATTTTTCAAACAACAACAGCAAAAATAAAAATAAAAAAAATAAAAAACCTGTCCAAGACAAACCAAACAAATTTTCATGGGAGAAAGAAAAGGCACCGTCAGTCCCCAGGGCTCCCTCTGCTGAATTTCAAAGGCCTGCTGCAAACTATGGACATGTCAGAGCTTCTTTAAAAAGACTAAGAACCTTTTATAAATGGAAAGCATTAGGCTACCTAAATAATCTGGAAAAGATAGGTATTGAATAGTGGATTTGTGATGCTGTGATTGAGCTAATTATATGGTCCACTTAATCATTTTAAATATGGAATGTACTATATGATCCATTCAACTAAGTTTTCATCTAATTTTTAAAGCGTCATTAACTATATTAGATATCATATACAGTGTAATTACTTCACAGCCATAAAGTGATGTCCCACTACAAGCTGAGGGTGCATTATAAACAAAAATATGCCTCTCTTGGGCAAGGGCATCATTAATTTTTCTCTGATCCTTTCCACCTTCCCCTCTAGCTTCCGTACACTCATCATGAGTGAATATAACAGATTATAATTGTAATTCAGTATCCCCCATCATATCTTTTCCTCACTATCCCACCTTCCCATTTCCTTTCTTACTGTATAATCTGATCTTGAACCACATTTTTTTTTAAAGCCAATGCAGAAAGGGTAATTTGAATGTGTTAACTTGTCCAAATTAAGTCAGAAACATAATAGTTTGTAAAAGACAGCTAAATATTTCAGTATCTAGGATTTTAATTTTCATATATTAACTTTTGGTGTACAAGTTGTTGTGGTGGCACCTGCAAGCTTAACGATACTGAAGAGACTGTACTAACAATTATCAACAACCCTTTAAAAAAAAAAAAACAGTTAATGATGTTATGCAATAGTTTCTGTAAGGGACAGGTGGCAAAGTGTTTTGTGTAGTATCTTGCAACAAGAGAATCAGAACTATAAAGCCGCACAACAAACTTGTTTTTACCTGAAACAGTTACAGATGATCCTGGGTCAATAATTCCACTGTTTGGCCGCACACAGTATCGACGAGGCGCTGTGGTCTTCACTTTGAAGCATACTTTTCTATCTGATGGGTTTCGTAGTTTAAGATTTGTAGTGACTACATCTGTGAAGGGACCTGTTTAAAAAAAAAAAAAAAAAAAAAGTATGTTTCTAGGGGGGGGCGGGGGAAAAAAAAAAAAAAAACTCGCTTATGCAGTCCTGAATACTCTTAAATACAATTTCTGATAGTAGTTTTTTTTTGTTATCTCCTGAGAACATTAACAATTACAAAGCATGCAACAAGGTACATATTCTTCTTGTTAAATGTCCAGACCCCACATGTACTCTGTTACACGACAACGTGTGTGTGTGTGTATGTATATATATACACACATATTATATATATATATACACACACACACACACACACACACACACACACACACACACACACGCCAGTGCACACCTCTGTAGTACAAACTAGTCATAGTCTGGATTCAAATTATTTAAAAATAGTACAGCCAATACAGAAAAGAAAACATTTTCAGCAAAGTTACTATGCTTATTTTCCCATAATTTTCTTGAAATACCAGATGATAGTCAAAGTGTTAAAATAACTATGGCAGTATTTTTCCTTAGAAACAGAAGCAACGCATATTTAAGATTAAGAAACCTCTCTATAGCTTTGTTATACTTGAGTAGTAAAATGTTTAAGTCATAACAGGTAAAACTCTGTGATACTGAGATGCATTAATTGCTCGCTGGTTGACTGTTGATAGAGTTGCCAAGGACAAAATGGGCAGACACACTAATCCTTTAACTCTCAAGTGGTCTTTCCAGATGTGGGCAGAAAAAAACTGTCAGAGAAGATAGAAATGTTTAAATTGCTGTTGCCCACATTGTACCTATTCTGTGGACAAGAGAATTCAGTTTCCATGGTTATCCACACAGCTCTTGATGAACACTATGTTTGCCAAAAAACAAAAAAAACACCCTACAGTTCTAGATGAGGGAAGCGACTAGACTAGTTGGCCAAGCAAAGAGAGAGAGTTTCAGTGTCAGCAATATAAGCTCCTTCTCTTCAGAGCCCATCCTCAGATGGCACCTAGTAGCAATGGCATGAAGAGAGGAAAGAAGAGGAAGCTGTAGTGTTCCAAGCACAAGTGAGGTTAACTGGCCCCAAGCTGTGGGTAAGCAAGATAGCAAAAGCACTGAATGGGAGGATGCCTGCTTATAGTTTTATTGAAAAGGTTTTATATATATATGAAATTTGCTCTTAACCGAATTTCACATGCGGAGTTTCTAGATATCACAACTACTTTGGAGCTCTTAAATGGCATTTTAAAAATCCTACTGCATCTTATTGTGAAAATGCTGAAATTACAACGAAAAGTCACGCACAAAAAGAACAATGTTTTCATTAAATAAGACGAAAAGTAAAAGGATATAAGCCCTCAAATTTCAGGATATAACCCAGCCCTGAGATCAGGGACGAAACTTTCCCTGTGTGTAGGTTCTTCTGTAACAGGAATCCCCCAGCACCTCTAGATGAAGTAACTGGTATTAGCCACGACTGGAGAGGATACTGGGCTAGATGGCCCACTAATCTGTCAGTATGGCACTTCCTTCATTTCTACAATCCTGTGAACTCTCAATCTGAATCCTTGGTTCTGAGGGAATCAGCACCAACCTACACAGGAGTGATTGGAGAGGAGTTGATAACTGGCTGAAGACAAGGATTAGGACAGGGAAAAATGGACAGAGGCTTCCACTTAAACCATGTCTACATTTCATCTTATTGGATGCGGAGCTTGCCAAGCCAATTTGCCGCAGCAGCGAAGTGCAGAACCCTCAGATCACCATCAAATTGGTACGAGGGCAGTCAGTGATGTGAAACATTCTCAGTCTTTGTCCACAGCTCACCTGGGATCTTCCTGCTGGCCAGCCCCAAGCGTGACGGCTGGCTGCACATTGTCCCTGGCTCGTTCAAAATCGGTTCAGAAGTGCCCATGAACAGTTTGGCAAACCAAAGCTAGGTATGCATGTGGTCAGGCCAGTTATAAGAGATTGGTTTCTGACATCAGCTGAAGATCATTCTTCATACCACACTGACATCACAGAGAAATCTGGGCAGGGCAAGTGGGCCCACAACAGGTGCATCGATGACAAGTGCACTCTTGGGTGGTTAAAGAAGTCTGCGTATAGTGGTAGGACCAGGATTGCCCTGATCTTCTCAACCATTCTGGCTGTAGCATACTTATCACAGGTGCTCGGAAGAGTGATGTTGCTTAACACAGGGAGCCATGGTACTGGTATGAGTCGAATCATGACAGTTACAATGCGCACAGTTGAATATAGCTGTGCATCAACCAACTTGACATGAGATGAATGGAGCTAGACAGGAGCAGTATTCTGCTGCAGACATACAGAGGGCTAAAGCAGATGATCAGAGAGTTTGTGTATTTGCTCCCCATGAAATGCCAGCCAATTCGCTTAGACGGCTGTTACGCAACCTCACCTTAGCCACAGCTGTCCTCATGTGGTTTAGACGGGGGGGGGGGGGGAGGGATAGCTCAGTGGTTTGAGCATTGGCCTGCTAAACCCAGGGTTGAGAGTTCAATCCTTGAGGGGGCCATTTAGGGAACTGGGGCAAAAATCAGTACTTGGTCCTGCTAGTGAAGGCAGGGGGTTGGACTTGATGATCTTTCGGGGTCCCTTCCAGTTCTATGAGATAGATATATATATGGAAATATAGCTACCTACCTATCGAGAGAGAGAGATCTAGGATTACTCCAAGGTAGACTGGGTGGGATTCATATTTCCATTGAGAAAGATATTCAGTTCTTGGGCTAGTCTAACATTGTAAAGATCGAACACACCTGTAACTGTTTTGGTCAGACTTGGTTCTAAATATCTACACTAGAAAAGATATACTGACATAGTTATACGAGCATACCATCTTAGCACGGATGCAGGTTATAGCAGAAAGAGGGTGAATACAAATTGATGATTTTTTTAAAAAATATGAATAAATTTTGTTTTTTTAAATTAAACACAAGTTTATTTTTTAAAAATAGACCCACTTAAAAATAAATTTGAAATTGACAACCTACGTAAGGCCTAAAATTATAATCTTTTTAAATCATTTAAATTAATTACAAACTTTAATATTAAGCAATAAATATTTCCTGCCAAGTTTTAAAGCAAATCAAACCGCTGAACTCATGGAAGTCATTTGCTAAGCAACCGGAAACAAAAATTGCTGAAGTCCTAAACCAGCTTTTGACAGCAGTAGCCTCTTCTGCAGAGTCAAAGAGAATGCTTTCTTCATTTCAGTTTACACAACTAGTTCTGTTCAAAGTTAAGAAACCACTGGGAGTTGAAAAAGCAGGAAAGTTTATTTTTCTCTCCCAGTGTATGAATAAAAACTAGATGCAAGAATGAGATCTTCTAGTTCTAAAACCTTGCAGGACGCTATGAACAGAAACAAAACAGTTCAATTCACTAACTACAGATAATACCTCCTCTGTTTAATAAGCCATATTAAATGCAAAACGTTTTGATACACACACAAAAAGTTTATCCAGCACTTTTAAAGTCATTTTATTTAATAACAAATTTTTGTGAATTTTAATTGAATTTGAATTTCCATCCAGAGCTTGACACAAAACAATTAAAAAATTAATCTAATAAATAAAAAATGCATCATTCACCATTTTCTAAACATAATAAAAGAGTAAAAATTAAGAATCTGAATGAATATAAGTTACGTTATATAACTGATGAAGTAAATGTGCTCATCGTATCATGCTGACTAGCAAAAAGAGCACCAAATGTAGTGTAAAGGCTATATTTAGTTGCAAATCAATATGTTCTAATGGTTACCAACTAATGAGAATCATTCTCTCTTTAGGAAAATAATAAAAATTACAAATGCAAAAAATGATTAAAATTGATTATTTAAATCAAGGTTTCCTGCTGGGTGATTAAAACCACTTTGATTTAAGTCAATCCACCCTGCAAACAAAAAAAACACTTATCCTGGTTTGGCAAGCAAAATAAGGTACATAGGCATAAAGTACATTTGCCAGCATAAACTGCAGCTACACTCTGATTTTGCCAGTACTGAAATAACACCCCTCAAAAAAATTTACACCCCTAAACCACAAAGCTACATCAGCAAAAGTTTCTTGTGCAGACCTGGTTCCACTCTATTCTGGTGAAAAGAGACACAGGATAGGAGGGAAATCTTTTTAGCGGCAAAGTCTGCAGAACCATTAAATTTGGTCTCTCCTAGGGTGACCAAATAGAAAGTGTGAAAAATCGGGATGGGGGTGGAGGGTAATAGGGATCTATATAAGAAAAAGCCCAGCTGTGAAAAAACAATTCTGAAAAAAAAAAAAAGCTGCAACAAAAGTCTCATCTTGCAAATAAATCAGCAAAAGACAAAAAATATTTTCTTAGAGAGGCATTTAAAGACAGAGGAAAACTCTTTTGCAAAATATGTAACATTCTCAACCATGAAATGAAATAAATAACTACAAATCACAGAAGCATTTAAAGAGAAAGGCTGAGTTGCAAGGACAATGTCATAAAATGCAGCGCACAATTTTTACATGTTTCAGCACAACCACAACTGCACAACAGAAGTGGTTACATGTCATCTGTGACAGGGCACAAACTTGTGCCAGTGCAAATATATGACTACCTAAAGCAAGCCGTCCTTTCATATGACAGTTGCTTAACACTCAAGTGAAGAATGATAATTCCAGGAGGTTACCAGCTACAAGATGTAGGTCTTACAGATGTCTATAAATGTGAAAAACTCAAGGACAAAGTGTAGGATAACTGTCATTATAACCAATGAAATAACTATGATGGTTGCTACATACTTAATATTTTAAGTGCGCCATCAATGAAAGACAGCACTGGAAAGATGTGTTCCTATCTTGCTGATGCACACTTCATCCGGCGAGGGTGGCAGTGGGAAGAAATCACACCACCATGCCCCTCTTGCCATCATTCAAATAGTCTAAATTATGAAACTGTTTACAACATGGTTGTCTTTGACACTGATAATTAGATGAAGTAAACTTTTAATTCTGTACTGTCTGGACTATTTCCCAATAGGAAGTTCAAAATTAATATTTACAGTAGTTTCCAGGAGCAAGTTCTTCTAATTGGTGTGGGATTTGAGCAGCACAACAACTCAAACATGCCTCTTGCATCTGGATAAAACTATCCTACACCCATTTTCTGTCTCCAATGAGTGCATATGGGTACCACTTGGATTAGAATGTGAGGCCCATATTAAGAATTTATGCTGTAAAATTTCAAAAAATTGCTTTGCCCTTGCATGGATTGGATCCATCCATGCTAACAACACATGCCATAAACTCAGACCAGGCCCCTGAGGATGCCATTTGTAGCATATTTTCTCAAGACTAAAGCAGTGACTTTGAAAAAGATTGAGGGTCATGGTGGATAATCAGCTGAACATAAACTCCCAGTGTGATACTATCCCAAAAGAGCTAATGCAATAATGGAATGCATAAACAGGGGAATCTTGAGAAGGAGTAGAGAGGTTATTTTACCTCTTTTTATTTCGCACTGCGTCCAGCTCTGGTGCCCACAATTCATGAAGGAGTTGATAAACTGGACACAGTTCAGAAAAGAGCCATGAGACTGATTTAAAGGAATAGTAAATATGCCTTACAGTGACAGACTCAAAGAGCTCAATCTACTTAGTTTAACAAACAGAAGGTTAAGGGGTGACTTGATTACAGCCTCAGTATCTACATGGGGACCAAATATTTAATAATGGGCACTTCGATCTAGCAGAGGAAGGTGGAACACAATCCAATGGCTGGAAGCTGAAGGTAGACAAAATCAGACTAGAAATAAGGCATACTTTTTTAATGGTCAGTAATTAACCATTGGAACAATTTGCCAAGGATTCTGGTGGATTCTCCACCACTGACCATTTTAAAATCAAGATTCGATGTTTTTCTAAAAGATCTGCTCTAGGAATTATTTGGGGGAAGTTCTCTGTCTTATGTTATACAGGGGATCAAACTGGATAGTCATAATGGTCCCTTCTGGCCTTGGAATCTATGATCTTGAATGACAACGGGCAACAGGAGTCTGACCATGCCTGCATGGCTCTAGCACAAGATGTAAAGGTAGTGGATGTATGAAGGGCTGCTGACATTACCTCATTTTTTATTACTATATTATTCTTTATTATTGCCATTTCTTTAACCAGACATTAGGGTTCCATCAACTTTAGGGAGTATAAATCAGAACAGATTTAACTTGTAGTGGACTCTTCTTCTCGACCACTTCCTCCGATGCTTTTTTCAGGGGGTTATCTGGAGGAGTATATAAGGTCCACATAATACTCTTGAGAATAGTTCCAAATTACTCAAAAAAATGATTCTGAGGTTCCTTCTCTGTAGGTTCTAGTCCCAAGTCTGAAAGAAAATTGCCCTTGCTCCCAGAAGACAAATATGAGGATCCTCTGCATTTCCTTGGCCTTTTCTTGTCCCTTTTGGAGCCATTAACCTAAGAAGATTTGTATTATGGCGAACTGGGAAAGAGTATTCCTTCACCTCTCAGGTTCTAATAAACAAACTGGAGGAAGATGGAGCATCATTTGTATAAGTGCTCGTCACCCGAACATTTAAGTCATTGGGCACAGGGGTCTGATATACTCTTTCCCCACAAGGCAGGTAAGTCTTAAAACTGATCTTTTTTCCCCCCAGTTTCTGCCATTGCACCTGGCAACAACTAGTGTAACAAAGTTCCCAGGGATGTTTCCTAAGGAACCAAAAATACAGAACAGTGAGGGCTCCTGGATTTAGTGCAGATGGATCCCACTAATGGGGTTCTGTATAAAGAATACAATCATTTCCCATAAACGATTATGGCATCATTCTATCATTTTGTAAACATATTTTTCAAATAGTAAAATAAGACTTCAAATCAATGTAAAGTCAATATATTTGATCTGCAAAGGATTGATACTGTATATCATGTTTTAAATACAATACAGAATTATTAAAAAAACATTATTAGATGTACTGCTTTAAGCAAACAGAGTAATATGTCATATTATTCTATAACATTAAGCAATATTGCCCCACTTATATCCATTCCAAATACTGCTGCAAAGACTATTTTCCTGACTCGTTGCTTGACCATGTCACCTTTCTCTTTGGTTCCCTCCACTGGCTCCCCATTCTCAATCACATCAGACAAACTAATTGTGTGGAGTTTCCAGGAAAGACCACAGAACACATCATATCCCCCACAAAGACCCCACCTTACACACTAGTTATAGGGCCAGACCAATATTAAGAATATGTCTCGAATGCGCATCTCCAAAAAATAATATATATCTTCAGGAAAAAGAGCGAATGTTTATGGAGAAATGAGGCTTGCAGTGCTGTTCTTCACTGCCAGTTTGCTGGTCCCAGAGCAAGGAAGGGTGAAAAGATGGATGAAGGAAGGGAATGTATGTTTGTGGAAAAACTGATAGTTTTGAGACCCCAACGGTCTGATGTGGATTATTGTTTGTTTGGACAGCATGTAAAGTTTGGAAGAAAGCTCTCTTCTAAGGGAAAAAATAGAGATGGCCAGTGCATTTGGGGGGTTTTGTAATTGTTATTTCTTTGTTTCGTTATCTATTTTCTGCAATATCACAAGTTAGGTAGGGCCTCACATACAGGTGAAATAGCTTGATGGCACAGGAAATAATGAGAAACCTACTATTTGCTGCTTAGACTTGCACTTTCAAGAAACTCAGATCCTTCTGCAAACAATTTAAAGAGACGTCCAAAATGTCCTTCATGGACAACCTCCAGGGATTTGTCTTCCTCCCGAAAGACCATGGATGGCCAAAATGGTAGAAAAATTTCTGAATCTAACAAGGAAATCAAGCAACTTGAGAGTATTTCACAGTCTACTCTAGGAGGCATGGTGGTTCAGTTTCCACAAGGCAAGCTTCACACACTGCGGGTTTGGGTAGGTCAAAGGTGTGCAGTAGATGAGATCTCAAGAGATTAGTACTAACCTACGGAGGACACTATCTGGGAAGGCAGGGGCATGTGGGACAGAAGAGGAAATCAGTATTACCAAGCTGACCCCTCTGACCATCTGGATGCAAAGGGTAACAGCAAAAAGGCATGATCGCAGATCAGATTAGGGAAGTGGTAGTGCATCCACTGTAGCCTCTTAGTGAAAATATTTGCAGAATTTGGTTATCTTCCCTATGAACTGGATTGCAACATGAGTCTCCACTTGCAGAAGGAATCGACTCTATATAATTTGCCTGAAGACTTGCTGGTTAGCTCTGATTCTCCCAACTCCAGCTCATTATGGCTGACATTCAGCCTATCGGTATCTGAGTCACAAATCCAGGTATTCCAACATCTGCAATGTAATCTTTTGCTGTTTGTTCTTCTTAGACATGCGCTAAGCTCTGGTAGTAGTTATATCATTCTCCTCATAAATGTGTGACTCAGAGCACCCTTGAAAACAATCTGACACTTGCATCCACACAATTCCAGAAGGTTGAGTCTAGACTAGGACTCCAGAAGAGTACACCACTTGCCATGTGTTATATAAGATTCCACCTAGCTCCCCATCCTGACGGGCTGTCAGTCATCATGCAGATTGCTAGTGGATCTGCCAAAGATTTTCCCTACGAGGGGGACGAGCTCTATTTTTTTAACCCACAGAAAGATCCTGTCTACCTCTGACAGAGGTAGAACACTGAGAAGCAACAGCAGTGCAGTTTACCAGGTATGTCTGTAGGGGGTACTGACAGGCCATATGGGGGGGGGGGGAAATCTAAAAGGGAAACTTTTTGCCTGCTTCTTAGCCAGAAAAAAGCTTAGCAGTTTCAAACCTGACAGAGCAGTAAATTCCCATTCAAAGAATCCTTGTTTATAACCTCATATTGGTCCAAAAACCTGACACTCAGTTTATGGTGTCAGTGGCATGATGAATCCTATAAGTACAACATTAACCACTTAATACGCAAAAGATCGTATGTACTCAAAACAACTCTGTATAGTTGATGGTAATTTGAAACATCATTGGGGAGAACGCCTTTATCCCAGCTGTGAAATATTTATATTACTATAACTATGCATGCTTACACTTCAACAGAACTTTAATGAAGTGCTTCGATACTCCCAATCAACAGTTATGCTTTATTGTGTAAATACAATATTATGATGTGTTAAAATTGAAATTCAAATTCAAATTTGTAATTTGGCAGGGTGATTATAAGCCAAACAAACCAATACCTAGTAAGAAAATAAGTACCTTTTTGCGAGAACTACTTAAGTCTTAAATTAAGGTGTGCTTTTAAATTCTAAAGCTAAGACAGCAAGCCTGATTTATATTCAATTGCTGCACCTTCCCGGCTTTATTGAAAGATATTCCTCAAATATCCATTTAGCAGAGTGACAAGTTTTCTTTGAGGCTCATTTTCAGTTATTTATATTAAAGGTCCACATCTCTTTTTGTTAATTCCAAACTCACATCCTACTTTCACTTAATGGTAATGTTACTCCTACTGCATAGTATGACTCCACATCTATTGTAAACTTTTACAATTTTGAACAATTCTTATTCCTCCCGGGGTACAGTGGGAGAGAGAAAATAAGTCTTTCAAAATTTTACACTGATAAAATATTCTCCCCTTCCAAAAGCTCTCTCATTGCTGTGACAACAGAAGAGTGGCAAGAAATATTTTAGGACTGCTAAATGTGAATGTTTAATAAAACAAGTGATTTCCAAGGCCAGGTCAGCTACTGCTAAGTATATGTGATCAACCATTATATTTCGGTAATGTACTGGCCACGGCATGATCCTTTACCACGGGAACTGCAACATGTTGCCTAATCCAAGTAAACCAAATAACTGATGAACTAAGCAGAGATACTCCCAGGAACTCTTTTTCTAGAAACCACACACACAATGCCAGACTGGTATAACAAAACTGAATGAACCACTGAGAATGAAAGAGAGGACCCGCACTGTTTTCACCTGATATACTACTAACCGTTGGTGGGGCTGAAGCACAGCGAAGGTTTCAAGTTTATTCAACATGTCCGATAAGCAGCACCACAAGGCATAAGTGCCTTCTCAAAAATGATGTCAAGTATCAGAGGGGTAGCCATGTTAGTCTGAATCTGTAAAAAGCAACGGAGGGTCCTGTGGCACCTTTGAGACTAACAGAAGTATTGGGAGCATAAGCTTTCGTGGGTAAGAACCTCACTTCTTCAGATGCAAGGGATGCCTTGCATCTGAAGAAGGTTCTGTTAGTCTCAAAGGTGCCACAGGACCCTCTGTTGCTTTTCTCAAAAATGGAACTTCCAGGCTAGTTCTCATACATATTTCTAGCCTCTGCTGCAACAGGAAAACTATTCTTAAAATGATATAGAAGAAATCAGAAAAATTCATTTTAATCATCTCAGACTACCAACTATTATGGCCCTGGTGCCAAACTACTCAGTCTCTCCACAAAAAGCCTAATCAAAATCAGCTACTGTACCTCAAGACACTTATTCCAGGGACTAGCGTTCTACATAAACTTGCTATCAAGGAGACCAGCTTCAAAGCAAGGAACATTCAAAGTACTGAACTTAATGCAAGAACTCAAAAAGCATTCTCCGGGTCATCACTGCTTCCCTTGTGTGTTAAGTTTCAGCAACAGAGTGAAAGCAACTTTTTGCAAGTTTCATATTTCTGCTCCTGCTGTGAACAGAGACATGTGTATGCATTTATGTTATTGAGGACTTTGGAAGTGAGATATTTTTTGCTCTCTAACAGCAAGCGGCCCATGCAAGTTTAAAAAAAAAAATCAAATGAGATTCATTTTTTGTTGCTGCTCTCCAACCTCCACCTGACACAATGCACAAAGTCCACTCTCAACAGGCTTCAGTGTCATATCTTTTAAATTTTCTAAATGCAGGCCTAGATAATAATACCTAGCTCTTACATAGCATGTTCAATCAGTAGATATCAAAGATATCAAAAGAGGTCAGTATAATTGTCCCCAATTTACAGCTGGGGAAACAGGGAGGTGAAGTGACATGCCCATGGTCACCAAACAGGAGAGTGGCAGGGCTGGGAATAAAACTCGGGTCTCCTGACTCCCAGTTGAGTGCTCTATCCAATAAGCCATTTAAGTACTAGCTCTCTAAATGTACAAATATCTTATTGCAGGTTCATGGGCAAAAATCAAACACATTGTGAGTTTTCACCCAGAGGTGCAAAGATTCATTCGAAGTGTAAAGAAACAGACTGATACTCATGTCTTCAACAGTTAGTTTTAAGGGCACTGATGGAACCTGCCTTTAAGTTACTCAGGGAAGTGTTAGATCATCTGCTTTACAAAAAAAATAGTACTCGTTAGTAACTTACTCCATCTGATATAGAACTATGAAACAATTATCTCAGTATCCTCAAATCACATTCCATCAAGTAAAACTAATACAGCATCCTCCCAATTATCCAAATAGCAGGAGGGACTCAGGATTTTATTCAGATAATCAGAAGTTCAGATAATCAAGAAGGTAGGAGCAGCAGCACAGGAAACCCTCTACAGTTCCACGGTCACAGGTCTGTCTGCTCACTCACTCCTGTGATAGTGAAAATACAGAAGACTGTGCTGCCATTCCTGCCTCTCCATTATTGCAGGCACAAGCTGCAGGAGGGAGGCTGAGGTCCTGGCAGAGCAGAGCCGAGACCCTCAGCCCAGACTCTGCTCTTTCCCACCAGGACCACAGCCTTCCCTGCACCTCCAAATAGCCCCAGAGGGGGGTACCTGCGCTGCTGCAGGAACCATTCACAGTAAGATAGCCTTCCCTGCAGCTGTCATGCCAAACCGTGAAATTGGGCTTGGTTTTGGCTTAATTGGCTTGTGAGTTGCTTGTTGGCTAGTTTTTAGCTTGTTGGTTTTTTTGGTTTTTTTTTTTTTGATCGGCTCCCAGCAAGCAGAGGCAAAGGGGGGCAAGCAGGGGCAAGGGGGCGAAGAGACTCCGGGGTGCATAGCGGGCTCACCACAGTCCCAGACTGCACACCGGGGGGGATCTAATTACAAACTATTGGGGTTCTTAGGGATTGGCTTGTTTTGGTCTTATTTTGAAATGGGATTAGCTTGATTTTTGGCTGTGAAAGTCGGGGTGCTTATTTACCAGATGCTCTGGTATGCAAATCCCTTCCCAGCATGAGGGACTAGGTTCAGATAACAAGATTTTGGAAAAATCAGGACTATACTGCACAATAGTACCACAGTTTATTTCAAAATTGGGTATCTTAATTTTATATATTACACACATCTCCACACCCAAAAACCCTAACCAAAATTATGACAAGGAAGTGAAATGGCATATGCTAGATATCATGAAAACCGCAAAGATAAAAGAACCTCCATTTCAATCAAAATTATAACCCCTATTTTAGCATGAACAACATCAAAAGCATTAATAGAATTATCTAATCCTTTTCTAAATTTAGCTCCTGTATTTGACTGTAACTTCTTGAAGCAATGAATTCAACTCCATGGGCTATGTGCATGGAACAGTATTTCTGATTTGTTCTAAGTTTACATGACCGATTTCACTGAGAGCCCCCCGCCCACACTTTGTATTACAAGACCATGTAGAAATACAATCTAGAATTTTAAATATTGCAGGCAAGCTTTTCCAACTTCTTTCAAAGCTAAAACCTATTTTTTTATGATCTCCTAGGCATCTTTAACTATCACCATACTTCAAGCCACCTTCTCCAGACATGTTTGGGCTCTTAAGTGTCAAACTAGATGTTACTCCAAGCAAGACTATACTCAGTTATGCCAACATATATTTTCTGTGTTATTCTTTATCTTTTTAAAAATTCACTCAAGTATCTAATATGCTTTTTTTTGCCGCCACAGCTGCATACAAGAAAGACTTCTCCAAACCTCACTGCCAACTGTATTCAAGTTGAATACCATATGCTGGTAGTTTCATTTCTAAATTAAATGATTTAAAGCATAATAAAGTCAAGGGGGAAGGACTCCCTCCCCGAAAGCCCACATCCCATTATTCAAAACATAGGCAAAATGAATTTTACAAAACAAAAATTTATCAAAACTTTCACTTTTGGGCTAAAAAGCACAAGAAAGCTTCACTGAAAGCTCTTCTCCCCTCAGAAATCAATGCCCAAATAAATACATTATAATCAAGTATGTTATAATCAAAGATTGTTATAAATACCCACCACCCCAAGAATAAATTGCATCTTTGTTATATCAGAAATTAAGTTTTATAACTTAAGGGGGGAAAAAAAGTGGAATTTCTTAACTACAATATACCATACTCATGTTTCTACCTTCCTATTTTCAGTAAGAACTGTGCAGAATGCTACAACTTGTACTACTCGGCAAACTTCCTGTTGATTCTGTCTACGAAATTAATGTGTCTGTGTTTGGTTTACTTTAAGATCACAGTTGTCTCATTTGAGAACTTTCAGTATGGGTGGAGAAAGTTAATACCAATCTATCATTAGTCCCTTAACGGTTCATATATTTCATAATTTTCCTTACTAGTTTAGTATGAACTAAGCTCTCCTCAGCCTTTTCTTCCAACTTGATTTTGCAACTGGCAAGATGAGTATATTTCAATCCTTTAAATGGCTAGTGCTTTAGAAGTTTACAAGACAGCTATCAATCAAATAACTAAACTGGCCAGAAGTTTATAAGGATACCAACCACCTCATTCAGCAGCGAACCATTAGAGGACAGCACTGCATTGAAACATCCACCCCCTTAGCTAAGGAACTAGGATTCCCAGCACAGTGCTATCTTTGGACTATGCTTCAAGGTTCTGTTTTCCATAGTGGCCTTAAACAATAAAAAAGGTCAGTTTCATTCTCAAACTATGATTAGCAGAACTTGAGAGAGATCTAGGATTATGTATAGATGGTGTTTCTCAAGCATCTGGAGGTGGGATAAAGTGAGCAACACAACTCCTGTTAATTCCAATGAAAGAAGAAGGTAGTCCTTTGACAATAAATACTCTAAATATTTATTGATAGAAAATTCTATCTGAATAAATAGCAAGACATGCCACTATTACAAACATAACTTGTCACACTATTTTCAGCTTCAATAAATGTAACAGCAGTCAGTATCAAATACACCTACAGTATTCCTAACTTGACAAAGCAGTACAACCCATCAATTACTCAATTTTGAGTTCTGTCCTAATTGTGTGACCATTGTCATCTCATAATCACAACACTTCCCTGTAAATACTGATTGGTCAAAGTTTTTTAAATGTTGAATTTTATTTTTTCTTAACACATCTGTACAAATCATTGTTAGTTTATCATACATTTCATTTCATTGCTACTACAAAAAAATTATAGAATTTTATTAAAGCTAATGTTAAAATTCTATAATGCACAGGTTAAGGAAAGAGTGTCTGTTCATCTTACTAAAGATTATTTTGGGACAATAATCACTTGGTGAAACTCTATAGCCTGTGTTGCGAATGAGGTGTCACATTTTTGGCCTTAAAAAAAATCAATGACTATTCACTGAACTTTATTCAACTTCACATTGAATGATATCTCTATCTCAGCACACACTACTAACACTTAGCATACGAACACATTAAGTATAAAAGAGTTCATTTTATAAATAAAATCACAATTGTGCACATAACCATTTTCATCAAATTTTCCCTGTGCAATCTAATATTTTGATTTTTTAAAATGTAACTAGTATGACTATTTTCTGTTATTTTTATTCAGAAACATTTACTTCACAGCAAAGTCTGAGACTGCACAATTCAATACTAATCCGCCACAAATCCTGTTGGCACTTTGGGCAGAGCCAAAAGATGACCCAATCTAGGCACACTCAAAAAAGCAGTCATATTACATTTAAGGAGTTCAAATCCTGCCTACACAAAAAGACATAGCCTGGGCCAATTTTGGCAACATGTCTTGAAGGCAGGGGGATGGATTTAACAGTGAGCTATTTTTACTCTTAAATTCAACCTTCTCGATTTGCAGTAATGCATATCCTGTAGCTTTCAACATTACCAATAGCAAGGCAGTGATTACAAAGCATACTATTGAACTCCAATACTTATTTGATATGGTTCTAATAATCATAAGAAATCCCAGAAGGACATCTATACTTGACAAACTAGAAAGTGTTTCCTTGCAATATTTTATGTAACCTGAACATGTTAATCTTCATGAATATTGGTTATAACAGGAGGCAATTTTACACTCTTCTAATGAGTTTAGATTACAAAGATTAATAATGAGAAATAAAATCTGATCTGCTATACTGATCATTACTGGTAACTGGGTGATTTCAGTCTATTTATTTATGTTTTTATTCTAGCCCGAAACATAACAAAATCAGGAACAAAATGGAAAAACACCACCACTGTACTCTTGCTCATATTTGTAATGATACTTTGTTTACACTTTCCAGTAAGTGACCTTTTCAATAGAAACAACTGGATTTCACATTCCTGTAACAAGATCTTCAATGAAGAACATGAATCAAGAATAAGCCCCACTCAAAAGAAAGCATTTTTTTAAATCTTAAAATATTCCTATGCGATGCCAATAAGTTATTTTAAATATACACCCTAAATAAGATACTGGTTGATAATCCTTTAAAGGGCCACTATCAAGTCAATTACTCCCAAATTCAGGCTCAGTAAATAGAAATGTTCATACCTTTTTTTTAAATTCCTGTGAAGAGACTATATTTAAACATTCCTCTGCAGTGTTTGCAACTAATACAGCAGTATTATGCTAGTGTAAGAGAGCCAGAAAATGAAGGTGACTAATCTATTTTCATTGTCCAAATTGAGGAAAAAGTAAAAAATCTTCATTATAAAATCTGAATTTTAGGTTTTTTCATTTTTAATAATTTGATATGTTAGTAACTAAAGGATTTTTTTAAAATTTAAAAGGAGTGAGAAAATATTTGGTGATATAAATACTTACAAACTACTCAAAATTAAATGTGTGTAATATTCCATAGTTACTTGAAAGACTTAGAACAAGAAGTAATGTTTTACCAGCATGGCCAGGAGCACAGCTATTAAATACTAGCAAAATGAGTGACTTGTTAATGCAGTGTTGTAGCCAAGTTATCCCCAGGATATTAAGAGACACAAGGTGGGTGAGGTAACATCTTTTATTGGACTAACTTCTATTGTGAGTCGGGCTAGTCCACACTAACCCCCCAGTTCGAACTAAGATACGCAACTTCAGCTACGTGAATAACGTAGTTCGAACTACAAGGTACTTACCGCGGGTCTACACGTGGCAGGCAGGCTCCCCCATCGACTCCGCTTACTCCTCTCGCAGAGCAGGAGTACCGGCGTCGACAGCGAGCACTTCCGGGATTGAATTATCGCGTCTAGACAAGACGTGATAATCGATCCCAGAAGATCGATTGCTTACCGCCGAACCTGGAGGTAAGTATAGACGCACCCTCAGACAAGCTTTCGAGCTTACCCTGGGCTCTACTTCAGGTCTGGGAAATGTACTTGTTAATGATGAACTCTGACAACATTTGAAGAAATGTAGGTAGTGTATGCAAAACACATACTTTGTTTATTATTGACAATTATATTTTTAAAAGCTGGAGCAGCTCTTAGATAAGAAAAAAGCACTGACACGTAAAAAGTAACTCCAATTAAACTCTCACAATCATAAATACCTTTTAAAGGTTAAAAAAAAGCCTTTATCGATTTAATGAAGAACATGCTGAGATCCCATGACAATTCAGAGCTTTAACAACAATTACTAAATGTATCAGTATCTGCATGGTTGACGTGAAAGAGCCTTATACTATACAGTGAAGCTGTTCCACTTTCCAAACTAGTGGATTTTAAGCAAATAATATATTTTCAAATCTTCCAATCAAATATCAAGGCACTATAGCTGTACCGTCTCAGATCTCAAGTTACAAACAAAATGTTTTAGGCTGATAGATGGAAGAATACACTGGTTTAGGAAGGTAGTATGGTTCAGTGGATAAAGCATCTGACTAAGAGGCAAGTGACCTGGGTTCCATTCTCAGCACTGTCAGTGGCTCATTCAGGAAATCACGTCAACTCTGTGCCTCAGTTTCCCCATTTGTTAAAAAAGGTTTTAATTATACTTCCTTTCATCAAGTGTTTTGAGATCTACTTATGAGAACAACCATGTAATGAGTAAATCTGATGACTGCCAAAATTTCATAGGATCAACTATTGCCCACTACATCAGAAGAGAAAACTAGTTTTGCCTCTGCAAGCAAGAGGCTATTAAGACTGAAATATCTAGGGGCTACAAATACTGGATGCTAGTCTTTCATTCATTGCGGGGAAGGGAGGGGAAATATTTCATATAATACATCAGCCACCATTAGATATTTTCTTTAACCTATATGAACCCCAAATGGTAACACCTTTCCGTTCAGACCTTATGCAGCAATTGTTGATTAAGGTTCTGAGTAATTAAATCAATTAGCGAAGATGCTGACCATCTTTCTCATCTGTAAAGAAAGCAAAAACCAGGAACATTTTACTGGACGCTGCTCAGAGCTTCCTGACAAGACTGGTACTTGCTTATTTTTGAATGCAACTCACTGCTTATGCCAAAGTACGTTAACACATATTATACCCTCATTCAACTATCACCAATGTCAGAAAGTAAATCCTTTGGGAGCAAAAAATAACCTGTTTTTGTTCTGGTCTCTGTAAAAATCCCAATCTGGATGTCTAGTGTGCACATCAAGTGTTTGATTTTAGGAATGCTATATGAATCAACCACTTTCTTTTCTGCCCCATCAAAAGAACTTCAGCAAATCAGTGGCAATCACAGTAAAACACTTTTCTTTTTACCAACTCAATACACTTTTGCCACATTGGATTTGAAAGAGAACCTCTTTTAAGGTACATTACCTATTATCAGCTTGTCTAAGTGGTATAAAAGGAGAATATATTACTTACAATCTCTTCCCCGCCCCCAACTTTCTAAGTTATATTATTGGAGAAACAGTGTTTTGTAATACACAAACATGGTTGTTAATTGCACATTGTTCTGATGTATTTTAACATAAAAGTACACATACTGAGATGGCATGTAGAGTCAGTGAACTGACCTGCTGTATCTGAAATGCAATAGGTTTGGTCCTTCTATACAGTCATCGAAGGCCCCATTTTGCTTCATGTTCTACTTAAATATTCCCTTCCACAAAAGTCTTCCCAACACCTGTACTTGTCTAAATAAAGTTTAAGTTTACACTTAAAATAATTCATATATCTCCCATTCTGAGGGTACATCCTAAGACTATTTCTTTGCTTACTCATATCTGTCCTATAGATTTTGCAATCCAATGATGATTCAAGGACAGCATCTCTTACATCTCAACAGTTCTGTTTATACCCAGTAAACGTTGCTTACTTTTGGCTAAGGGAGACATTCTAGGTTGATATGCCTGCAATTATACATACTAGCTTTGGTTTAGTATGCATGCGTGTACCCTCTTTCTACTTTTCTTGGGAGACAACAGGGTATTGAAATGTATAATACAGTGCAGCCATTCTCTAAGAGCATGTACAATTCTGGGGCCTGCTAACTCTGAGAGAGACTTTATAAAACCTGGCAGTATTTTAACAATATAGAAAGAAAAAAAACCTCTACAATTTTGGGTGTATCAGAAAATATGCAATTAAAAAAGTTCTACTAAAAATATTAAAGTGAGCGCATTCCTGTAGGTTTCTTTTTAATTGACTAAATGGGTAGAAAATAATTCAAATCTCTGATATGAAAATTATAGTTTGTTATAAAACTCTCTTCTCTAATAAGCAAGCTTTAAGCACTGTTGAGAAAATGTGGGCTACCTAAAGCTATTTTTCAGGAACACAGTTGTTCTCTGTAAGATACAAGATCACATCAGTTTATTCTACTTGCCCATTTAAAGGGGTCCTACAAATAAGCCACCAAAATGATTCTAAAATTTCCCAAAGAACACAAGAAAAGACTGCCCTGCTCCCCAAAATACTATACATAGAAAATGAATGTGAAGAATTAACACGGTTAAAAGTAAAAAGTTAAATACAAAGAAAGATTAAAGGATTAGCTAAGAAGTACAAGAACTGCTGATGCTATTTGAAGAATTAAGGAATTTATATTTATGCAATTAGGTTTGTTTATATTTTCCCAAATTAACAGTAACAGTTTTGTTTCAGAGTAAAAGCTTTAACTAATAAATTGTTCACTTAATGCCCATTGTCAATCTGTGGGCACTGAAAATTACCACATAATTATGACTACCATAGCACAACTTTCTTTTGGTCCTCACCTTCCAAGGGGCCTGTCGTCCTAGCAACTGAATGTGTGTCTGTTCAGAACCCCCCTCGCTATTAAAGCTGGGGTTTATCAGAGAACAGCGTAATTAATCAGAGCCTATTTTAACGGAACTGTTTTAAGCCAGTCTTAGTAAGACTACATAGCGAGCTCCCCACAAATAAATATCTGACACACAGAAGCTTTTGCAATTCTCACATTCCTTTTCTTCATTACCAAAAGTTAATGAACTGCCTGCTGAGACACTCTGAAGGATTAACCTAAAACTGCTCTGAAAGACGCCAGCATCGTGTCATCTGCCCTCCCAAAAGGGTCAAACTCCATCTGGGAAAGGAGCGTGCCGTTGCAGATCCCCTAGTGATACCAGCAGATAATGGTGCAAAATAGCACCACTCCCTCCCCGCTACAAACCCTTGTTAACAGCTGGACTTAACCCAGCCGCAAGCAGAGCGCGCCTACGGACAGGGAACAAATAGACTTGAGGACACCCTGGGAAAGGGGGAGCGTCTCTCCTCACACATGCAGCATCCCCCTTCCCCCCGGCCTCTCCTACCTGCTCCCCGGGGAAGACGCACCACGCAGGTTTTGGTTTGGGGTGGGGGACAATCCCCGCTCTGAGCCCCCCGTCACTCCCGCCGGTGCCCAGAGACCCGCCCCGAGAGCGGACAGGGCAGAGATGCAGCGCGTCCCCCACCAGTTCCCGGGCTATTGAGGCCGGGCTGCCCCGTCCCCTCGGCTGGGCAGTCTGGGGAGGTTTAAGGGCCTGGCTGCGGCGCAGCCGCTCCCGGCGGGAGGGCGGAGGGGCCCGGCTCCCCGCTCCAGGCACTAGGTGGGGGCGGCATGCAGCGCGGGGCGGCTGCTGCGGCACCTGCCCGCCTCTCCCCGGGAGCGGCCTGGGTCGGAGCCGGGCCCGCGGAGGCGGCGCCGGCCGGGCCCGAGACACACGATTCCCTGCGGGATCTCAAGATGGCGGCGGCGGAGCCGCGTCCCGGTCACCGGCTCTGGTTCTCCGCTCCGCAGGGAGACCGGGACGGGGCCTTGCCGCCGCCGCGACCCCGGGGAAGTCGATACCCACGCAGGGGCAGCCCGGGCCCGGCTCCCACCCACCCCGCAGCCTCTCGGCACCGGGCGACTCGGCCCCCACCGCTCGTACCTTTGAATTTGAGGTCGGTGGGCGGATCGAGCACCAAGATCTGCTCGTGCTTAGCCAGAGTCCCAGCGGCCGCCATCTCGCTCGCTCGCTCGCTGCCGCGGGGGGAGGGGAGGAGGAGCCGGGCAGAGGCGCCGCTCGCTCACGCCGGGGAGGGGGAGCAGGACTGGCCGAACTCGGCTGGGGTCCGGACCGAGCGGCCGCCGCCTCGTTCCCCCTCCGTGGGCGCGCGTGCTCCTCTCCCCCTTTTTCTCCAAGAATTGACTCAACCCCCGCGGCGGTCGCGCGCACTGCGATCAAACGCCAACCTCGCCGCGGGCACGATGGCAGTGGCAGAACCCAACCGGCGCATGCGCGCTTCCTCCCCTCTCTCTTCTTCCGCCCTCCCCCCGTCCGTTGACAGCTCGCTAGACTTGGCCTCACGGCCCAGCAGTCACGCGCAGCCTCTGCTGAAGCAGCAGGGGGCGCGTGAGCTGGAAGAGACAGACGGGGAGCGGTTGGGGGGGGAAGGAAAGAAGAGCGCGTGCGCAACGTATAGAGGCGGAGGAAGTGGTGTTCGACGTGGCCAAAGTTTCATCTGAAGACTACAGATCCCAGCATTCAATACTCTGCAGGCGGTGGAAGCATTGCATGCTAGGAATAGTAGTCTTCAAGGGCCACATCAGTGCACAAGGGGCGGGTAGTTGAAACTGGAGCTTGGGCTTTTCAATGGTCCAGTGTAGTCAGTCCTCAGCTGGGCAAAAACTCGACTGTCCCAGTGTTAGGATGTAAGAATATGGCCTCATTCATATCAGAGAGTGTCCAATAGCTAAATATCAGGGGGTAGCCGTGTTAGTCTGTATCTACAAAAACAACAAAGAGTCTGGTGGCACCTTAAAGACTAACAGATTTATTTGGGCATAAGCTTTCGTGAGTAAAAACCTCACTTCTTCGGATGCATCCGAAGAAGTGAGGTTTTTACTCACGAAAGCTTATGCCCAAATAAATCTGTTAGTCTTTAAGGTGCCACCAGACTCAATAGCTAAAGTTAATACAGGCAACAGTTTAATTGTAGATAGAAAGCAGGGCAATTCACCCCACTTCTCCTGACTTTAAACATAAAGTAAATTCCTAGACAGAAAATGTATTTTTCCCTTTCACTCTCACCATTGCCTTCCCCCGCACTCCTTTCTAAGGTTTGCATTTTATACTTGTACTTAAAAATAGTACTCTCAGTGGATAACAAGACCTAGGATAACATTATTTACTAACAGTGTAGGAGAAAATAAGGCTAAATCAAAAGATTATTAAAATAACGTGAACAACCATAATCCATTCAACCCCTCCCAAGCCAGATGAGGACTGTACCAAACTTATTTACAGTAAAACATTTCAAGTTGTCTCCTTATCAATATCTATTAAGAGTTTTCCACTTTTTCCCTACAATCTTTCAGTGTGTGTTTTTCTCCCTCAGTTCTAGTTACACACAGACTGGTAGGTAAAAATATCTTCTCTGTCATGTTCTTTTATTTTTCTCTTCTTTACAAGGATACTTATTCTATTACATTCCCTCTTTCCCCTTTATTCTTCTTTGTATTCACTAATCTACCAAAGCTCAACACATACTGTAAGCTGTCCAGAGGAGACAACTAGCCCCTCAAAATTCCAATCAGCTCAGAATTTTTGTTATGTCATTCTTGACTGAGAGGAATACCCTGATGGCCTCCCAATTAGTCAGATTTGTCCCTATTTGCAGAACTTCAAAGGCCTAACTTTCTAAGGACCAAGAGTTGGGGAACAATTGTAAAATTTCAACTGACACAGACTATTCCATTCCCACCATTCCATCCTTTCTCCTTTTAAAGAGGTACAAAATAACAATAAATTACACACATTCAAAGTAATAGTAAGTAGATTCAGAAGAGATAAATACCTTCCATTTTCAAGTTCTTAGACACAAATCATCAAAACAAAACACTGAGGGGAAGAAAGGCTGGGATTATGTCCTGTTGATGTCTCTCCTTAATATGGTTACAGATTTTACACATTTGCAATCATGGTTTCCACCACTGACATCTTGTTATATGTGGCTGCATCTGAGATAGATGTAGTATTTGTCGATGTGTGAATATCACTTTTTTTTCCCGTTCCCACCATCATCATGCTAAGAGTGAGTGAATGGATTGTGCCTGGGTGGGAGATGTAGCAAAGCAAGCATAGATGTATTATGTGATTCTTGTAGGGTTCACTTAGTCTTGTAGTAATAGCAAAATTGGTAAATAGGTGCAGTATGGGTGGATTCATGGAATTATGTAAGAACCTTTACTTGTTAATGTTCTCTCTTTTGTTCAAATACAAAATTCAAATCTCTGGGGCCTTGCTGACCTGCTGTTATTTGTTGTCTTCTGAAATATAAAGTTATGCTTGGGATACATATGAGTTACAGTGTACTATTGGTGTAATTTATTTGGTTGTTAATGAGCTCACAGTGTAGTTTTAAGCTGCCTAGCTGTATTGTAAATCAAAGATAAATCTGAAGTCCACACTATTACCGTAGATTTATAGCATTATTAATTTTTTTAAATTTACCAGTCTAGAAAAATGGTTTGTTGTACATCCTTGAGGTTTTTTCAACCACTGTGTATTTATTTTTATAATAGTGGCACTACATAAACATACAACATAATTCTAAAATTCAACTGGCAAAAACAAAAACAAAAAATACACACTTGGGAAATAATCAGTAAGATAACAGTTAAAGGGGTTCTGTCAAATAGCATGGGCCTAAAATTCAATATACCTTAATATTTCTAATATTTGAGACCTCCTCCTGCTCTCATTGAAGACTAAAGTAGTTCTTTCATTGACTTCAGTTGGGCCCCCTTTTTAATCCATTAGTTTGATGCTAATTTTTGTTTAAAGTATGGAAGATATTTTCATGAAGAAATCAGGCAATAGCATTTTTGTTGCTTCCATCAACTGGTTCTAAAGCAACAGTTAATGAATCAACCCTATTCCACTAACCCTATGTCAATTTCCACTGTGCTGAAATCCATTAGAAAGCCAGGGATACATCCATGTTTGTCAAATGAAAAAGGAGAAAGTTGTTGAGGTAATACATTGTTAGCCAAATGTTCAGAAACTGACGCTTATATTGCACACGCTTTATGGATGGAAATAGACAATTGACTATTGAGTATGTAATCTACTAGCTGTGCACCACTTCCCTATACCGGATGGATTATCAGATCACATGAAATATTTATCAGTAGCCACAAAGAAGATCTAAATCAGGGATCGGCAACCTTTGGCACACGGCTCACCCTGGCGGGCCGGTTTGTTTACCTGCCGCATCCGCAGGTTCGGCCGATCGCGGCTCCCAATGGCCGCAGTTCGCCGTCCCAGGCTAATGGGGACTGCAGGAAGTGGCGCAGGCCGAGAGATGTGCTGGAGGTCAAGAGGCAGGAATCAGAGTCAGGCTGGAGTTGGAGACTGGACATCAGAGGTAGAAATCAGGCTCAGAGACAGGCTGGAGCCAGAGATCAGGAGACAAAGCAGGCCAAAGTCTCTGTGGTTTCGCAGACAACTTTCTGGGCCAACTCCTGGGGTTAATTCAGGCACTTGGCCAACCAGAGGACCTCAGGGTACTGTCACTCTGGGTTTCTTGAGCAATACATCCTGCTGCGCCTACTCTCCACAGTGTTCCCTGGCTATACCGCCACATGACCTCCCAGTATCACTGTGGGAACAATGGCAGCAGGTTTGTATAATTTTTGGTGGTGTCCAGAACGGGTCCAAGTCCCCCCCAGTTCCACACCCCACACGTGCCTTGTAAGCTGATATATATTTTTTTAAATAATGTAAAAATGGACTGGAAACAGTAAGCATTTAACAGTTTCCCTATATTGCACAATGTGGGGTGGGGTGGGGTGGGGGGATGAGGGCTCTGGCTGTGGGTGCGGGCTCTGCGGTGGGGCTGGGGATGAGGGGTTTGGGGTGTGGGAGAGGGCTCAAGGCTAGGACAGAGGGTTGGGGTGTGGGGGATGAGGGCTCTGGCTGGGGATGAGGGGTTTGGGGTGTGGGAGGGGCTCAGGGCTAGGGCAGAGGGTTGGGGTATGGGCTGAAGCCAGGGATGAGGATTTCATGGTGCAGGAGGGTGCTCAGGTTGGGGTGCGGGGTGTGGGTGAGGGCTCCAGGGCCCCAGGACTCCACAGTCCCCCCAGCCCTCTCCCTGCTGGCAGCAGCAAGCTCTGGGGTAGGGGCTCCCCTCCCCCCCCCCGCCCCCAGCAGCACACTCACCTAACACTGACACTGCACGTGCTCCTAGGGGCCTCACCTGTGGTGGGTGCCAGGAGGAGGGGGCTGCCATCACATGTGGCCTTCTCCCCTGCTGCAGCCTGCTGTCCCTCACTGTAGCCTCATGAGAAATGGGGCTGCCCCTTGCCCAGCATGGGGCAGGAGTGGTGGCAGTGGGCAGGGGTGGGAAGCGTGGATATCACAGTCGGAAACTCACCCAAGCCCCAGCAGCTGCTCAGGTGAGGTCCAGACTCCATCTCCCGAAAGCCACCTTGGCATTGCCTCCTGATGGGTGCCGGGGCAAGAGGAGGGCTGCCAATCATGTGTGCACTTCCTCCCCTCCTACCTCCGCAGGTGCAGCAGCCACCTCAGCCTGCCACCGGCACTGCTCTTGTATTGTAGGCAGCAGTGGCTGCCGGCGGTGGCGAGGGAACGCAGTGCGGAGCGGCAGGGCAGCCACCCACTTGAGGCAGTGATGCTCCGGGGCCCAGGGGAGGCATGCGGGGGTCGGGGGACGCTCTGGAGGAAGCACATGGTGGTGGCAGACAGGGCCGGGGGAGAGACCCCGCTCCGAACATTGGTGGAGCTGGGCCTCTGGGCCCTGAATATTCCTGGAGCCTGGGCACCACAGGCCCTTACAACTTGCTGCCCCTGTGTGGGAATAGCAACTGTCCTATGCTCTGCAGACACAGGTTTTAGTCCCTGGGCTCTTACAACTTGGGAATGAGGGCTGAGGTGTGGGAATGTGCAATAGGGCTGTCAAGTGCATGAGTATTACACAAGATTTATGATACTTGGCACTCTGCACGGTGTTCCAAGGAGAACATGCTAAATAGGTGAAGAAATAGCCATGCACTATAGCCAATTAAAGTAATAATGAGACAAGCAGACTAGTATCAAAATAACTCTGTTGGCAACTGAGAATCTAAGGCCTTGTCTTTACTAGCTTTTTTCTTGAAATTTCTCCCTTTGTTACTACTGGTTTAGTTCCACTACAATTGTAGCAATGGTGGCTAACAGTATTTTAACCACCATGTCAAGCTCTGAGTAGTGTTAGATGGAAGGGTTAAAATTACTGGTAGCTGCTTTGTCAGGAAATTTTAGGGAAATAAGTCTAGGTTGGACACAGCCTAAAGGGTGACCAATCAAAGCTCTCAGCTCAAACAGATAGTTTGGATCAACTTTCTGAAGACCTTTATAAATTAAGAGGAGCAAGTTGAAGTTAGTGCTGATTCTGATGGCAGCTAGCATAACAGAGCTAAAACTGGAGTTCAGTTCCCACTCTTTTAATCTGCGCAGAGACAAGCAGTTTGCTAGACTAGACTCCAGCCAAACCCTTACATTTCTAACAATGAATAAAAGCAGGATTATAGAGCGACCAAAAGACAAAGTAAAATAAGTAGGTGATTGAAGCTGGTATCCAGATCAGACAAGCAGTCCTAAAGCGTGGTTCTAGTCTGAGAAGTGACTCTGTAAAAATTGTATTGTTGGGTTCCATATTAATTGCATCTCTATTATTTATTAATCATTCTAATTATTATTTTTTCTTGTATTATTGTAGTGCCAAGAAGCCCCAGTAAAGGACAAGGACTCTGCAGTGCCAGGTAGTGTCCAAATATATCATTTTCATAACAAATTTGATATATTAACAAATAAAACTGTGTTTTTTCTAAGTGGCAGCCTTGAAAACTCACACTGGGAACTGGAAGTCAAGCTTCAGATTTTCTTCTCTGACATCTAGTAATCTGTAATGCTCATTCTGCCCTTGGTTTCACCTGTCCATTGGGTCACATTCTGCTTTCATATGTAGTTAGTGCAGCTTAGTTTGATTGTCTTCAAATTATGTCCACAGTCCTCCTTAGTGCTCAAAGGGGTTGCACAGGTGCAACTAAGTACTGTATCTGCAGTGGGCCTGCACATTCCCAAGGGTCTGAGCCACATCGTGTTAAAATCAACGAGTCTTTCCATTGACTTCAATGAGCATTGGATCAGGCCTTATTTGAATGTGTAATATGGAGCTGCAGTTGGAATTCAGTTACCAGTTCTGTTGATGGTATTTGAGAATGAGTGGAATAACAACCTCTCTCCCAGAAGTGTGTAGGCTCTGCAGTACTTACAGGAGAAGACAAACAAAAAGGGTAAAGAGCCCTTACTTTTGTCACTAAATTAAGCAGAGCTGTGACCTAATATATATGGGGAACAGATCCATTGAGTAAAACATACCATTAATAAAGCAACTTCTTGTGACGTTACACCCCATAATGCTTTATGGGAACATGCTTATGATTGTATATATGACATAAATGGAATATGTTTTATGCTACATATGCCATGTAACATATCTCTGTAAAGATTATGATCTACTAAACACATTCATCCTATTTGTATGCATGTATCATTTTTGTATTTGAAGTTATGAATATTGGCTATGTACTTGTTTAATTTTAAGTAGCCTCAGTGAAGCAGTTGGTCAGCTTCCTGAGAAAAGACTATTCTCAGTAAGTGCCCAATCAAAAAACACTTAAGCCAACAATGAACTTGGAGACATCAATTCACATCTGAGCTTTCCCAGGAATGTGGCCTGGCTGGTAAGGAACTCAGTCATGCATGGACATGTGACTTGCCCATGTGACTCCAAAACTCCATTTTGTAGCTAGATTCTACACAGGGGGAGAGAGGGGTGTTCACCCACAAGAGAAAGTCTGTTTAAACCCCTGGGAGACCCCTCCATTTTGTCTTCAGCTGGCTCAAGAGATAGCCTCTCCACCCCCAAAGGATACCTGAAAGAACCTGGAACAAAGGACAGTAACCATGGGGGTGTGAGTGATTGCTGGACCCAGACTAGAAGGAGGCTAGTCTGTAAAAGAAGCTTACTGGAACATCTCTGAGGGTGAGATTTCATCTGTAATCACTTTCTTACTGTATTAGGCATAGGCTTGTGTGTTTTATTTTATTTTGCTTGGTAATTCACTTTGTTCTGTCTGTTATTACTTGGAACCACTTAAATCCTACCTTTTGTATTTAATAAAATCACTTTTTACTTATTAATTAACCCAGAGTATGTATTAATACGTGGAGGGACAAACAGCTGTGCATACCTCTATCAGTGTTATAGAGGGCGAACAATTTATGAGTTTATCCTGTATAAGCTTTATACAGGGTAAAACGGATTTATTTGGGGTTTGGACCCCATTGGGACTTGGGCATCCGAGTGTTGGAAACAGGAACACTTCTTAAGCTGTTTTCAGTTAAACCTGCAGCTGTTGGGGGACGTGGTTCAGACCTGGGTCTGGGTTTGCAGCAGACTAGCGAGTCTGGCTCAAACCAGGCAGGGCACTGAAGTCCTAAGCTGCCAGGGGAAACAGGCTCAGAGGTAGTCTCAGCACATCAGTTGGCAGTCCCAAAGGAGTTTCTGTGATCCAACCCGTCACACGTCTCACAACACTTTATGCAGTCAATATGCTGTGGGCCAAAGACAAAGTTTCTGTAATTTTCCAAATTTGGTTTGTTGCAAATGTGTTCCATGTTTGCATTTAACTAGTCATAGACTAGGCTTATAGGCATTGCATTTTTACCTGAGAGATGATTTATGAAATATTCATTCCTTTGGCAGTCAGGAAAAAAGCCTGTATAGTTCTATTGATGGGATCTTTGACAACCTTGGGTTTAATTATTTATAGAGCTACTGTGCAAGTGATACCAGTGAGAACCTGTTAGGTTGCAACATGCAATTGATACATTGTGCATAAGCGAGGACTAGCATATTCTTCCCTGAGACTTTGTTTTGATGTGTTGCAGTGTCACAGAAAAAAAAAACATTCCATAAGATTTATCTCTTTGTGGCCAAGCATTAGGAATGTGCACAAAGCTTTGGAACACGTATTCAGGTTAAACAACAAGGAGTTCTTGTGGCACCATAGAGACGAACACATTTATTTGGGCATAAGTTTTTGTGGGCTAAAACCCACTTCATCAGATGCAAGTGGGTTTTAGCCCACAAAAGCTTATGCTCAAATACATTTATTAGTCTCTAAGGTGCCACAAGGACTCCTCGTTGTTTTTGCTGATACAGACTAACATGGCTACCACTCTGAAACTTATTCAGGATAGCAGCCATAAACTCTGCTTCCCAGTCTACAACCATTAGTTCCCTTCATGCTCCCCTTAAACCATTTTAATCTTCACTCCTATACATTGACTTAGTTTACTTAACATACAGTGATATACACGACGTTGTTTCTAAGCCTACATACCTATTACACTTTTTTTAAAAAGTTGAAAGATCATTATTAAGGTTGCAAAGTCAAGCACTCATAAACTAGGAAATGCCAGAATTAAGATTGCCTAAAGCAGAGTCCCATTATTCCATTTTTTCAGAATCACTATTTAGAATAGAGCCCATACTTCTGGAGACTTTCCTCCAAAATTCCTAGATCGCGATTTCAGAAGGTGTGAGTAATCATTAGTAATTCAGTGACATGGGATAAAATAAATAAATAAATAAATATGACATGTCTTCAGGTTTTTTCCTTTAAGTTTGTCTCCAATGAGAAACTATATTTTAAATCTCTTAGGTTCATCTTCTGGATGGAAAATTTAGCTGGATGGAGGTTGCTGCATGTCTCATGTGGGTCACTGATTCAAATAGTTTTAATAGGGTTCCGTAACCTCTTATTTCCCCCCCATTGGTGTGAGGTGTAGGCCTTGCCAGTTTATAATGCATGAGGCTTTCCTTTGGTTGAAATCTGACTGGGGAGAATATAAAATGAAATGCCTCTTATATCCAAGAAGTGGCTCACTTGAGTGGATCACCATAATGTAACCTTCAGGGTCCCTAACTCTTTATTTGGACAGTAGTAAATCAGGTGGAATGAACCCAAGATAAAGAGCCATGAGCTTAAAACATTAAGACAACGTGGGCTTTTATGCTTTTAAAGTGTAATTGTCTTGGTCCCACATGACCCCTTAATGGGATTTGAGTAGTTAAGTGAAATCCAATCAATCACTCCATTTTGCTATCAGCAGATACTAGATAACCATACTAAATTTTTCTACAGTTGCTTTACTGGGAGGCTTGGACCATCATAAGGCACCCATGAAACCCACCCTACTTACAGGGCCTGCCAGGACAGCCCCAAAAGTGGCCAGTGCTGTCTGAAGGGATTGGGGATGGGATGTGCCAGTTCAACACAGCCCTGTGCAACTTCCACCAGCAAGTCCCTAGTGGATCCTGACCACCAGCTAAAACTGCCCTTCTTAGACATTTTGATTATCACTGCAAGTTTTTTTTCTTCTGGTGATAATAGCTCACCTAATAGCTCACCTTAATTAATTACCCTCATTACAGTTGGTATGGCAACACCCATTTTTTCATGTTCTCTGTGTATATATATTTTCCTACTGTATCTTCCACTGCATGCATCTGATGAAGTGGGTTTTAGCCTACGAAACCTTATGCTCAAATAAATAAATTTGTTAGTCTCTAAGGTGCCACAAGTACTCCTCGTTCTTTTTATTCTTGATTCCAATTTCTGAACTGAAATCAGGAGGCATAGAGATCAAGAAGGAAATTATATAAAAATAAACAGACAATCTTGTAGATCAGAATCTTGCCTTTAAAAATCTACATTAGAGGGAGGCTTAATTAACCAGCATAAAAGAAAGGAGGAAAGGAAAACCTAATAGGCCAAATTGTCCTGTCTACTATGGCTACTTTGTGGCTCAGCTACCGGTAGCAGATGGAGTATTCCTATTGCAGAGGCATAAGAAGAAGGAGCGGGTATGTCAGAGTAACTCCACTATACCTGATCCTTCACTGGGATCGTAAGCCAGTCTCTGCTGCTGCTCTCATGTCTGCTGCTGGGCTGGTAAGGATCAAGGAGCCAGAATTGGCTTGCTGCTGCTGCTACCCTCTACAGCTTGGAGAAGGGCCAGATTTAGGGGCAGTGACCCAGGCAACCACTTGGCGTGTCAGGCTTGGGGGGTGCAGGGCTTGGGGTACTGTTCTTGTTGTTAGCGACAAAAGAGAGAATAGAATGTTTGAAGAAAAATGTTTCAGGTATTCCGTGTTTGGATTCATTTTTTACTGACCTCCTAGAATGTTCTGGACTGTGGTAGAATCTCATGAACCTTCCAGACTTTCTGAGAGCTACATTTTCCTCTAACTTCCTAGAGTGCAGTGTCAGCCACACCCTCGTAGGTATATAAGGGGTGGGATGTCACCAGTCAGTCAGTGAGATATCAGAACGAACTGAATTGAAGTGACAGCCCAGCTGTGATATCATGAATCTTGTTTTAGTGTACAATTGTGAAAGTGTACTTACGTTTTACAACTTGAAGAGTGTAAGTAGTGACTAACAAAGGACATATTTAATGATATGCCAGAGATATCTATCAAACCCCTATCAATACAACAATATAAAAGAAATACTGTTACTTCTTTTGCCATGCTTACCACATAATGTTTGATGACTTTCTAAGACTGTGGAACATAGACTTTTGAGCTCCCTAATACTGTGATCACAGCAATTACAGACCAATAAGTCTAATGTCAGTGCTGGGCAAATTAGTTGAGAATAAAATTGTCAGACACATAGAAGAACATAAATTGTTGGGCAAAAGTCAACATGGTTTCTGTAAAGGGAAATCATGTCTTTCTAAACTGTTAAGAGTTCTTTGAAGGGGTCAACAAACATGTGGACATGATGTATTTAGATTTCCAGAAAGCCTTTGACAAGGTCCCTCACCAAAGGCTCTTACATAAATTAAGTTGTCATGGGATAAGAGGGAAGATCCTTTCATGGATTGAGAACTGGTTAGAAGACAGGGAACAAAGGGTAGGAATAAATGGTAAATTTTCAGAATGGAGAGGGGTAACTAGTGGTGTTCCCCAAGGGTCAGTCCTAGGACCAATCCTATTCAACTTATTCATTAATGATCTGGAGAAAGGGGTAAACAGTGAGGTGGCAAAGTTTGCAGATGATACTAAACTGCTCAAGATAGTTAAGACCAAAGCAGACTGTGAAGAACTTCAAAAAGATCTCACAAAACTCACAGACTCATAGACTTCAAGGTCAGAAGGGACCATTATGATCATCTGGTCTGACCCCCTGCATGCTGCAGGCCACAAAACCCTTCCCTGGACTCTGCCGTTGAAGTCCCCAATCCTGTGTTTTAGTGACCTCAATCGGCAGAGACCCTCCTGCTAGTGATCCCTGCCCCATGCTGCGGAGGAAGGCGAAAAACCTCCAGAGGCTCAGCCAATTTACCCTGGAGGAAAATTCCTTCCCGACCCCAAATGTGGCGATCAGTAAGACCCCGAGCATGTAGGCAAGAGTCTCTAGTCTGACCCCTGTTGGCCATTGTACTATTTACGTACCATTGCTTGGTTTTCCTTGGCTACTATGTTTTACCATTAAACCATTCCCTCCATAAACTTATCTAACTTAATCTTAAAACCAGACAGGTCCATCACCCCCACCGTTTCCCTCGGAAGGCCGTTCCAATATTTCACCCCTCTGATGGTCAGAAACCTTCGTCTAATTTCAAGCCTGAAGTGATTAGGCAACAAAATGGCAAATGAAATTTAATGTGGATAAATGTAAAGTAATGCACATTGGAAAAAATAACCCCAACTATACATACAATATGATGGGGGCTAATTTAGCTACAACTAATCAGGAAAGAGATCTTGGAGTCATCGTGAATAGTTCTCTGAAGATGTCCACGCAGTATGCAGCAGCAGTCAAAAAAGCAAACAGGATGTTAGGAATCATTAAAAAAGGGATAGAGAATAAGACGGAGAATATCTTATTGTCCTTATATAAATCCATGGTACACCCACATCTTGAATACTACGTACAGATGTGGTGTCCTCGTCTCAAAAAAGATATACTGGCATTAGAAAAGGTTCAGAGAAGGGCAACTAAAATGATTAGGGGTTTGGAACGGGTCCCATATGAGGAGAGATTAAAGAGGCTAGGACTTTTCAGCTTGGAAAAGAGGAGACTAAGGGGGGATATGATAGAGTTATCTAAAATCATGAGTGGTGTGGAGAAAGTGAATAAGGAAAAGTTACTTACTTGTTCCCATAATATAAGAACTAGGGGCCACCAAATGAAATTAATGGGCAGCAGGTTTAAAACAAATAAAAGGAAGTTCTTCACACAGCGCACAGTCAACCTGTGGAACTCCTTGCCTGAGGAGGTTGTGAAGGCTAGGACTATAACAGGGTTTAAAAGAGAACTAGATAAATTCATGGAGGTTAAGTCCATTAATGGCTATCAGCCAGGATGGGTAAGGAATGGTGTCCCTAGCCTCTGTTTGTCAGAGGGTGGAGATGGATGGGAGGAGAGAGATCACTTGATCATTACCTGTTAGATTCACTCCCTCCGGGACACCTGGCATTGGTCACTGTTGGTAGACAGGGTACTGGGCTGGATGGACCTTTGGTCTGACCAGTATGGCCATTCTTATATTCTGTCTGTTTTCCCCCATAGAAAATAAAAGATGCCCCCAAAGAAGCCTTCAGGAGCCCAGTATAGAAAGCACTATTTAATACTGGTCCACCCAATGTTGGTGCACAGTTCAATTACTTGTTAGTACATTTCAGTTATTCTTAAAATTAAAAACTTTCTATAAGCTTAGAGGAAATTTTTTTTATTTGCTTATATATGGCATGAATAAATACAGATTTACAGATCCTAGTGTGCAAATTTAGAGTCTTATTTGACAGGGATAAATCATACATGCAAATTGTGCATCAAAGTCATGAAATGGTCTACAAATGCAATAAAAAATAAGGTATTCAAATATTTAACAAATGGAGGGGGGGTATCAAAGATGCTCCTCATCTGAGGCGCCAGTTGGTTCTAGGGCTGGCCCTGGCTTGGACATAGTTGAGAATCAGGGTCAAGGGAGTTATGCCGTACCTCCAGGTATCTTAGCACTGCTCTGAACATTTCTGGATCTGGCCCCTTAGACTTACTAGTAACTAGATCAGTTTCTGGGCAAAACAGTCATGGTAATAAACATTTTGATAAAAATGTGCCTGTTTTAAATGTTCTAAAAGTTCCATAAATGGCAAAATTTGGAAGAATTAAAAAAAAAAAGTGACAAATTTTCATATAGCACATTTTCTATTATGTGAATGTTTGTGAAATCAAAAAAGCCACTTTTGCCTAAATAATGCTTTTCACTTACTTAGCACTTTTACAGCCAGGATTTAATTATGCCTCGCAGTACCATGTAGGAGGTGAGAAAATCTCCAGTGTAAGGCAGGTTGAATTTGGAAATCTTTGCTTCCTGAAATGGCCTAAATAAGCGTTTCCTCTTGTGTGCTCTGGCAAGGCTTTACAAAAAAGTAAGTCATCTCCAACAGAGCTGGCAGAAACAGACTGCACAAACTCTAGATCCTGTGAAGCACCAATGACATTAGCTGACTCATCAAGCAGATTTGCTAAGTACAGTAGTCACTTTTGCTGAGTTTTGAAAGCCATTGCCCTCAGATATCCTCATCCATATCTCTGACATGATGTGAAATAATGTCAGTTGACAAAGGTTCTGTTTCCAATATGGTAGCTGCTTCAGGCCCTATAATTTTTTTAAACCATGCCTATCGCACAGGGAAGGATGCAATTTTCTGCATTAGCATGCACTTTTCACTGTTCTGTGCTTCGAATAGATACCAGATAAATGCATGAAGGACATACATGCTGACACCGATAGACTCAAGTCTTTTTGATTTTACAAAGCATCCGATATCCCCTAAAAAAAAAAAAATCCTCCAATTTATTTTTCAGTGATGGCCATTTCGCTACTTTTAAGCCTTTATACCCTCAGTAGCCTGCACTTCAGAATACACTGCATGCTGTGGTTTCAAATCAGTCAGTGCAAATCCATTTGGCACTTATCTGTCAGGCTTTTATCCATTTGTTTTTTTATCATTTCAACTTTGAATTTCCCTCTCTTTTTTGCCCCAAATTTTACATTTTGCACAACACCCCTGCATTCCCTCCACATCCCCTGCTCCAAGGGACTGCCACACACAGCACAGGAAGCCTTCTACAGCATCACCGTTTCTTTCTTCTTCTGCAGGTCAACACTTTGCAAGTGCAAGGGTTTTCTTTTAGCAAGTGACTCTTCCAATTTTGTCCTGCTTCCATGCAAAGCATTCCCTCTCCAGGAATTCCACCAAAAAAATCAAAACTTTGGCATTTTGAAACAAAATAACAAAACATTTCTCAAGCATTATTAACAAAAAACACTTCAGTAGGTTATGTCCTGCTGATGTTAGGAAACTAATGTGTCTGCTGAGAGCCCTTTTTCTGGACTCAAACAAAACTGGAGCATTTTGAGTTCACCTATCCACCTCACGGGGAAACCTTAACATTCCTTTTTATATTCAAAATGGTCACAAAACCACGTCATCTTCCTTTAAGAAATGTCTCGTACACTACTGAGGAATTTTTGCCACAGATAGACTTATTATGTTTTAAGTTTCAAAGACTCCAACACAGGAAGATGTGTTGGTTTAGATGGCCACATAATATCCACATTTCCGCCTTCAGAGAGGAAGTGCCCTCTCAGAACAAAGAATAATCACTGCAGCAGCAAAACCTAGGAGGCTAATGGAGTCTCTAAAAGGAATGTTGCCAGGAACATATTGCACATTGCAAAGAATATCTAGCACAATAGAAATTAAGCCTTTACTGTGAATGTATGTCTTTCTTGGGGTTTACAGCAGATCCTTAGCATTCATTTAATGTTTTTTGTGGTACATATTTACATTGTAAATTAATTATGAATGTTGGCAGGGATTACATTTGTGATATTCAGAAATAATTCTAGGCTTGCTGATGACTTGATTTCTACGGAGCCAGCAGACTGGGAAAGGATTTCGAAATGCACCATGTCACCCATGTTGCGATCATTGCTCTTTCACTCAGATACCCAATGTGTGTTTGTCAGCAAAATACTTACACGCTGAAGATCACAAGTGTAGACTTTTAATTGTACAAGTTGTTTCCACCTAAATTTCACCATATTTAAAACAGCAAAGCAGGAATTTTGACATAAACTCATTCATTCATTAATTTCCAGAGACAAAAATTACTAAAAACAAAACGTTATGCGATTCCAACCCTACCTCAAAAATCAGGTTGCTTGGACAAGCAGAATATACCTATTTTCCCCAACCCTGAACATTTAGGCATCAAAGTTGTAACTTAGCTCTGCCAATGAGTCTGCCACAAACTCCCACAAAATTGGAGGGAATCAAGGAGCTCCTACAAAAATGTCCCCCTCTTAGTATGTAATCAATCCTGTGTGGCAGGAGTGCTGTACTTGAAGAGAAGAAGAAGAGTGTGGAAGTGGAGAGTCTACTAATTTATTTTCCCATTTAAACAAATCATTTTACCATAACCAAGGGGGCAACACCACTGGGCAAATAATCTTACAACTAAGTGCACTTCACTGGAAACATATTTTTTCCCTATAATATACAACAGAGTATACTCATAGTATAGCACAGTGTTTGGCGTGTGCTGTTGGAAATGAGCGGTGGGGCACAGACCTTTTAGGGCAGCTGGTGTATCCTTGCTCAGAAAACTAGTCTGGTACTTTTCAAAAGAAAAACATCCTTCTCTAAATCACCTTTATGAGCCTCAGGGATAAAAGTAATCCCTGGCCAGAGGCGTGTTAGCAATATTCAGAGAAGGAAAATCCATCAAAAACTGCCAAATCACCTCAACACTTTTTTTAATTTGGCAGCAGTAACTGACCAAGGAGCTTCCACAAATCCCTCCAGCGTATTACCCTACTGGTCTACCCTTGGACATTGTATTAGACCATGTGTTAACAAACATGATGTTAAACACAATTTAGCATTAAGGAAGACTAGGACTGCTGCGTTTCAAATCTTGTCAGTTGGCTATGGTTAATCCTTAATAATTACTCCTTATTACCAAAGAACAAAAATACACCCATACCCTATCATTGTCGTTATAATGTATTACTATTCATAAAACGAGTGATTCCGAGTACTGGCTGAAACACACAGTACTGACAGGCACAGTTTGGAAAGGTACAGAGCCAACGTACTGAGCCAAACAGCGTGGTAGATTTGCAGAATCAAGAGAGTAGAAATATGAACACTTTTGCAATATGAAAAATACTTAATATGGAGAGAACATTTGAATTCAGCTTTTCAGCATTAAAAAACTAGTATATTGACAACTGTATATCCTTTTTGACTCTCACACCCTTTGTTGCCTGCCCACTAATAACATGGTTTCCAGTAAAGAATTTAATTTTTGTAGTGAAAGACAATGTCCAAATAAGGAATCAAGTCATCACTGGTCCAGAAGTTTAATAATTTACCTAAACAAAAGCAGATCTTAGTAATGATCAAGAACACGGCTATGCGCAAATATATTATTAAAACTGAGTCCTTACGAACTCACCTGCATTAAATATTAGAGGCATTTATACAACTACTTTTAGCCATTTTACCCTTCCACTAACGTTTTAATGCTTTTAAGAAGATTACACAGTCAAGGAGAAAATAAACATAGCCAAGGAGAAAACTATGCCTGATGCTGAGCTTAAGGTTTGCCTTTCAGGGGTATGCACGTTTCACAACCTGGTGGCAGCCTCAACAGTTTAACAGATAAGACTGAGGGGGTGGAGGTCTGAAGTAAACACAGAGTATTTCATCAGACTTATTGTTCTGATCTCTTACGAGGTCATAGCTATGAGCAGAATGACACTCCTTGCAAAAGGAGATTGAAGCTGTAGTACTTTTGAAGTACGAAATGTCTTCAAACACATAGGGGATAAAATCTGTAATGTTCAAATGGAAATATGTTTTTTTTTTAAGTTAGTAAACTTCACAAACAAGTGTAGGGTCCCAGATCATCAAAGTCCTAGAATACAGGACTGTAATAATGTAAAGTACTACTGGTATATGCATCAAAACTACCTAACTAGAATTAGCTAAAACATCCTGACTAGAATGCAATGAACCTTATGTCAAATCTATGATATATTTATATATTGATTGATGGATGGATGGATGGACTGTAGGGCGCTCCCGTCCTCCACGCCGCCGCCCCCTACAGGGCAGCTGGAGCGGCATAACAAACAAACAAACAAAAAGCGGCCGTGCCGCCCTAGGATTGGGCAGAATGCTGCCTCGAACAATCTGCTACCCCAAGCATCAGCTTGCTCGGCTGGTGCCTGGAGTTGGCCCTGTCTGTGACTTTTTTGTTTCTGCTATTGAACCCAGAGATGTTTCAAAATCAGAAGTATTTAAAATATTTATTAGTATTAATCACTGAAGGTTAAATAAAAACAAAACTACGTTTTAGGCAAAAATCTTATTAGATGTTATACAATTAATGTGTAAACAGAAGATAAAGTATTAACAGATTGCAGCATCCCATACATGCAGCGAGTGGGTCCAGCCCAGTCAAAGCCCTTACATAAACAAAAAGAGTGATAGTACTTAGCGCACAACTTTACACTGACATTTGGTCACTGGATCTGGTTTAAATAATTAAGGGTAGGATAGTAACATATATAATCAAGGTCTGATTACGAATCAGAGCGCTTTCATGTACAAGCTATCTAGTCATGATAATTACCACGTACACTGGAGAGCAACATAAAATCGGGAAATAATGATAGGTAGTTTTTGTTATTAAATAATGCAGACCTATGTTACGATGCAGCACTTCAAACTGACCTGTTCTACCACGAATAAACATAATCAGCTAATTAATCTTGTTTTTGAGGGTATGACTTTTGTACCTACTGGTGCCAGTTAATGGATCATAACTGGTTCTCCAGATTTCCTTGTCCTGCGTGGCAAACTTATATTCAGTAATATGCCATTTAATGCTTTAAAATGGCAAGTCAACAATGTACCTACATATATCTCCCTCTTATTGCTACCTTCTATCTTCAACCTTAAATTCAGAAAGGTGAAATGATCACTAATGAAATACATACTTACAGAATACAATATGCCGTATATGTGAACCAGATATAGCAGTGAAAAAAGTACTATGTGTCACTATAACAAAATATAAAACTATCTTTATATATCTACACATACACACAGCATATATGGAAACTATTCCTTAATACAATTTTTCTAAAGTACTGTAAGTAATTCATGACATACCAGAAAACATGCCACCTGCAACTGGATGGTCACAGTCTTGAGCTACGGTGCATACAAAAATTCCATATAACATATTCAAATTGCAGCTTATGCTTTAGCCCAGCTACTGGCTATCCTGCTGAAACCAATCTCTTGACAAGTCCAGTCTAGCTGGCTCACACAGAAGTGCTGCATTATTATTAGAGCAGATTAGTGATAGATTCAGATCTTCTGTATAGTAGCTTTTTTTGTTTTTAAACCAGCCAATTTTTTAAACAACAGTTGGTCAGAATTATAGTTGGTGTTGAGACTCATTGCTCTGAGTTAATTTTTGGTATTCTGTAATTTTTCCAAGTATTTAAAAAGAACGGCAACATTTCACAAACAAAAAGGGCAACCACAAAAAGCTAACATCAGGATTTATCGAACACATACGCTCCTAAACCAAGCCATAACCTCATTCCAAAATACAGAATAAAGCAACATTTCAAGACTGAAAAAACACTGGCTGTGAGGAATAACAGTTGGAAGCTACTCTTGCATCCAAAAAACCATAGGTACACTGTATACTACAGTGACCTGTTATTCTCTCATCTCTGCCTTCATACTGAAACTGACCACAGCCCAAATTCTGAAACAGTATTCATTCAAAACTTTTATTGACTTAACAGTTTTGACTGAATAAAAACAGAATAAGGACTTTAGGATTTGGCCCCCTGAAATGTAAAAATATCTAATGTAAACCTATTTTGGAAATACTAGAATTTTGCAAGTCTGTATCAGCCAGAAAGCTGTCTCTACAATTTCTAATTTCAAACTATTTAACATAAGAAGACTCAGATCTGTTTCTGATCCACATATAACTCAATGCTAGCTGTGAAAGCTGGTTACGCACTTTAATACAAAATCTACATCACACAGATTGGCATCGTTTGCCAGTTCTTATTTAAATCTGAGATTACAAGGCAACTGCAGAAATACCTGAAGCTTGCAGCCATCTTGAGCAGATTTTAATGGGTTTGAGATGTGAAAATGAAGTTGGCCACATTTAGGTTTATGAAAACAAGTTAAAAATCAGTTTTATGCATGACTAATATAGCACAAAATCTATAAACATTTTATTAAAAAATGAACACTTGTAAATAGCCTTGCCATCTTTCCCTAACACGTAGCTAGCTGTAGACTCTGCCTTTTTATGCTTAGTAAGCGGAGCTGCCTGTAGCAAGATGAACATTAGTCCCTTAAGTAATATTAATTTGTGTTGTTGATCAGTTCAGTATTTCTTTAGCCCAGTAAATAAGTTAGCACTACAATGACTAAGGACCTGATCCAAGTCCCACTGAAGTCAATGGAAAGCTTCCCATTGACTTCAATCAGGTTTCGATCAAGCCCTAAATAATCAATACTATCCTACCACCACATTAACTCGGTAGCAGAGCCAAGCTTTAAGCAGTGGTGGAACTAAGGAGTCACTAGTGGTGCTACTTTCAATTATTCCCGTTGGCTTTAAAAGGTGGCACACATACACCTAAAAGCTACTTCGGGGTAGCAGTCACTTGCCCTCCCCCAGACTATCTCTGCCACTGCATTGACTCACAACAAAACAGTAAGAATCTGTTTTTCTTTATAAGTATGTAGGTCCAGCTACATCCTGCTGGTAAATGATATATATTCTCTCTCCTTAGTTGGAAATAATTTTTCTCTTGTGTTTACTTTTCAAATAACTCCTCCACTGTTGTATAACAAATGTGCTAAAAGGTCAAATGTTTCTAACAAGCAAAAATGTATCATGATGTAGGATGAATTTGGCTTTTGATTTCATAATTTAAATTTCTTACTCTGCTTTAGCTCATCATTAAATTTAGTGGAGAAGAGAAAAAAATAATTTATCTACTCTATCAATCACAGAACCAAAACTTTACAGATGGAACAGACCAACAGTTTTAGGTCATCTAGTCCATAACTCCAAAGACTGGATTTTTCTCTGCACTGTGTTTTCTTGTGCTTTGTTTAATCTAGTTTTAAATGTCTCAAGCAATGAGTGTTCCATACCACTCCAAAACACCTGGGGAGACAATTCCACAATTGAACACACTGCGCCTTTAGAAAAATCTACATAATTTCTTTTCTTAATTTCATGCCCATGACCTCAGACTATACCGTACTCCCTTATACCACTTTAGCAGCAGGTGGCAGGATTCATCCATTGACAGAACCCTAGAGGGAGACAAGAATGGATTTTTGCTGACTCATTGTGGCAGGTGTGACTCCATCTTGGAAATAAGGGAGGTGGGATGCCTCTTTGGGCAGAGGGCATGGTGGCTTAGCAGTGAAGTATCTGCAGGAAATCGTAGCAACAGACAGGCTTAGGTTGGTGTTTGCATTTTGTTGCTATTTGTTATTAATAAGGCCTAAGTCCTGGAAAGTGAGTACATTTTGACTAAATGTACTGGGTGGGGTGTAGATTCTTTCTGGACCAGAATGGGAGCTCCATCTGCTTACAACCACCCTAAACAATTCCTCTTCCTCCGTGGAAATTTCATCCTTCAGGTACATGCAGATAGCGGAAAGTATGTCTCTCAGTTGACATTTCGCCAGGCTATCCATCACATGTTGGGCCAAATTCTGTCCTGATTCACAACTTGTAAAAACTGGGCTCTCTCTCTCTCATGTAGGATCCATTTTTCTAGTTCCCGACTTCAATCCATTTCTTGATGATGGTTGATCAAATTATCTGACAAAACTACAGCTCTAGAAAAGTCACAGAAAAGGAGCCTGGCTAAAAGCAAAGGCAGAGAGGTATGCAGCCCAAAGTTCCGGTTTTAAATTATATGCACTATATTGCTTAAGATTAATTTAAAACACATTGAGTCCACTCCGATGTAAGAGGAGAGATTTTACAGCAAATCTAAAGTTTCTATGTAAAGAGCCATTTTATTTAAAAAAAAAATAACAGTCATTGGTTTAAACAGAGAATTGGAGTAATTTGACTCAGGAATTTTGGCAGGATTCTGGGAGGATTTTCCATCTAGGTTTTGCAAAATCCTTTCTGCTTATGATCCCTGCATTTTTATTGACACACAGTATTGAAATTATTGCTTTCAAGGCAAGGTGCCATGCCACTGAGGTTGTGAAGCCCTTTGCTCAGTGAATAAGCAAATGGCATTTTATTTTATTTTTTTCAAGTAAATCAAAACAGGCCATTTTGGGTCAACAGCACCGTCTAGTGGTCTGTGTAGTCTGCTTTCCAAGTTTGATTGCTCCATTGTTGCCATTTTCATGAGAGTCCAAGGGTGGAATTTGTCGACCTGAAATATATGAAGAAAATACTGAATTCAATATTCTGCTGTAGCAAAACACACAGAGATATTAGTAAAGAATTACTTAGTTTGCACTAAAACTATGTAAGTCAGATTTGAATGTGAAACAACTGTTTTCCATGTAGCTTGTACTTTGTTTCTCTAGTTTATAATTTGGTAAGTAAAAGGAGGCTTTGTCCCATTTTTAAAAATATATACTTATTGTCAATTGGTGACATTTAGAACATAAGAACATAAGAACAGCCATACTGGGTCAGACTAAAGGTCCATCTAGCCCAGTATCCTGTCTTCTGACAGTGGCCAATGCCAGATGCCCCAGAGGGAATGAACAGAACAGGTAATCATCAAGTGATCCATCCCATCGCCCATTCCCAGCTTCTGGCAAACAGAGGCTAGGGATACCATCCCTGCCCATCCTGGCTAATGGCCATTGATGGTCCTATCTTCCATGAATTTATCTAGTTCTTTTTTCAACTGTGTTATAGTCTTGGCCTTCACAACATCCTCTGGCAAGGAGTTCCACAGGTTGACTGTGGGTTGTGTGAAAAAATACTTCCTTTTGTTTGTTTTAAACCTGCTGCCTATTAATTTCACGTAGTGGCCCCTAATTCTTGTGTTATGAGAAGGAGTAAATAACACTTCCTTATTTACTTTCTTCACACCAGTCATGATTTTATAGACCTCTATCATATTCCCCCTTAGTCGTCTCTTTTCCAAGCTGCAAAGTCTGTCTTCTATATCTCTCCTCAAATAGCAGCCATTCCATACCCCTAATAATTTTTGTTGCCCTTTTCTGAACCTTTTCAAGTCCAATATATCTTTTTTGAGATGGGGCAACCACATCTGCACGCAATATTCAAGATGTGGGCGTACCATGCATTTATATAGAGGCAAGCATTTGTAACACTGAAATTGTTAAACATTTACTTCAATGAGGAAAGATATTTTATTAATAACTTGTAAGACTATTAAAAGGCACAGGTTCTGTTATCTCTCCCACTTGAACACAAATGGTCCTAGTTTAGCAAGAGTTTAAATCATCTACGTTTTCAGTGCATACGTTTATTGTACCCCAGAGCTCTCCAAAGCACAAAAGCATTGTAAACAAGCAAACATGAACCATAAATGGAAAGGTGAAACAAAACCATTCTTTTAATTGAATCCCTCCCTCTGTTTCTTGGTCCCCTCAGCTCCCCAGCAGATGGTTTTGCTTGTCTAATAAGCCCAGGCTCCCAATTCTTATTTAAACTTATTTGAATTTAACAACAACAACAAAAGTTTCAGCCCTAACTGGGGTTCTAATGCAAGGCAAGGGCCTGCTGCTTTAGGTCTCCCTGTATGCTGCTTTAATTCTGCTATCACTTCTGTTTCATCGACCAGATACATACGGGTGACACAGAATATGCCCATTAAATATGCTGCAACTAACAAGCCTGGTCATTCAATGCAGGCATATCAGGAGTGACTCGTGTGAAAACTAGAGTCTAGAATTAGGGAAAGTAAGAACCTGCTGGCTCTCATGGTAGCAGGTAAGAATGTTACATGAATGAGTTTGGCCAGTGTATGGTGGCACTGAGGATGGTATTCCAGGTGTTATAAAAAGAAGAACTTAATATTTGAAAAAGGTTTCCCAAGAGGGAGATGATGACGACCTTTTGGAAACATGGAGAAAAACTAATGTACTGAGTTCATGATGTTTCTAAAGTATTTGAACTTGGTTCCAGTTGACTCTGGAGCCCTGCCAGTTTTTCTGGGAGCCTAATCCAGTTAAGAATGTTGGAATGTGTAAACTTAATTTCCATAATATACCATTAAGCAAATGTTTTCTCAATGTTTGGATCTTTGAACAGCAAGTTTGAAGGAGAGTGTAGATGTGCAAGTTCATTTAGAGACTGTTTCAGAAATCCACTGTAAACATTTTATTATGTTAGTTCTAACTATTTTTCAGCCCAAGCTTCACAGTACTAGTGAATTTAAAACTGTGAGTATTCTGAACTATCACAACCAATAAGAAGCCATTGGAGGAGACTGTTGCAGGCTTCACCAAAGTCAGCAATTATTTTGTCCGGTTCAGAATAGGACACAATACTCCAAGCTGTGAATTGCCTTTATTTTATTATTGGATTTTCATACCAATATAAAATACAATAACAATTAGAAATAATACCAAAAAAAATTCTCTACATATGCTGCGATTGGTGCTGTAATAAATTAAAGTGCAATAAGTAGAGTAACTTTATGGAGATTGTATGTTGTTGTTGTTCTGTTAATTCAACAAAAGGTAACAAAGTTTCAAACTCCTTTTCAGTCTTGTGGTTTTGATTCTTTTTGGTATGCAACTTTTCTCATCATCATTATTGCCAAGATTTTGTTAAATCAAGATGATAATGTTGAACTAAATATTTTTAATCTTATATAGAAACTTGCCTCTGCTCAAGGGACTCCTAGGATCTGATTGAGTTATCACGAGTAACAACGTTGAAGTCAATTGAGTTACACTAGTATAAAATTCAATGTAATGAGATAGAATCAATCTCACAATGTGAGCAACAAACTGAGGTCAGTCTCTTCTAGTATTCAGGGTATGGAGCAACAGTGTTCATCTGTGAAAACGTCTCTCCATTATAAAATAGATGAGCTGGAGAATATGATTAGAGTCTGAAATCTGTTTGGCTGCCTTTAGAGAGAAAATAAGATATTTGGTAATCTCATAGCAGAGGCAGTAACACATAAAGAATGTTTTAGAGAGCTGGCAAAAAGATCCAGATGATTAGTAGGGGAAAGATGAGCCTTAGCTTCAAATCCAAGTCAGTGGTGACCTCAAGTTTTAACTATATGAAAGATTTTTGGTGGTCTCCGTTCATTTCTTAACAGGCATAGTGTCCATATCACAAAACCCCAATTAAATCTAGTTGGCATACACTAAGAAGGATCAGCAGAGAAATCAAGAACTGAATTGGTTTACAGAATAAATTACTCTCTCATCTGTTTAGATTGCCCCTCCAGAACAGGGGTGTGAAGCACATTACATGTGTTGGGAAGCCTAAATTGATGCCATCTATGCTATAGATGTTCTGTAGATAATGTTAAGAGAGCTATGTTCTGGACTATCACTCTAGTCACAATGGACAAATACATTCACTGAAACAGTTTTTAAAAATGACTAATTACCATCAAACCAGGACTTCCCTGCTTGGTAATTTCTGTTCACAATATACCATCAGAAGAGATGGAACTGTTCTGTTCCTTAAACAGAAATATTAATCCAGACCACAGACCTGGTCTCCTCTCCAGATTTCATAGAGAAGAATACATATTACCATGATGTAACCAGTTGGCTGGAGCAAATAGATATAATGCATTAGGAGTCCAGATGAAACGTACAGGTTCACAGAGAAGAAGAAATATAAATGCATTTGTCCAAGAACTCTTTGAGTTGGAACTGGAGAAATCTGGAACTCTTGTGTGCTTCTACTGGAGTGATCCAATCAACCTTAGCTTTTCTGTAGTTCACATCACTGCCATTTCTAAGTGCTGTGCTTTAAAAGTAGGTTTTGTCATTTTAATTACTGGAATATTTGGTTTATCTTTGCTAGTGTTTAGAGGATTTTTTATATGTGGAGAAGAAGTACAGATAAAAATGCCTTCATACAAACAGCTTTATTTCATTTTTTATTTTATACACTCAGGCTGGTTTATAAACATGCACTTCTAGACACTGACGCATGAGTCTTGAGATCCTCAAGTGGGCACGGCTTGGTGCATGAAAAACTGAGGCAAACAAAGATAGTTCAGGAGCTGGAATGTTGACACAGTCAAGTCTCTGATGTGTAACTCCTCAGTTTGGCAAAGAGGAAGCATCAAATCAACTGTATTCCACTCTCAAGTGTGCTTGAATTGGGCTGGGACTGCCCAGAATGACAGTCCAGGGCCTACTCTGATAGCATTCTGACTTCTACTCCTACAAACTAACAGGGTGAAGAGCCAGCATTCTGGGAGCCTAAGTTCAGAGGCTGTCAATGTGAGGGTGCAAGAAGCAAGAGTTGGGGGAATTAGGAGCTGGGAGGAGGGAAAGTGAAATGGTGTAGAAAGGAAAGAAACACAGTAGAACCTCAGAGATACGAACACCTCGGGAATGGAGGCTGTTCGTAACTCTGAAATGTTTGTATCCCTGAACAAAACGTTGTGGTTGTTTTTTCAAAAGTTTACATCAGAACATTGACTTAACACAGCTTTGAAACTTTGCTATGCAGAAGAAAATTCTGCTTTCCCTTTATTTTTGTAGTAGTTTATGCTTAACACAGTATTGTACTGTGTGTGCTTTTGTTTTTCCGGTCTTTTTTTATCTCTGCTGCTGCCTGATTGCATACTTCCGGTTCCAAATGAGCTGTGTGGTTGCCTGGCCAGTTCCTAACTCAGAGGTTCTACTGTATAGGGCAGGGAGCAAGAGGGAGAGAACACGGACTGGGGGACAGCAAAAGGGCCTGGGACACAGAGAAAGGGTCCCCTTTGGAGGGAGCAGCTGCACGAGTCAAATCAGTTCCCAAAGATGCTCTGTAGACCTAATAAAGTTCCTTTTTGAATCTGATACTCAGTTGTAAACAGTATTACAGTATCAGCACCAGTGTTACCTAAATAATAATACATGTAAGTTTTGAAAAATACTAAAACACAGAAATTTAAGAATGAGGCTGTCCAGAGAATTATCTACGGTTCTGCTCTTGCAAAATAAGCCCAGTAATTAGCTCCAAGTATAAATCCCTGGGTATTTGTAATAAGATTATAGATTGTAACATGGGACTGTGCAAGACTCTGTCTGTGAAAGGCTGAAAGGTCCTTACAGTTCAATTTAAGGAAAAAAGGTTTACATCCTTGCAAAGACACGAGATCAACAGCTATTACTTCAGACAACCCATGTGTTAAACATAGGCCCTAAAATTATGGATTTTCATCACAGCCTTGGATATAAACTGTTACTAAATATTTTTTTGTTCAAACCTGTTCTGGTTCTTCCATTGTGGTCTATTGTGTTTCCTGCTCCTACTGTATTTTTGGAAATTCATAGGGTTTGGGTTTTTATTAAGTTATTGTCATTCCTCACTCCTGATTTGTGCGGCCTCTACTCTAGTTTTGTGTCTTTGTACATAGCTAGTTTAGTTGACATAAATGTGTGCATGTTTTTTTGTGGGAGTTTTTATAGCTCACCTCCCTTGTACCGCCTTTACAGAAACACTATGGTTTGAATGGTTTGTTCTGTTTAATAATGCTTTTCGGTAAGTGATTTCCCCTGCACGTGATGCAGGAAAATGGGCTGTGCACTGAAAATGTGACAGAATTCTCCCAGCTAGGCTGCAGAATAGATATGACACTGCTGTTGCAGGTTACGGCTACATGATTGCTGTGCAGGACTCAAGTGGGGCCAGAATACTTTGGAAGGCTGTTCCAGCACTTTTTTAATGGCATTGCAATATTTCTGATTGCACTTCCAATACTTTCTGACACTTCTTTTAGGACTGGAGCACTGCTGCTGTGGCCCACCTCAATGGAGAAGTTTAGAAGTTGTACCCCTGAGGTAGCAGGTACAATGACTAAAGTCATCTCCTTAAATAGCAAGTCTGCACTAGGGCCAGGTACAAAGCACAGCTCCATGGGAGGGAGTAAGGACCCCATGCATAGGTTCATTGTGTTCCCCCATTTAGCTGAAACACACAAGTTCAATAAGGACAACCATGGGAGGAAGGAGTGGGCAAAGAGAGGGGTCATAAAACATGTGTGTCATGGCCAGGTCCTGGGCAGCCAGACCTAGTAGTCAGAGCCAGGGCCCACAGTCATGAGACAGGAGTTGACTAGGTAAGGATACCAAGAGGACAGACGCAGAAGACAAACTGGACATCAGAACCACAAGTTGGGATTAAGAGTCAGGCTAGGTCAGGATGCCAGACAGTCAGAGGCAGGAGCCACACTGGACACCAGGAACTACACATCAAATGCCAGGAAATCAAGGCACAGGAGCAGGGTGGAGCCCAATTGTTCAAACAGCTTCCTGCTCCTGCTGCTGGCTTAAGTAGGGCCAGTGGGCCTATCAGCCACTCTGGGTCACCACCAATTGGACATCAGGGGCAGAATCTCACACTGGGGCTAGACTTCATGGGTCACAGGTAAGCCCTTATCACCAGGCTACTAGGTGGAGGGTTGGAGGGTAGTTGTTCCCATGAATCCTGCAGGCTGGGTTTGAGATCTGTAGGCCATGACAATAGGTGTTTTATCCAACAGTTTTAGCATGTTATTTATGGCAATTTACCATCTTTTGCTGTGTTCACATATATATGCGCTATCGATTCCACATCCAAATACTACAAACCTATAAACCTTCTCCTTTCTCTCTTCTGAGTTCTGGTAAGGTCACAAGTATGTCCACTGAGACAATCTTTCTATGTATCCAAAAGATTATCTAGGATATTTAATGCATATGCTTGGGTAATTAGTGCATGTTAATTTCAGTTTAACTGATTTTCCATGTCAAATATAGCCATTATTAGGGAGTTGTCATTGCTACCCGCTGTAGCATTACCTATCAAAGGGATAAACTAATTATTAATGACTAAATTATAGAACATGGGTGAGTTTTTGTATTAGTACATTCATACATACTGATAGGTTATATTGGACATAGACAATCAAGCAAAATAAACTGAATAAGGGACTGGTTCTCCAAACCAGATGAATTACAAGCTCTGTAACCTTCTGAAAGGTATAACAGGCAAAAATAATCAATTAACATTTTCAGATACATCCTGTTCAAGTGAAATGATTGGTCAATAGCTTCTCAGGCAATGTGTAGCAGACTGTGTGATTTTTGAGGAGCAAAGAAACATTTCACACATCTATTTATCATATACTGAGTTTGTGAGAAAAAAGGAAGCGGTCATAAGGCAGTAGAGAGAGACAAGGTGGGGTAGAATATGCTTTGTACTCTGTTTTTATTCAGGAGCTGATGACACTGGAATTCTTGGAATGAAAAATTAGTATGGGATGTTCCCCTTTCCCTTCTCGCAATGTTGATTTCTTCCCCTTTAACAATCCTGGGGAGAAAACTTGTGCTGGATCCCAATGAAAAGTGACTATTTCAACTTATCCTAGTTATCCAGGAATATGCCTCCACGTAAAAATCCACAACAAAATGACAATTAGATCAACAGTAACCTGCCCTACAGCGGTTTATGCATGGAGGTATGATAGAGGTTAGGATTTAGATACATTGAAAGAACTACGTGGGAGATGCTTACATAGCACCTACCCAAGCTATGCCCTATTCTAGTCTAGTCAAAGTTATTGTTAGTTGTGACACATGGCCAGAAAGGGTTAAACATCCTGCTGAATAAATGACTCAAATTCAACCCTTAAAGACATGTGAGGGGATAACATTTGTGTTTTTGTGTATTTACATATATATGGACAGTGGTCAACAATGTAATCAACAGTCCCTGTCTATGCTATTCTGATAATTCAAAGATCAAAAGAACATCCTAGCATTTAAATGAAGTGTCAGCACGGGATATCTCTGTATTCATCTCTCTTTGAAATGTATAGCAAATCATCAGTGAATGGTGGAGGAACAGATTGTCTTATGTTAATTCATATAGCTAAGTACTTGTGATAGACTGCCTGAGGATAAATTGCCTTATGTTAATCTTTGTGAATAACTAACATCAATGCTTAGGAAATAAGAGCCTATTGTTCCCCGAAGGATTCCAACTTGTCAAAGAAGACCTGAAATTGTATAAGAGATCCTTGGGTCCTGATCCTTTTAATCTCAGATCGGCTTAAGCTTCATCAGGGGAAGTTTGAGTCGCAAGATGAGATCCCAGTTAAGCTGGTACACCCTGAATATGATATTGGACATTGGATTATAACCTATTAACTAACTTCTAAAGTAACTCTTTGCAACTACAAAGCTCACCATCTCTGCTATGTATCTAAACCTCAAGAATTGAACTCCTGTCTGTATGTATATTGAGCTTTTAACCATACTCTCTCCCATTTCTTTTTAAATAAATGTTAGTTTAGTTAATAAGAATTGGCTGTAGTGTGTATTTGGGTGAGATCTGGAATATTCATTAAACTGGAAGGTAATGTGTCTGATTCTTTGGGATTTGTAGAACCTTTTCTTTTATATGATGACAATTTTTTTTCCCCAGAAATCTTCATCATATTTGACTTGGGTACCTGAATGGAGGCCTGATGTTGGGTTACTTTAAGGGAACTGTGTTGTTGGTTTCTGGACAACCAGTGTGGTAATAAAGAAGCTGTTTTATGCTGGCTCGGTAAATTTAAGTATTGACAATATCCACCAGCTTTGGGGATTATCTGCCCCATTCTTTGCAGTTCACCCTAATTGAGTGACTTCAGCTGGCCCCCACTGGGGCCCCGGTCACATTAGTTCTATATTTTCATAAGCAGTGGACACACTACTGCCTCAGGTATTTTCCTCTTCATGGAGAAAGAAATTTTTGCATGCAGTATGGCCGATCATTTTCAAAAGGACTCCAAACAACATCCACAAGAAACTTGTAAATGTACTTACTGATGCCTTGAAAGAGTTCCTCAATGTTAATAGCATTCTTTGCACTGGTTTCAACAACAATTGCACCTATAGATTCTGCATATTCTTTGGCATCCTTCATAGGTACCTCCCTAAAAAAACGTTTTCGAAAGCAAACAAATTAGTGTGTATTTATAAAAAAAACAAATATTCTGAAAGACATCTCAAGTCACATTGTTCCTAGTTTCAATTGCATAAGTTTAGATCTTCTCCTGGTGTTGACATTCCTTACTTCTCAAATGATAAATATTTAAGACTCTCAGTCCTGCTTCCACTGAAGTCCATGTGAATTTTGCCATGTAATTTAGTATGAGCAGACGCAAGATATAAAAGCACATTAAATCTTTTGCAAAATATTTCACAACAAAGGTCTTGATTCCCTTATATGTGGTGATGTAGTCTCAAAATCATAATCCTTTGTTTCCTTCCACATTCCTGTCTCTCAAAGAGCTATCCCCACTTTTCTTATACACCTCTACCCCTATATAACGCTGTCCTCGAGAGCCAAAAAATCTTACCGCATTATAGGTGAAACCGCGTTATATCAAATTTGCTTTGATCCGCCCTCCCCTCCCCCCGGAGCGCTGCTTTACCGTGTTATATCCGAATTCGTGTTATATCGGGTCGCGTTATATCGGGGTAGAGGTGTATTCAGGTGGGATTATGAGCCAGCTGCCTATGTCAGAATAATCAACTTAACCTTTTCCCACCGAAACACAACTAAAAGGATGGGGGTGTTTCAGGCAAATAGTACCAGCCTATTACAATCATATAGATTGCAGAAATTTAAAACTTCTCACAAAGCATAAAAAAAATCCTAAACACAGCCTAGATAGAAATTATTTAACATGTTTTGATTCTATAAAAAATAAAGAATACTTTTGGTGGTGGTGGAGGTTTCTATCTAGTTGTTCACGTTCAAATATCAAGATATCAATCTGGGTTGTTGATAAGGATTTTGGGGCCTGGTGCCAAGACCAAGTTTTGAAAACTAATAGACTTTAAGGTCAGAAGGGACCATCATGATCATCTAGTCTGACCTCCTGCACATGGCACACCACCAAACCTCACCCACCCACAGAAAAGAAATGATCTTTAACTGCTATCAACCTTCCTCCTCCCCCCCACTTGACAAAGATGCATGAGAAGAGATGCATAAAACATGAGAGAACGAGCATGCACCTCAGCTCTGGAGATTCAGCCCATAAACAGGACTGTCCAAAGTGAACACACAAACGGGATGGTTTTTGGTTATTATAAATGAAGTTGGATTGAAAGGATCACATGTTTAGCTGTTTATAAGTGGCAGGAGATTGTGGCTGATTCCAACAGAAACACGCAAGCCACTGATTCCAAACCACACTGGAAACAAGAATCTTAGGGCCAGATTCTCCAGTCCACAAAGGTTAGTTTGTGCCACATAAATGGTGCAAAGAGGCCTTAAAACAGCTGGTGACAGCCAGTGGAGAATTCCCCTTGTGTAGGGAACTCTCCACTTGTGGAAAGCTGGTGGATGCAGCTCTACCTTCTCCTATGCCAGCTCCCACAGTCATGGTGCATGGGGAGAGAGCATGGAGGAGAGGATGCTCCACTACGCTTGATTCTACACTGACATAAGGTCTGTCAGTTGCTTCTTTCTACAATGATAAATTGAGTGTCAGTATTGCGACGACTTTACTTTGACCAAAATATGAGAGCTTGTTCCTCAAGAAATTTATTCTAAGCCAAGAGGTGAGTAAACATAAACTAACGGTATTAATAGTGGGAGAAAGAGCCAAGAGACGAGCAGAGACTTAAAAGGGAGTTGAGAAGGTTTGGATTTAGGAGCCCTGGAGAGAGAATACCTGTTTTGAAAGATGTTGACTAAACTGTTTGCAGTTAAAAAAAACCTCAGCATATACTGTTTAAAGCTTCTACAAATATTTATTTAAATAGAAAATGTTTTGTATGGACAGCGTAAATAAAGGGCCTGAATGTAAAGCTTGGGATTTCCTGACCCTGCATTTGGAGTACTCCAGAGAACCAAAATTTCAGAAGATATCTCAGTTTTTAGAGAGGAAGAGAGACAAAGTAGCTCATTTATTTAAATAACATTCTGATCTGAGCTCTTTCAACAAAGATTCTGTGATTGTGTCCAGGTTATTATCCATCAACCAGAGGGTAGAAATTCCAATGTAAAATATTTTTAAAAAACAAATTCACTCTAAATTTTCTAAAGCCAATAACAAAATTGTAGAGATTTTAATAAACATCTCCATTCTCAAAGATGATATTCCCTGGGAGCCAGAGGGAGGGAATATATTTCAGCAAAGTGCCAAACCTGTTGATGGCCACGTAATAATAATACAAAGAATAACCACATGTCTTCTGGATGTCTTGATTCTAGGTTGGCAGCTAGCACCTATATATTAGAGATCTGTAAAAAAGAAACAAAACAAAACAAACCACCACCACAGGAGGGTAACGTGGTCATTGCTAGAAGTACCAGAGGAAATTATATTGGCCCTTTGCTAGTGGAAGTCAAATCTGTTCCTCTATTTTTCCCCAGTCATTTCTCCCCTTATTAGCTCCTGTGGTAATGGAGACAGATGAATCAAGACGAGTGGAACTTGGTTCAGCCTGCCCTCTTTTGCCCCCATTCACATTTCCCATAACAATGGCTGATACTCTAGAGTCTAGCAGAACATTTCTGGCAAATTAACTGGTAAAAATTCCATAAGGATAAATAGAGCTGCCAAAAGTCATGTAGAAATAGCAGGTTGCTCGTGTGTGCCCTCATTAGTTACATTATATTTTTTAAATCCTCTTGCACAGAAGTATTTGTATTTTCTATTCAATGGAATTAATGTGATAGGTTGATACATATATTATACCTTAAGCCATTTCCAATGAAGTAAACCTTAAGACTAAAACACCAAAGAATATACACAACTGTATAAATTACATAGTCAATCAGATTTCTGGTAGAACGGTGACAAACAATTTCATGTATAAAATATATCTTGCTGTCTACCTGTCCTCAAAAGTCCTTTTATTAGAACACCAGCAAAATAGTTCAGGAACATGCAAAGTGGGAGAAAAATGTCATTGCCTGTCAGAAAAGACTCTCAAAACCTTTCCCATATTTGTGAGCATCAGGAGAAAATATTAGTAGAGTTTGACATTTTGTGGAAATATTAGACTACATGGCCTTTAGTGAGACAAACATGCATTGCACAAGTGTAAGGAGAATCGTCACCATGAAAGCTTCCCTCCTGAGGACTGGCACTCAATAGTTCATTGCCACATGTGTGGCACTAAGCTGATTCATATCACTATAACATCATACATTGTATTTTAACATACAGTAACTCCTCGCTTAACGTTGTAGTTATGTTCCTGAAAAAATGCGACTTTAAGCGAAATGATATTAAGCTAATCCAATTTCCCCATAAGAATTAATGTAAATGGCGGGGTTAGGTTCCAGGGAAATCTTTTTCACCAGACAAAAGACTATATTATATATATACTGTATATATACACACACAGTATAAGTTTTAAACAAACAATTTAATACGGTACACAGCAATGATGATTGTGAAGCTTGGTTGAGGTGGTGAAGTTAGAGGGTGGGATATTTCCCAGGGAATGCCTTGCTGCTAAATGATGAACTGCCATGAGCAGTGTGATCTTGACTCTTCTACAGAGGAATGGAGTCAGACTCTAAGGAGAGTCTTTCTCCTCACACCTAGGACATAAGTCTGTTATTTGAGGATAGTGAGAGCCCTTATGTTCTTGCAAATGTACTTTCTGCAATAAGGCGATCATCCTGCATCTGGCATTAACCCTTCATTTGATTAAAACACAGCATTTCTAGCACTCCAGCATTAATCAGGCACTTTTGAGATATGCATGCAGTATACATTGGAATTAGTTATAGTACAACAGAATGAAAAGTCCCATATTGTATCAATCAGTGTAATGTGCCAGAGCCTGCAGCATGCACAGAAACAACATTTGACATCCTGCAATTCTGGTCAAACCAGTGGAAGAGCAGCAAAAAAGGGAGTTCAGAGTAAAATATTTTGGAGGATGTGATGCTGCTGTTAGTTGAACCTGATCCTGAATAATTGAAATCAAAGGTATTTATTTCAATGGGGGCTTCCACCATGAGTAGCAGTAGGGTTGCCAGTTTTGGTTGGATATATTCCTGGAGGTTCCATCACATGACATAATCTTTAATTAAAGATTAATCCCTTAATTCCTGGAGACTCCAGGAGAATCCTGGAGTGTTGGCAACCATAACTACAGATGACACTACAAACATGGTTGTGTAAGGGAGGAAAGCAGTGCATAACAAACAGCATTCTAATACCAAATAGATCCATTACCTGAGATCAGAAAGATCACATTTGTTTCCAGCGATGGCCATGACAATGTTTTCAGGACCATGTTCTTTTAATTCTTTTACCCATTTCTTCAAAGTATGAAATGAATCCTAAACCGAATACATAAAGAAACATCTAGCAGGATCTCCTTGATTGACAGACACAGTCATTTTTTTGAAGTTACAGGAAGGGCACACAGAAAGCCCTCATGTGACAACGATTTCCAGGGACTCTCATTAAAAGGCATGATTGATGTTACTGAACCTCAGATCTAGCTCTCAACTGCATTAATCCATCAAGCCAAATTTTCTCCTCAGAAATGCATGTGCAGCTTCTGCTGAGATCAATGGGAGTTGTGCATGAATCTCTGAGGGAAAGGTATGGCCTAGCATTTGGGATATAATGTACATCCCACAATACTATGCAATACTTGAATATTAAACTTTCAAAGAATGAAAGTTGCTGCACAGAATTCTGAATAAGGATGACACGACTAAGTTCCACCTTCACAAGGTCTACAGACTTTCTGACCAACTATGAGTAATTTCAGTTAAAAATTATAACCTACAGTACTGCTATGCAGCAATGACCAGTGTCAGCTAGGGTTGCCAAATTTGGTTGACATATTCCTGTAGGTCTCATCATGTGACATAATCTTTAATTCCTGGAGACTCAAGGACAATCCTGGAGGGTTGGCAACCCTAATGCAGCAATGGGTCATTACGCTAATGCATTGGTGAACAGAGCCAGGCCTTTAGTGCTAAAAGTAAATCATTCAATTGGCAGGAGAGAAGAAACAGATAAGCAAAATATCGCAACCATTCATCCACTAATGCCTATTCAGTAACTCAGCTTCATCATCTGGGATTTCTTTCAAAATCAAAATTTTATTCTTTGAATTTTAAGAGTAGCAATTTCTCATTTTCTCAGGGCAGGGCAAGGATCTCCAGCTGGATGACATGTGAACAGGGCTACTTTATCAGCTGAAAATACACTTCCATTTCAATTAATAATGTTGAGCCAAAGATTATTTCATTGCTTTGTTTCAAAGTAAAGCAACCCCAGAAGAGTTCAGCTCTCACACTGCAAATGCAAGCTTGTAGCCATATTTTTAAAAGATTAATTTCCCATTTGTAAAATAGTTGATGTTTTTTAGTAGTAGAAATTAGATATGGGAAAAATCCAGGAGGTCATCTTGTCCATCTCAAAGAGGCAAATTCAGAATTTCCCCCTGCAGTACAATTTCCGGAGTTTTGTGTAGTCCATTTTTAAATGACTCAGGGAATGGCACTTCCGCCACAACTTTGCCAATACATTAAGTCATGAACCAAACTATATATTATACAGGAATTGCAAACAGAAAGCATTACCTGTTTTGTGATATCATATACTATAACAGCTGCTGCTGATCCTCGGTAGTACATTGGTGCCAAGGAATGAAACTGTTAAAAGACCAACAAAACATGATAAATCAATTAAAGTTTTTGCATGGTGCCAGGTCACAAAGACATGCCAAGATTGCATCATATTCTTTCATCAGAGAAAGAGTGAGCTTCTTGAATGTTTGCCCAGTTTTAGTTTCAGTCAGACCTCTAAAAAGTGCTGTTCTTTATTCTGTTGGACTCATACAATTACCACATTGGGTTCTACATATTTTTCTTGCGGTGTTTTGGGTTCTTTTGCTTTTTTGTTTTTTGAAGCATAGTACATGATCTGTGTGAAAAAGGCTTTGGGGAGAAATTCAAGTACATAAGAACAGCCATACTGGGTCAGACCAATGGTCTGTCTAGTCCAGTATTCTCTCTTCCAACAGTGGCCAATACCAGGTGCTCCAGAGAAAATAAAATGAACAGAACAGGCAATCATTGAGTAATCCATCCCCTGTTGTCCACTCCCAGCCTCTGGCAATCAGAAGCTAGGGACACACAGAGCATGGGGTTGCATCCCTAACTATCTTGGCTACAAGCCACTGATGGACCTATTCTCCAGGAACTTATCTAGTTCTTTTTTTAAACCCGTTTATACACTTGGCCTTCGCAACATCCTCAGCAAGGAGTTCTACAGGTTAATTGTACGTTGTGTGAAGTACGTCCTTTTGTTTGTTTTCAATCTGCTGTCTATTAATTTTATTTGGTGACCCTGGTTCTTATTTTATGCGAAAGAGTAAACAACACTCCCTTATTCACTTTCTCCACCCCATTCACAATTACATAGACCTCTATCATATTACCTCGTAGTCATCTCTTTTCCAAAATGACAAATCCCAGTCTTTTTAATCTCTCCTCATACAGAAGCTATTCCATACCCCTAATAATTTTTGTTGTCCTTCTCTGTACCTTTTCCAATTCTAATATACACCTCTACCCCAATATAACGCTGTCCTCGGGAGCCAAAAAATCTTACTGCATTATAGGTGAAACCGAGTTATATCGAACTTGCTTTGATTCGTCGGAGTGCGGGCCGCCATCCCCATCCCCCGGAGCGCTGCTTTACCGTGTTATATCCGAATTCATGTTATATCGGGTCACGTTATATCGGGGTAGAGGTGTATCTTTTTTGAGATGAGGTGACCAGAACTGCAGGCAGTATTCCAGGTGTGAGTGTACCATGGCATTATGATATTTTCTGTCTTATTATCTATCCCTTTTCTAATGGTTCCTAACATTCTGTTAGATTTTTTGGCTGCTGCTGCACATTGAGCAGATGTTTTCAGAGAACTATCCACAATGATTCCAAAATCTTTCTTGTGTGGTGACAGTTAATTTAGATCCCATTATCTGATATGTATAGTTGGGATTATGTTTTCCAATGTGCATTACTTTGCATTTATCAACATTGAATTTCATCTGCCATTTCGTTGTTCAGTCACGCAGTTTTGTGAGACCTCTTTGTAACCCTTCGCAGTCTGCTTTGGACTTAACTATCTTGAGTAATTTTGTATTGTCTGCAAACTTTGATCCATGAGAGGATCTTCTCTCTTATCCCATGACTGTTTACTTTGTTTAAGATCCTTTGGTGAGGGACCTTGTCAAAGGCTTTCTGAAAGTCCAAGTACTCTATTTCCACTGGATCATCCTTTTCCACATGTTTGTTGACTCCCTCAAAGGCATGATTTCCCTTTACAAAAGCCATGTTGACTCTTCCCCAACAAATTGTGTTCATTTATGTGTCTTGATAAATCTGTTCTTTACTACAATTTCAACCAATTTGCCTGGTGTTGAAGTTAGGCTTACCAGCCTGTGATTGCCAGCATCACCTCTGGAGTCTTTTTAAAAAAATAGTGTCACATTCTCTAGTCATCTGGTACAGAAACTGATTTAAATGATAAGTTACATACCACAGTTAATAGTTCTGCAAATTCATATTTGAGTTTCTTCTGAACTCTTGGGTGAATACCATCTGGTCCTGGTGCCTTATTACTGTTTAATTTATCAATTTGTTCCAAAACCTCCTCTCTTGACACCTTAATCTGGGACAGTTCCTCAGATTTGTCATCTAAAAAGAATGGTGCAGTATGGCAATCTCCCTCACATCCTCTGTAGTGAAGACGGAGGCAAAGAATTCATTTAGCTTCTCCACAATGGTCTTATCTTCTTTGAGTGCACCATTAGCACCTCGATCATCCAGTGACCCCACTGATTGTTTGGCAGGCTTCCTGCTTCTGATGTACTTAAAACATTTGTGTCTTTGAACCTTTGTCTAATTACTCTTCAAATTCTTTTTTGGCCTTCTTAATTATACTTTTACACTTGACTTGCCAGAGTTTATGCTCCTTTCTATTTCCCTCAGTAGGATTTAACTTCCAATTTTTAAAGGACCTTTTTACCTCTAACCCCATCTTTTACTTTTTTGTTTAGGCATGGTGGCACTTTTCTGGTCTTCTTACTCTGTTTGTTAATTTGGGGTATACATTTAATTTGAGCCTCTATTATGGTGTTTTTTAGAAGTTTCCATGCAGCTTGCAGGCATACGACTTTAGTGACTATATCTTTTAACTTCCATTTATCTAGCTTCCTCATTTTTGTGTAGTTCCCCTCCCTAAAGTTCAGTGCTACTGTGGTGGGCTTCTTTGGTGTCTCTCCCCCTTCCCCCTCCAGAATGTTAAATTTAATTAAATTATGGTTTAATTTAGATTTAGTGCAGGATAGGACTTATACCGGCAGTTCACAAAGATGTAAATTCCAGCTATGGCCAACAGCATTCAACGCTGGGACTAAGCATGAATAAAACATTTACAAGTCATTCCTATAAAAATAATAAATCAAAATGTATAGTTTATCATAAAATTGTAAATAGCTGACATACAGTTATCTTGTACTGCATCTATATTTAGAAGATACACGTTCTTTTAAATTTAATGTCTTTTTACTACTGCTTTAATTTCAAGGAACAGCTTTTTTAAAAGAAAGGAAAAATGGTTACTGTAAAACAGCTGTACAAAAACAGCTGCAGTTTTATTTGTTTACAAGAGTAAACACAAAGTAGCTGCTTTAGAAATTTAAAGTTTATGCTAGTACAGAGAAAGGAAACCTTTTTGCTTATTCACCTAAGACTGATTCTTATATATAACTAAAATAATTCTTACTTGAAAAATCTGTTCAGTCTTTTAAATCTCATTGTAGCTACAAAAGAATATATTAGTTACTTATCCAGCATCATCTTGCAAATTACTGCTTGTTCACTCTCCCAGGTGAGTAATTTTTTTGACATGCAAGTAAGACACCATTAATTTTTTCATGATCAACATTCATCACGGTCAAGGGCAGACAAGCCAATTTTGTGCCTTGGCTGGAAAATTTGCAAGGTTAATATAATACAAAGGTGTATATAGAACTTTAAAAACACATAAGAGGACAAGAAGATCTGATTTTTCCAGTTTCCTGTGTCTTGTACCATTTACACTTGTAAAAACTGAGTAGAGAGGAAGTATTGTCCAGTGGTTCAGGTACAGGCCTAGCCTGTGAAAGACCTAGGTTCAATTCTGTAAAATGGGGAGAAGAGCACTTTCCTACCTCACAGGGGTGTTGTGAGGATAAATAAGTTAAAGATTGCAAAGCGCTTTGAGATCTATTGATGAAAAGCGCTATATAAGAAATAAGCACTATTAGCAGGATAGATGGGAATTTTTTTGTTGAATATTTTTTTTCAAATGCCAATTTGTCAAAACCAAAACTTTTTGCAGGAACATATTGGGTTTCATACAAAGGTTTCTCAGGTTCAGCATACTATTTCTTGGGGGGATGGGGGGGAGGTGGAAAGAGAGATGGAGAGAGAAATCCTAAAATAGCAAATAGCCCAGTGGCTTAGGCACTCACCTGGTTCTCGCACATTCCAGGGGAGTGTCCTAATCACTGGGCTATTGGCTATTTTGGGGTGGGTGGGGCTCTGGGTTTTTTGTTTTTGTTTTTGTGTGTGTGAAAAAAAAGCCTCAAAAGGTCTCGGTTTCATTTAGATGCAGAACGAAAACAAATTTTTATTTTTTCCACAAATGGAACTCCTGTTTTGCAGCCAGCCCTAGTGCAGAGTTGACGTAAAATTTTGATTTGGTCCGTTTTTATATTCTCTTTGCACAGTTGTAAACAACTACACCATGTTCTAGGCAGTGAAGGATCAGGCCCAAATTCTGTGCCCCAAAGATTTTCTAATCTGATACAACATACAGGTGTCTGGAGGGAAGATGACAGTAACAGATGAGGGTGCTGTATGGTCTTCTACAGATTGGATTATTTGTTTTCATGTTTTCTGTATCTCCCCTCCACAGTTTTCTTGAAACTGCTGCAGAATTTCCAGTCTGTTTATTTTTTCCCCAAGAAAAAACACTAGAGCATCTCAGAAACTAGGGGGGCCTTGTTGCAGAATGTAGGGCCAGCTTGACAGAGAATACACAAGGCCTTGTTGGTCTGAATCCCTGTGGAAAATCTACATGTCTGTATACATGCTGATTCATTTTTTCTAGATAACAACATATGCATAAGCTTGGAAACAGTTCTTGGTTAGTAGTCAATACACTAGTTCCAGAAGCCAGGTAGTTAATCTCAAGTGTTTAGCATTCCAGAAAATTAGCCCAGGAGACACAGCGGGAACCCGGATCATCTTTTTCTTTCATAAGTGTCACAAGTCAGTATCTAAGTTGTTCCACCACCTAACTGCTGCATTATCAGAGGTAGCAAGGTGTTGCCATCCACCCTCCTATCTTCTAATTGTGCACTCCTCCACCACATGTTTGACGGTCTGCATTGCTGCCTCATGGTCACATTGTGAAAACAAGGATGAGCCAAATTTCTGTATTGTAGCAGCCACTGTGGCATTCCAGTCAGCAGCTCATTAAGCCTAATCCAGGAGGACATGTTTACTGTCTTTTCATGGCGATCCCTGTGTGAGTGGAACGAAGTGAAATGAAAATCGATAAAATGCAGAACACAGGCTCAAGTTCTAAGCGACAATCAGTCCAAAAGAGCTGTTCTCCAATGAGATCCCTTTCAATGCAGACCCTAGCACTGGGGCCTGTTCTCAAGATCCTGCATATTAATATTGAGGGATATTGGTGATGAAAAGGGATATCCTCATCCATCTAGCTATAAACTTTGAAACACACGTAATCTTGCTTCAGGAGGCACACTCCACCACCAACATGCATCTTTCAGTTGCAGAATTCCCTGTCATGGCTCATCACCATCACAAGCAGTATGGGATGGCATCTTAACTTAACTTAACTTAATTATTATGTTAGAGAAGGACTGGCCGCTCTCACCGTATCGACCTCTGGTCCAAATGGCATTGAAGTTCTCACAATAGATCACCTTCTATAGCATTCTATTCTATAGAAGGTGATCTATTGTGAGAACTTCAATTCCCGCCATGTCAGTTGGAGATACTCTGACAACAACTCAGATGGACAGAGTCTGATGGAGTGGGCATCAGTCGCTGACCTACAACTCCTCTATGACCCAAAGCAAAGGCCAAGCTTTCACAGTAACAGATGGCCACCAGGCTTTTCATCTAGCATCGCCTTTTCATCTCATGGGCAACCACCACCAGTGATCATAGAGGAGAAGGTGCTTGAAGCTTTTTCAAAGACTCACCACTGGCTGTCTTTGATCACCATAGGCCTGTGGATATCAATAACAAATAGTATACAGAAAACCCCGTGGAATTTTTAGAAAGCTCGGTAGGAGGTCTTTCAAGCAGAACTAGAAATGTCTGTCAACAAACTGGTTGACCTGGACTTGACATGACCAGCCAAGATAAATTATTCCTATCAAGTTTTCTGCAGATTAATTCAGGTAGCTGTTAAGAAATCAATCTGAAGAAGCTATCACCGACAGCATACACCTGGTTGGTCATCAGAAGCAGTTAAGCTCTACCAGGAATTTAAATCTGCTGGTAATGAACAGGAGGCTGTTAGTAAGAATAAGGAATTCATTCAACTGCTGGATCAAACCCAGTGCGCTCGATGGAGAGAGAGAGAGAGAGAGAGAGAGAGTCACAAACATGGTGCATCCGAAGAAGTGAGGTTTTTACTCACGAAAGCTTATGCCCAAATAAATCTGTTAGTCTTTAAGGTGCCACCAGACTCCTTGTTGTTTTTGTAGATACAGACTAACACGGCTACCCCCTGATACTTGACAAACATGGTCTTTACTCGTTCTAGCTGGAAAGCTTAGCAGACCATCAAAAGACTTTCTGGAGATTCCAGCTTCAGCAAAAAGGAGTTTCCAGTCACTGCAAATGTTATCACATCCCAACCAGTGGCTAATGGCCACACACAGAACTTGGATAAATCTTTCAATTGTGCAATCAAAACTGAGGTTACAGAAAGGTGGCATGCTCTAGTGTGGATTCAAACTTGATGCTCCTTTTTCAGACAAAGAGCTGGACACAGCCATAATGCTTTTGAAAATGGAAAGGCTCCAGGTCTGAATTATATCCATATAGAGGTCCTACTTCATGTAGGCCCAAAAGCTGGCTGCTTTGGTTTCTCAACCAATATTCCCAGGACAACTGCATCCTAAAATTCTGGCACAGGGCATAGGTCATAGCCATTCTGAAACCAGGAAAACCTATGGCCTGGGAGAGTCTCCAGGATCGACCAGTTGATCACGATCAACCGGTTGGTGACCACTGATTTACAGCATCAAAAGCACTCTTCAGTCTTCACCCCGACCCAAAAACTCCTGCCCAGGTTTCTTTCAGGTCAGCCAACATGCTTTCAGGGTATGTCGACACTGCAATTAGACAAAGGTGACCAGCCAGCTGACTCAGGCTTGTGGGGCTCCAACAAAGGGGCTGTTTAATTGCAGTATAGATGTTCAGGCTTGGGCTGCAGCCCAAGCTCTGGGACCCTCCTGCCATGCAAGATACTAGAGCCTGGGCTCCAGCCCAAGTCCAAACAGCTATATTGCAATATACAGCCCCTTAGCCCAAGTCAGCTGGCATGGGCCAGTCCTGAGTTTTTAATTGCAGTATAGATATAGCCTAAAGGAGCAGCTTAGAGTTTTTTGTCTCTCCTCAGTTTCTTTGTGTTCTGCCATCACAATCTCTCTCTCTCTCTCTCACACACACACACACACACACACACACACACACACACACACACACACACACACACACACACATCCTACCCAAAACAATACTTGGCAACAGCTCCTGGGTAGGTTCACATACTCTTTGTCTCAGGTAGGACTTATGCTAACAGTTATGTTAATTGAAGGGTGAGTCCACACCTATCAGTTCACAATCCCATAACAAGGTTTCACCTACTTCATAACAATATAAACAAAGCCTCAAAATTTGTTTGTTCTTTAAGAGATGGGGCCCCTGTGTTCTCATCTTTTACTTCAAAAATACCAGGAAAGTCAAGGCTGGTCTTCCCTAGTTTCACTGGAGGACTTCTTGCAGAGGTCTTGTGTGTGTTGTGGACTGCCATACCTTCATCAAAAGAGTTGAAGGTTTAACAAAGACATCTTTTGTCTCAAAAGCTCATTAGGCTTTTGGTTAACTAAAATCCCTTCCCCATTCAATCACTCAGTCTCTTGTGATGTCATCATTTCACTAGTTCTACAGTCACCACAGAGTCTTCAAGTGTAGACAACACCTGAATTCCTAAATGTAAAAAACAAGAACCCTTCCCCACCCCTGTTTTTGTTGGTTTGTTTTTGCAATAAACTATTTCAGCCTTCTTTGTACATCCAAATACAGTAAAAAAGGTCACAAGCCCAAACTTTTTTCTCTGCAGGTCACACTGAAAAGAGTATTAATAGCTCTTTCATCTGTTAGATGCCACTTTTTAATAAAAAATAATAAAAAGTGGGTTTCAAATTAGAAGGTAAGTGCTCTAGTGTATATTTTAGCCATCAGCATTTGGGAAGTGAACTATCAATGGTGGACGTAAAACAATTCACCTATATCTGAATAAGAAATTCATTGAGACACTCAAACCTGTTTATTCACTAGGCCAGTGTTAGGAAACTGACCATTCTATACCTTCACAATTATTTTAGTATACATCTCTGCTGGGAAGATCTTCTTAATGTGAATCTGCAGTGATTTTTGCTACTGCCTTAACTACAGAAAAATTCACTTAATCAGACTCTAAGGAAGTTACAAAAACTGCCATTTTGAAAAGATTCCTGAAAAATGTTTTGAAAATACCATTTATATGAATTAGTCAATGGTATAATCATGATATTTTAATGATAAAGGTGGCTTGATAAAATATACCTTGCAACTGGAGACACAGTGTATAGCAGGAAGTTTCCACTATTAAGGTAAATTCATTCATTTAATATTCCCATTTCTTACAAGGCTGAGTGCTCCAAAAGTGCCAGAGAAGCACACATTGCCTCTGAAATTCCCACTCCTATATTCCAGTTGTGACCTTCTAGTCTTAAGAACTTCCAGGCTTGCCAGCTTTACCAGCTCACAATATGGTTATTTCCTTCATTATTTTATACTAATATTTTTTAGACATAAAGCATTTTAAAAAAAGAAAAACAGTAGCCTAGATTTAAAAAAAAACACAAGCTTAAGGTTTAGGATCCTAAATATTTATTTAGGCACATTTTAAGTGATCTAGTGTTCTAGTATTTTTGAAAATAAGGTCATGTATTGGATTTAGAGGCCTAATTTTAAACTCCTATTTGAAAATCTTGCCTGGTGATTTTACCATGGTTCACATTAGCTCAAGTTATTAAAATAGCACACTCTATTATAGTTTCCCAAGATCGGTGAGAGAAAGCTACATTTAAACCATTTCATTAAGAATCTGAAATGGGCTAGTAATCTTATCATCATAATCACAGCACAGAATACTCTAACAGATGAAAAGAAAATTAATCTAAATTTATTTTGTCGCTGCTTTCAAATCACCTTATAAAAGTGTTATAAAAACACTATGGCATAGTACCGCTAATGAGACTCAACTACTAGGAAACCAAGATTCCCTCTCTCAACAAATTAACAGAATGTGCTTTTCTCCACTAGAAAACATGGAAAGACACCTTGTAACAATAAATAAATCAATAAAATAAAAAAATGGTTCTTTGGAAAAAATCTTCATTATTTTATGCAATAATGGACCTTTTAAAAAGTGTAAATATTTTATCAGAAGCACTGATTTTGAAAGCTTACAAATATATATATTCAGTATTATACAAATGATTATTTTTGTGTTTTTCTAATAGTAACCTTTCCAGAAATGACTTTTAAAAAGTCTTCTTGGATCTTCTCCTAGCTTAATTACCGAAATGAAATACTCATGCCAAATTAAGTATGAGAATACAAAATACTAATGTGCAACCTGCCAAGGACCAAATGTGAGACAGAGGCCCAAAATGAGTGACAAGAAAAATAGTAGTGCATGAAGCTTTAAATCATGTGGGATTAACTATTGGAAATTAGCATTTTTATAGCCATGATTTCATGATTCTGCATTTCTGATTCTAATAATTTACCATAAAGTTGAAAACTACAAGGGGCCGCATCCTGCAATGCATTAGGGTAACTTTATCTCTGCTCCTTTGGTGGAAAGCTGCCCCAAAGACAGTATGACCAGTGAGGCCACTCTAGCTATAGGCAAGCCAGGCATCTGCCTAGAATGGGAGATTTGGCCATGATGAAGGGGTGACTGGGCCAAACCTGAGTGGTGCCGTGACTCTGTGCACCAGATCACAACACTACTCTCTTAAATTTGGCCCAGCTGCTCTTGCAGATTGCCTTGAGCAGCCTCTGTTAACCAGTCATCAGAGGCTCTCCTCCAGTGGCACAGAGCTGCTATACTGGTTCCTGCACCACCACCCCTTCTCCCATGGAGTGGCTAGGGAAAAGGGGAGTGGCCAATGGTTTCCTATACTCTGGCTGCAGGTCTGGCCCCTGGGTGTGTTGGCAATTTGTATAATTTAGGGCATCACTATCGCGGCTCTAACTTGTACAGTGCAGATCAGCCCAGAATAAGGGGAGAGCAAAGGTGCCTTTCCTAAATCCCGTAAAAGCTTTGGTGCATATCCTGGGCAGTGATTAAAAAAAGCTCAGTAAGTGAGTACAACGGTAGCTTTGTAGTGCTCCTTCAGTCTCTCCATTATCCCTCAGCTTCTTCCATGCTGAATGTCAGTGAGGTGCTGACTCCACTAACAACAATTCCAAGCATCCCTATGGACCATTTTAATATTTATTTATAGGCATTTCTATTGCAATCTTCACTGTAGTATCTTCACTGCAATGTGGTAGCTGGGGGACAGAAGCATAGCGCCAGATTCTCCAGTGTGACTAATTTATAGATTCACAGATTATAAAACCAGAAGAGGCCATTGTGATCATCTAGTCTAACCTCTTGTATAACACAGGCCATAGGACTTCCCTGAATTAATTCCTGTTTGAACTGCAGCATATTACATATGAACTGCCGTATCTAGTGAGGTCTCACAAGGGTCAGTCCTGGGTCTGGCACTGTTCAATCTTTTCATTAATAACTTAGATAACCGAATGGAGAATATACATATCAAATTTTCAGATGACACCAAGTTGGGAGAGGTGGCAAGCACTTTGGAAGACAGGATTAGAATTCAAAACAACCTTGTCAAATTGGAGAATTGGTCTGAATTCAACAAGATGAAACTCAATAAAGACAAGAGAAAAGTACTTCACTGAGGAAGGAAAGACGAAATGCACAACTACAAAATGGGGAATAACTGGCTCGGCCGTAGTGCTGCTGAAAAGGATCTGAAAGTTATAGTGGATCACAAATTAAATGAGTCAACAATGTGATACAGTTGCAAAAAAGACTAATATCGTTATGGGGTGTATTGTATAACTGTCCCACTCTACCAAGGGGCCAGAACTCTCAGCACTGGTAAGGCCTCAAAGAGTACTGTTTCCAATTCTGGGAGCAACACTTTAGGAAAGATGTGGATAAATTGGAGAGAGTCCAAAGGAGAGCAACAAAAATCATAAAAGGTTTAGAAAACCTGACCTAGGAGGAAAAGTTAAAAAAACTGGGCATGTGTAGCCTTGAGAAAAGACAACTGAGGCAGGGGACCCGGTGACAGTCTTCAAATATGTTAATGGTTGTTATTAAGGGGATGGTGATCAATTGTTCTTCACTGAAGGTATGACTAAAAATAATGGGCAGCAGTGGAGATATGGGTTAGATATTAGGAAAAACTTTCCTATTGTAAGGGCAGTTAAGCTCTGGAATAGGCTTCCAAGCAGGGCCAGCTCCAGGGTTTTTGCCGCCCCCAAGCAGCCAAAAAAAAAAAAAGCTGCGATCGTGATCTGTGGCGGCAATTCAATGGAAGGTCCTTCGCTCCGAGCGGGAGTGAGGGACTGTCTGCCGAATTGCCGCCAAATAGCTGGACCTGCCGCCTCTCTCCGGAGTGGCCGCCCCAAGCACCTGCTTGCCAAGCTGGTGCCTGGAGCCGGCCCTGCTTCCAAGGGGGGTTGTGGAATCCCCGTCATTGGAGGTCTTTAAGAACAAGTTGGACCTGTTCAGGATGGTCTAGGAGGTTTAATTCATCTTGATTCAGTGCAGGGAGATGGGCTGGATGACCTCGCAAGGTTCCTTACAGCTCTACACTTCTATGATTCTATATCTTCTAGAAAAACATTCAGTTTGATTTTAAGATTTCCACTGATGGAGAATCTACCACAACCATTGGTAAATTGTTCCAATGGTTAATTGCCCAAACTGTTAAAATGTTGCACCTTATTTCTAGTCTGAAATTATCTAGAGTAGACTAAAGAGCCTTTTATCAATCACCATCACATTACTATTCCCCGTGTAGGCACTTATAGACTGTGATCAAGTCACCCCTTAATCTTGTCTTTGTTAAACTAAACAGACTGAGCTCCTTGAGTCTATCACTAAGATATGTTTTCAAGTCCTTTAATCATTCTCATTGCTCTTCTGGGAGCTCTCTTTAATGTATCAATGTCCTTGAATTGTAACACCAGATCTGGACACAGTATTCCAGTAGCAGTTGCATGAATGCCAAATACAGAGATAATTCTGTCTATAGAGTTGGTGTATCCAGCCTGTGCCAGGGGAATTCTTCTGTACTACACAGCCAAAGTAGAGACTCCTATGCCACCCCCTGCTGACTGGGAAATGGCAGAGCAAAAGAGGCATGGCTGGAATGTCCCCTACTCTGCACTAATTCTGAACGGCCATTTCGGACTTTTACAGCCATTAACAACCTGTGTAGCATAGAACAGCACTCAGCTTTCCCTTACTGATGACAGTGTAAGTGGCAGGTGCAACTTGTGAATCACACCGTGGATAATGTGGGAGATACAAGTGGCACTTTGGGCGGAGAGGTCCTGGAGGAAAACCCTAGCAACAACCACACAGAGTCAGCAGGAGTCAGTCAGCATTTCTACACAACTTCCAACAACTGCAAACTGGAAGGGGGCAGCAGAAGACCTTGCCACCCCATTATAAACTGCATTATTATACGTCAGGCAGTAGGTGATCATTCCTTTGGTCTATGTTGCATCTAAGACCAAACAGAGGAACTGGAAGCAAACTAAAAGGGGCTAAATTCAGCAGATGCCCTTTCAAGCATTTGCAAATGTCCCTAGAATCACAGGTTGAGTATCTCAAGCCTAGATTTTCCTTTTCATTCTTGTCAACTTATTCTCTGAATACTTATGTCTTACCCAAGGGAGCTAAGCCAGACCCCTTAGCTATACTTCAGACATTGCTCAGATCGGTTTATTAGAGCAGTGTCTTGTCTTCTCTGATGCTATGGCCCACCACAGAAATACTGCACAAGTTTAAAATCTTAGGTGTTGGAGAGGAGTTATGGAAGAGAAATAGAAACAATAAGTAGATTATCCTGAAGTGTAAGCTTCTCACACAGACATTGTAGGGATAGGAAATTCCTAACATTCTCAGCTGGCAAAGAGTGAATGGAAAATGTTATGCATGCATGCCATTCACAGATATGATTTAGCATTTTATAACCTTGAGTAGTTTTCTCTACATACAACACAGGGCTGTAATTCTAGTACTAAGGAAACTTTTAAAAATAGTTGTATGTATCAGTATTTTACAAACATTTGAAAATCAGTAGATGTCACTCCCACAGGTATGTACATATTACTCATCTTCTTCTGGACCCAAAGTTCAACAGGACAGAAAAAAATATTTAAGAAATCTTTATAGGTGATTGCTAGTCTATCAAACCAGTCCAGCATTTTCTTTTCTCTTATTGATTTGTCAAAATAGACTGAAAAAGCCTCTTATTCACTCATATACATTGCCTCCAAAAGATGAGAGTTCTTGCAGTAAAAGAAAAAAATATACAAGCATTTTAGGAGAGCCCCTAGGGGATATTTAAAATAAGCAGAAAACAAAGCTTTGAAATATTATAGAAATGACATGGTGTTCAGCCCTTATCAAGATCAGTCATTAAGTGAAACATCTAATGACATTAAATTATTGTTCTTTGGTAATCTGCATGTGAGGTTTTTTGTTTTTTTAAAGTTTAATGAAAATATATATATATATACACCCACACACTTCAAGGTAGTTACCTGGCTTTATGATCAGTCTTACAATGCTAAATGCCATGTTGTCTTTATTTTCTTATTTATTTTGATGACATTCCCTCCTCTCCCCCACCCCAACAAAATAAAATAAATAAATAAATAACATGAAATTGTGACAGAACTCATCTGTTGTCCTACCTTAGCAGCAGCTGTTAGAAGCCTGCATAAATCTGTATACTTGCTATGGCAGATATGGCTTGTTAACAATTAACAATATGCAAAGTGTACAAAAGGTGAGAGCTGCTTTCTAGAGAAAGGACAGAAAAGGTCCTAGTCCAAAGCCCTAGGGGCAGCCTAGCTCAGGTTATGTCTTCACTGAAGAGTTAACTTGAGTTATCTACATTTGAGTTAGGCCATCTTGCGTGAGAGTGGTCATGAAATAGCACTAAAGCTAAACAAATTGGCTTAACATCACAGATTGTGTTAGCAGCTGACAAGTGCTCACTTGAGCTTTAGCCTGTACCCCCAGACAACTTGAGTTTAAAGGACCACAGTGCTCAAGTTAAGGGGTTTGCATGAGCATGGAATTCAAGTTAGGGGCAACACTTCAGTTATAACTTGAGTTAATTCTGCAATGAAGACAAGCCCTTAGATGATTATTATGTTTGAGTTACCAATAAAGCTAAAGTCCAGGAATGGGGCAAGTCTGAACTCTAACTCAAGGTCTGTGTATTCTGAGGATAAGTTATTAACTAGGGCCCAGATCTTTATTTAAACATTGATTTCAATGGGAGTTAGATTTATACTTTCCAGGCTCTGGCGGAGCAAGAACCCTGTCGCCAAAACCCTGTTGCTGTAAAGGAGTGCAAGAGACACTATCTGATTCTCTGTTCAGAAGAAAGCCAGAAGTGTCTCAGCAGGTGGGAAAGAAGTCAAATGAGCTAGTGAAAGTCTGTAGTTTAGTGCATAGTGCTGCATTATTAGGAAGGCAACTGAGTGAAAGCAAGGTTCTAGCTCAGGGGTCGGCAATGTTTGGCATGCGGCTCGCCAGGGTAAGCACCCTGGCGGGCCGGGCCAGTTTATTTACCTGCTGATGCGGCAGGTTCGGCCGATCGTGGCCCCGACTCGCCCCCATTGGTGAGGGATGTGCTGGCCGCGGCTTCCCGCCGCCCCCATTGGCCCAGGACGGCGAACCGAAATGTTGCCGACCCCTGTTCTAGCTTCTTATTCTCTATTCTTATTCTTCTAGCAGGCAAAAGGGAGGAGGACTGGAAAGGTACAGTTTCTCTCCAACACCCCCTACTGGATGTCTATGAGCAGGCAGTGAAATCAGGGAATAGAATTTTGCTAAGTGATGGGAGCATCCAGTAGCTAGAAGTTGAAGCTAGACAAATTCAAACTGGAAATAAGGTGTACATTTTTAATAGTGAGGTTAATTAACCCCTGGAACAATTTACCAGGGTCTTGGTGGATTCTCCGTCACTGGCAACTTTTAAATCAAGATTGGACATTTTTCTAAAAAGATCTGCTCTAGGAATTATTTGGGGGAAGTTCTTTGTCTTAAGTTATACAGGAGGTCAGACTAGATAATCACAATGGTCCCTTCTGGCCCTGGAATCTATGCACACAGTGTGAATAGCGACTTGTGGGTGGGGGAGAGAGTGGAGAAGAGGTCCCTGTGAGTGAAGGGGTGAGTAAAAGCTACATCCATTTGGATTGGTCTTTTTAGCCACTTATGAAGTTATTGCATATGGAATTATGAAAAATCCCTGAGCATGAATTCTAGCTGGGCTTAAACACCTGGATGCCCTTTTACTAAAAAACAGTAGCAAAAAAGTGTAGGCATGCATTTCCTTGTCTTGGAAACATAGCCTTCTGGCTGTCACAATATTCGTCAGGCTGGCAAAATGGAAAATTGGCAGCAGCCCAAGGCATACAGACAAAAGCATTGTAATTAGAAACTACTTATGGCATCACAGACTGAAATACACACTAATAAAAACATCCTTAGCTAACTTGTGATGAGATTGTTTGTAGGGGGGCAATCTTTGCTCATGCTAACAAAACTGTCATGAATTTTAGCCATGCAGTTCAGGGCAGCAATGTAAGTTTGATGAAAAGCACTAGAAAAAAAGACAAGATGGAGGGAAAGTGACACTCTGGAAAGTGGAATAAATGGGATGATTTGACAACATGTGATCACAAAGAAACTGGGACATCAGAGATTGATACTTAAGCAGGGAGAAGTAAAGGGATGTTTTTAAACGTGCTGCTGAGGTTTCAAATCCTCCTCACTAGAAAGGGAAGGATGGCTCAACAGCTCTCCTTTTTTCTGACAAAACAACCTACGCTCTCCTCAATAAGTGGTACTAGAAAGTCATGCAGCGCTGCCAGAAGTCTCTCTAGAGGCTCAGTGCATCCACTGTACAACAAACTGAGAATTCATTCCCACCCCCATCAAGGCAGGAAGTCTGCTTCTGAACCCCCATTTGCTAACATATCATCATCATACTGCAAAAAATGGTTGTGGGCTTTTATTAAAAAATTGTATATTAAAAATGCAAATTTAGGAATTGGAATTTTCCCCAAGAATTTTCCATCTATGGTTACTTATGCAGACTCCTTTTATTTTTTTTAATCCACTTAAGGAATTAGGGGCAGAGCTGTGTTGTCAGTACTCAGTCCAAGCTCTGTGGCAGGTTGTTATATGTTAGGCATGGAAATTTCTCATTTTGTTTGTTTTTCCATCTTTTTTCTAAGCTGCTTTGTCCTGACTACACCATTCTCTCCTCCTCCCTCCGCCCCTGAAGAAATGCAGAGATAAACCTTCTTTCCTCTAAGGCAGCTGCTTTGATTGGTCCGGGGTTCTGAAAAGGGAAACTACAGATGCTTTTCACACTTTGTGCTTCAAAGCTGCAGAAGTGGAATGTGAAGCAGTCACTCCGCACTCCTGTCAAATGAGGAGTTAACAGTAACTCAGGCTCCCACAGGCTCTGCAGGGCGGGGCTACGAAAGTAATTGCTTCAGGAACAGGAAGAGAGATGTCTGGGCAAAGGCTGCAAGTACAGCTTGTTAAAATTTTCCAACAGAAAATGCCCTTTTGTCCAATTCAAAACTTGCCACAGGAATGTGTTTATTCTGATGAAATTTTTGTTTTGAAAAAAAAATGAGATATTTTGATAAGGTTGGATCTTATTGGAATGGAGCATTTTGATTTTTCATTGAAATGACTGTTTTAAAAATGTTTTATATTGTAATTTATATTCTAAAATATACATTTGTAAAAATTGAAATTGTAATGAAACATTTCAACTTTGAAAGGAAATGCTTCAATTGACCCAAAATGAAATTTTTCAAAAAATTTGTTTTGTGGGAAAGTTTGAAATTTGGCAATTTGTTCTGATTTGGAACTAACAGAAATTTTGAAGTTGCAGAATTTCCTGCTAAAAGGAAATTCTGGTTCCCACATAGCTGTAGCTGTGAGTCTGAGTTAAAACACCCTGTGTTTCAGGGAAATAGCTTTTGTTACGTGTTGACTTTTTCAGTGATCTAGTTTTCTGTGACCAAGCTCTGGCTGGCCAGCCTGTGGGGTGACTGTGCTGAACTGCTTCTCCTGCTTACAGGCCAGTTTTTCATACACACTACGGCCAAAGTTTCCAAAAGTTTGAGCAGATACAAACAGTCATTTGGATGCCCATCTAGTGCCTCAGGTGGGTGCTGGGTACCCAACAAATGTTCAAGTTGGTTTTTACCATATCCAAGTTTCCTGAGTTTCTAGTGCTCAGTAGGATTTCCTAAAGCAAGGATCGGCAACCTTTGGCACGCGGCTCGCCAGGATAAGCATCCTGGCGGGCCGGGCCGGTTTAACTGCCGCGTCCGCAGATTCGGCCGATCACAGCTCCCGCTGGCCGCCATTCACCACTCCAGGCCAATGGGGGCAGCGGGAAGTGGCGGCCAGCACATCCCTCGGCCCGCACCGCTTTCTGCTGCCCCCATTGGCCTGGGATGGTGAACCGCAGCCAGTGGCAGCCACGATCAGCCGAACCTGCAGATGCGGCAGGTAAAGAAACCAGTCCGGCCCGCCAGCGTGCTTACCCTGGCGAGCCACGTGCCAAAGGTTGCTGATCCCTGTCCTAAAGCATCCATACAAGCATCCTGGCTTGGAAATTACTACTAGGTGCTAATGTTATTACACATGACGAAATTGCATCTGCTAATAAGGTCTGGACACCTAGTGGTGAACAGTCCAAATGCAGGCTAGTTTTAGACAGCATGATGGGAAGAAGATGGGAGAGGATGAGGAGGCAAGAGGACAGGGTAACCACATAGCAAGTGTGAAAAATCGGGACAGGGGCAATTGGTGCCTATATACAACAAAGCACTGAATAACGGGACTGTCCCTATAAAATTGGGACATCTGGTCATTTTACAAGAGGAAGCCCAAACATTGATTCAAATGTCACTGGAGGATCAAAGGCAGAGAAGGAAAGAAGTTGGAGAAGTACAGAAGAAGGACAGAAGGACAGAAACAGGGAACTGCCCCTGAAGATGTTATGGAGAAACAGGCCTGCTGTTTGCTCCTTTAAGATGTGCTACATTTTCTGTAAACTCTAAGGAAGCAAATTAATCTATGTTATGTTCATATTTTTAGTTTAGGCTTTTCAGTGGCCTGATATAGCCAGAACTAGTGCTCAGACAACTTGGGCACAGCCAAATGCCAGCTCTAATTAGCCCTACAGACTTGAGCCCCTGGCGGAGTGCCTGCATGACTATTTGAGTCTGCCCAAGTTTTGAAATTTTTTTGACTTGAAGCTCTCTGTACCAGTTTCTCCATCTGTTAAATAGAGATATTACTTATGCCTTATTGTAAAGAACAGTGAGATGGATGGATGAGGAACAACTAAGTATGGTTGTTATTATTAGCTCCTGTCAGAACTATTGTCTGTTGGTCTTAACTGTCACTTTAGCTGAACCCCCCAGCAGGGCTTTGTTCTGCAGTCATACGCATTTCTGACTGCAGGCACTGGAGGGGTGGGGGAGAAGGAACTCAATTCTTCTGTCTGTTAGAGGGACTGGGGGTGTCCTCCCCCTCCAGGCCAGTATTTGCTCTGCTAGGGGGAGAAGAGTTAAGTGCAGCTGCTTCTATTCCTGCCTTGCCCTGAAATCTTCAGGGGGATCCATAAGTGCTGGAACTAGGGGTGCTGTCGCACCTCCTGGCTTGAAGTGGTTTCCATCATATACAGGGTTTACAACTTGGTTCAATGGCTCTCAGCACCCCCACTATACAAATTGTTCCAGCACCCCTGCAGGATGTTGGGACAGTCCATCTTCTTGTACTCTTTCCCCTATTTATATCCGCATGGGAAAAGGCATGGTGGCTTTGGAGGTTGCATGGAGTGGAGTGGAAGGCAGGGTGAATAGACCTCTGATTAGAGTCAGATAGAGTGAACCAAGTGCTGATCATTCTGCTTTCTTTGAAACCAGGGTGAGGGAGAAAGCAGCAGAAGAGCTTTCCGTATCAGGGCGTAGACGTGGCAGCAGTTTGGGCAGCTGTGGAACTGCAGAAGGCACCAGGCCCTGATTATAATGTACGCACACACATTTGTTCCCACATTTGGACTTACATTTAGAAGAATTAAGCCAAAACAAAACACTGTTGAGAAAAATATGTAAGTAATTTTGTTGCAGAGAACAGGAAGTGAGATTGAACACAGATGCAGTTAGATGCACCGTGATAGGAAAAGTGCATGCTAGATGCCTTATGATGCAATTTTTAAAAAAAAAAAGCAAGATACCTGCGTGGAGGAGTTTACCATCTAGTTTCAGACATGCTACAACATAGGGGACAATAAAGAAGATGGGGGAGAAAGCTCAGGAGTGACACCTGCAAAATTATGCAGTTACTCATTTAGGACAGGCATACATCATGATGGAACAATGGATTGTGTTGTTTGGGGGTTTATCAGCTGTGACAGAGTCAGACTTGACAGCTCTAAAAGAGTAGCTAAAGGCAGGCATATTAATGTTAGAATAGTTAAAGCCCTTTTCCCTATGAACTGAAAGAGGTTACCTCAAGTTAATCATGGACACCTGAATCCAATTAAGGCAGCCTCTGACCTTTGAAAACCTCTTCCAGTGAGAGAGAGGAGAAGCAAGCTGCAAAAGGGTTGTGTGCCGTAAGGGGAAAAGGCTTCTCCTAGGTAAAGAGCTGTTTTCTCTATAAAGGAAATCTTGTGTTTATTTCTGTTTGGGGAGGGGGCCTTATTTCCCAGCGTAACTGGGCCCAGAGTGGGCAACTGATTATCAGTAAGGCTGCAAGTTTGTCATGGAGGTCACAGAAGACACGGATTCCGTGACTTTCCGTTACCTCAGTGACTTTTGCAGCAGCCGGTGAGCCTGGCTCAGGAGCAGCTCAGGCAGCCCCTGTGCTAGGCGCATTGGCTGCTGCTGGGGCAGTCTCGGGCCCCCCCAGCAGAGTCTGGGTGTGGGAGAGGGCACGGGGTTGAGGCACGGGACAGAGTGAGGCAGGGTCTGGGTGGCGCTTACCTGGGAAGCTCCAGGGAAGTGGCGACATCTCCCTCGCTCAGCTGCTAGGCAGAGGCATGGCCAGGCAGCTCTGTGTGCTGCCTCCGCCCAGAGCACTGCCCTCACAATTCCCACTGGTTGGGAGGCAGCCAATGGGAGCTGTGGGGGCGGTGCAGGCAGAGGCAGCGTGCAGGGCTGTCTGGCCACGCCTCCACCTAGCAGCTGAGCAAGGAGGATGTTGCCACTTCCGGGGAGCCCCCAGATAAACACTGCCCAGAGCCTGCCTCACTCCGTCCCGTGCCCCAACCCCCTGCCCCCTCCCACATCCAAACTCTGCTGCTGGGGGGGGGAAGGCGCGGAGCCAGATAGGGAGCCTGCCAGCCCCGCCACCCACACCCTCCCACCAGCACCAGCAGGGGTCCTGGGCCATGCACCGCTGTCCGTGGCCGTCCTCCCCACCCCCAGCACCCAGGCCACCCTCCCCCAGCACCCGTGGGGCCCCCAGGCAGCCTCCCCCACAAGTTTTATTCACTAGTATTTTTGGTAAAAGTCATGGACAGGCCACGGGCCATGAATTTTTGTTTACTGCCGTGACTTGTCCGTAACTTTTACTAAAAATACCCATGACTGAAATGTAGCCTTAGTTATCAGCATTGGAGGCACTACTCCAGGAGAGTTAGGAAACATATTTTTTGTTGTTTAAAGAAACTGATAGGGCCAACCCTAGGGCCTACCCTGTAAATATCGTAAATAAACCAACATTAAGAATCAAACCTCTGAAGCAGGTGTGATTTACTACAGGCCCCTTCTCCGCCCCCAACGCCGGGGGGAGAGACATTGAGTTTTGACCTGATGAAAAATGTGTTGCCACACGTGGCATCAGAGGTGTGATTTGGCACAGCAGACTATCCCAGAATCCATTCCGGAGAATGGATGACACGATGAGGGTGGTGGTGCAGGGCACTGCAGCACAACAGGATGCTACCAGAGTCCAGGTGGCTGCACAGCAGGAGTCTGTACAAATATAGCAAGAGACAAACTAACTGCTGATAAACTAGGCAACATGGGACCAAGCCATCCAACAGGAAGTAGTGTGAGACAGCCAATGCCCTGACTGCTACAGGAGGTGGCCATGATGGAACTCGATCCTTAAAGGCTAGCAGCTACCTACAAAAGATGACAAGTGACCTCAAGGCATATCTCCTCATGTTTGGAAGAACAGCCCTGTGACATTCCTGGCCTCACTCCTTTACTGTGTGGAGAGGACCAGAAGCCCTATTATGAGATGGTAATGGAAATATCCAGGGAGATTCTGATAGATCAAGAGATTCCATTTGTATCAAAGTTGATGAAGGAGCTGTGTGTGATGCATTGAATACTGGCCCTGTGCACTTCAGTTTACTATCTGGACTGATGGCCTGGTCAAATGCTTCAGCAGAACACTGAAGAGCATGATATAGAAAGTAGCAAGTCAAGATGGGAAAAACTGGGATACCTTGCTACTCTACCCAATGTTTGCTATAAGGGAAGTACCCCGTAGGGTGACCAGATACAAAGTGTGAAATATCAGGACCGGGGGAGGGGGGTGATAGGTTACCTAAATAAGACAATACACCCCTAATATCAGGACATCTGGTCACCCTAGTTATATGGTCACTATCCCTGTGGCATATTGGACATTGCCAAGGAGGATTGGGAGGAACAGCCTAATCAAGGAACCAATGTCACTGAACATGTCATGCAGATGCAAGACAGAATATCCCAAGTCATCCCAGTAGTGCAGGAACATATGGAAAAAGACACAGAAGGCCCAACAAGCCATTATAATTGACAAGCAAGGGCTTAGAAATTCCAGACTTCTGATCAGGTAAAGGTGTTGGCGCCCACGATGGAAAGCAAGCAATTGGCCATATGGCAGGAGCCATACAAAGTAATAGAGGCCAAAGCAGGAGCAAACCATCAACCTATTCAAGCCCTGGCAACACACAGAAACGTATATGGTCACCCTAGAGACACTACTGCGGGAAAATAAGCCACGGGAATGAGTCAAAATATCTCCAGAGTTACCCCTGTACAGCTTCTAGAAGTTGTCAAGATAATTGAATGAAACCAAGATTTGTTTTCAGAGAAGCCAGCCAGAACCACAGAAGCACATCACAAATCCAGGAGTGAATGTGAAGCTTAAACCATACGGGATCCCTGAGGATAAAAGGGAGGAAATCAGTACAGAAATTAAGAAGATGTTGGAGCAGAGAGCCAAAGTTTTCCATAATTAGTGGTCCAGCCCAATCATTCTGGTTGGCAGATGGTACCAAGAGGTTCTACAATGATTTCTGAAAATTAAATGAGTTGTCCCAGTTTGTTTCCTACCCCATACCTCAGACAGATGAGCTCATAGAACAGTTGGGAAAAGCAAGATTCTTGTCTACCCTCAACCTGTCCAAAGCCTATTGGCAAATCCCTCAAGCAGAGGGAGGGGACTGCTTTTTCTACACCAGAAGGCTTAGACCAGTACAGGTTCCTCCATTTTGGATTGCATGGGGCACCAGAAACCTTCCAACACCTCATTGATAAGCTATTACGCCCATGTGCCAGGTATGCAGCCACTTACTTGCACAATGTGATCATACACAGCCAAGACTGGGGGATAGATCTGGAAAAGGCTGAAGCAGTGCTGGATACCCTGAGAAAAATGGATCTCATAGCTAACCCATCCAAATGTGCAGTAGGGCTAGCTAAAGCCAAATACCTTGGGTACATCACAGGGAGAAGCATAGTGAAACCCCAGATGAACAAGTTAAAGGTGATAAAAAGTTGGCCTCATCCTGCTGCACAAAACCCTTCTTCAGCTTGCTTCCCATACCTCTTATGTGTCATTCTGAAGTGCAAAGGGGGCATTCAGTGAAGCCAGCTTAACGGATTACCTGGATTTTGGCCCAGTATAGGGGAATTCTCAGGAGACAGACCTGGCATACACAATACCCCCTTTTCACAACCCCCTCGGTAGTAGTTGTGTCAAGTATGACCAGACACTCAACGGCATTTTTCTGTTTGTGTTTGTTTGTACATAATGTGAAAACTTTGGAATGCTGCATCCCATCAAATTCCAAAACTTCAAGGGAAGTTCTAAACATCAATAGGCAGAATTCTACTAATTTTGGTGAAAACTAGAAAACAGGAAGGAGAAAATGTGGGACAGGTGGAGCCCTGGCATCTGGTTAGCAGAACGAACACAGCTTCACCCACCATTGTCATAGTCTATAAATCAAAGAACTGGTTGATGACAGCCATTCATGCCATCCAGCATAACAACACCCCTCATCTCAGCTCTGATAAAGGCCCCAATACAGTTTTAAAATGCTGACACCCTGAATGATTTATCTCCCAGGCAGAAAGAAAAGAAACAATAGTGGCGGGAAATGGGGGTTGGGGGCACAGAATGGGAGGGAAGAATGGGAGTTGTTGGCATACATATGTGCTGGAACTAGGGATGCTGCCACACCCCTTGGCTTGAAGTGGTTTCCATCATATGCAGGGTTTACAGTTTGATTCAATGTATCTCAGCATCCCCACTATACAAATTGTTCCAGCACCCCTGCTGGCATGTGGGGAAGAATAAATGGGGAGCACACACACAACTCCTGCCATGTGGCAGAGGGGGAATGAGGGAAAACACACAAAGCCCCTGCCTTGGGGGAAATGGATAATGCAGGGGCATGCAAGAAAGGGGGAAATGGAGGCCATACAGAGCTCCGGGCATGTGGTAGATGGGAGAATGGTGGGGATGAAGGGAGGCGTTGCAGGGAGTCCCTCAAATAGAGGGGGATAGGAGGGTGGCACACAGGGAGTTGTGGCTGTGGTGTGTTCAACTGTGCTCAAACTATGTGACCCTCTAGAATAGGAGATCAGAATCAGCCCATAAATCAATATACAGACAGAAGCAGAGTTCCACAGGGCTTTGTAGAAGAGGGCAGAGAATTGAAACTTGATCCAGTGGTCTCTGCTTTTAGGCAAGTCATTTAACCTGCTTGTCTCTGTTTTCCCATCTGTGAAATGGGAATAGTAATACTTAGTTACTGAGACATACTTCATAAGGTAATGTGAGAATTCATTAAACATGTTTGTTAAAGACCTGTGAAGATGAAAAGTGGCATATAAGTATTAAATATTATTTTAACAGAACATATCACACAGTGATACTCACCCGCTCCTGACCAGCTGTATCCCAGATCAGAAATTTATGAAGCTCATTCCCACAAGGAACAGTTTTAGTCATAAAGGATGCACTGAAATGAGAAGTACCAACTGTTTGTTATTCAGATCTAAACCCACTGTGAGGTTAACAAATGAAATTCACCAGACCAATATTCCAAATATATCAACTCTAGACTTTGGGCAGGTTTGTTTGGTTAGGCCAGGCCACTTAGGGTGGGGAAAAAGTCATTTTCTGGTACAGCGTCCATTCAATAGTATCCCCTGGATTTATTTATGTTTATGCAAATTAGGATTTCTCTTTTCCTCTGGTGAGGTTTAGAGGGATCCTTCTGGTTAGGCTCAAGAGCACCGGCACCAAACGTGCCTGGGGCCCATACCTCCTTTCTTCTCTGTGCACATGCCTGTCCATTGGGCAGCTGGCACTTCAGGTTCTTTTTGTTGTTGTTGCTGATCCTGGTGAACATCCTCTTGCAAGGAGTGGGTTAAGTGTACATGTTATCACCCCACCAAGCAGTGAATGAGTGATTTCATATGCTAGTGTAGAAGACAGGAAAAGTAAGTGACTAGCAACAAAACAACGGAACAAACTATACACAAAGTGTTGCCAAAAGTACAATGTAAACAAACCAAAAGCCCCCACATCCCCTCCAATCTTGGGCATAACAATGTTAGTTGTTACTTCTAACAATAATAGGTAGAATTTTTTCAGAGGGAAATATGATTTTTCAAAATTGTATCCCTTTAAAAAAGAATGCTAGACATTTATAGGTTTGCTCTGTACAACAGTGTTTGAGCTGAAGGAGGCCTGAAAGAGATTGCCCAGTCTCTGGTAGAATTGTGTTTCTTTCTAGACACTGCAGAACCATTCCTGCAAAGATAACTTTTATCCCTGACATATAAAGAGGCATCTGATAGGATATGTTTTGCATTAGAAATACACCGGATTACATCACATGGCATGTGTTTTTGAAACATTTTCTAGGATACACCAGAGGTTCCCTGGATAGCCATCTGTAAATTGCTCAATTCAAACAGTGTTCCATTGGATACAAAAAGATTAAGTAACACAGGAAGAACAGTATTTTCTTTGGTTATTTTGTGGGTGTATGTTTCCAACTATCATTTTTTTATTATGCAACACTTTATAGCTTTGAAAACAGGAAGTTCAGAACACCAGCAGCTACAGGAGGTCACTAGAATTGTGGATTTAGAACATTAGTTCATCTGGCAAAAAAAAAAAAAAACTTACCTACGTAGTAGTCCTACTTAGAAAACATAAGGCAACAAAACATATTAGCAATATTTAACTCAGTACACTAATGTGACAAAGTTTTTTTTTTCCAAATATACAATCTTTTCCCCCTAAACATGACAATTATGAAAAGTTTCTATTTTCTTCTCATATGGGTAGAATATCTTTACTTTGATAAAGAATTGACAGTGCTTTAGAACTAAAGGACCACTAGGTTCCCATTAATTTCATCACTATGAGCAAATGTCTTCCTAATCAATACCGCCAGTGATGATGTTCTTCCTTGCCCCCTCCTCTCTGTCCAGCTTCCTCCATTTGTTAAATTCAGTCGTCCAAAACTGTATTGGAATCTGGTCATAAAATCCGCAGCTGGGACTCCAATTGTGCATCCAAAGGCAAAGGTCAACGTGTTACAGCTGAAAGCTTTTAGCCACCTCAACATCAAACACAAATAAAGCTTACTCTTCATAAGGAATTTAAAGTAGAATAATTACAAAACAAGAGCAACTGTTCACACCCAAATAATTCGTTCATGGACAAGGTGTATTAGCTTCCTCTGCCCTAGAGAAGTCAAGTGTCTTCAAAATTTTCCAACTGATGCAGGGCTGAGGATTTGGCCATAAGTGTTGGAAAGAAGAGATCTCTGAATTAAACTCAGTTAAATGACTGACAGGAGCTAGCTTGTGATGCTTTGGATTTAGAAGCTCTGCAGTTTCTGTGAAAAATAGGTTTCAGAGTAGCAGCCGTGTTAGTCTGTATCCACAAAAAGAACAGGAGTACTTGTGGCACCTTAGAGACTAACAAATTTATTAGAGCATAAGCTTTCGTGGGCTACAGCCCACTTCTTCGGATGCATATAGAGTGGAACATATATTGAGGAGATAGATATACACACATACAGAGAGCATGAACAGGTGGGAGTTGTCTTACCAACTCTGAGAGGCCAATTAAGTAAGAGAAAAAAACTTTTGAAGTGATAATCAAGATAGCCCAGTACAGACAGTTTGATAAGAAGTGTGAGAATACTTACAAGGGGAGATAGATTCAATGTTTGTAATGGCTCAGCCATTCCCAGTCCTTATTCAGTCCTGAGTTGATTGTATCTAGTTTGCATATCAATTCCAGCTCAGCAGTCTCTCCTTGGAGTCTGTTTTTGAAGTTTTTCTGTTGTAAGATAGCCACCCGCAGGTCTGTCATTGAATGACCAGACAGGTTAAAGTGTTCTCCCACTGGTTTTTGAGTATGATGATTCCTGATGTCAGATTTGTGTCCATTAATTCTTTTGCGGAGAGACTGTCCGATTTGGCCAATGTACATGGCAGAGGGGCATTGCTGGCACATGATGGCATATATCACATTGGTAGATGTGCAGGTGAACGAGCCCCTGATGGTATGGCTGATGTGATTAGGTCCTATGATGATGTCACTTGAATAGATATGTGGACAGAGTTGGCATCGGGCTTTGTTACAAGGATAGGTTCCTGGGTCAGTGTTTTTTGTTCAGTGATATGTGCTCGCTGGTGAGTATTTGCTTTAGGTTGGGGGGTTGTCTGTAAGCGAGGACAGGTCTGTCTCCCAAGATCTGTGAGAGTAAAGGATCATCTTTCAGGATAGGTTGTAGATCTCTGATGATGCGCTGGAGAGGTTTTAGTTGGGGGCTGAAGGTGACAGCTAGTGGTGTTCTGTTATTTTCTTTGTTGGCCCTGGATAGCCTGTAGGAGGTGACTTCTGGGTACTCGTCTGGCTCTGTCAATCTGTTTTTTCACTTCAGCAGGTGGGTATTGTAGTTTTAAGAATGCTTGATAGAGATCTTGTAGGTGCTTGTCTCTATGTGAGGGATTGGAGCAAATGCGGTTATATCTTAGAGCTTGGCTGTAGACAATGGATTGTGTGGTGTGTCCTGGATGGAAGCTGGAGGCATGTAGGTAAGTGTAGTGGTCAGTAGGTTTCCGGTATAGGGTGGTATTTATGTGACCATCGCTTATTAGCACAGTAGTGTCCAGGAAATGGACCGCTTGTGTGGATTGAGCTAGGCTGAGGTTGATGGTGGGATGGAAATTATTGAAATCATGGTGGAATTCCTCAAGGGCTTCTTTTCCATGGGTCCAGATGATGAAGATGTCATCAATGTAGCGCAAGTAGAGTAGGGGCGTTAGGGGACGAGAGCTAAGGAAGCGGTGTTCTAAGTCAGCCATAAAAATGTTGGCATACTGTGGGGCCATGCGGGTACCCATAGCAGTGCCGCTGACTTGAAGGTATATATTGTCCCCAAATGTGAAATAGTTGTGGGTGAGGACAATGTTACAAAGTTCAGCCCCCAGGTTAGCTGTGACATTATCGGGGATACTGTTCCTGATAGCTTGTAGTCCATCTTTGTGTGGAATATTGGTGTAGAGGGCTTCTACGTCCATAGTGGCCAGGATGGTGTTTTCTGGAAGATCACCGATGGATTGTAGTTTCCTCAGGAAGTCAGTGGTGTCTCGAAGATAGCTGGGAGTGCTGGTAGCATAGGGTCTGAGGAGAGAGTCCTCATAACCAGACAAACCTGATGTTAGGGTGCCAATGCCTGAGATGATGGGGCGTCCAGGATTTCCAGGTTTATGGATCTTGGGTAGCAAATAGAATACCCCTGGTTGGGGTTCTAGGCATGTGTCTGTACAGATTTGTTCCTGCGCTTTGTCAGGGAGTTTTTTTAGCAGATGGTGTAGTTTCTTTAGGTAATCCTCAGTGGGATCAGAGGATAATGGCCTGTAGAATGTGGTGTTAGAGAGCTGTCTAGCAGCCTCTTGGTCATATTCCAATTTATTCATGATGATGACAGCACCTCCTTTGTCAGACTTTTTGATTATGATGTCAGGGTTGTTTCTGAGGCTGTAGATGGCGTTGTGTTCAGCATGGCTGAGGTTATGGGGCAAGTGATGTTGCTTTTCCACAATTTCAGCCTTTGCACGTTGACGGAAGCAATCTATGTAGAAATCCAGTCTGTTGTCTCGACCATCCGGAGGAGTCCACGCAGAATCCTTTTCCTTTCCAAATGCAAGCAAATGGACATCATACCAAAAGGACTAAAGGTAAAAAATCCATTACAATCTACATATCACACAGACTATGCTGAGAGACTGTGTCACACACTCTCAAAGAAACTGTGAAACCACCTGATCAGCATCCTATACAGCAAACAGGGAAAGATTAAGAATGAGCTCTCAAAACTGGATACTCTCATAAAAAATCAACCTTCCACACAAACTTCCTCATGGATAGACTTTACAAAAACTAGACAAGCCATTTACAAGACAAACTTTGCCTCTCTACAAAGGAAAAAGGACACTAAACTATCTAAACTGCTACATGCCACAAGGAGCCACAACAGTAGTTCCCTTAACCCACCCAGCAATATTGTTAATCTTTCCAGATACACTCTTAGCCCAGCAGAAGAGTCTGTCCTATCTCGGGGCCTCTTCTTTTGTCCCTCCAGACCCACGAACATGATACAGTTCTGCGGTGACCTAGAATCCTACTTTCGACGTCTCCGACTCAAAGAATATTTCCAACATACCTCTGAACAGCATACTACCCCACAGAATCCCCCCTACCAGCACTACAAAAAAAAGGATTCTGCGTGGACTCCTCCGGACAGTCGAAGACATCATTTGAAACTAGAAGCTCTTGACAAGTAAAAAGGAAATTCACACAGTGCAATAGAGGGAGCTAAGAGGCTGTTGGTGAGGGATGGGTGCTACCATGAAGAAGAGGATGACTTAAAAGGAGAGTGGTAACAGAGAAATTAATTTATCTGAATTTATTGGGTCCATGACTCCTAGAAGAGGAAACAACAGCTCAGGTTCTGTTCATTTACATCGGTGCAAATCTAGAATAATTCCATATTTAATTATAAGAGCAGAATTTGGCCTCACGTCCTATCCTGCTTTCCATGAGAACTGAACAATCTGGTCCTGACTTACTCAGGTTTCCTAGTCACTCTAGCACATTGAAAGGGGACATTTAGTGGCATATGTATCATCACCCAGAGAGTAGACTCAAACCTAGCATTATTTATATTATCTCATAGTTGTACTCAGAGCTTAACAGAGGGTAAAAAGCTTCCAATCATGAGTCTGTACAATACAAAACACAGAGTAGTATGTGTGTGCGTGTCAGCTTCACAAATCAGGTGACTGTTCAGGAGTTGTTGAGAGGGAAGAAAGCAGCTTTCTGACTATTAATGGAGCAGCTATTCTAAATGTAAGGAATAACATGAGCAGAGAGCGAGGCAAGAAGGCACACACACAAAAAAAGAAAAAAAAAGAGAAGTTAGTGGAGTGTGGAGAGCAGAACAGGGCATCAAAGAAGTGAGGGGGAAATGTAGGGGAGTTATGCATAGTCATGAACATAGGGAAGAGAAGACACTTTAGATAGAAGTAAGATGATGATTTTGGCAGCAGTGAAACATTTCAAGGAAAAGATTAGACAGGGTACTTACCCAATAGTAGGGCTAATATTGTGATCAAAATGATCCTGGACAAATCGACAAACTATACTTGATTTCCCAACCCCAGTATCCTGCAAATGAAAGAAAGAACAATAATAAATTCACAAGGTACAGATATCTGAACTTCAGTAGAAAAATTCACTGATCAGGTGGTAATATGAATTATGATTCTGCCTTTTTTTTTTAAACACACAAAAAAAGAACAAACTTACTCTACAGGCAAGTAGAGCAGGTTAAGTGTTTAAAAAGAAAATAGTTCATTAACTATTTTTGTAAGTGTCACCATCATAACTGGAGTTATTCATTTAACTCTTCTGCATTTCTAAAATTCCATCCTTTTACAACCGCACAACTCTTTTTTTTGGCAGGGGCAGAGGAGGGAGTTTACATTAATAAACTGTCACTGATTATAAAAGTTTAAATTTAGCTATTTACTCATTCAAAATAAAATAAAAAACCACTGCATGTTAAAATCCATAGTTACTTTGCTGAGCAAAACCAACTTCCAGCAAATTAGTTTTGTGTGTGTGTTTGTTGTAAGGATGGATGGACCAAGTAAGTAGGCTTCCAAAATAAATAGCTAACAAAGTCGTTTCATTATGAGATAAATAAGAGCCTTTCTCAGCATTTATAGAATGTCTCAGGTGCTTTTAATAAGGTATGAAGCCATGGACTGAGTGACGTTAACCACCCAAGATATGCAATAATCCCCTAGAAATGCACTTGTAGGATGCATTATGGAGTCTATGAAACTGAACGTATTAATAAAAACAGAAGGACAAATGCCTCAGTGGTTGCTGTCTGCATTGCTATGTGGGAGAGCCTGCTTTCATTACTGGTACCAGTCTCATTCTTCCCTGTCAGTAGGGATAAATACTAGGAGTACTGCATACGAAGCATATTCAGAACCTCTGGATAAAATAGGGAAGGAAAGAAGTTCCTTGCACTATACCGCGGCAAGTCTTCCAGCCAAAAATGCATTTTCCAGTACTTCTTGACCACTCCATAGAACCTTAAAAGTACAGAGAGATGTAAGTAAATAGGGGGATTCCTTGGGTTCCAGTAGAAATGTACAGGGCTTCTTCTAGACGCTGAAAAGGTATCAATCCAGACCCTTCCATTTACTGAATGGACATTAACAATGAGAGCCAAGGCCCAATCCAACTCATTAAAATGTCAGTGGAAAGACTCCCACTGAGTGCACTGAAATTGAATCAGTCCCATGATCAATAAGTTCAATTTGTGTCTAGATTTCTAAAACCATTTAATATATTTTAAAATTGACAGGTTTCCAAATTGAGGCAGGGCAACACTATTGGCACCATACAAATAATACAGAAAACTCGGCTGTGTCTTTTCTGTAATCATTTTTCCAGACCTTGAACTTTTTCAAAGATGGAAAAAACAAATCCACGTATTTAGACTCCCTCTCCCTTGTTTAAATAAAACTGTAATAATCAAGGGTGGGAAAACCTTTCTTACTAGAAAACCATCATTTAAACTCTCATCTCTAATTCAAGGCTGTCCTTACTTAGTCTGCTTCCAAGTCATAATAAATATTCACTCAGCACAGATGGTTGTTTATCTGCAATGTGCAATCGATACACAAAGTTCAAAAGAGAGCAACAGTATTTAAAACCAGCCTAGCAAATTCCAATCAATAGCCACAACAAACATTGCGGCTATTCCCAAAATTTGCCTTCATTATCAATTCCATCTAACGTTCCTGCACAGTCACCAAACCCAGGACAGCACAGCACATTTTAAGAAGTCTTCTGTGGCAACACTGAATAATATAATTATTCCAGATTTTAACCATGCTTTAGAAAACCAAAACGAGCTCAGAGGAACTGCATTTCCCTTTTGTGGAAAAGTTGCTTCTGCTCCAGAGTTTAAAATTAGACACCATCACAGTGACCTGATGCCATCTCAGTGCCATACATATTTATTTCCAGCTGCCTTAATAGGCCAGTAGCAAGTGCAATTACAGCTCAAAAAAAAGAGAGGGATTTGGTCTTTGGCAGGGCTGTGGCATCTACAAGCTGAATTTGAAGCTTACCTCATTTTGCTAGAAGATGCGAATTCTTTGACCAATTTTAAAGTCTTAGATTTTCCCCACTTCTCAGACATTTACATTAACCAAGCTTTAGCAGTTTCTATTTCTCTTACATCCTTCACAGCAATTGCAGCTAAACCTAGATATATGCCAGCCACCCAGCCTGCATTCAAGTAGCCTCCAGCTTAAAGGCACTCGCTGTCAGTCTGTACCCTTGTGACTGCTTTGACTAGCCCTCAGAATATATTTAGAGCAGTATTTGTGGGGGAGGAGAATAAAATGCTGACCATCATTCCATAGCTAGTTTTAAAACTATCTGGACAATTGTTAATATATTCTCCTGCACCTGTCAAATGGGGCACCCTCCTGCTCCACCACAACTGGAAAGTGGATTGGGATGTGTGAACATTCCATACAACACTCTGGAAAACTAGTAGAAATAGTTTATTGCAAATCAGAGTCAATCAAGTTTACTAAACATAGAGTAGCCATCGCCTTTCAGACAAACCTTGCAGGATTGTTGCAATGAAGCAGGTGGGAGGAGTCCCACCTTGTGACGGCATTTGCTGCTTACCGGCAAGTAATACATTCATTCCATTAAAATAGTCTCAATACTAGAGCTGTAGAAAATACTTCTGCTACCATCTGCTTTAGGACTTTGCCCTGCTGTATTGCTCTTCTGTCTGTAAACCTTGTTCCCTCAAATCTGGTGATGTTCCTTGTTTTGCCCCGAGGGAAAGACCCTAAACAGGATTTATTCAAGCAGGTAACACCAACAACCTTATTCTTCAGTTCATTGAGCTCTGCACTTCGCCGATTTTCATAACTCATGTAATCTGGTTCTTTTGTTTTAGTTAGACTGTGCTGATATACATATTAAAACATACCACACACACCAGATGGCAAATCATCAGCTGGTGGAAACTGCCATAGCTCTATTGACTTGGATGGAGCTAGGACAATTTACAGCAGCTGAGCATTTGCCCCCAGGAATCAAGCTGCACTCTAAGGAATGGAGTCTGTACTTACCCAGAAGTCGTCATCCCTGTAAAATAGGGGAGCTATGATGGGGGGGGCGCGGGGGGAAGGCAACTTTTTCTTTAAAATAATCACACAAAAAATGCAACTCCATGTGACAAGGGATCCAGGACATAAAGTCTGTTCTAATTAAAGGGATATTTGACACATGCCTGGGGTGCGGTGCAGAATTTATATATTCTCATTTTAACAAGTTATGCTTTAGAAAGGATATTAGGTGCATGGCTCATGGGACTAGTGACATGTTTTGCTTTCTATCTTGCTTCCTTTTCACATACTTAGTCATCACTAGTCTCCCAAGCATAAACACATCCATAATATCAATATAAACTGAGATGTACAGAGATACGCAAATAGGACAAGGGAGAGGTTCAACAGCATCAAGTGAACCTCTGAATGTTCAATGGGAGAAGTACCCAGAGTTCAGAATTTTATCCACGTCTCCCTCTGCTTTGCAAAACTGATCTGGAAATCTCATGAGACAGACCAGTTTTTATTTTATACAAAATGTGGATAGTTCCTGGCTGCTACCCTCCCATACTGAACACACTTCAACTTGACTCACAGAACTCGGCTCCCTCAAAGCTCAAGGCGTGCTTCCAGCTGCTGAGCAGACGTACCCTGAAGCTCACACATACACAGAGCATCACACAATCTGGCTCCTCTATGCTCACATCACTGTAAAGGAGAATGCTGGAAATATACAGCCTCAAGTAGGATTACTGGATTTTAGCAGCCAATTTACAAACTAACAGGAATTTACACATAAATTGCTTATAATATATCACAAGTATAAGATTAGAGAAAGTAAGAGTCCAATATATTTCTAAAGTCACATTCCAAGGACGGACAGCTGATTGGTGTAACCATCCACTGTTCTAAGTCTCTATACATAGGCAAGGAAAGTTAAGGAAATAGAGGAAGTCAGTTTTGTTTTGGTTTTTTTTTTAATTTTAAATTTGGAGGGATATGGGTTATTTTTTTTTAAAACATAAATCTAAGCCTCTTTCCTGCATACGTTTAAGAATGTGAGTAGCCCAAGGAGTTCAGATGGACTAGGGAGTTACTCACTTGCATAACTGGGGCCTTATTATTTAACCTTTATATTGCAGTAGCCTCCAGAGACCTCAGCCAGGTGAGGGGCCTAGTGTGCTGGGCACTTTACAAACATATACTGAATGCCTAAAGAGTTTACCTTAATTACACTGCTCTACAGCCAAAATCCTTCTGAAATAAATGTAGTCAAACTTTACTAATTCTGGGTCACTGAGAACGAAAATTATGCTTAAAATTGTTGATTGGCTCTAGTTTTCAAGATATGCTATTGGGTCAGTATATACGACCCTTCACTTGGGAATGGCGGAGGATAAGTGAGTTATAAAGGGAAAGGATCTCAATTTAAACCAGAAAGGACTAAAATACATCTTTGACTGGATCTATGAATAAATCTATGACTGGGTTTGGACAGTATTTGCTTTTTAGGCAAAACAATGAATGATGCCATCTGAAGCTGGTATTGCGTCATACATAATATGAATTGCATCATGTTATTCCTAGAAGTCATGGATGATGCAATCATAACGAAGCTTACATCACTCTGCTGAACAAATTGCCCTATATCAGCTCTAGAAATCATACAGTGTCATGCTCTCTTATTTGTCAGTGTTTGATTTTGCAAAGGGACACATTTCTGTTTAGCCAAAATGAGCAGAGATGCCTCGTACTTGTGTGAACAGTGCAGATAACTTCTGCTATGTTTGTGGTGAAGTGACTTTTGCATCACAAAAGCGCAGTATAACCACTATGGTTAAGAAAGCCTATCACCTTTATTTTGGCTGCAAAATTGGAGATCAGGACAAGAGGTGGGCCCCACACATATGCTGCAACACTTGTGCAACAAATCTTCGTCAGTGGTTGAACAGGAAAAGGAAATCTATGCCTTTTGCAGTGCCAATGATTTGGAGAGAGCCAGCAGATCATACCAGCAATTGTTACTTCTGCATGGTGCCTCCAGTTGGGAAAGGTGTGTCAAAGAAGAAAAAGTGGACTGTGCATTATCCAAACATTCCATCAGCTATACGCCCAGTACCCCACGGAGAAGGACTGCCGGTTCCTGATGCACCAGAATCATTCTCACTTGAGTCAGACGAGGAAGAGGAAGAGGATGAAACTTCTGGTCCTGAACCATCAATGTCACAGGACCCACATTTTCTCCCATCCTCCTCCTCTGAACCACACCTCATAATACAAGGTGAACTGAATGACCTTGTCAGGGATTTGGAACTACCCAAGAGTAAGGCAGAGCTGTTGGGCTCCAGACTACAGCTGTGGAATTTCCTGGGAGGTGATGTTAGGGTTTCCATGTTCCGTGACCCTCAAAAGGATCTTGTCCCATTCTTCTTCATGGAAGGTGATCTTGTAGCCTGCAACAACATCGATGGTGTGATGGCAGCCCTAAACATCGTTCACGATCCAGATGAGTGGAGACTGTTCATCGATTCATCGAAGACGAGTCTTAAAGCTGTTTTACTGCATAATGGCAATGTTTTGCCATCAATTCCAGTTGGTCATGCAGTCCATATGAAGGAAACCTATGACAACATGAAACAACTTTTGAGGTGCATAAACTATGACCAACATCAGTGGCAGCTTTGTGGCTATTTGAAGGTTGTTGCTCTCTTGCTTGGTCTGCAGACTGGATACACAAAGTACTGCTGTTTTCTCTGCGAATGGGATAGTCGTGCAAGAGATTCCCACTACATCAAGAAAGATTGGCCACTCCGACAGTCATTGGAGCCTGGGAGGAAAAGTGTTCAGCATCCACCACTTGTTGAATCAAGGAAGATTTTGTTACCAACCTTACACATCAAGCTGGGTCTGATGAAGAACTTTGTCAAGGCCATTGACAAAACACAAGCAGCTTTCAAGTACCTCCCTGGAAAATTTCCAAGGTTAAGTGAAGCTAAGATAAAGGAAGGTGTCTTTGTTGGTCCTCAGATTCGTGAACTTCTTCAAGATGATGCATTTGACCATGCACTGCGTGGCAAGGAAAAGACGGCATGGAAAGCCTTCCAGTTAGTGGCAATAAATTGTCTCGGAAACAACAAGGCAGACAACTACAGGTTGTTGGTGGAAAACCTCCTCAAGGCATACAAAAGCCTTGGTTGCAACATGTCACTAAAGAGACATTTTTTGCACTCTCATCTAGATTTTTTCCCACCAAACAGCGGAGCAGTGAGCGATGAGCACGGCGAGCGATTTCACAAGGACACTGCAACAATGGAGACATGCTATCAGGGCAAATGGAGCCCATCAATGCTTGCAGACTATTGCTGGACAGTGACAAGAGATGCTCCATTTAATGAATACAAGAGACAAGCCAAGAAGCGCCGAGTAGACACTGAATAGGACTAAACTATGTACATAATAGTTTTTTGCCTTTTGTTTCATAATACATTTTATTTATATAACCCTTTTGCTGATTTTTAAAGTTTTACATAAACAGGACAGTGAAATATTATCATGTAAAGCAACCATAAACACATGAAAAGACCTAGGTTTACAATTTATGATTAAAACTCTACTATCTACACAATATACATAGACATAAAATGTAAAAACTTAAATATCTTAGAAACAGTAGTCAATCAGTTGTTTTAATTGTCATATTTGAATTCGGCACATCAAAATACATAATAAATAACACATTTTATCTCTGAAGCAGACGACTTCTCAAAAATTGTAGACCAGTGTTATTCTTCTTGAAATGGTACAAGCACCAAACTCACAAAGAAACTACACATATGACTGCTCACTAAACAGCAGTCTTATAATTATGCAAGATGCAGTAGCAATTGTTTTATTCTTGACTACACAGTATCTTTCCAAGCAATGGGTGGGGTTTTTATATATACAGAATCCTATTAAGATGAATTATGTAAGAATCCATTTATGACTATGGGGTTTTGCAAACAAATACACAAGAATACCTCACAATATTTTACATAAAAGAACCTGCATGATAAGAACACACACTGAAAAAATAGCTTGCTTTGGAACCACAGGAGATCCTGTGACTAACTTCCCATTTTGGTTAAAAAACATGATTGTTAAAAAAAGCTTTATATATGGGTGTGACTGCGGTGCAACCTGGACTGTGGCTGAGCCCTCCAAAACCGACTAGCCTGGGATATCCCTCACACTGTGATGTTGATGGCAAGCTACAAACTTCTGGCAAGAACTGCACTTACACAGACATCCACAGGCAGGGATACATCCAACTGAGTTACATAAATGATCTCCTAGCCATTCATGAACCATCAATAGGGAGGCTCCAGCCAATTCCCCCCAGCGCCCCAGCCTTGCACTGGTCAGAAGCAGGGGCAGCGGATTTGTCCTAACAGTGGAGGGGCCCCAGGCCCTGCCCCTCTGTGTCCCCACCCCTGCCCTTCCTCTTCCCCCGAGGCCCCACCCCCCGCAGCCAACCTGGAAGCCAAAGTGGGCTGGGGAGCCATGGCCCTCCACCTGCCCTGGGTGGTGGTGGTGGTGGGGCCCGAAAGTGGCCCCCAGCCTGTGTCTCTGCCCTCTGGGTCCCTCGCCCAGGGCAGGTGGAGGGTCTGTAGCTCCCCACAGCTGCTTGCGCAGCTCTTACCCCAACCCAGCTTCCAGCCTGGCCTGTGGGCTCGGCCTCAGGGGCCAAAGAGCCACATCCGGGCCATAGTAAGAGCCACCCAGGCAGCTATGGGGAGCCACAGACCCTCCATCTTCCCTGGGAATCAGGGACACAGGCTAGGGGCTGCTCTCCGGCCCCAATTTCGGGCAGGTGGAAGGCCCACAGCTGCCTGGGTTCCCTGGGCCACTCTTACCTGGGCCAGGCTCCAGCTTCCAGCCAGGCTGAGGGAAGAGAAGGAGCAGGAGGCTGGGCCCATGGCAAAAAGTGGATGGGCCAGGCCAATCCACTTTCAAAAGTGGGAAGGCCATGGCCCCTTGGCGCCTCTTGTTCCAGGACCCTTGGTCAGAAGCCTGACCAGTGTAAGTTCATTACCTAGTTTGCCACACCAACAAAACGGTAGTGGATGTGCAACAGCCCTTGTTAACCTGAGCTGAGATTTCCTAAGCCCTTCAACCAAAACTCACTGGTTTAGATAAAATATAAAACAGATTTACTAACTACAGAAAGATAGATTTTAAGTGATTATAAGTGGTAGACATAAAGGTCAGAGTAAACATGCTTTCTAAATCCAAAACTTTTAGTTTAAGCAAGAGTTTAATCATACAGCTTTTCTCACCCAGACAGATGGTATAAGGAAGTTACAGTTCCTTAATATACAGGCTGAGACTACCTTCCAGCCTGGGATCACCCTTCCCCATTTCAAAGTCTTTGTCCTCCAGATGTTCTTCCAGGTGTTGTATTGGGGGAGGGGAGTGGATGTGACATCATCGCTGGGCCTGTCTCCTCTTTTATATTTTCTTCCAGCTTGCTGGAAAGATCTTTGCTGTGACATGGGGAATCAGGCACTCCCCATTGGTCAAGCTAGGGTTGCCAACTGTCTAATTGCACAAACCCAAACCCTGCCCCAACCCCTCCCCAAGGCCACTCTCCTGCCCAGCCCCTTCTCCGAGATGTCGCCCCCGCTCACTCCATCCCCCCTCCCTTCATTGCTCGCTCTCCCCCACCCTCACTCACTTTCACCAGGCTGGGGCAGGGTGTTAGCGTGTCGGAAGGGATTTGGGGTGCAGGCTCTGGGAGGGTGTTTGGTGTCGGAGAGGGCTTGGGTGCAAGAAAGGGCTCAGGGCTGGGGTAGGGGGTTGGGGTGTGGGAGGGGGTGTGAGAGAGGGCTCAGGGATGGGGCAGGGAGGTGGGATGCAGGAGGAGGTGTGAGAGAGGGCTCAGGGATGGGGCAGGGAGGTGGGGTGCAGGAGGGGGTGTAAGAGATGGCTCAGGGATGGGGCAGGGAGTTGGGTGCGGGAGGGGATGAGGGGTGCAGGCTCCGGTCATCAGCGCTTATCTCGGGTGGCTCCCAGAAGTGGCCAGCACATCCAGCTCCTAGGTTCAGGGGCAGCCAGGCAGCTTTGCACGCTGCCCCTGCCTGCAGGCGCCACCCCCGCAGGTCCCATTGGCCGCGAAGCTGCAGAGTTGGTGTTCAGGGCAGGGGCAGCACACAGAGAGCCCCTGACCGCCCCTGAGCCGGACGTGCCAGACGCTACCGAGAGCCACACGGAGCTAGGGCAGGTAGAGAGCCTGCCTTAGCCCCACTGCTCTACTGACTGGACTTTTGGCCTATTAAAAAAATCGTTTGGATTGCTTTCAATAGCAACCAAGAGATTGAGACTGATTCCGGCAGACTCCCAGCAATCCGGGAGGGTTGGCAACCCTAGGTCGAGCAGTCTCCATTGCACATGTTCTCTCTGAGAAGTGTCTGGGATGGCTGTTGGGAGAGTGGATTCCCTTTAATGGGCCGTCAGCACATGTCTGGCTGGTCCTTTGTTACAACTGAAAGCTTGGCTGTCCAACATATTTCGGTAACACATATAATGCTTTATAACGTCACATATAAAGATAGCCCATACAATCCAACAGAATATTAATGTTCAACAGATCCAGACTTTTAAAACAAATACTCAAAACGCATACTTTGTACAAAACACATAATACACCTCTACCCCGATATAACGCTGTCCTCGGGAGCCCAAAAATCTTACCGCGTTATAGGTGAAAGCACGTTATATTGAACTTGCTTTGATCTGCCGGAGCGCGCAGCCCCGCCTCTCCGGAGTGCTGCTTTACCGTGTTATATCCGAATTCGTGTTATATCGGGTCACGTTATATCGAGGTAGAGGTGTAATTACATGACAGTGGTGAATACGAGGGTTCCAGGGTGCTACTTTGAGGTACAGAGTGCCACAAGATTTGTAGGGACAAATTCTGCACTGGGTAGATGACCCGTGCCTCCTGACAGTGGGAGGGCACAACCCCGGAACAGCTCAAGTCATGCCCCTCCTTGTAGCAACTCTCCCCTTCCAGAAAGCAGCCCCACCCCACCCCTCTGGGAAAGCAGCAGCCCCTCTGTGCAGCTCCAAGCTGTTCCTCTGACTCTCCCAGCAGAGTTAAAGCAGCGGCACCTCCAAGCAGCTCCCAGCTGTTCCTCTGCTCCTGCCTCTGCCTTTCCCTGCCCAGTGCAGCTCGCTGACTCAGCTGCTCTGAAGGGAGGGGGCCCTGCCGCACCATGTGATGAGCAATCTGTGCGGGAGAGGGGGCATGAGACCCTGCATCCCTCACACACACACACATGCACACACATCACCTCTTTTTTAACTTGGGGCATAATTTGGCCCTACAAATTAAATCTAGCAAATTTCAGTTTGAAAAAGCTGAAGTACCAAACCCTGAAAAATCAGAGGATGTTAACGCCTAGTAACCGTTACTAATAGCAGCATATACAGAGTACATATACAGCAGCTATTTTTCAGCATTAGTAATACTTTGAAATGAGAGAGCACTTCAAAGCTCTTTACAAACTGAGCCAAATTCAGTGTCTGACCCAATTTGCATTGAAGTTAATAGGATTCTTTCTATTGATTTCTACAGGAGTTGGATCATACCCTCAAGGAGAGTCTGTGCTGGTGTTCGAGGCACCTCAGTGGATTAAAGTCCAGCCAGTGACACAGTTACAATGGCACAAGGAATGTTTCTCCTCCTCTCCATCAGGAGGCTTGCAGCCAACCAGCTCAGCCCTACAAGCAGGAGGCACTGGCTATCAGCAGCTGGGATGGGAGATGATCATTCCTAGTGGTCCAAGCTGGAGCAGTCATGACTAGTGGTCAGAGGCAGAATCAGGCGTCCAAGGCAGGGGTGGAACAAGACTGGAGCAGGACTGGGAGCAGAGCACAACATGAGCAGAGCTCAGAGCAGGCTAATGCCTGGGGAGTTTGTTGCCACCATCAGACAGGAGACAGTTCTAAGCCCTGGAGTAGCCTTGAGCAGACCGAGCTGCTGGTCCTCCTGTGGTGCTCATATACCCATTCTGGGAGTCACATGACCAGTTCCTGGCTTGTGGATTGGCTGGGAGCCTACCACACGAGTGACTCATCACCTTACATTGGCCAAGGAAAGAGTGTGGCTAATGTACGCAGGTGATGAATTGATTCAGTGCATCCCTTAGGCAGACTCTATTGGTGTAATTCCCATCGCACCCAAAGTAGAAATTAGCATTGCCCACCCCAGTCAAAACCTTGAGGTAGTACAGCCATCTGCCCTCCTACTTTGGGGGTACAATGGACCAGGCTAGCAGAGACAGGTGCAAAATATACCTATCTGCATCAGCAGTGGTTGTGGCAAATGTGGTCTGTTAATGAATCTGTTAATGAAGTATTGTTACCATATTCAGACACAAAGAGATTGAGTGACTTGTCAATGTCACAGAGCGAGGACACGATTCTGCTCCCACTGACAGCATTCTCATTGATTTCAATGGGAGCCAGATTGGGCCCATACCTCAGTTAGAATTCAAGAGTTCCTTGTTTTCAGTCTCATGTTCATGCCATTAGGCAAATATCTTGGCTGTTTCAATACAGACTGACAATTAACAGAGCCACTTAATCTAGGGTTACCATAATCCAGCAAGCAAAAAAAGAGGACGGGAGGAGCCCCGCCCCTGTCCTGCCCTAGTCCCGCCCCATCCTGCCCTAGCCCCGCCCCTGCCCCTCCCACTCCCCCCCTCAGAACTCCCAACCCTCCCCCCGCTCCTTGTCCCCTGACTGCCCACTCCTGGGACCCCTGCCCCTAACTGCCCCCCAGGACTCCACCCCCTACCTAAGCCTCCCTGCCTCTTGTCCCCTGACTGCCCCCTCCTGAGACCCTCCCCCCATCCTAACGGGCCCCCTAGGACTCTACCCCCTACCTGTACCCTGATTGCCCCAACCCTTATCCACACCCCCACCCCCAGACAGACCCCTGGGACTCCCACGCCCCATCCAACCACTCTCCACCCCCTGACAGCCCCCCCCAAAACTCCCGACCCATCTAAACCCCTCTGCTCCCGGTCCCCTGACTGCTCCAATCCCTCTCCCCACTCCTGCCCCCTGACAGGCCCCCCCAGAACTCCCAAACACCCCCCCCCCGCTCCTTGTCCCCTGACTGCCCCCTCTTGGGACCCCTGCTCCTAACTGCCCTCCAGAACCCCACCCCCTACCTAAGCCTCCCTGTTCCTTGTCCCCTAACTGCCCCCTCCTAAGACCCCCCCCAACTGCCTCCCAGGACCCTACCCCCTACCTGTACCCTGACTGCCCAAAACCTTATCCACACCCCCAGAAAGCCCCCCCCAAAACTCCCGACCCCCCCCCCGTCTCTTGACTGCCCCCTCCAAAACCTCCCTGCCCCTTCTCCGACCCCCTGGCCCCCTTGTTGTTGGCCTTTCTTCGCCTAATGTCTCGGTGAACTTGCTCAGGAACTGCCTGAGCCGCTTGTCGGCAGACTGGGCAGCAGTGGGGGAGGAGCTCCAGACTGCCGGAGCCGATCTGCGATACAGGGAGGGAGAGAGGGAGTGATTTCTGCTGCAGGGGGGAGGAGGAGGCGCTCTCTCTGGCTGAGTGTCGGAGCCCCATGTAAGTGGCACCATCCAGCCGGCTGCACTGTTAGCCGCGCGTGCTCTGCATGGGGGGTGGGGAGAAGGGGGAAGTCCGGACATTTACAAATTCCCCCCGGATGCTATTTTTAGCTTAAAAAGCCGGACATGTCCGGGGGAATCCGGACGAATGGTAACCCTAACTTAGTCTATTCTGTAGACTGCTTAAGGCAAATTCTCTTTTTTGTCACACCAGTTGAGCTTCATTCACAAATGTGACAGAAAGGGAGTGTTGGCCCTCTCTTTTTAAGCGATAAAATTTCATCTACTTAGGTAAGATTTTTCTTATCTAAAGCAAATATTAAAAAGTCTGAAATTGTCAAAAGAAAAAACCCATTTTTTGCCATCCATAATTTCAAAACAATTTACATGATTTTTAAATTGAAACAAAATCTGCCTCTGAACCTGTATGCCACGCTTCCAATATGGAAGGACAGTATTTAACCTTCTGGGGAAAAAAAATCAATGATTTTTTTCAAAAATGGAAATGTTGAGAGACCTTTCATTCTAGCTGCTCTACCAGCTGCTGTTGTATAATACAGCTAGACCAGACTTGGCAGTTGAGCTTTTGCACATCAAAATATCTGCTCTTTCCACTGTGGAATTTGGCTGTACTTTAGCCTATGATTTATAGCTTCTATTTCAACCCCTAAGCCATTCCCATTAGCTCATGTCAGCATTTTAATGGTCTCTGGCATATAAAAATTCACACTAGTTGTAACTATGTAGAGTGCAATCACACTGTAATATTGGTGGCTGATTAGCAGCTTATTAGCTACAAGCAAGCAAATTGTCATGCCGCATCAGAAAGCATTAGTAGATTTTTCCAGAAACCCATCTTAAGCTCTGGTCAAGGCTGGTTTCCATATCAAACACAGCTTCCTATCCAGCGTCTGGCACTCAGTATTCTTGAGTCACTCACTCTGCATCCTGTTTGCAAAGATGCCCATCCATCACCAAACAGCAGCTGAGGGGAGTGTCAGGAACAGGGCTACCTTTTCTCTCACGAAGCTGCTATATCTTCTAACTCCCCCTCCCAAATGATAATAAAATAAAGCTTTTTTATTTGCTGCCTGCCTTAGTACTTTATGCCTGACATTAGCAGTAATGTTTAATCGTTACCCAGATGAGCGGAAATGGGCAGCATTGCAATTTTTTCCACGTTTTACTAATACACTTGTGCTCCTGCAGCAACTTTGGAAGGCTCTAGTAGGAAGCTTGAAGAGCATTTGAACCTGACTGGATGTTTATCAGTTGTGTAAAGATACATGAAAGAATCATACACTACAGACTCCTGACCACAATTTTTTAATCCAAGAATCATTCTGCCCAGTAAACTTGCGCTAGCCTTAAACACAGCCTCTCTCTGTCCAAACAATTTTGTTTTACTGGTTGGTCTGAAGGCTCTGCTGGAGGCATAACTTACCACCCTCCAGGAGATTCAACTGGTGTGTTCTGGAACCGCCCCAGAGAGAATGCGGTCATTAGCAGTAGTGCTTAGTGAGAATTAGAAATAGCTTTTGCTGCATTCGAAGTGCTTCCATCTGCAGATGTGTCAAATCAGCAAATACCACTACAGATTAAATGGACAGGTGAAAATCCAAGAGCAACCTTTAGACTGACTTGCTGGCTTTCACCTGACTCACGAAGGTAAAAGGAGTCTATGCCCTTAAGCTGAGTCTGCGGTCATGAGGAGAAGCTATCCTGAGGTGCCCTAACTCTTCGCTTCTACAGTCAAAGGAACATATAATTTCAAAGTGAGGGTTATTTTTATTTATTTTTTAAAAGTTCATTTTTCCATCTGGCCCAGTGTGGATGCAAAGCACAGTAAGAGGTATGTGGTGCTCTTTTCAGATAAGATTTTATTTTTGAGTGGCTTGTGTGAAACAGACAAGAATCTACTCACTGAGCAGCACCTCCCACTCTCTGACTCTGGGAGTGGGGCAATCTCTGCATTCCACAGTGGAGGATGATCTTTTATCTCTATAGCCATCTCTCACATAGAACTGTAACTACTCAGCATGTCCTTCCCTCTTTATAAAAAACAACCATCTTTATACTTTGACAGAATTTCTTTCAAATAAGAGTCCTTTTTTCTGGAATTGGCACTTTACTTTATTCATTATCCCTGGCATTCTGCAGAACTTGTTCATGCGTGGCATTGTATTCTTGCTATGTAGAGTGCCGCGTGAGATTAGGCACGGTCTTACACCATCAGTGCTGTGCAAAAGTTGCTGCGTAGTTCTCTGGGACAGTTGGCTGCAAGCGAGGCAGTGGAAACAGTGCCTGCTTAATGGCCTGTTAAATGCACAGTTGTGTACTCTCCTATGTAAGAGGGATTTACCAAAAGCCCTTTGATGCATCAAAAATGATGAAAAATCTGGCACATGCCTTCTCTCCCAGGATTTCATGTCTAGCTGGTATGTGATAATGCTCCCTTCTAATGCTGGCATTTATTCCTTGTGGTCGAAGTACAAGCACAGTGATCCAGATTTGATTCTGTGTCAATGATGATGTTCTTATTCTGCAGGTTCCTCACTTTTTCAATTACATCTCCTGATAAGAAACACTGCAATTCTTTCTGTAGTCTGTCCATCAGCACCACACGTACATTCCTGGCTGCATGTATGATATGTTGTACGTCTTTGTTTACAGTCATTTAGTATATAATATTACTTTCCCTATCCTTCAACTATGTCTGTATATTTCTTCAGTAAAGCTGTGATGGTTTGAGTCAATTCTTCCGTAGTAAAACCACGTATATATCATTTTCAATTGCTGGCCTGATTCCAGGCCTAAAATAGGTGTTCTATGCTCTATGTAATAGTTACAAAGCCAAGCCTACTTCTCTCTCATGTTGCAGAGTGAAATGACATCTTTTCCCTGTAGAAATAGGAACTGCAATTCTTGCTTTCAAGCACATTTGTCTGCCTCATCATCTGTCCAGCTGTACCATAGGGAGGAAGGATGGTCTTGTGGTTAAGAAGTCAGTGGCTTGAGACTTGAAAAAGCTTGGTTAAATCCCTGACTCAGCTACAGAGTTTCTGTATGACTGTGCTCTTAACCTCTCCTGTGTCTCAGTTCCCTACATGTTAAATGAGGATTATAAATATCTGTCAGGGATGTTGTGAGACTAAAATCCATTAATAATAGTAAAATGTTCTGCTTCTACAGTGATGAGGACCATATATGGGCCTAAATCAGAGATGGGCAAACTATGGTCCACAGCTGGTCTGTGGGACTGTCCTGTCCAGCCCTTGAGCTCCTGGCCAAGGAGGCTAGCCCCCGCTCCCACAGCCTCAGCTTGCCATGCTGCCAGCACTCTGGCTCCCTGTAGTAATGTGCTACTTACGGAGCACCAGGACTGGCAACTGTACGTAGTACACCATAAGTAGCACATTCCTATGGGGAGCAATTTAATACACTATACCAGCCCTCCATACAGTTTTGGAACCCTGATGTGGCCCTCAAGCCAAAAAGTTTGCCCACCCCTGGTCTAAATACACAGCTGGGGAGTCAGCATCCAAGGCCATTTTGTAAGCCATTGGTGTTCATTTGAAATAGAACAGCTTTTGTCTACTGGTGCAGTTGCTGTATGGATTCAATGCACATTGGTTTTCTTTGCCGTGTTTGTTTTTCTTTTACAGTATTTGCATTGGTTAGCAAAATGGTCACACTTAGAGCAAATCGGGCATTTTTGCCTGAGTGCTGGATAGTGTCTATATGCATGTCCACATCTCTAGATCTCACACAGTCATCTAGGCTGGACATCTGTTACAAAATTTTGGCACCCTTCCTTGTGTGATTATTCAACATGTAGTTTCCTTTCACATACAATCTGCATATCCCACTATGTGAGTAAACTCATGCATGTATAGTTTCTTGACTATCTTCTTTACTTAGAACAAGCATGGATAATTTGGTCTGTTCTGCCATGTTGCAGGTCTGTATGGTTTATTTTGTAAAGTTAACAATCTCTCAGGAAATGCTCACAGATCTTCCCATCACTATATACTTTTCATTAGTTAGGAAATCTCTTGAGGGACAATAACTTCAAGTATGACATTCGTTAATACTTTTGTGTGTCTTTTGCTCTCCCATAGGGAAAAATAATCTCTCCTTCTTCCAGGGAATATGGCAATGTTATTTATCACCATCTCATTGTTATATATTAAAGTAATGTCCAGAGACCTCAAGCATGATTGGGGCCCCATTTTACTAGGAATGGTATAAGCAAATATGAAGACCCACTCCCTGACACTAAGAACTTAAAAACTAGTAACATACAAAAGGTGGGAAGAAAGGAATATAATCTAGTATCTATGCATTTTATATCCATATATACATTTACAATGTTTTCTGAAAATTATAAATATAAAAAAATAAATACCAGCAGTACCCATCTTCTTCTCAAGCCACTAAGCCTTAAACTGTTCTGACATCCTATTGCAATCTGTAATGTCTATGGGAGAAAGATGGAAGCTATTGGAAATGTCTGGGTCTGTGCAACAGCTAATATTAAAAATAAATTCACTTTCCTAGCAGTGCTCATTGCAGGGTATGCAGAGATGGACATATCAAGCAAAAATGCTTCCGAGGTTACCTCACATTGTCCTAAAATCTTAACTGAGGCATCAGTTTCAAGATGTCCATTCTTATTAGCTGCATTACATGTATGGCGGACATCTGGAGTTGCTCTCCCATAGGGAAAAATAATCTCTCCTTCTTCCTGGGAATATGGCAATGTTATTTATCACCATCTCATTATTATATATTAAAGTAATGTCCAGAGCATTTCAGACCAGCTTTACCTGTAAAGCCATTTTAAAGCCTTCCACATGTAAAATAAAGACCAATCAAAAGAGAACTGTGATAGATGGAGGGGACATGGCCTATGGACTGATGCCCTGGCTACTTCAACAAACTTCTTCGAAATATCTCAAAACTGGCAACAATATAAAATACGGATATTAAAAAAAAAAAATTCACAACTTAGCACTGCAGCTTGTTTGTGGATTTAAGTTTAGACTTGAAATTAGACGAAGGTTTCTAACCATCAGAGGAGTGAAGTTCTGGAACAGCCTTCCAAGGGGAGTACTGGGGGCAAAAAACATATCTGGCTTCAAGACTAAGGTTACCTTAGGAGCGGCGAACAGCAGAGGCTAACAGCAGGAGTTTGCCTGGGAGCTGTCCAAGAGGAGGTACGCTAAGTGCTGCATTAGGGGGGCTGTGTTGGTGAGTATCTGAGTGCCTGCTGCTGGGACAGTTGGTCAGTTTGACCGTGTGCTTGATTGCTTGCTTGTTTGTTTGAAAAGTGTGAATTGGGAGTGCTTTGTTCCAGGTGGGCCTTGAGTGGGCCTGACTGGTATATAAGGGCAGTCAGCAGCGAACCAGCTGAGCGGCGAACAGCAGAGGCTAACAGCAGGAGTTTGCCTGGGAGCTGTCCAAGAGGAGGTACGCTAAGTGCTGCATTAGGGGGGCTGTGTTGGTGAGTATCTGAGTGCCTGCTGCTGGGACAGTTGGTCAGTTTGACCGTGTGCTTGATTGCTTGCTTGTTTGTTTGAAAAGTGTGAATTGGGAGTGCTTTGTTCCAGGTGGGCCTTGAGTGGGCCTGACTGGTATATAAGGGCAGTCAGCAGCGAACCAGCTGAGCGGCGAACAGCAGAGGCTAACAGCAGGAGTTTGCCTGGGAGCTGTCCAAGAGGAGGTACGCTAAGTGCTGCATTAGGGGGGCTGTGTTGGTGAGTATCTGAGTGCCTGCTGCTGGGACAGTTGGTCAGTTTGACCGTGTGCTTGATTGCTTGCTTGTTTGTTTGAAAAGTGTGAATTGGGAGTGCTTTGTTCCAGGTGGGCCTTGAGTGGGCCTGACTGGTATATAAGGGCAGTCAGCAGCGAACCAGCTGAGCGGCTAACAGCAGAGGCTAACAGCAGGAGTTTGCCTGGGAGTTCGCGTGGGGAGAGCGCACTGAGGCTTTCATCTGCAGGTTTCTCCGAGTAGTTCCTGCAACAGTTGAGGAAGCTCCTAAGAGGACGGTGATATGGAAGGTGAGCGATCAGCTGTTGTAACCTGCACAGGTTGTGCCATGTTTGTCTTTCTTCCGCAGGACAGAAGTGACTTTGTCTGTACAAAGTGCAAGCTGGTCTCCATATTGGAGGAGAAGGTTCGAGGGCTGGAGAAACAAGTATCGACTCTGCGTTGCATAAGGGAAAATGAAGATTTCCTGGACAGACGTCAGGAGATGCTTCTACGGCCACAATGTTCTGAAGATTCAGAGCAGGCGCAGCAGGGACAGAAGGATTGTGAGGAGGTTTGGCAGCATGTGACCTCCAGAAGAAGAAAGAGGAGCGTCCATGCACCAGCAATGGAGATACAGGTGAGCAATCGTTTCCATGTTCTCTCTACAGGTGCTAATGCGGAGAGTGGACTAGATGGCCCATCTGAGGGAAGGGAGCAGAAGGAGACTCCGATTGGAAGGCAAAAGATGCACTGTCCTAGGGATGGGGGTTCCACGACCACCACTCCCAAGAGGAGGAGGAGGGTGGTGGTGGTCGGGGACTCCCTCCTCAGGGGGACTGAGTCATCTATCTGCCGCCCTGACCGGGAAAACCGAGAGGTCTGCTGCTCGCCAGGAGCTAGGATACACGATGTGACGGAGAGACTGCCGAGACTCATCAAGCCCTCGGATCGCTACCCCTTCCTGCTTCTCCACGTGGGCACCAATGATACTGCCAAGAATGACCTTGAGCGGATCACTGCAGACTACTTGGCTCTGGGAAGAAGGATAAAGGAGTTTGAGGCGCAAGTGGTGTTCTCGTCCATCCTCCCTGTGCAAGGAAAAGGCTGGGGTAGAGACCGTCGAATCGTGGAAGTCAACGAATGGCTACGCAGGTGGTGTCGGAGAGAAGGCTTTGGATTCTTCGACCATGGGATGGTGTTCCAAGAAGAAGGAGTGCTAGGTAGAGACGGGCTCCACCTAACGAAGAGAGGGAAGAGCATCTTCGCCAGCAGGCTGGCTAACCTAGTGAGGAGGGCTTTAAACTAGGTTCACCGGGGGAAGGAGACCAAAGCCCTGAGGTAAGTGGGGAAATGGGATCCTGGGAGGAAGCGCAAGCAGGAGAGCGCAAGAGGGGAGGACTCCTGTCTCATGCTGAGAAAGAGGGACGATCATTGAGTTATCTTAAGTGCCTATACACAAATGCAAGAAGCCTGGGAAACAAGCAGGGAGAACTGGAAGTCCTGGCACAGTCAGGGAACTATGATGTGATTGGAATAACAGAGACTTGGTGGGATAACTCACATGACTGGAGTACTGTCATGGATGGATATAAACTGTTCAGGAAGGACAGGCAGGGCAGAAAAGGTGGGGGAGTTGCGTTGTATGTAAGAGAGGAGTATGACTGCTCAGAGCTCCGGTATGATACTGCAGAAAAACCTGAGAGTCTCTGGATAAAGTTGAGAAGTGGGAGCAACAAGGGTGATGTCGTGGTTGGAGTCTGCTATAGACCACCAGACCAGGGGGATGAGGTGGACGAGGCTTTCTTCTGGCAACTAGCAGAAGTTGCTAGATCGCAGGCCCTGGTTCTCATGGGAGACTTTAATCACCCTGATATCTGCTGGGAGAGCAATACAGCAGTGCACAGGCAATCCAGGAAATTTTTGGAAAGCGTAGGGGACAATTTCCTGGTGCAAGTGCTGGAGGAACCAACTAGGGGCAAAGCTTTTCTTGACCTGCTGCTCACAAACAGGGAAGAACTAGTAGGGGAAGCAAAAGTGGATGGGAACCTGGGAGGCAGTGACCATGAGATGGTCGAGTTCAGGATCCTGACACAAGGAAGAAAGGAGAGCAGCAGAATATGGACCCTGGACTTCAGAAAAGCAGACTTTGACTCCCTCAGGGAACAGATGGGCAGGATCCCCTGGGAGAATAACATGAAGGGCAAAGGGGTCCAGGAGAGCTGGCTGTATTTTAAAGAATCCTTATTGAGGTTGCAGGAACAAACCATCCCGATGTGTAGAAAGAATAGTAAATATGGCAGGCGACCAGCTTGGCTAAACAGTGAAATCCTTGCTGATCTTAAACGCAAAAAAGAGGCTTATAAGAAGTGGAAGATTGGACAAATGACCAGGGAGGAGTATAAAAATATTGCTCAGGCGTGCAGGAGTGAAATCAGGAAGGCCAAATCACACTTGGAGTTGCAGTTAGCAAGAGATGTTAAGAGTAACAAGAAGGGTTTCTTCAGGTATGTTAGCAACAAGAAGAAAATCAAGGAAAGTGTGGGCCCCTTACTGAATGAGGGAGGCAACCTAGTGACCGAGGATGTGGAAAAAGCTAATGTACTCAATGATTTTTTTGCCTCTGTCTTCACGCACAAGGTCAGCTCCCAGATTGCTGCACTGGGCAGTACAGCATGGGGAGAAGGTGACCAGCCCTCTGTGGAGAAAGAAGTGGTTCGGGACTATTTAGAAAAACTGGACGTGCACAAGTCCATGGGGCCGGATGCGCTGCATCCGAGGGTGCTAAAGGAGTTGGCGGGTGAGACTGCAGAGCCATTAGCCATTATTTTTGAAAACTCATGGCGATCGGGGGAGGTCCCAGATGACTGGAAAAAGGCTAATGTAGTGCCCATCTTTAAAAAAGGGAAGAAGGAGGATCCGGGGAACTACAGGCCAGTCAGCCTCACCTCAGTCCCTGGAAAAATTATGGAGCAGGTCCTCAAGGAATCAATTATGAAACATTTAGAGGACAGGAAAGTGATCAGGAACAGTCAGCATGGATTCACGAAGGGGAAGTCGTGCCTGACTAACCTAATTGCCTTCTATGATGAGATAACTGGCTCTGTGGATGAGGGGAAAGCAGTGGATGTGTTATTTCTTGACTTTAGCAAAGCTTTTGATACTGTCTCCCACAGTATTCTTGCCACCAAGTTAAAGAAGTATGGGCTGGATGAATGGACTGTAAGGTGGATAGAAAGCTGGCTAGATCGTCGGGCTCAACGGGTAGTGATCAATGGCTCCATGTCTAGTTGGCAGCCGGTTTCAAGTGGAGTGCCCCAAGGGTCGGTCCTGGGGCCGGTTTTGTTTAATATCTTTATTAATGATCTGGAGGATGGTGTGGACTGCACTCTGAGCAAGTTTGCAGATGACACTAAACTAGGAGGCATGGTAGATACACTAGAGAGTAGGGATCGGATACAGAGGGACCTAGACAAATTAGAGAATTGGGCAGAAAAAAACCTGATGAGGTTCAACAAGGACAAGTGCAGAGTCCTGCACTTAGGACGGAAGAATCCCATGCACTGCTACAGACTAGGGACCGAATGGCTAGGTAGCAGTTCTGCTGAAAAGGACCTAGGGGTCACAGTGGACGAGAAGCTGGATATGAGTCAACAGTGTGCTCTTGTTGCCAAGAAGGCTAACGGCATTTTGGGCTGTATAAGTAGGGGCATTGCCAGCAGATCGAGGAACGTGATCGTTCCCCTTTATTCGACGTTGGTGAGGCCTCATCTGGAATACTGTGTCCAGTTTTGGGCCCCACACTACAAGAAGGATGTGGAAAAATTGGAAAGAGTCCAGCGGAGGGCAACAAAAATGATTAGGGGTCTGGAGCACATGACTTATGAGGAGAGGCTGAGAGAACTGGGATTGTTTAGTCTCCAGAAGAGAAGAATGAGGGGGGATTTGATAGCAGCCTTCAACTACCTGAAGGGGGGTTCCAAAGAGGATGGAGCTCGGCTGTTCTCAGTGGTGGCAGATGACAGAACAAGGAGCAATGGTCTCAAGTTGCGGTGGGGGAGGTCCAGGTTGGATATCAGGAAAAACTATTTCACTAGGAGGGTGGTGAAACACTGGAATGCGTTACCTAGGGAGGTGGTGGAGTCTCCTTCCTTGGAGGTTTTTAAGGCCCGGCTTGACAAAGCCCTGGCTGGAATGATTTAGCTGGGAATTGGTCCTGCTTTGAGCAGGGGGTTGGACTAGATGACCTCTTGAGGTCCCTTCCAACTCTGATATTCTATGATTCTATGATTCTAAGCTTAATAAGTTTATGGAGGGGATAGTATAATGAGTTAGCCTAATTTTGGCAATTAATTGGTTTTTGACTATTAGTGGTAAATATGCCCAATGGCTTGTGATGGAATGTTAGATAGGGTGGGATCTGAGTTACTACAGAGAATTATTTCCTGGGTGTCTGGCTGGTGAGTCTTGCCCACATGCTCGGGGTTTGGCTGATCGCCATATGTGGGGTCGGGAGGAATTTTCCTCCAGGGCAGATTGGCAGAGGCTCTGGGGGGTTTTTGCCTTCCTCTGCAGTGTGGGGCATGGGTCATTTGCTGGAAGATTCTCTGCACTTTGAAGTCTTTAAACCATGATTTGAGGACTTCAATGGCTCAGACACAGGTTTGATACAGGAGTGGGTGGGTGAGATTCTGTGGCCTGCGTCGTGCAGGAGGTCAGACTAGATGATCATAATGGTCCCTTCTGACCTTAAAGTTTATGATTCTATGATTCTATTTAACGCCTTTGGAATGTCCCAAGTAAGCAATTTATAAAACTCCCACATTTGGGCCAAAAAACAAAATCAATTTTATATTTCTCTGAGCACTGCAACGCACTGTAGAAAATGCCAGTTACCCAAATTGTTTTGCTAAGCTGTGTGTGTGGACTCTAGAGACAACAGTCTGCAATCAATATTCTTTAACATTATTTACAAGCGATTGCATATTTCCAGGTAATTTGCTGGAACTTCTTCTTACACTTTTCCCTTCCCACCCACCCACACATACTGCAAATTCAGTGTGATAACTATCCCTGCAAGAGAACTAAAGAGTTTTAAATTGAAAATAAAGAGCAGAATCTTAGTCATACTATGGCCTGGTTTTGTGATTTCACAAGGTTATGCAGAGAACACCTGTATTATTTACTAGATCCAGTTTCTTACTTCCTGAGCCAGCATGGGTTAGGAGTGGTGCAGAGAAAAAGTACTTAGTCTTGTGTCTGATGGGAGAACAGAGTTTCATGGGGAGTTGTGACCCTTTAACCTAGCAGCTCCCAGACTGTGGTTCTTGGAGAGCTGGCTGGTGCACCTTGTTTCACGCTGTTTCTAGAGATGCAAAAGAGAACCTGGAACCCTGTAGTAATAGCAGGAAATGAGAAGGCATCAACCTAGCTGCCTCTATTAGTGACCGCTATTCTATAGGATGTAGACGATAAGAAAAAGGAGTCTCACTCAGGGACTGGGGTTACCAGCCACCTGTGAGAAAAGAAAATACTGTTGCTACCCATCAAATATCAGCTGTCCAGGGCCTTGCAGGTCAGCTTTCCATCAGAAGAGAAAGTAGTGACATGAAATCTGGGTATATTCTTAGCCCAACCTGTTTATTTCACACTATATACACCAGTCCTTGAACAGAGGTGGTCACAAACAACACACAGGCAATCCTCTCTTTCAGACAAAACACCAACACCTGATTCCCAGTGAGCAACTCTGCCTCAAGAATTGACTCTAGTTAGAGATGAAGGCACAGAGCTAACTTCTGCTGCTTGCCACAGTGGCCTGCAAAAGAAACTCCATCAGAAAGCTATCAACAATGCAGCACTTCTGCAAAGACTGGACAGTGCTTCCCCACTAATAAAAAACTGTTAACTGTGTATTAGCACTCCCTCATGACTCCTGCCATAATAGCACAAAGAATGGAGGAAATGAGACAGCTAGACAATACATCCAGGATAGCAGGGTGAGAAAAGGGACCGGTAACATACAGTGTATTCAGGAGAAAAGGAAGCCAAGGGTCAGGGAAGCATATACATAGAGATTGCAGGAAAAGGGGACAAAGTGGTAGGGAAGCATGAACAGGGAGATAAAGGAAGGAGAGGATCAGGCCAGATGTAAGGTGAAGATGAAAATAAAAGTACAAGGAGAGCGTGAAATTAACTTTTAATGGGAGCTGCTGGGGGTGGTGCCTGAAGCAACAGCAACACACAGACCCTTTTGCCCCCCCCCCCTTCCCCAGGTTCCAGCCGCTTCCCGGAGCAGTGCGGGGGCAGGGCAGGGCAGGGCAGGCAAGGAGCCTGCCCTGCCCCCGGTGCGTGCCGGGCCAGATCCCGCCCCCCGAACTCCTCCTGCAGCCGAACCCCCTGCCTGAGCCCCATGCCGCACCCTGCACCCCCTGCCCTGAGCCCCCTGCCGCACCCTGCACCCCGACCCCCTGCCCTGAACCCCTTGCCGCACCCCGCACCCCTCTTGCACCCCAACCCCCTGCCCTGAGCCCCCTGAATCTGCACACAAAAAACCCTACATAAATAAATTACAATTATTTGGACATGTACATGTGCATATTTATTTGTTTTTCCTGAAGTTAATTAAGTCTTTTAGGAAAATTTGTCTGAGCAGCCACCAACAAGAGTTGGTGGCCGCACTCTGAGGCCACCAAGGAATGCAATCCTCTTCTGCAGAGACCCTCTCATGTCAGACCCTAAGCATCAAGCTGAGTTATTTCTGTTGACCCATGCTGAAAGTGGTTCCTTTTAGTTCTATCCCAGGTTACAAGATGAGTTAGAACAGGGGTTCTCAAACTTTTGTACTGGTGACCCTTTTCACATAACAAGACTCTGAGTGTGACCCCCCCCCCTTATCAATTAAAAACACTTTTTAATGTATTTAACACCATTATAAATATTGGAGGCAAAGTGGGGTTTGGGGTGGAGGCCGACAGCTCGCGATCTCCCATGTAATAACCCCGCGACCCCCTGAGGAGTCCCGACCCCCAGTTTGAGAACCCCTGAGTTAGAATGACTCTCTCAGGCAGAGGGAATTAAATTTGGAGACAGAGGTGTTCCTTCCGGGAGAAAGCTTAGGTGAAAAGAGACAGAATGGTATTCTCTCTGGAGCTACCAACATTGCTCTTTAAATTGACCAGGATCTATTCTTCCACTCATCCTTAGCATCTAAGTCTATTACATGCAGTCTCCCTGAAAGAGGCCCGCCTCATGCTACCCAGGAATCAAGAGTCTCTGTTGCTTATAACAAATGCAGAGGCTTATAACATCCAGAGGATGTTGTGAAGGCCAAGACCATAACAGGGTTCAAAAAAGAACTAGATAAATTCATGGAGGATAGGTCCATCAATGGTTATTAGCCAGGATGGGCAGGAATGGTATCCCTAGCCTCTGTTTGCCAGAAGCTGGGAATGAGCGACAGGGGTTGGATCACTTGATGATTACCTGTTCTGTTCACTCCCTCTGGGGCATCTGGCACTGGCCACTCTCGGAAGACAGGATACTGGGCTAGATGGACCTTTGGTCTGACCCCGTAGGGCCATTCTTATGTTCTTATGTATTCTGCCTGGTTTTGCTTCCAGACTTCCAGACCAATAAGGAGATCAAAGTTCTGCTCTTTGTTTTTAGTTGAAAACCTCCAGTCTCTTATAGTTGTCCTTACTACACTGAGGGCCAAATCCTGATGTCCTTAATAAGTAACTATTCAGTCTCTTACTAGTGCTCAGAAACAGTCAGTGCATGCCCATACACCACACCCAGACCTCTCGGAAGCTACTATCTTGTTCTCCAGACTCTCAGCTTTCATGAAAAAAGGAAGTCTCTAGTTGTTATCGTTGCAAAGAAAACCCCAAAAATATTAACAACATGTAACCATTGCAGGGATGTCCATGTGAATCGGCAGAAAGCCAAAAATACTAGCCCTAAGAGGTGTGAAAATCTCAGTGAGGAGTTAACTGAGATGGCCAATGATGATGATTTAAATGTCCACATTATTAACTATTTAATTTCTCATATAAGAAAGGAGAGGGAGAGTTACAGATCTGCACAATTCTCTGTGAGTGACTTCTCATTTTGGTGCCACAAATGGGTGGTGTTTGGGTGAGCTCCATCATTTATTTCTACTCCCAAAACAAGTAGGAGCCAAGCCCCAGGAGCTAAGTAGAGCCCATAGGTATATTCAAACCCCCAGAAGGGGAAGTCACCTTCAAGCTCAGAGAGCACATACCTATATAATCATATTCTGAACATCTCTACAATCTACTGCAAGCAGCATCTTACTCTTGCAACTCACCTGGTGAGAGTTATTTGCATGGGCAGAGCTTGGAAGAGTACCACCATCTTAGTCCCCAAAATCTCACCCTGTGGATCTTATTCAGGCCAACTCCCATTAAATTCAATGAGAGTTCATTGAATAACCATTGAGTAAAACTGCTGAAGAACTTCAGTATTTGGTCCTGAATTTGAAAACTGTAAGGAAAGAAAATGTGCTGTGAAGCAACTTACAAGCTACCTCACATTTTCAATGTTAATTAATATTATTGTAGTTTATTATCTCTCCAGTGTGTGCGCACACACAGTCTGATGAAGTGGGCATTCACTCACGAAAGCTTATGCTCCAAAACTTCTGTTAGTCTTAAAGGTGCCACAGGACCCTCTGTTGCTTTTTACAGTCTCTTTTTACGGCTACCCTTCTGTTATTTAGTTAATTGGCATTTGTTACAGTGATCACAGAAACTAAATTAAGTTTTTGGCCTAAATACATACACAATATGAGTCTTTCAGGTTAGCAAAGCCATTAAAACACATTAAGGAACACCACCATCCTGACAAATGTTTAACTTTTGTCCTGACTTGCAGTCTGACAAGAGTTTTTTCTAAAGTGCACCACTTTAACTCCTTCATTGTCAAATCTCATAATCATGGGCCAAATTTTTAAGATGTAGGCTCCTAAGTTTCACCTGCTAAATAAAAATTTTGAGTAAACACCTGCTCTCTGCACAAAACAGCTTTAGTGCATGAAAACTGATATGAAAAATTGAGGGCTTTTGCACGCAATTACTTAATCAATATGTATACATTATTATATTATTATTATTATTTAACATTTATATCAGGTAGTCCCCAGAGGCCCCTGTTAGGATCAAAGCCCCATTGGTTAGGCTCTGCACAGACACATATGAAGACATTGTCCCTGCTTCGAAGAGCAAAGTGGGTTTTTCACAGTAAACTCCATGCACATTTTGTAAGTGTAACATTTGAAAATTGGACACTTTATGTTAAATGAACTTTAAATAATTCAATATAAAAACTGCAGTTGAGCACTTGCCATCAATTATTTGATTGATATTTCAATATTGAACAAAAGGGGAAAATCCATATCATTAAAAGTTATTCAAGTGCTATTCGAAAATGAAAGACCAGATTCTCTTCTGCACCAAGATACGCAGGTGGGGGCGGGGGGCATCACAGTGAGGTTATTTAAAAGGATTTCCCTTTAAAAACAGAACTGGTTATGGCACCCTGATTCTCAAGCTACTCAAACCCCAGCCCTGACATGAGTTAGTGGAGTGCTTAGGATATGTCTACTCTTGGAGCTAGGGATGTGTTTCTCATGTGACTTCTCACTTTGGTTCCACAAATGGGTAGTGTTTGACATATTCGCACAGAGATACTTGTGCTAGTCCTCACTGAACCAGCACACAAAAAATAGTAGTGTAGCTGCGGTAGCACAGGCAGTGGCAATCAGAAACACAGGCTCACTGCCCCAAGTACAATCCGACCCAGAACCCCCAAGTATGTACTCGGGTGGCTAGCCTAAGCCACGGCCTGGGCTTGGGCTAGCCACCCGAGTACATACACATACACATGGCTCCACTGTTATTAGTACACTAGCTTAATGAGAGCTAGCGCATGTACATCCACTCAAGCTGGGAATCACACCCCTAGCTCCAAGTGCAGACATACCCTTATCCCTAAGGGACCATGCACCAGCTCAGAACTGCCTGAGGGAAATGGTCTTTTCCCACCTCCATCAGACTCCCTCCCTTCCTGACATTCTCTTTGCTAAGCAGGTGGTGAGGTTGGCTCCTCCAGCTTTCCACTAGAGGAGTATTTCCCTGTCCTGGAGGAACTCTCTTCTGGCCACATGCAGCCAGATTCCAGCCCCCTTGTGCTGCTCCGGAAGCACCTAGAGGATGGAACAGGGGCTGAGAATTTGGTCCATGTTTTCATGCCAAAGCTCCTATCCTAATTTACATATGCGAAACATAAAAAGCAAACTGTATGCAGTGGTAATATGAATAATTTTGTTCATATTTTCTGAAGACAAATTATCTCTTGGGCTGAGCCTTGGGTGGTTAACGTAAAACCCAAAGTGATTTCTTTTCAGCTGATCTATCAACCCCTGAAATCCGGAGTCCATAATGGAAAAAATACAACAAATACAACCAGTGGAGGTGCTTGAGCTGGAATCCTCTTGCTACTGCTGTAAATGGGAAGGAGCTGCTGGTAGGACATACTCTGTGAAGGTTCCATGACCTTGGTAATTGCTCCCCCTCACTTGGTCTGCCAGAACCTGGATTTATTATCCTCCCAGACACACTGCTAAGCCTGCCTTTTTCTTAGGCTCTAGGGGAGGGAGTTGGCTCAGCCTTAGAGGGGGTTGGATTTATTTCATTATCCACCTATTAGTTGGTGGATATTTATCTGTGTCAAGGTGAGATGAGCAGTCCTTGATATTGTGTATTTTAATTTACAGAATGGATACCCAGAGCAGGCAATGGGCACTTAGAGGTTACGCTGAATCTAAATAAATGTTAGGGATTAAGGTTAATCAAGCGTAATGGTTTTGTGCAGTAATTATAACAAAGTTCATTTATAACTTCGGGCTCTCAATTTTTTACCGACTTCAATAGGAACGGAGAGAGTTCAGCACCTTGCAGAATGGGTCCCATAGTGAAACAGAATTATGTTTTTAAGGGGAAATACCTTTAAATAAAAAGAGAGGGAGGGGGTACCTTCCAAACTACTACAGCTAGCACAAAAATAATCAGATGTTGGACAATTGAATATTTGACTCACAGAACAAAGTTTGAATATTCCCAGTCAGTATTTCTCTTTTGAGCTCTGAAACAAGACATGACCAACTGAAGATCAAAAGTAAAAAGACTTTACAGATCTCATTTTAAATACACTGGGCTGTAATTTCAAATGGCAATGCTAAAACATTTAATTTAGTACAATTAGGAATCTCAGCTCAAAAGACACATTTGCCCAAGCTAGAACAAAAAGTGGATTGGCCCTCACTCCAAAGCAGAATAGGCTCAATCCTGCAAAGTGCTGAGCAATCTGGCCTGATGCAGCACAGCAGTAAAGCCAATAGGACAAGTCATGCACTTGAAGTGTTTTCTTGGAGTGGGGCAGGAAAGCTGGGCACCATGCAGGATCGAGCCCAAAGTTGTTGCTGTCCACAAGCAAGAGGGGGCGTGGACTGACAGGGACAAGTATCCTGGACAGTATCTCGAGGGGCCCATAACCTTCTACCAGAATTCCTCTTTCTGTACCAAACCTGTGTGTACTGCAGAGTCCTACGACAAAATGTTCTCGGCTACTCAAAAGATACAGCTTGATTTTAAAGCAATATAAACACCATATCTGAATGTTTAATTACTGCAAATAATCTCCCTTGATTTTATTTTTCCTTTCCCTTTATCCTTGTTTCGCTCATTTTCTTCTTTCCTTCTAATGTATATCTTGATGTGTCTTTGTTTATTCAGTGTCTCAGTCTTATTTTTCCTTAATATTCCTCCCTCTGTTCTACTGTTCTGATACTTGGCCCTGTGATGTTTTTCCTCTCCTTTCCCTCTATTCTCTCACGCTTTCTCTCCAGGCACTCAATCTTTATGTATATCTCTCTTCCCCATTCCCCTCAATCTTTTGCTCCTTCTTTTCTCTTCTCTTCCTCACTCAATCCCACAGTTCCCCCCCACCTATCTTCCACATTCTGTCTCCAATAACTTTTCTCCCTTTCCCATCATTCTTTCTCACTTTGCCTCTATAACTATCCTCATTTTCTGCTTATGTTACCATCACATCCAATTTCCCGCCATCCATTTCTCACTTCAAACCATCGTGCCAAAGCAGGGTCAGAACAGGTGTACACTACAGAGTTAGGTCAACATAGGCAGCTTACGTCAACTTAATTCTGTAAGAGTTTACACAACAGCGTTGCTCCCGCAGATGTAAGTCCCCCACTACACCAACCTAATAGCTCCAGCTCCACAAGAGGCGTAGAGCTTAGGTTGATGTAGTTAGGGTGACACCATGACTGTGTAGACATTGCGGTACTTCCATGCGGTACTGACTGGTGACGTAACTCCCAGCTGGGAGCCTGGCAGCCCAGCCCTCAGAGCCTGCGCTGTCGGCTCCATGCCAAGCTCCCAGCTATGAGCACAGCTGCCTGGCACTCAGAGCCCGGGCCGTCAGCTCCACGCTGAGCTCCCAGCTGGGAGCCTGGCTGCCCAGCACTGAGAGGCTCTCAGTCCTCCACACTGCCCCACTTAAGTCAGTGCGGACTGGCCCGCTGAGCAAACAGATCACAGAGTCAATTCTGCAACTTCTAGAATATTCTCAACTTCATTTTGAGTGAAGTCAGTATAGGATCTCCAAGAACCAAAGTCCAAGATAATATTTCTTTTCACTTACACAGAAACTTTCATCTAAGGATGTCAAACATTTAATAAATAATAATAATAAATAATAATAATAATGTCACACAACACATGTAGGAAAATATTATAGCCAGTTAACAGATGGAGAAAATGAAGCAGGTTAAGACCAAAATATTCTAAAATATCCACTAACGTTGAGTGCCTCAGTTCTGGGGGCCCAACATGACACACTTGGGGCCTGATTTTAAGAGGTGAGATGCACCACTCATTTTTGATAATTCTGGCCTAAGTGACTTGCCTGAAATAACAGCAAATCAATGGCATGTGAAAAACAAAACCCAGGAGTCTTATCTCCCAGTCCTGTTCTTTAATGTTTAGAATGTTCTCTCTCTGTACAGGAGCAGAATTTCACACCAAGAAGCATCAAAGAATTTAAGACTACATTGTTCCACTCCCTTCCAAGACACAAATGTTACATTAAAAATTAAAGGGACACAGACAAGATTGTTAGGTCTTCAAATTAACATACCGTATTATTTGTTAGGTACCGGAAGTCAGACCTTTACAGACACCTATAATTTGTACTTCTCAAAGATCTTTGTTGTTGCCTTAAAATACCTTAATGTTATGTGTATCTATTCCAAGCGAACTGGAGTTCTTGTTCTTGTTATCTCCTATCCTAAAGCCCAAGTAAAATGGGATACACAATATATTGGGTAATTAGAGGTTGTTGTGGATGTTTTAATTTAACTCTGCAACAAAGATCAGTTTAAAAAGATGTCTCAGAAGATTCAACCAATATAAGGCCCACAATATGAGGCATCTATCAAAATTAGTTTTAAGGCCCAACAACCTGGACACTGTGTCTTAAAAAGAAAAGTATACACTCCCAACCAGAAATTTTAATCTTGAGTTCTGAATATATGTTTTAAACCCACCACCCATATGTTGTTATAAACACTGTCCCATTCAGTTACTGTGCTGTACTTACTATGAAATGCAAAGGCTAGGTTCTCAAACTTTTAATTTATATGTTATGCTCAAGTGTTTTGCTGAGCAGGGATTACTCTAGGGCAGGGGTAGGCAACCTATGGCACGTGTGACGAAGGGCGGCACACGAGCTGATTTTCAGTGGCACTCACACTGCCCATGTCCTGGACACTGGTCCGGGGGGCTCTGCATTTTAATTTAATTTTAAATGAAGCTTCTTAAACATTTTAAAAACCTTATTTACTTTACATAACAACAATAGTTTAGTTATATATTATAGACTTATAGAAAGAGACCTTCTAAAAACGTTAAAATGTATTACTGGCACACGAAACCTTAAATTAGAGTGAATAAATGAAGACTCAGCACACCACTCCCAAAAGGTTGCCGAATCCTTAAGCATGTGCTTAACTTTAAGCACATGAGTAAGTACTTTGCTCAGTTGGGGCTTTAATGTTCCACTCCTATACCAGCATTTAGCAAAAACATTTCTTCATCAAAAAGAAGAACAGGAGTACTTGTGGCACCTTAGAGACTAACAAATTTATTAGAGCATAAGCTTTCGTGGACTACAGCCCTGTTCTTCTTTTTGCGGATACAGACTAACACGGCTGCTACTCTGAAACATTTCTTCATCAACACTAGTGAAAATAAATGGTTAGTTTCTAACATAGGGTTTTATACAATAGCTATTTTTGTACTTGGCTCTCTTTCTGGTGCCTATGCATGCTGTTATGCAATGGGACACAGGACACTCCTGCAGAAAAAACAAGTTCCATGCTCAGTAGACAGAACAATTGGTAGAGAAGGTCCTTAAACATCACACATTACTCTGTGTTGCTGGAGTCATGAAGGTTAAAGAAGTTAAATGTGGAACACAAACCATTAGTCCATCAACAAGAGGGACTTCAAACAGAAACATTGAGTAGGAGTTTCCTTGTAAGTGGCCACAATAACTATCTCCATTCGAGGGGGGGGGATGGAAAAAGCTGACCTATGCATACTGTAGTGGGGAAATATTGTTTGTGGTATGTTGAAGAACTGTTAAAATGAAGATTATCAGCATAATGTTGCAAAGGAAATTATATGCCATCTAAGGGCTGATTGCCTAAATTAAAGCTGTGCAGTGGGAGGGCTTCATGTGCACGTCACACTTACTGAAATATATTCCAAATGTTGTTTTTATGACTCTTACAAAACATCACCTTGGACTTCATGTACTTTTAAAAAATAGACTACTTGTCTAATAAGGGAAATTAGTTCTTTCTGGGCAGATCCTCCCCTTCTTTCCTCATTCCCAGATTCCCTGCAGATGTATGCAGCATCACTACCAAGCCACAGTCTGGAACTGTGCCCTGGTGCATTGTAAGTGATTCACATCAACAGACAACAGTTTTGTGAAATTAACAGAGTATTTCATGCAAGGATTTCCATAATATTTACTTCTCTGCATGGCAGAGGGCTCTCGCTTGGTATGCATAAACACCTCCCATATTCCTACTTTAAAACAGTGCTAGATCATAAACCACTTTCCTCCAACAATGGGGATAGAAAGGACAGCTTCTTCACTGATGAACAGTACACCTCACAGCCAGCATGAGAGTCAACAAATCTATACTGAAAACAGGACAGAGACCATTTTTCTTAATCAAATACTTAAGATATATTGAAATACCAAAAGCCAAACTCATCCTTGGTATAACTTCACTTACTTCAAAGGAGATACATCAAAGATGAATTTGTCCCCACTCTTGGGTATGATCCTGCACCAGGGCAATGGCTGATTTTTATTGCTTTGATGGCACATAGCCGCGGTAAAGCCAGCATAACCAGTCATCTGAGGATTCCTGATGTATAAAGGAAAGCTCAGGTAATACAGCCCCAGGAGCAAGGAGTAGGCATGGCCAGGGAATCTAGGCCAGGCAATTCTTAGTGGCTGCAATGGTCCCTTGCAGGCCAGTATAACACAGAGAAATCTTAAAGTTGCTCTGTCTACTCTATGCCAGGGACTGACCTGGTACAGAATAGGTCTCAGTATTGGAGAGGTGACGTGGGAGGACATATTGGTGGTTTAAGGCTACATTCAAACCCCCGCCTCCCACCAAGCTGAGCTGACTATACCTGGAACACAGGCTGATATCTACGCCATTGTGTCTGAATTATACCTGTTTAATTCTGTAGCAAACATAAATTCATAGGGCAAAAAGTGCAATATATGACACCTACTTTAAGGCTCTTTTACATCAATCTGACAGTACAGTGGGGCCTTAGCGTGAATGAGAATCCGGCCCAGAGTGTTTTTAGTTATATGTGCAATCATACTAGAGGCAGATGTTTTATCATAAGAGCCATTTTCTGCAAATGAATTTGATAGTCAGCTGTAGTTGTGGATGGCAAGCAATGTCAAGGCCTACTGAGACACTCAATGACATCAGCAACATCTTGTCATTCTGCTGACAAAGAAAAAAGCCAGCAACTTTGGAACATAACTTGTTTGACAGCAGGAATTTACGTGCATTTAATATTCACTTCCGTGTGCTGCACTGGTAAGTAGTTTTGCAGCCCAAAGAGAAGCAATAAAATCCTACATAGTATACCACCCCCTCTAAGAAATAAAAAAACCCAGTCTAGCACTTACATTTAAAAATAGCTATAACAAAATCAGAGTCATTTGTTCAGCTGATCAATGTGCAGCTTACTTTTGTGTCACTACCACCGGTGGCTCCAGCATTCCCCTGAGCCTTGCAATTGTAGATTCAGACAATTTTCTTTGCTTATATCGGGCTGTGTGATGAATCAGCCTGTTGTCCAATTTTACCAATTGCATCCTTTAACTCAATCGATATTTTTTTCTTCTGATATTCAAAATTGTTTAAAGCACAATGGGGAGAGCTTATAAAATGTTTCAGCGGTATAGGCCTTAGAAATCTCTCTCTACTGTTATAAGTTAAGAAGTTGAGGGAAAAGGAGGAAAAACAGCACTGATTGGTTCTACTTCTTTATTGCCCTGTACCTTGTGCAGTTATTTACACCATGCAAAGTGGGTGTAAAATGTTACTACTGTATATCAGAATGGCAGGGTCTTAGTCTCATTTACATTAAAGTCCATTTATATGGCTAAAGCAGTGTAAAAGAACTTGAAAGGGCTAGAAAGGGCATTTACACATTTACACCAACTATACGCTGCCTTTGCACTGCGTGTAAAGTGGCTGTAGTGAACATGAGAGATCCAGCCCTGACAATGTGCTGGGCACTGGAGAATCACAGTGTCCGAAAACCAGGCAGAGATGAGGAAAAGATGTCCAATCTGTGTGATTAGCAGCGGACAGGCAGGGCCGGTGCAAGGATATTTTGTACTCTAGGCGAAACTTCCGCCTTGCGCCCTCCCCCCACCCCTTGCACATCGGTTCATTGAGGGGCAAATCCCAACAAGCCTTTATAGACCCCAGGGGCCAGCTTGCTCAGGGTCCAGCCGTGCCCAGGGGCTGCTCCCCAGACCAGGTTCCCCTTTCCCCCCCCCCCGAACTCCGCTGGAGGATGCACAGCCCCGGCCCCCCCCAAGCCCTCCCCACCCCACCCCGGCAGCCCCCGCCCCGAGTCCACTCACTGGCTTTGCTGGGCTTGGGCCGCTGCAGCAGCTCGGCAGGGAGGAGCCGCCTTCCAGAGGCACCAGAGAGCCAGAGTGTCCCGCTTGCAGCGGCGGTGAGCTCCAGCCATGGAGGAGCTGCCGCAGCGCAGGGGGGCAGCAGCCCTGCAAAGGCGTTGGCACCCATCCACTCCCTCCCACTTCCCACCCCCTGACTGACCCCCTCATAACCCCAACCCCCCCCGCTCCTTGTCCCCTGCCTGCCCCCTCCTGGGAACCCTGCCCCTGCCTGCCCCCCAGAACTCTACCCCCTACCTAAGCCTCTCTGTTCCTTGTCCCCTTACTGCCCTCTCCTGAGACCCCCCCACCCTAACTGCCCCCCTAGGACCCTACCCCCTACCTGTCCCCTGGCTGCCCCAACCCTTATCCACACCCCCGCCCCCAGACAGACCCCCGGGACTCCCATGCCCCATCCAACCACTCCCCGCCCCCTGACAGGACCCCTAGAACTCCTGACCCATCTAACCTTCCCCCACCCCCACTCCGTCCCCTGACTGCTCCGATCCCGCTCCACACCCCTGCCTCCTGACAGGCCCCCCCAGAACTCCCGACCCATCCAACCTTCCCCCTGCTCCCTGACTGCCCCCTGGGACTCCCCTTCCATGCCCATGCCGCTCAAGCCGCTGGCTCCACGTGGAGCTGAACGAAACAGGCGCACAGCCCTTCTCCCGCAGAATGCTGAGGCAGCGGGAGGGGCAGCAGCAGCAGCAGCTCACATTCCCAGGAGCCGCAGAGCCCGAGCGCGGCGAGGGGAGAGCCGGGGAGGACACAGGGGCCGCTGGCCACATGCATCTGCTGCATCCTGCAGGAGCCCCCGGGGGGGGCGCCGGGCCGCAGCCTGGGCAGGAGGGGAGGGGAGGTGCGGCTGCTCCCCGCTAGCGGGGCCGCCACCTTTGCAGGGCTGCTGCCCCCCTGCGCCGCACCGGCTCCTCCATGGCTGGGGCTCGCCGCCGCCCCAAGCAGGAGGCATAGTTCGCCTAGTGGTTGCACCGGCCCTACGGACAGGGGAAGTTCCTTCTTTCTCTCTCATTACCCTTCTTTGGCTATTCAATGATGTTATAAAACTTGAGCAGATGTTTTAAATCTGCTCTAAAGTTTAGTAAGCAACCAAATGGCAGTTATACAGATTAGGATGTGCATGTTAAGAGCTAGACTGAGGACTGTTCTACAGTGGCTTCCGCCAATGTAAATCTTGGCATAGGCCTTTGGCGGTGGAAAGTCCATCACAGGAGAATGCCGTGAAGGAAAAGTGACTGCAATTTCTCTTCTCTCAGAGGGCAGGGTCACAGAGTCCAAATGCCAAGGGATGAGCTGTTTCAACTTTCAATGCGTAGTCTTAGCAGCCTCTGTCAGCAGCCACTAAGGAAAATTTAAGATGCCTTCCACTACCCAGTGCCAACTTTAGTGGACATGCTCACTGGACTATTCATTAAAACATTACACTGGTCTAGGAGGCCTGTTCATAGGACAGTCATTTCAGTCATGTCATGTAAAGTAATTTACTTCTCATGGTGATTGAAGCAATATTCTATTTTCTGTGTAGTGTACCTTTAAATGTAAGAACTCTGCCTCACATTCTACTCGCGCAGTGGTCCCCAAACTGTGGGGCAAAGGTTCGGGGTAGGGGCCTAGGCCAGCCCCTATGAGGGTCGGGGAGGGAGCACCACCAGTCCTGCTTCACCTGCAGCCCAGCTCTGGCCCCAGCCGCAGCTCCACTCTGCCCCTTGCTCCACCCCCAGCCCAGCTCCAGCCAAAGTCAAAGCTCCACTCTGGCCTCAGCGCAGCTGTGCCTTCATTCCCTCTCCGCCCCCAGGCCTCTAGCCCCAGCTCTGGCATCAGCCCAAGCGCCTCTGCTGGGCCAACTGTGCTGTAATGGAGCAGGGGGGTGGGGGCACAGACAGATTCCATTACTGGTAAGTAGGGTTGCCAACTTTGTAATATTTAAAAACTGGACACTCCAGCAGGAGTGCTGGAACCTCCCCTTCCCCACAAGGACTACGGTTGCCAACTCTCCCGGTTTCAGTGCAGCAGCAGGGCTAAGGCAGACACCCTTACCTGCCTTGGGTCGATGCCCCTCCCAGAAGCAGCCAGCACCGTCCTTGCAGCCCCTAGCGGGGAGGGTCTCCGCGCACTGCCCCCACCTGCCCGAGTGCCAACTCCGCAGCTCACATTGGCTGGGAATTAGAGGTCGCACCCTGCACCCAAACTCCTTCCCAGAGCCCACACCCTGAACCCCCTCCTGCACCCCAACCCTCTGCCCAAACCCAGATACCACACCAAGACTTCCTTCACAGAACCCGACCCCTCACCCCATCCTGCACCCAAACTCCCTCCCAGAACCTGCACCCCGCACCTCCTCCCACACTCCAACCCCCTATCCCACCCTGGTGAAAGTGAATGAGGGTGGGGGAGAGTGAGCGATGGAGGGAAGGGGGGATGGAAGGAGTGAGGAGCATGGCCTCACAGAAGGGGCAGGACAGGGGCATGGCCTCAGGGAGGGGGCAGGGCAAGGGGAAGGGCAAGGGTCTTTGGGTTTGTGCGATTAGCCTGTTGGCAACCTTACCGAGGACCTATCCCTTCCCCGCCAAGACCCGCCCCGCTTTTCACTCCACTTTCCCCCTCCCTCTGTCGCTCACTGCTTTTCCTCTCTCCCCCACTCCCTGCCCCAGTCAGGAGGGACTTGCCTGCAGAGCCGGGGCTGGGAGCTGCAGTTGCCCAATGCAGATAGGAGGTGGCCAAGGCTGAGAAGGGGTTGGCACAGGTGATGACTCGGCGCTTCCCCGCATCCCCCGACCACAGAAACCAGACTTTGGGTGTCCAGTCACTAGATCTGACCAGACACCATCAGGCTCTCTTTTCAACCAGACTTTCCGGTTGAAAACCAGACACACCTAGCCAACCTACTGGTAAGCGGGGGCATAACAGGAAAAGTTTTGGCACCACTGTGCTAGTGAGTAGTGCTGTGAGAAGATTTGAGATGGAGGAGCTTGTTGAGTGAAACACAGGTACTATTCTCCTTTCTCTCTCATGGAGATTTTATATTGGTTATTTGTCTGTTGTTTTCCTAAATCTAAAATAAGTCATCTAGGCCAACAATGAAAATCTGGCCCCACTGAAGTCAATATCCTGAAAGTGCATGTTTTGCATACTGAGTATAGCACACATAATTGTATTAAATCTTTTTCATCTTAAAAATTAGACTTTCTTCTGTCAAAGATTGAAATCGAACCTCTCCTTTCAACCACAATGCTGAATTTCAAATACAAGAATAAGTCAGGTTCTTCTTCAGTAAACATAAACATAAACCTAGTTATTACACATCTCAGCTACATCCAAGCAGAGTGGATTTCACCTACATTATAATGGGCGTGAGGTGCTACCAAGTTTAACGAAAATTGTCACACAACAGACTACATCCCAGTTTGCCATGAACGTAGTGTTAGTATAGACAAGCTCTTAGAGAAGAAAGCAAAATCAAGCTTGCTGGAACACTTAATCATATTTGCTTAGCAAAATTATGTCAGTTGACAAGACACCTTGGATATATTTTAAAGGAAGTTTAGTAGGAATTCCCATTGCATTTATAATTCAGATCCTACAGTGTTTTTGCATTTTGTATATAGAATATTTTGCACTCCTATAGCACTTTTCACCCACAGATAAAAAGCTGTTGAATACTTTGGGGGTGAGAGGACTATAAAAAATGGAAAAGGGAGACCAGCTGATGCTAAATTATTCAAATACAAAGACATAATTCCAAAGAGTGGGGTTTTACTAACATATCTTAGAGTATTAATTGCAAATCTCCTTGGATTTATGTTGATGAAATTAAATCATTGCCTTTAAAGGTCAGCTAGACAGGGAGGCACATTATTCCTCTGAGCCCAACTGTAAGGTTAAGTGTGTTTTATATCCTCTCTATCATAGAGTTATTTGGGAAAAGTAAAAGGCACAAATCCTATGGCATGATTGGACAAACCCCCACATCAGACCAGAGCAAACAGGGGTGTCCCTAAGAGCACCCAATGCCAAATGGTAAGGGGCTCCCTGGTATGTAACAGTAAGTTTTAGCTGCCCTGACCAGCTCAATACACCTCACACACTGTTGTGATTATATTTATTTAAAAGGTGTCTTATAATATATCATTTGAAAACTAATAACACAATAGTCATTAATATCACTATGAAATGTATGTAACAACACTGTATGCAAAATTATGGACAGTCTCTGACACAGGTGCTGATTTTCCAAAGTGCCGTGGGGTGCTGCTCAACCCCCGGCTCTGCCCCAGACCCCACCCCCACTCAACCCCTTCCCCCAAGGCCCCCCACACACCCCGCCTCTTCCTACCCCCTCCCCCAAGCATGCTGCATACTCTCTTCTCCCCCCTCCCTCCTGCACTCAGCGAAACAGCTGTCTGCGGCAGGTGGGAGGTGTGGAAAGGGAGGGGGAGGTGCTGATCCATGGGGCTGCCAGTGGGCGGGGGACCCTGGGGGCGAGTGGGGGGGAGCTGACAGGGGAGCTGCCAGTGGGTGCTCAGCACCCACCATTTTTTCCCTGTGGGTGCTCCAGCCCCAGAGCACCCCCAGAGTCAGTCCCTATGCTCTCTGATATTGTGTTTTGGAGTCTGGAAACAGACAAATGAGGCAAAATAGTTTTCCAGACAAAGGAGAAAGGCGAATACCTCTTGTAAATTGAACCAGGTGTGACCAGGGATAGGGACAATGGGCTATTCATTTGCTTGGAGATTGCAGAAAGATCATTTGCATTGTAAAATCACAGGAGACTGCAAAATTAACATGGCATTGGCTCCCTGATGGACACAGAAAGCTGAGCCCCAGGAGGGTTTCCTGACTTTTATAGATAAAGATAAACTTTGGGGATATAAGGAACTGCTGAAAGACTCTGGGGTATCTATCACCTGAGAGAACAAAGAAGCCAGCGTTCTGTATCTATGAAAGATGGGTCCTCCTGCTGCAACAGGTTGGAGAATGCTGACAACTTGGTGTAAGAAACTATGTTAGGTAAAGCTATATCTTGCTAGAATTAAATTTTAGGCACTGTACAGCATGTGATTTTTGTTTTGTTTGTAACCCTTTCATATTTCTTTCCTTTTTTTTTAAATAATTTAAATCTATGTTCTTTGCTAATAAATTTATTCTAAGTTTTACTGCAAACCACCCCAAGTGCTGTGTATTAAGGTGGAGTGTATCACCCCAGATGAGCTAACAAGCTGTTAAGTGTACTGGCTCTTTGGAGGAAGCAAACTTGATGTTACCTCTGTGAGTGCCCAGTAAGAGGGACTGGATACTCCAAGGAAGACTCAAGACTGGAAGGGTTGTTGGGGTCACCCTGCAAGGAATAACTGGGCTGGAGGAAGCTCAGGGTGAGAACTTTGTGCTGTGGACATGCTGCCAGTGTCAGGGCTTTGAGCCAAAGCTGCACAGCCTTAAGGCACCCAGTTTTACAGAGCAGGTGTGACAGAACCCCTTACTGGTCTGGGTGAACCCGCAAAGCATCACAGGGGTTAGGGTGACCAGATGTCCTGATTTTATAGGGACAGTCCTGATATTCGGGGCTTTTTCTTATATGGGCACCTATTAGCCCCCACACTCTGTCCCGATTTTTCATGATTGCTCTCTGGTCACCCTAACAGGGGTTAACGAACTGTACTGTAGATAGGAGCTGACACTGGCACCACCTTGCAACACCAGCAAGCAATATGAAGCTTGGAGGGGAGGAGGCTACAACTGGAGGGAATACAAGGAGGAAGCAAGGGCTGCCCTGATAGAAGGACCAGGGGTCTGAAGCAGCAAAGACCTAAGGGATGGACTACAAAGTCGTGAGTTTGGGAACAGCCAAACGTGGGGAGAATGCTTGGACTGGACTTTGTTGTCTTACTGCTAATTTGTTTGTTAAGGAAGTCAAACACCAGGTTGGGTTTGAGCTTTGATCCTACTAAGACATGTGGGCTGTGTCTGGGATCTGTCTTCACTTCAGTTAGCCCTGGTGATTGGCACTCGGGTTAGCCTAGCCCAGGTGTGACAGGCTACACAGCAAAAGCCCTGAGTTATTGTATCCTTAGCAGTGCTGCACTCGCGCGTGTGTGCTGCTGGACTTCTGGGGGCACAACCAGTAAAGTGAGCCACTGCTTGATCCTTTTCCAGTGAACTGGAGAACATGGGAATTCTGAGTGGTCAGATAAATTCCTCCTGGGAATCCAACAGCACCATGCTCCCTTCACAATGTTCACCCGGTAAAGGTCTTTGCCTTAAAGCCCCAATCCAGTTATGATTAAACAGCCCCCTATTTACAGTTAAAAATGAACAAAATGTTAACTTCTTTCTTCCCATTGGTTTAGAACTAACATGTCTAATTCCCGTGGGTTGTGCCCTTGTCGCTGGCTAACTAAGCAAACACATTTATTGCATACATTGCAATTATCTGGCCACTTGATCACTAATAAGAATAGGCAACAGCTTCCTGGAAGAAATTTTCATTAACATGTAAATGATTTTTCACTCCTTTGTGCAGTGAATGCAGAAGTTTGAATAGGAAAATACACCCTTAAATGTACACCTATTCACTGATAAAATTTTAAAGGAGGAAAAAATGATTCTAAACATTATGGCCATAAAGGTCCTGATTTGAACCAATCATGTTCACCTTAGGGCTTGCATACATGCAAACTTAAATGTAGCGTAAAGGATCCTAATTTGTGCTTGAATGTGTATGTGCAAAGCAAGGGTTGCACACCATATGCATGCGTGTCTGCATGTCCAACTTGCCCATGGTGCAAGGTCCAAAGCACCCATGCAACCCTTGCTTTGCACATGCACATACTGATACATTTGCACAAATTGGCATTTACCTGCACATATATGAGTTTGCACACGTTCAAGCCCTGATGTGTGCATGAATGTTTGAAAAGGTCGAGAGCACACTGCTTAGATTCCATTTTAAGGAGAAAAACAACACAAAACACCCTATCAATGAGGCAGTCCTGCTTAATGTTAGCCGTGTCTTTTAGAGATCTACTCTTTCTCTGTAAGCTGCCTTTTGTAGGTTTTTCTTTTTTTCTCCCTCCCCTCCAGCACCAACATTTAACTATGTTTTAAAGAAAATAATTAAACCAGAATTGAATGATGGACAGATCTTTCTACAATTATAAAGATATGTCCTTAGAAAAAAATATTTTCCTTTCTGGTTGCCCTTACAGGAAAAAGTATTATTGAATTGTAAAGATAAATCACACAAATCAAAAGCTCTTGATCTGTAAATGTGAAGAGTGGCTTTGGTTTTTCAAAGTCAGTCAGCTGGTGACCATCTGACATAATGGTCAAGCGAATTTACAGGATAGTTTCTTACAGGGAATGCTTCAGTTTACTCCATTAAATTTTCCTGAGCATGAGTTTCCTTAGCAAAGTCATAGATGACATGCAAGCAGTGTCTAGAAAATGGAGTTTACTATTGATTCCAATTCCTCCTTTTGGTGGAAAGATGGAATCTAGTTGTTTCTGAATTACTAAGAAAGAAAAGTAACAGATTCTGAGAAGATGGAAAGGTACAACAGCAAAAACACACCATCACTTTGCAATAATCGGGAAACCAAAATGTAGTAATATGATTTAGCATGCAGAATAACCACAACTTGCATACAATTTATTTATTATAACCCCATCATATGGCAGGCCCTCAGCTAGTAAACAAGTATAATCAACAGCTCAGAAATGCATGTTAAGCACTGAGCATCACACAGTTCTGTGAACAACAAACTGCTGCACAAAGGAATCCCTTTTCTAGTCTGGTTACTGGTAAGTAGTGAAATATCTTGGGGCCCACTTCTGCCTTCTGTTATGCTGGTGCAAACCTAGAGCTTGTCCACACTTACAGAACTACAGGTGCAGCTGTGCCACTGTAACGCTTAGTGAGGATGCTATGTACACCAAACGGAGAGCTTCTCCCATCGGCGTAGATACTCCACCTCCCCGAGAGGCGCTGTCTACACCAGGAGTTAGGTCAGTATAACTGCACGCTCATGGGGATGGATTTTACACTTCCCTGAGTGACAATTATAATTGACATAAGTTTGTAGTTGTAGACCAGGGTCTAGTGCAGGGATCAGCAACCTTTGGCACACGGCCCGTCAGGGAAATCCACTGGTGTGCCGGGATGGTTTCTTTACCTGCAGCGTCTGCAGTTTCGGCCGATCGCAGCTACCACTGGCCAAGGTTCGCCATTCCAGGCCAATGGGAGCTGCGGGAAGCGGCGGCCAGCACATCCCTCAGCCTGGGCCGCTTCACGCAGCCCCTATTGGCCTGGACCGGCAAACCGCGGCCAGTGGGAGCTGTGATCGGCCAACCTGCAGACGCTGCAGGTAAACAAACCGTCACAGTCCGCCAGCGGATTTCCCTGATGGGCCATGGACCAAAGGTTGCCGATCCCTGGCCTAGTGTGTTCAGTCAGGTTGCACAGGTGTAACTGAGAGCAGAATGTGGCCTCTGTTTATTTTTTCCTAGAAGGATGTTTCAAGTCATAATGTAACTGAGTCATTTTACTAAATAATCCTCCCAAACATTAGGAAGAATAAATAACAATAAAAAGTGTTGGAAACTGTTCAGAAAAGCATTTAAGACAGACAATTCTGGATTCTGTAGCATTCTGGGTTTAGCAGATCCATTGTTCAATGTCCAACACTACACTGTCACGAACATTTGAATCTGACCCTTTATAAAAATGTTTCATCTGGCTTATTAAAAAGGAAAAAAGCTAACTTACGCTTCTAAACGTACCATATTTGTTTACCAAAACAAAAGAAATAAATTACATTTCTCAGTCAATATCGAACTGATTTTTCTAGGCAGTTGTGGTTGGGTTGTGGTTCCCACACACACAATATATAAGTCAAAATTCCACAGTTTTCTGCTATTTCTAACATGTGAATGGTGAAGGAGGAAAACAGGAATATGGAAATTTAGACCTACGTGTAGCCTTGATTTTTTTTTTAATTATTTTTAATAATAAGATGAGTGCATGGGTGGCACGTGGACTGCTGGCTGGGGGAAGATAACCCCCAGCCCTGTCCCTTCCACCTGAGGCCCCGTCCCTTCTCCCCCCCCTCCCCCCCCGCAGCCACTAGCTCCAGCCCCGGAGCAGCCCCAGCTCGCCAGTGGCATGGCCCCAGTCCCCCCATCCCCAGAGTGCTTGGAGGGCAGGTGGCGCGGCCCCAGTCCTCCCATCCCCGAAGGGCAGTGCCAGACCCAGCCTGAGCCCAAGCTGGGGCCACTGTCCAGGGGAACTGGAAAGAGTGGCCAGAGTAGGAAGCAGGAGGGAGCCTGGGGGCGGAGCATGGATGGGGCCACACCTGGCTGTTTGGGAAGCCACAGCCTTCCCCAGCCTATGATACCCGCCACCCATGGATGAGCGAACAAAAGTTAGTGATGTATCACTGACTGGAAAATAGCCTGTCAGTGATTCAGTCTCTCTCGTTCACTCATCTTGCTATTCAGTAAATAAATAAAAAACTGAATGAAATCTACATTTAGCTAATAGACATAATCTTGCAATCCTTTCACTTCCACTCGTCTTCTGCACCCATCCGTTACATTTTGTTCCTCTTTATGCCACAAAACTACAATATATTATGTGTGGATGGACCCCTGCATCCATCTGGAGCCCCATTGACTTCGTTGGGACCCCATGTCAGCATAAAGATCCGCCTCCATAGAGCAAATTGCAGGATTGGATCCTCAGATTGTAAACTCTTTCCGGCAAGGACTCTTTTATTTAATGTTTGTACAGTGCCTAGCACAATGGGGCCCCATCCTGACAAAGACCACTGGGCTACCATTGTACAAATAATAGCTTAGGGTTGCCAGGTGTCCAGTTTTCAAGCGGAACATCCGGTCAAAAAGGGAAACTGGCAGCGTCCAGTCAGCTTTGTCTGGTTACCTGCAGTAACCGGCCTCCGCCACTGACGGGTGGGAAAAAGCAGGAGTTGCTGCTGGAGCCTGGAGGAGCGGCTCTGCTTAACAGCTGCTGCTCTTCCCTCCCCCCAGCCTGATAGCAAGAAGTGGCTGTCTCCCAGACCGGGCTCCAAAGGAGGTACTGGCGTTGTCCAGGGGGGAGGGAGGAATCGAGTAACCTGTCTGCCCCCCACTGCCCCATTGTGCCCCAATTTCCCCACCCCAGCCCCTCGCTCCAGGGATGACCCCCACCACCTCACTGTGCCCCGATTTCCCCAGCCCCTGGCTCCAGGGCTGGATCCCCCCCACCCCACTGTGCCCCGATTTCCCCACCCCGGCCCCTTGCTCCAGGGACAGCAACCCTATAACATAACAGTTTTTGGAGGCAGGTCAGATTTAATATGTTCTGTTTTTTAAACATTAGTGTAATTTAAAGATATTCAGAGAGACACTTGCAATTAACGGCTAAGTTAAAAGGTACGTTAAATGTTTCAAGTTTTTACAAAAAGATTTTGCTACAGAAAATGGCTTCGCATTCTATTGCAGTCTAGGCCCTATTTTTCCCCTGTTTATCATGTCATCATGCCTGGCATGCCAGAGAGATTTTATCCTTACTAAAATTAACAACGTGTTCCAGATTACCTACATTATCAAAGAATTCTGACCACTTTTCTATAGTCTGCATGTGTTTACACTGGAAGTTGATACACCTGTACAGTTCTGTACATGCAACACATGCCCAGACATAACGTAAAAACTTGGTAAATAAAGAAAGCAGAGGAGCAGGTAGGTCACAGCAGATAAAAACCAATAAGCGACCTCCTGAAGCCCCACCAGGGCAAGCTAACAGTTTCCCTAAAATGTAACAAGTCAAGGAGCACAGCCACGGTCCAAAGGCTGGAAACCTTGTTAGTAGTTGCCACACAGCAGTTATGTCAGAACTTGGCAAGAAGCTATACCTCAGTCCTACAGGCTGCAGAAAGAAGAGTAGAGCTCCAAAGTGCAAGCATTCACGATTTACTCAGCACCTGTGCAGAATGGAAGTGCTTATGGGGGCAAAGACAGGGCATGACCACGGCATACATTCTTACATACAACCCAGTATTTGCAAAATATGTGTGCCAAGGCTATTTTACATTATTCATACTGCTATCCAGGAGTAATAGCGTATTCAGCTGTAATAGCTCTACTTAGAAGAAAGCAAGAGAAGAGACAGGCATGGGGCCACTCAGACTGAAATGTCCCCAAAAGTTCTAAGAAAACAGGATAATTGACAGCTAGCTGCTCAATACCTTGCAATGTCCTTGAAAGCCCACCAGCAAGCACAACCTGCTTCCCCTCAAATTATTTCTCCTCACTGAATCATGAGTAACAGAGCACCACCCCATGGCTGGAAGTTGAGGCTAGACAAATTCAGATTGGAAATAAGGCATAAATTTTTAACAGTGAGGGTAATTAACCACTGGAACAATTACCAAGCATTACCTGGCAATTTTTAAATTGAGACTGGATGTTTCTCTAAAAGATCTGCTCCAGGAATTATTTCGGGACGTTCTATGGCCTGTGCCGCACAGTCAGTCAGACTAGATGCTCAGCAAGGAAGGATACCAAGCAGTTTAGAGCCTAATCCTAAAATTAACCTATGTAAAAATTTGGGTTAGATTAGGACAGGTTTGCCCTGAGGTTCCCTTTCATCACTCTTCTGTTCGTGTCTCATGTTTCTCACTCCATTAGACACAACATGGGGGCCCATCCTCCAGTAGCATGTAGTCTTAAAATGTTGTCTAAAGCACTGGTTCTCAGTCTTTTTGGGCTCAGGACCAATTTGTAAATGTTTATGGCCTGTGGCAACCCAGTAAATAGTGTGGGGGTGAACGCCCTGCCTGGGGTGGTTACATTTGAGTCCTGCCTCCCAGGTGGCGGCGGGGGGGGGGGGGGGGGGGGCAGCTCTTGCAGCTACTATGCAGGGGGACTGGCTGGGCTTGGCTCTTGGCTCTGGGAGTTGCAACCTCTGGGATTGCAGCGCTGCTCACATTTGGCCCTGCCCCCTTGACTGGACCAAAGTTGTGAGAGTGGAGTTGTGACCTGGTTCATGGGGTTGCAGTGCCACTCACTCAAATTTGGCCCACCTGGACTCCTGTTATCATGATGGCTGGGCCAAACCTGAGTGGCACTGGGCTCCCAGAGGTTGCGGTGCCTGGAGCAGGGAGGTGAGCCCAGCCAGCCCTGTGAGACAGGAGCTGCTACGCGACCCTTTGAAACATTCTGGCAACCCAGTTTTGGGTCCCACAGGTTGAGAAAGCCTGGTCTAAAGGTTTCTCATAAAAGAAGTGAGATTTCTCCTGTCACCTTACAGTACTGCACCGCACACTTTCCTGAGCTTCATGGGGTGAATACTGCAAGAAATCAAGCCTTTTCCTTCTATCCATGTGTTTTAAAAACAATGAGCTACTCACTTTTGATGAGTAAATGGTGAAATATAGCCTGGATCCCCAAATCTGAGTTTCAGTAGATTCACATCAAGAACATTGGGCCAGATTCTCTCCTGTGCCAAGATGCGCTCAGTGCAGGAGGACTGGGGCATCAAGGAACCAATTACAGGTCTCCATTTCTCGTACAGTGGCTCCAGTCCCAGCCATGGAATGCTGCCGTAGTTCCCAATAGCTGGCTGTTGTCCCTAATGGTCAGCTGAGAGTGGTGGATGGTTCTGGTCTCTCCCACAACACACACCTTCTACACTGGGGTGGAGAGTTTGCAAATTGTGCAGGAGCTGGTTTTGCTCTATACCAGCTGAAAGTTCCCAATAGGGAATTGTCAGCTGGGCAGCTACAGACAGATTTCAGACGCTTTGCACTGCGCAGGTTTGTACGCTGTAATGGGAACTGGTTTGGGATAGGACAAGAGAAGTCTTCTTCCATAGTCTGATTGAGAAATGTAATCTAGAGCTATTTTCACAAATGGAGGAGGGAGACGGGTTCAAAATCTGACTTGATGCTGCCAGGATTTCAGTTTCTTGCAATTTCTTGCATAAGGATTTGCCTGTTTTATAGGATTTAGGCGCCTCAGATTTTATTACCAGGTGGCCTACTGGGTACATTGCTGCTGGACCTATCCCATTTCATAACATGTATGAAACCAGATCCTAGGAACTATTAAAAAGATAACTCTAAGGTTCCTTTTGTTAGATCTTCAGGCTCTATTTTGGATTGGCATCCTGCAGAGTCCTCTTTTAAGTAGACCAAAAGATTAATGGATGAACTTGTTCTCACTGGCAGGCACTCAACTGGCCAATTCTGGAAATCTGTCTCTGCTCTTAGCCAGTGGATGTGTCAGATGAAGGCTTTTGAAGTCTTGGAAAAATTGACTGCCAGCCTCCATGGTAAATCAGCAGTGAATGGTTTTGTAGAACTAATGTGTATTAAGACTCAGGAGGGAACCTCCTCTCAGTAACTACAAGGCTGATGTAACTGTAGTTCTTCATGTTTTCTTAAGTGTTTCCTCTGCTACCCTAAGTTATGGCTAAGAAGTGAAAAAATTATTTAAGTTATATCTGTTCTGTATGTTCTTCTCCTTGTTCGCCTTAGAACAAACAAAACAACAACAAAAATCCTACCGAACTCTTACATTTAATGTTACAAAATAGCAATAAATTTACTGCAAGAGGAATGTCATTTCGTAAGACTGCTTCTGCCTCTATAAACAACAAGATTACAGGATTTGCTGTTTGTGGGGAAAAAGAAGCATCTACTTGTTCTAACACAGACTTCTCAAGTTTGAGTAAACAGTGTTTACTTTTGCATCTATACAATTTTAAAGATGAATGCAGAGATTTTCATTGGCGAGGGAAGAATGTTTATTGCCAACTACTTTGGGCAAAACTCTTCAGTGTCTACTTTGTACTGGTGTAAATGCCAACACCAAGGCACTGAAGAATTTGGCTAGCGAGTGTTTTTTAAAGTGGCAACTCATTTATATTGCATTAAAATAGTTCACTGTACATATCTAAGTTTATAAAGCTATTCTCGGTTTCATGGGGATATGATATAAAATCTTTGTATCCATACATATGACTTATTCTGTTTTTAAAACTTACGTGAAACACTATGACAGAGACTCTCAAAAGCTCTGAATTTTTACATGCTGTGCTTAACTAATATTCACAAAGTAATTTCATCAGCACATTTTAATGCAAAGTTATTTTTGTGAATGGCAGAGAGTAGATCCAAATCACAAACCTAAGCACATTATTGTTTCAAATGCAGAAAGAGAAGATGCAAAAAGAAATTACTATTACACAGAATGAAACTTCTGTTATGAGTTCATTAGACCAAGTTTTAGTAACTCCACTGAAGTCAAGGTACAAAGCACACAGCAAACGCCACGAAAAATCTTTGTAGGGGTATTTGAAACAAGCGATTACATGGGGTAAATTAATGGAGATACCCTATCTCCTAGAACTGGAAGGGACCTTGAAAGGTCATTGAGTCCAGCCCCCTGCCTTCACTAGCAGGACGAAGTACTGATTTTGCCCCAGATCCCTAAGTGGCCCCCTCAAGGATTGAACTCACAACCCTGGGTTTAGTAGGCTATCCCTCCCCCCTTCTCTAATGTACAGAGATTTTGAAAAATCTTGTTAACCCTTGCTAACATTGGTTCAGTTAGACAAATGGTAATAATGACAGGCCATTTGTCAAAAGTTTCTCTAGTGTAAGCAAGAGTTGGAAGAAGCATTCTTCTGTAAGAATTCTTTATCCATCCTAGTTTGTTGCAACAGAAGTTCTAAGAACACCCCATGAGTGTGTTGTGAAAGTAAATCAGATGCTGTGAGGTGTCCCACAAGAATCATTTAGGCCTAGTCTTCACTTACCGGCTGGTCCGGCGGCACGCCATCGATGTTCTGGGATCGATCCCGGAAGTGCTCACAGTCGGCGCCGGTACTCCAGCTCGCCGAGAGGAGTACGCAGCGTCGACGGGGGGAGACTTCCGGCCGCGTCTGGACCGCGGTAAGTTCGGACTAAGGTACTTCGAATTCAGCTACGTTATTAACTTCTGTTATTAACGTAGCTGAATTTGCGTACCTAAGGCCTGGTCCCCACTTAGTCCGGACTTCGGACTAAGGTACGCAAATTCAGCTACGTTAATAACGTAACTGAATTCGAAGTACCTTAGTCCGAACTTACCGCGGTCCAGATGCGGCCGGAAGTCTCCCCCCGTCGACGCCGCGTACTCCTCTCGGCGAGCTGGAGTACCGGCGCCGACTGTGAGCACTTCCGGGATCGATCCGGGATCGATTTATCGCGTCTTAACCAGACGCGATAAATCGATCCCAGAACATCGATGGCGTGCCGCCGGACCAGCCGGTAAGTGAAGACTAGGCCTTAGTCCGAAGTCCGGACTAAGTGGGGACCAGGCCTTAGATTAGGTAGATAATTAGTATATGGCAGTGGTTCTCAAACTGTTGTACTGGTGACCCCTTGCACACAGCAAGCCTCTGAGTGCGACCCCCCCCTTATAAATTAAAAACACTTTTTTTATATTTAACGCTATTATAAATTCTGGAAGTGAAGTGGGGTTTGGGGTGAAGGTTGACAGCTCGCAACCCTCCAGGTAATAACCTCATAACCCCCTGAGGGGTCACAACCCCCAGTTTGAGAACCCCTGGTATAGGGCAAGTATTAAGGACTGGATAATCAAGAGGTTCAAAGGAACATTGTCAAAAGTAACAGATTCCAGCAACACTTTAGGTTTTGCTCTTATATATGAAATTCACTTTTAAAACTTCTATGGAAATAATAGTTTGGATTTAAAAATTCCCCTTCACTGTTTGCTGCCCAAACATGCAGCCTTGGCTAGTAGTTAGGAACCAGAAAGTGAAAATCATTAGAAACAAAAATTAACATGGACTAATGATAGGTAAGTGAAAGACAAAAGGTAAACAAAACGCAGTGAAATTCTTTCACTTCAAATGATCTATGAAATTTTATGATTAAAAAAAACAGAGCGAGAGAGGGGTTAACCTCCATGGCTCTATAAACAGCATCTCGTTTCAACAGCCAAGTGTATCTCCTTTTGGAAAGAAAAAATCCCACCCAGGAACCTGGTATGTTGTATACCAAGTTTCAGTCTGAAGGAATTTACCACAGCCAAGTAATAAAACCCTCAAAAAGGGAGAGACAAGCACTTTTTCAGCTGAGTGGGATCGATTATTTAGCTGGTATGATCTCTGTGTACCACAAAGCTTCCTTCCACTTAATGCACTAGTACCCTGTAGCTGTGCATTGAACTCTGGAGCATTAAAAGTTCGATAATAAACACACACACACACACACCAAATCCATGTTTGGAGAGACACTTAGCGCGGGACAGTGGAGGGCAAAGGTCCAGACACAGCGGTCCATAGGTTTGGGGTGTGCAGCAGGCCCTTGTCCCAGCTGGAACTGGTGTCTTCCAGGAAACAGAATATTCAGTCCCCCACCTGGCGCAGAAGGGAACTGAAGGGGGTGGGGGAGCAGTGGAGCGAGACCACAGACAATCTGGAGGAAAAAATGCCCAGCTGCCCACATCCTTAGCACAACAACTTCCCCGCAAATGCCTTTTCCCGGCGCACAGCCCAAGAGGGGAAACGGGCGGGCCCCAGCAGCTCCCTTTATCGCGGGCTCAGCCAAGCCAGGGACAAAGAAAGTCCGTCTGCAAGGAACTCGGCGCAAACTTCCCGGGGCGCCTCGCAAGGCAGCCTGGTGTCTCTCTCTCTCGTGAGCCTGTGCTGGGGGGACCTCCGGCGGCCTCTGCCCTTTGGCAAGCGGTGTCAGCCCCCTGCCCAAGCCGAGCCCCTCCACCCGCCCGGCGCACGCCGTTACTCACTCCAAGCAGACACACTTTCAGTTCTCGTATCGCCATCATCTGCTTGGGGAGAAGCCGCTTCGCATCGTCCGGCGGAGTTACTCCCCGGCCGGCTCTCCCGAACAGGGAACGGAAAAGCAGCTGCGGCGCTTTCTGGGCAGCCCCCGCAGCCTGAGCCGCCACCGGTCACATGAGCACAGTCCCAGCTCCTCCTCGTCCTTTTTGGTGCTTTCCTCCCCCCAAAGCCAACACACACAAATCTCTCCACTGCAGCAGATTGGAGGAGCGGCGGTTTCTCTCTTTGGGACTCTGCTGCTGTGCTCCCTGCGGGCACTAGGACCCCCCGCTGCCCGGCAATGCTAGCCAAGCGCTCAGATTAGCGGGGCCAGGAATGCCCTCGCCTCGTCCCCACCCACTGCGCACCGCGCGGGTTCGACTAGCCATGTGGCTGTCCCAAAATGCGAGGGTGAATTTAGGGGGAGAGGTGCAAAAATGATGGAGGAGAGATTACAAATGCATGCAGCAAAATCGTCCTATACAGGAGTTAGAATGTCTGAGTAATGAATCCCAAATACATTGTCTCCCTCGACAGTGACTGAGACTTGGTGGGCAGATGATCTGCAAATGACAAGGCCCTCAGATTAGGGACAACAGGAGTGGGCGAGGTGTAAGAATAGAATAAAATATGCTTTTTAATCACTGGAGGGGAAAGCTTTTTGTGTGTTTGGTTTTTGCAGAACAAAACTTTTGTAGCGGAGAGATTTTTGTTCTGTTACCCCCTTCTCTCCTGTCTCTTGTTTCACCAAGGGTTCTCAATCAGTAATGCCACATAGGTTCCAGCACAGCAAACAGTTAGATGGATGGTTCATTTTAAGATAACTTTTGCATTGTGCAAAAAAATGACAATGTAATTAATGTCATCTACTTTTTGGCCCCAAAAGTAAGCCCCATTCCTTCTTGGGATTCTCTTAAGAACATAAGAACGGCCATACTGGGTCTGACCAAAGGTCCATCTAGCCCAGTATCTTGTCTTCTGACAGTGGCCAATGCCAGATGCTTCAGAGGGAATGAACAGAACAGGCAATCATCCAGTGATCCATCCCCTGTCGCCCATGTCTTCTGGCAAAGAGAGGCTAGGGACACCATCCCTGCCCATCCTGGCTAATAACTATTGATGGACCTATCCTCCATAAACTTATCTAGTGCTTTTTTGAACCCTGTTATAGCCTTGGCTTTCACAATGTCCTCTGACAAAGAGTTCCACAGGTTGTGCGTTGTATGAAGAAATACTTCCTTTTGTTTGTTTTAAACCTGCTGCCTATTAATTTCATTTGGTGATTCCTAGTTCTTACGTTATGAGAAGGAATAAATAACACTTCCTTATTTACTTTCTCCACTCAAGTCATGATTTAGAGACCTCTATCATATCCTCTCCTTTTCTAAAAGTGGCTCTTTTATCATAAACTGTTCCTCAGAAACAGTAATCTATTATTACCAGAACAATCAGTAGGAATAACCCTAGGGGTATTGTATAAATATTTACTGCCATGAGAATAATAATCAGTAAGGCTCCCACCCTGCAAAGAATTACAAATGTGCTTAACTGTACATATTGTGGGCTGGTCTACCTGCAAAAGCTGCACCATTTAACTTAAATTCCTTTTTCTAATTGGTTCAGTTAAATCTGTTCAAACCCCTGAGTGAGCACACAAATCAGTTGAAACCTCTGAATTTCACTTGGTATAAAATGGTGAACATTTTCACATTTAAAAACAATGCCACCACTTTCACACAACCCTGGTAATATGTAACTGATTACTTTTGCTATCTGATCATCATCAGTTCTATCCTTGACTATCTGTTTTGATAATAATAATGCAACACTAAAGATTAAATTAAAATATATCAAAATCAGGCCAATCTACTTAGGGACAAAAAGAGAGAGAGAAAAAACAACACATACAGACCTGGGTTTAAGGATTAAGAACAGCTAATGACATTCCCCCTTCCAGGAATTGGCATAACCTCTGTGTTTGTCTGCATGCAAGGAGCTGTGGTCAGGGAAACATTTTTGAGAAATTTGTCATGTTTCAGTGTTTTTAAATATCTGGTCAAAGCTGAAGGAAAACAAGTCTATTACAACCCTAAAGGTTTACTTTTTCCTTCTGTGGCAGCTTACTTTGATTAATAATTACAAGCTTTCCAGTGTTTTAAAATAATGTCTTGCCTTGCTTCTTTATATACTACTATATTTTGCTTTTTGCATATTACATGAAAAAGCGACTCAGCTTTTCAGAGGTATTTCTTAAGCATTTCAAATAATCTGCCTTCTCCTTCTGAAATCCTTTACTTCAGTTTCCATTGACTAGTAGGGGCCAATTCTCTTTTCATTTACCTGGTTTTACACCAGTATAATTCCACTGATTTCATCTGAAGCATTCCTGATTTACACAGGTGTGAGAGAACTAGACCATTGGAGTTGGACTCAAGCCACAAGGTTTTGATCTGGCTCCAGATGTGAGGGCAGGGGGGGATATTTGGTTTTGGAAGGTTGATTCAGGCCAATCTCCTGTGTCTATATTCAATATAGTGCTAGCTATTGGGGGAGGGTAGAACTGATTAACAGCAGCAAGCCCCTCAGAAGGGAGAAAGGATAGTCTTGTGATTAGGGACAAGACAGAGTCAAGAAATCTGTATTCTTTTCCTGAATTTACCACAGACTTGCTGTGTGACCTTGGACAAAACACTTAACTGCTCTGTGCCTTAGTTTCTCCATCTGTAAAATAAGAATAATGATATTTCTCTAACTCACAGGGATGGTGTGAGAATGACTTGAAACTTGTGAGGCACTCACTAGGGCCCCTAATTTCTCTCTTTTGTGGGTGACAGATGCAGATATAAATCCAGTCTTATGTCCATTCATCTCCCTAAACTGCTGTGGTCCATCCCAGTTCCTTGATGAGTCACCTCCTGTCTCCTGCTGCTTTCCTTCCCAATCCCTGGCAAGTGTCTTCCTGGCACAAAAAAGTTCTCCCTCCTCATCACTGGTGAGTTAAGTTCCCAGGCCATCCTGCTAAATGCTGCCTTCCCAGCTCTTGTTCCCAACGCATAGAACAGGAGGCAAGTTAACTCATTACCTGTAGTAAGAAGTGTTTTTAAATATGTATTTCCAAGGACAAATAAAATACACAAATGCACAATATAATGACTTTGCTAGAAATATTAAAGATGTGGTCCCTAGAAAATACCAAATCTATTAAATGGAGAGCAGCAGCAACAGAACAAGCAGTTCAGGTCAGCAGAAACAGGGGAATAAGAGCAGCTTGTGGTTCAGACTGTATAGCCTATTAAAAATCCAGTGGTTAAGCTATAGTTTATAACCTTGAGGCGTTTTCTTTTACATTTTTAAATTTTCCTGCAGATTAAAAACAGATTGTCCTCATCCTGAGTCCCAAGCCTCTTGTACTGTGAGTACTACAGAAGCACAGCGCAGACATGGAAGAAATCTAAGGGCCTGATTCTCCTTTCACTTACACAGGTTTGAAACATGCAATTCTCTTAACTTCTCTTACTCCTGATTTTCACAGTATGAAAGGGGAATTAGGCCCAGTAACCCAGTGACTCTTCCATGAAACACTGGTGCAATGACCAGCTCCAACCTACCAAAATTTACTTTTCTTTTAGAATCATATCATATTCCAGTATCACTGTCGCTCATTGCACAGAAATAACATATATGGCCCAATCACTCCGTCCACCAGGAAAACCCAGGGGAAAGGACTAGAGAGGAGGAAGCATCTGCAAACATTCTTCAGGGGAGAAGGAACGTGACCTTCAAGGAGCTATCCTTTATCCACTGCCTCAGAAACATTTGGAGGTGATGGAGTGCATATCCAGGGCCCTAGAAATTTCTCCACTCCTACTGTTCTTTTGTGCTGTCCTGAGACCCCCTGAACCTGCTGGGCAGCTCCCCCTCAAGTAAGGAAAGACTTTCTTAGGCAAAGCAGTGATATTGCTGAAAATCCAGTTTTTTCTTTTTTTAAATAAAATCCAATGAAGATGCTTCATGCTACTGACTAAAAGGTTTGTGCAGTTCTCAAAGCTGGGGATTTTTTGCTTTTGTAAATGCTGTGCTTGTGAAAAGTGCCAAATTCACAAACTAAAGACTGTTACCCTCTGTTAAGCCACAGAACAGGTAATACTTTTAATGCTGCAGGGGTAGTTCAGTCTCCATTCCGTCCTTGGGCTCTCCAGACAAGTGTGCCAATTAACATTAATTATTGTGTTGATTTCTGTGACTTGGGCATCATAGGCCAAATTCATAGCTGATGTACCCCAATCAAGTTAGTGAATGAATATAGCCCCATGTCTGTTAGGAACTGGACTGACACAAACAACTTATTTCACTTAGTCCATTAAACAACCATTAAGTTGTTTCAACCTCTACTGATGTGGGCTGAATTCAAAACGATAGCCTCGTGTTGAAAGGCTATCCAATTATCAATACTCTTTGCTGTATAATCTAAATAAAAATACTTATGCTGGCCACTTTTCTCAAGTTACACTCACTACAAAGTGCATGTGTACATGCATGCTTGTAATGTAAAGAGCAAAACAAGCAGAGAAGTTGCTGAGATTTAATGTACCCAATACATATTTCAAATCAGGAGTCTCATTAAAAGTGAGCATTCAAGGTTGCAGCCCCAGATTTCTCTGTTGCTATTTTTCCTTCCTAAAGCGGTCCTCAGCCTACTCTTATTGAACAGTATTTGAAATGTCACATCAATGATTAATCTCAAGAGAGTGCATCAAGCATATGTGGGTGGTTTACTCTCTGGCATGGCTGGCATGCTTTCTGCCCCTCCCCTTGCCCGGCTCATGCTGTAGCTGCTTTTGTAGCATAACATTCTGTGAGGCAGTGCTTAGGAAGGGGAACTTCTGCAGACTCCAGGCCCTGGGATTGGGGTGGTGTGGGAAACACAGTTATATGCAAGTATTCTGTCACGCCTTGCAGCAGTGACAAAACAATAACATCTGCCCATCTTTCAATCTACCCAAAAAGCAGCCCAATGAAAATCCCATAGGAAACTACAGATGATTCCACTGAACAGTATCTCAGTAACTTTCTAGAAGTAAATTTCTCAGGATAGTATATTAAAGTAGTTTTAACTGAGAAGCCAGCCCACACCAAGAGCTTTATTTTTGATGTAGAAACCTGTGTTTATTGCCAAGTGAAAGGAAAGCAGCCACAATTCCTCCTTTTAATTAAACTAAACATGGTAAAATATGAAAATGGCATAAAAATAAGGCTAAAAGTTTTATTCTCAAAGAATCTTCTATTGTGTGTACTTCCAAGTAAAGATAACAGATTTCTTTTATGGACCGCCAATTTGGGTACTACCAAGTAGGGCTTTAGCTTCAAAGTAGTTTGGAGGTGGTAAGTCAGTAAATGCATGTTTATGTGTGGTTTTCTATAGAAGCATGTGGATGAGAAATTTCTCCACAACTACTTCCTAAAAGGAATCTTCCAAATACATTTCAGCTGGGGCTGTTGATTATTCACAGTTAACTCACGCGATAAACTAAAAATAAATAAATTGCGATTTAAAAAATTAATCACGATTAATTGCAGTTCTAATTGCACTGTTAAACAATAGAATACCAATTGAAATTTATTAAATATTTTTGGAGATAATGCTGCCGGCTTCTTATTTACAATGTCACCTGAAAGTGAGAACAGGGATTTGCATGGCACTTTTGTAGCTGGCATTGCAAGGTATTTACGTGCCAGATATGCTAAACATTTGTATGCCCCTTCATTAGGGTTACCATACGTCCGGTTTTTCCCGGACATGTCCGGCTTTTCGGCAATCAACCCCCCCGTCCGGGGGGAATTGCCAAAAAGCCGAACATGTCTGGGAAAATGCTGGCCGGGCACTTCCCCTCCCGCGGCTGCTCTGCTCCTCCCCTGACTCTTCGGCTCTCTTTAAGAGCCGAGCTGCCCGAGCGCTATGGGCTTCAGGCAGCCCCCTTGCCTCCAGACCCCAGCCGCCAGCCGGGCACTTCCCCTCCCGGGCTCCGGCGGCGCAGGGTCGGGAGGCATGGGGGCTGCCCAAAGCCAGTAGCACTCGGGCAGCTCGGCTCTTAAATAGAGCCGAAGAGTCAGGGGAGGAGCAGAGCCTCCGACTGCGGCAGATCTGCTCCTCCCCTGACTCTTCGGCTCTGTTTAAGAGCCGAGCGCTACGGGCTTTGGGCAGTCCCCATGCCTCCGGACCCTGCGCCGCCGGAGCCCGGGAGGGAAAGTGCCCGGCCGGGGGCGCAGGGTCCGGAGGTATAGGGGCTGCCCGAAGCCCAAGCGCTACCGGCTTCACGGTTTGCCGGGCAGCCTCCAGACCCTGCGCCCCCGGCTGTGCGCTTCCCCTCCCAGGCTCCAGCTGCGCTGGAGAAGCGCTGGCCGGGGGCGCAGGGTCTGGGGGCTGCCCGACAAACCGTGAAGCCGGTAGCACTCGGGCAGCCCTTTTCGCGTGGCTGGGAGTGGGAGGGAGGAGGGGGCGGGGTTAGGGCGGGGAAGGGAAGGGGCAGAATTGGGGCGGGGCTGGGGTGGGAAATGGGTGGGGCCAGGGCCCCGTGGAGGGTCCTCTTTTTTTATTTGTTAAATATGGTAACCCTACCTTCATGCTTCAGACACCATTCCAGAGGACATGCTTCCATGCTGATGACACTTGTTAAAAAATAATGCATTAATTAAATTTTGACTGAACTTCTTGGGGGAGACTAGTATGTTTCCTGCTCTGTTTTACCTGCATTCTGCCATATATTTCATGTTATAGCAGTCTCGGATGATGACCCAGCACATGTTGTTTGTTTTAAGAAAGCTTTTACCGCAGATTTGAAAAAATGCAAAGAAAGTATCAATGTGAGATTTCTAAAGATAGCTACAGGACTCCGCCCAAGGTTTAAGAATCTGAAGTGCCTTCCAAACTCTGAGAAGGACAAGGTGTGGAGCATGCTTTCAGAAGTCTTAAAAGAGCAACACTCCGATGTGGAAACTACAGAATCCGAACTGCTAGCGGCATGTGACTAAGATGATGAAAGTGAATGTGCGTTGCTCTGCACAGCTTTAGATCGTTATTGAGCAGAACTCGTCATCAGCATGGAAGCATGTCCTCTGGAATGGTGGTTGAAGATGAAGGGACATATGAATCTTTAGCGCAGTGATTCTCAAACTAGGGCCGCCGCTTGTTCAGGGAAAGCCCCTGGCGGGCCAGGCCAGTTTGTTTACCTGCCACGTCCGCAGGTTCGGCTGATCGCGGCTCCCACTGGCCGCGGTTTGGCTCTCCAGGCCAATGGGGGCTGCAGGAAGCAGCGCAGGCCGAGGGATGTGCTGGCCGCCTTTCCTGCAGCCCCCATTGGCCTGAAGCGGTGAACCACGGTCAGTGGGAGACACGATCAGCCGAACCTGCGGACGTGGCAGGTAAACAAACTGGCCCTGCCCGCCAGGGGTTTTCCCCGAACAATTGGCGGCCCTAGTTTGAGAACCACTGCTTTAGCGCATCTGGCACGTAAATATCTTGTGACGCCGGCTACAACAGTGCTATGCACAGTCCCGTTCTCACTTTCAGGTGACATTGTAAACAAGAAGTGGGCAGCATTATCTCCTGCAAATGTAAACAAACCTGTTTGTCTGAGTGACTGGAGGAACAAGAAGCAGGACTGAGTGGACTTGTAGACTCTAAAGTTTTACATTGTTTTATTTTTGAATGTAGTTTTTTTTTTACATAATTCTACATTTGTAAGTTCAACTGTCATGATAAAGAGATTGCGTCACAGTACTTGTATGAGGTGAATTGAAAATATTATTTCTTTTGTTTTTTACAGCACAAATATTTGCAATCAAAAATAAATATAAAGTGAGCACTGTATTTTTGTGTTCTGTGTTGTAATTGAAATCAATATATTTGAAAATGTAGACGACATCCAAAAATATTTAAATAAATATTATTGTTTAACAGTGCGATTAATCGCGATTCATTTTTTAAATTTGACAGTCCTAATTTCAAGTAAAATGGTTGTAAATACCAGCTAAATACAAACATCCATCCTGGTCCAGCTCTAAAGTATTAGATAGTGGTTAAAATGCCAGCACAACCACTCTATACTAGCACTCTCCCCCCACACACACCTTTTCTACCTGCACTGATGGAACTGCACCAGTTGTCGTAACTGTGAGGAATCTGAGCTGCATAAAAGTCTACTGTAACCAAATATCAGGGGGTAGCCGTGTTAGTCTGTATCTACAAAAACAACAAGAAGTCTGGTGGCACCTTAAAGACTAACAGATTTATTTGGGTATAAGCTTTCGTGGGTAAAAACCCCATTTCTTCAGATGCATAGAGTGAAAGTTACAGATGCAGGCATTATATACTGACACATGGAGAGCAGGGAGTTACTTCGCAAGTGGAGAACCAGTGTTGACAGGGCCAATTCAATCATTTTCCAGGATAGGTTGTAGATCGTGGATAATGCGCTGGAGAGGTTTTAGCTGGGGGCTGTATGTGATGGCCAGTGGTGTTCTGTTATTGTCCTTGTTGGGCCTGTCCTGTAGTAGGTGATTTCTGGGTACCCGTCTTGCTCTGTCAATCTGTTTCCTCACTTCCCCAGGTGGGTATTGTAGTTTTACGAATGCTTGATAAAGATCTTGTAGGTGTTTGTCTCTGTCTGAGGGGTTGGAGCAAATTCGGTTGTATCTTAGGGCTTGGCTGTAGACAATGGATCATGTGATGTGTCCTGGATGGAAACTGGAGGCATGTAGGTACGTATAGCGGTGAGTAGGTTTCCGGTATAGAGTGATGTTTGTGTGACCATCACTTATTTGCACTGTAGTGTCCAGTGTCCCTCACTCTCACAGACCTTGGGAGGCAGGCCAGTCCTCGTTTACAGACAACCCCCCAACCTGAAGCAAATACTCACCAGTAACTACACACCACACCACAGAAACACCAACCCAGGAACCCTGTAGCAAACCTCGTTGCCTACTCTGTCCCCATATCTACTCTGGTGACACCATCAGAGGACCCAACCACATCAGCCACACCATCAAGGGCTCATTCACCTGCACATCCACTAATGTTATATATGCCATCATGTGCCAGCAATGCCCCTCTGCCATGTACATTGGCCAAACCGGACAGTCCCTCCGCAAAAGAATAAATGGATACAAATCGGACATCAGGAATGGTAACATACATAAGCCAGTAAGTGAACACTTCAATCTCCCTGGTCATTCTATTACAGATTTAAAAGTCACTATCATTGAACAAAAAAACTTCAGAAACAGACTTCAAAGAGAAATAGCAGAACTAAAATTCATTTGCAAATTTAACACCATTAATCTGGGCTTGAATAGGGACTGGGAGTGGCTGGCTCATTACAGAAGCAGCTTTTCCTCTCCTGGAATTGACACCTCCTCATCTATTACTGGGAGTAGACTAAATCCACCCTGATTGAATTGGCCCTGTCAACACTGGTTCTCCACTTGCGAAGTAACTCCCTGCTCTCCATGTGTCAGTATATAATGCCTGCATCTGTAACTTTCACTCTATGCATCTGAAGAAGTGAGGTTTTTACCCACGAAAGCTTATGCCCAAATAAATCTGTTAGTCTTTAAGGTGCCACCAGACTCCTTGTTGTTACTGTAACCAAAGGAACTGATAGAGCAGCAGAGCAAAGTTCCCCCTACCAACGCACCTTCACTTAGTTATTTAGCCATAAGAACCTAATTAAGCAAAATATATTAGTCTTCCCTTGTTCATTGTCGCCAGAAAATATCTGGTTCATGTGGCCTTTCATGCCATGGAAGTAGAATTGATTTCTTGCTAAAGTAGACTGTAAATAAAGAGGTTGACTGAAAGAGAGATCCCTGACTGCAATCTATCCATCAGTCAGAAGTTCTGACTGGGCACTCCATGAAATATGGTGGTTTCTCAATGTTTTTTGCTCTGACATAAAGTAAAGCTCGGTGGTTTTCACTGAGGAGCTCCAGTTGTGCATCAGGACCCCACTCTTCTAGGTGCTGTACAAACAGAATCAAAAGATGGATATTCACTCAAATCTAGGAAGGATGCAAAAGCCCCTTCTGTCATTGGTTTCCATTATGGTGGACAGGGCATATGAAAAAATCATGTCCCTTGGTGGAACATGAGTTTGGTCTTACTGAGGTCAGGTCCCCACAGTTGCCCCATACAGCTAGATTGGAGTATGGTATCTGACGCAGGGTATTGTGTGCCCAAACATTAATGTGGAAGGGATTTAGCTCAAACTGAGCTACGTCAAGCAGCTGAATCCATTCAGATCACTTGTGTCCATTGGAACTCTAGTACATATCCGTCCACTGTAGTCCCCCTAGAAGTAAAGGATCAGATGGACTGAGACTGGGTGGGACTATCCCACTCATTACCCTGGCCAGTTGTCTTGGCTAGGGTGGGAGCACTTTTTTTTCCCTTCTAGGCTGCACGTGGTATTGAGACATCATAGCACTCGCTGGTGGCCAGAGAACAGAAACCACAGGAAGTGGTTCTTACAGTAACTCTGACTTTGGGAACTGGGTTCAAAATAAGTTGCAGAGGAAGAAAAAAAGGAGAGCTCACTTCAGGCTTTACTTTGGGGCAAAGGAAAATATTTATCTAACTATGGGTTCTAGAAACTTACATAGGAATGCAGAGCTATTTTGATGACTCAACTTCATGTCAGATCAGTTAAGTCCTATTTACTCCAACACAGGAGTATTAAAGGGTTTGAGTATGTCTCTGAAGCAGAGAGAACTAGGGACAGATGGGAGCTCTTGGGAAATACTCTAGGAACACCCAAGCTCAGGCTGAGGTCTATATTTTTGTTGTTATTTAAGCTAATAATAAAAGGCAAACCTCCGGTAGGAAGTAAATCTAGTCCGCAGCTAGTATGTGCATATTTTTAGTGGTATCTAAAGAACTAAACATGTATAAGAGACAAATTTAGAAAGAGGAGAGAGACCTAATGATGAGCACACTTTAAGCTGATCTTGCTTTTTATCGACATATCTGGCGCCCACTGTTATCAATGAGAACTGTATTTGTGGATCAAAGGAACAAAATGGCCTTAACATTTTTATTTAAAATCAGCCAAATTACTGGCAGTGTACTTTAAAAAAAACATCACAAATTATTATAGGTAGCGTGTGTGTGAACTGACATTTCAGTAAGAAGAAGCTCATTCAAAGAGGATGTTCTGCAGTCATTCACATGGAACTAACAACTTCCTAATCTCCAGAAGTTCCACTGTTTGACAACTCTGAGAACTATGTAAACTAATTTTGCATGTCCAGACATTTAAGCAAATGAAATCACAGCAAACATAAAATTCTGATTTCGCCAATTCTTACTGAGTCACACAAACTAAAATTTTTGTGTACTTAATCTAATTTAAATCCTCTGTGTCCGTAAGTGAGTAAAAGGATGTAATATTTTACCTACAATTAATTACATTCAGAGACAACGTAGAAAAACACTATGATTCATATCTATACAGGCCCAAACTGGATGGGAAAATCTGGAGTATTGCACTTATTTTATCAAGCATTGACATTTTATTCTTTTTTGTGGTTTTGCACACACCCACTCAAACTCCATGTACAAATAAATAATCCTAATAAGCGCTTTGAGATAGTCAGATAGAAGACACTAGAGAAAAGCAGTTTTTTAAAATGCCAGTTTATGCACATTAATGACTCAAAAATAACTGAACTTTAAAATTTCAGATTTTGCTTGTGGCGAAAACACACACACACACACATTAAAATCTGACCTGGAAGCACACACATCCCAAATTTTCTAGAAAGTTTAGATGTACAGTCATTGACAACACTGTGAAGTTACATTAAACACTACAGTGTAACAGCGTTGCAGCTACTAGCATGCTCTCACAGATAGACCAAATGCCTAATTCTCATTTTGACTTACCACTGGATTTATATTAGTGTAATTCTATTGACTGACACTTTATTCCTGCATTACAGTAGTTGAACCAGTTACACTAAGTTGAACCAGACTCACAGCCTTCATGGCTATGTCTACGCTACAGCTGGGAGTATGCCTCCCAGCCTGAGTAGACAGACACGCGCTAGCTCTGCTTTAGCTAGTGTGCTAAAAATAGCAGTGTGGACATTGAGGCGTAGGCTAGCTGCCTGAGTACAAGCCCACCTGAGCTCCTGGATCTGTACTTGGGTGGCTAGCCCTTGCTACTACCCGTCATAGGTGCCAACTCTCTGGGTGCTCCGGGGCTGAAGCACCCACGGGGAAAAATTGGTGGGTGCTCAGCACCCACTGGCAGCTCCCCGCCCCCCCCAGCTTACCTCCGCTCCACCTCCGCCTCCTCCCCTGAGTGCACCGCGTGCCTGCTTTTTCCCCCTAGCTCCCAGTGCTTGCGCCGCGAAACAGCTGTTTCACGCAGCTGGGAGGGAGAGGGGAGGAGGGAGAACGCGGTGCGCTCAGGGAAGAGGCGGGGCCAGGGCGGAGGGAGAACGCGGTGCGCTCAGGGAAGAGGCGGGGCCAGGGCGGGGATTTGGGGAAGGGTTCCAAGAAGGGCAGGGAGGGGGCAGAGTCGGGGCGGGGACTTTGGGGAAGGGGTTGGAATGGGGCAGGGCATGGGCAGGGAAAGGGTAGAGTCGGGGCGGGGGCAGGGGCGGGGAGGCGCGAGCACCCACCAACACCGGGGAAAGTTGGTGCCTATGTTACCCATGCTGCAACCTCCACACTGCCATTTTTAGCCCACTAGCTGAAGTGGAGCTAGCACATGTCTGGGTATCTGGGCTGGGAGGCATGCTCCCAGCTGTAGCGTAGATATACCCCATGTGTAAACATATCAGCACCCACAGCAGCCCCACATCTGTGCACATTTTCCTGCAAACACTGAGACTCTCACATGAATACAAATACATTAGCAACCACAAACACTTGCACACACTGACTCCATTCATCACACACATTCCACATCGGCCGGAGCCTTCTTTTTTGCTGAAGCATACCCGGAGTCAATTTGGTAGGCATGCTCAGAGGTTGCCTACTGGATCAAGCCCACATATGAGATAGGCAGCTGAACGTGCTGATCTTCCCTCAGTTTGTGAATCATTCAGGAGCTTAGGTGGGAGATAGTCATATGGACACCTAGAGGGAGCAGCAGTGTACATGCTCAGAGAAAGAAACCTAGGCACCAAGGGAACTTTTACTCTGGAAACTTAGGTACCAAAAGAGGCACCTACAGGGTTCAGTGGGAGCTTTGTGGATCAGAATGGAATCAAAACTCAGTGACTTAGGCACCTTAACATAGGGTTTAGGCATCTGAATACCTTTGTGGATCCCACTCTAACTCTCCATTCTTAGGGTCAAGTCCTGCTCCCATTTAATTAATGTGACTTTTACCATTGCCTTCAACAAAAGTAGGAGCATTTCCTTAATCTTACAAGCAAGATCGGTATTAAGATTTCAATATGCTGCCTGGAAAGTGGTGTGGGCACTGGGCAGGAAGAATAGAGAGATAGCAGGATAGAATATGAGGGTTGAAAGGGACCTCAGGAAGTCATCCAGTCCAACTCCCTGCTCAAAGCAGGACCAACCCCTAGACATATTTTCACCCCAGTTCCCTAAATAGCCCGTGTAGCGGGGCGGCCTGGCTTCCAGGTGCCCCAGGAAGGGACGAGCCAGAACAGCCGCCAGAGTGGGCGGAGCCACCGCGGCCTGTCCCCGCCCCCCGGAAGTCAAGGGGCGGGACAGGAAGTATAAAGGCCAGGCCACAGCGCTCAGTAGCTGGCCGGCAGCGGGAGAGGACAGACGCTGGTGCCCGAGCTCCCGCGGACCTGAGCCTTCCGAGAGCCCGGTATCCCGAGGAGGACTGGCCGAGCCTGCCGAGAGCCCGGTATCCTGAGAAGGACTGGCCGAGCCTGCCGAGAGCCCGGTACCCTCAGGATACCTATAGGGTGGCTATATTACAACAGAAAAACTTCAAAAACAGACTCCAAAGAGAGACTGCAGAGCTAGAATTGATATGCAAACTAGACACAATCAACTCCGGTTTGAATAAGGACTGGGAATGGCTGAGCCATTACAAACATTGACTCTATCTCCCCGTGTAAGTACTCTCACACCTATTATCAAACTGTCTGTACTGGCCTAGCTTGATTATCACTTCAAAAGTTTTTTTTTTGTTTCTCTTAATTAATTGGCCTCTCAGAGTTGGTAAGACAACTCCCACCTGTTTATGCTCTCTGTATGTGTGTATATATATCTCCTCAATATATGTTCCATTCTATATGCATCTGAAGAAGTGGGCTGTAGTCCACGAAAGCTTATGCTCTAATAAATTTGTTAGTCTCTAAGGTGCCACAAGTACTCCTGTTCTTCTTTCTGTAATCATGGTATGCTTGACAAACATATTCTACCAAATCATTACTTTGATCCCTCATGTTCCAATACCACTATGCATAGTTACATCTGACTTTTCTTTACAAATCACACAACAGAACACTCACAATTCAAGAGATTATTGGCAATGTTACATTCTCTAATACGGACAGACATTAAATCTAATTTTAAACAAAGAGGTTCAAATCTGAAATACTCAATCAAACTGTGGAAGAGTTTGAATTCTGGAGAATTTAAAGCTTTCAAATGTACTGCTGGTACAGGTTATACCTGACAACATAGGACTATTGTTATGCTATACAAAGCACACGGGATCTTTAGAGGAGAAGGCAAAAACACTGAATTTATTGAAAATACAACAGTTAGCATATGCTTTTTAGTCACTCACTCACTCACACACACACAGAGAGAGTCCTGCCAGTTGATGTTTATAGTTACCAGTCTGTTGTAGCTCAAATCAATCTAATGGCCCGTTAGATTGAGCACAAGTGAGGAGTTGGGCTCTTGTCAGTCTGAACCGAGGCTTTGCAGGACTGAACCCAGAGTTCCATGGCAAAACACTCCAGCTTTATAGTTGTAAATTCCCATTTGAGTCCATGCATTTTGCAATGTCATCCTGTAGTCCTTAAGTGGTGTTATCATTTGATGGTTATTGTCAGGCTTCCCATCCTTATCTCCTAGGATGCCTGCCTCACCTCTGAGGTCGTCAATGCTGCTGACATGTTTAGCATAGGATACAATGGATGTTTTCTGATTGTCTCCAGGTTTTTCCAAGTCTCTCACTTTTTCTTGACCATCTGGACATTTGTGATGGCTTTCACACCTTATCTTTTCCTGATGCATGCATTCCTCATTCACACAAACAATCTCTTACAGAAACCTTCAAAGTTATACAGACAGCAGTATTGTATATTCAGCAGAATACATTGTAAATCAAGTCTTGCTAAAGCTTATAACTAAAACAATTCACATTGGGGCTTCAGGCCCTCAACGTTCCTCTAATCTCCTTAACATAGACACAATACAAGATCCTGTTTCTTACTTACTAAAACCTTAAAACAAAGAAATGTATATTTAACTAGGGTGCCTAATTTGTAATACATATAGGAAACCATAGTAGACATTATAACTTATCCTAAAACAAAAAGGTGACCATAATTAGTTGTAAGGATTGTTCTGGTCTGTCATTCCTTTCTGCTATTCAAAAAGGGTGGCTGGCAGGATAAAATCAAATCATACATTAATTTTCATAGTACATAAAATCCTGCTCCTACACTATGCCTTCAACAAATTTAAATATTACTGTTTTCATTAGTATCACACCCCAAAGCCTGCTAACTCAGGAATGACCCTAATGTTCAAAATCTATACAATCAACCACTGCTCTGAAGCACCTTTATAGAGGTCTTTATCAGCTACAGTACTTTGCACACTATTGAAATTAAGGATGGAGTGGGTTACCTCAATTCCTATTAAATCAGACCCTTAATGATATTTTAACAGCAGATGCTATCTTATCTCAGAATAGGCATAATTGGTGATACTCTGCCTTTACTTGTTTCCCCACCCTCCACCCCATGTTCTTGCTGCTGAGTGGTGAGATTTTGACAACTTCCCTTGGTAGGAATGACTGGGGAGTTAAATCAGTCAATCACTGACCCTTTTCCCCCACCACCGCTCTCTTCTGTCCTCCTCCTATAGGTCTGTAGAGAGGGTTCATCGGGGTTCATCCCTCTCCAGGGCGGTGGAGAACCACACCGCCTTCTTTGGTCCTTGCACGGGCCCCTGGGGAATCGGTCAGGCCGCAGGAGTCCTGGCTCAAGCCGTCTGGCAGGGGGCTGAGCACACAAAGGTAACAATTAGCAGATAATAAGCCCAGGCCTTGGGTCAGGGCAGGGCAGTAAAGATCACAGCTCAGGCCCTTAGGTAGGGGCTGAGCAAACACAGGTACCAGTGAGCACACCCAGGCTTCCAGCTCCGAGCAACCCGGGAGAGGGGGAGACTGCCACCCACAGGTGTCGGGGAGGGGGGGGAGAGGAACGCAGGCCTTCCCACTCCACTGCCTCCCAGCCTGGGGCTCTAGCAGAGGCTAAAGGCCCACTGGTGCATCAGTGGGGATCCTGGCCACAACACACTGACATGGGCTCTGGCAGTGTTGCAGCCAGACTTGGGTCGGCTGTCCCCGGGCTACTTCCCAGCTCCCCCTCTGGGGCTACCTGGGTAAAGGTGGTGTCATCAGGGGGTCGATCACCATTAGGTCCTCAGGGTAGCTGGCGAGGGGTAGGCTCAGTGACTCTTCGGGGTAGCTGGCGAGGGCTCGGGTCAGCGACTCTCCCACACGCTGATCCGCGTCAAGTATCGGCCAGTCGGGCCAGTCTCCAGGTCCAAATCTGGTTGCTGGAGTCTCCGCAGCGGGAGCTGGGATGGAGGCGTCTGGCCTCTCCAGTGGCTGTTCCTTGAGTGAGCTCTGGGGTTGGGCTCTTATACTTCCTGTTTGTCACCTGACCCTCTGGGGGGTTGGGCTTGGAGTGCTCTGGCCCCTCCCACTCCAGAGTCTGGCAGAGCTCGTCCCTCTCTGGGGCGGTGGGGAACCACACCGCCTCCCTACAAGGTCCTATTACTTTCCTCTCATCTCCAAGTGGAACTGAGACATAAGAGGTAAGTTAGCCACTAATCATCACTCCAACCTCCTACTTTCTCCCCATTTTCCTCATCTTCTCTTTCCTAAGAGTAAGAGCATTCACTCCTCTTTTCTACACTATATTTGCATATTACAACTCAATTGGTTAACTGCTTTCATTTTTTTTAAATTATATATTCTAAAACCTAGAGCTTTCTGATTTTTATGGCTGCAGATCTACAGAACATTTTAATTGTAAACTGGGTTCATCAGCCAGGACAGGGGAAATAAAGTGTCAGGCATTTATTTTAAGGCACTTTTCTCAGGGCTTGTTTTGCTGTCCACAAAATAATCACACACAAAAAGGCAAATCAAACTTCTGAAAAACACTGGGTAATAATTCCCCTAGACTAAGAACATAAGAACGGCCGTACCGGGTCAGACCAAAGGTCCATCTAGCCCAGTATCTTGTCTACCAACAGTGGCCAATGCCAGGTGCCCCAGAGGGAGTGAATCTAACAGGCAATGATCAAGTGATCTTTCTCCTGCCATCTATCTCCACCCTCTGACAGACTTTCCCTGTTTTAACAGTCAGGAGCAGAGAAGACACATTCTCTCCCTTAGTTCCCCTTTAATCTGCTTCCCCTTCTTTTTATACTCTGCCCCAAGCAGCCATGTAATAGGGGCAGGGACCTATTAGCTTTCACAGACTGCAGCATCCTTCCCTGGGCACAGTAATATACTTACTACCTCACTTTTCTAAGTTGGTCCAGAATTATACAAGTTGTTTGATACACACAGTATGAATACAAACACATAGACAGGCAACTGAAAATTATTGCATGGGATAATATTTTGCCTTTGACAAATAACAAAACAGTAAAAAAAGGGAGGTGTAGCCCTATTTTTGAAAGAATCCTTGAAAAATAGAATAGGGGAAAATGGTAATAGTGTAATTAAATCAATTACATTATTTTTAAAGCACATGTATGTATGTATGTATGTATGTATAATTACTTGCATTATATTAGCACCTAGAACCCCCAATCAGAATTGGGTGCCCCATGCGAGCTGCTGTATGAACACATAAAAGACAGTCCCTGCCTTGAAAAGCTTACAGTGTAAGGCCCTGATTTTGCAAAGACTTAGGAATGTACTTTACACTCAAGTAGTCTTGTTAACGTCAGTGGAACTACTCAGAACCATCAAGTTAAGCATGTGCATAAGGCTTTGCAGGATTGAGGCCTAAATACTCTACCTTTCACTTCTGTGCTGGAATATCAAAGCCATTTAATAGTGCACAACAGTTTTGGGACAGGAAGTCCAATACAATTAAAAATGCAGGGAGAAATTAAGTAGGCACTTACATGTCTATCACACAGGAGTGTAGCATCAAGTGTTTTGAAGATGAAAAATGCCCTAACAAAAACAGTCAAATATTAATATTATTACCACAAATATTAGAATCTGAGCAGGACAACAGGGTTTACATCCCTTTTGGAAATAATACAAATTCCTAGAACTTACATAGCATTTTCATCCACTGATCTCAGTGCATTTTACAAAATGTGTAAGGATTATTATCCCCATTTCACAGATGGACAGAGCGATTAAGTGATTTGCCCAGTGTCACCCAGCTAATCAATGGCAGAGCTGTTAACAGAATCCAGATCTTCTGACTTCCAGTGTAATGCCTTATCCACTGGAACATACTGCTTCTTTTGCAATTAAAAAGTGATTGAAGTCAGTGATAAGATCTCTGGATGAAATGCATCCATGTGCAGCAGGACAGCACAAAGGTTATGCATCACTTAAGTCACTTTTCAGCTCTATTTTGAAGGCTTGAGTGATGCATACACCTCATGCTGGCCCTCTGCACTGAGCTGAATTTCCCCCTAAGTGAGTAAACATTACTCATATGGCTAAGAGTTGGAAGATCAGGCCCTTAGTTTGTTAGCTCAATAAAATTTAAACCTCTGATGAAAAATTTGTTTTCTGGCTGAGTAGTTATAGTCTAGATTTTGGGTTTACTAATCATCAGTTCTGAGACCCTGCCAAAGACATTCAATTCAATGTACTAGAGTGAGATAACATAAATAGGTTATCATATGTTGAGTTGTGTATTGTGTGCTATACACAATACTATGTGCTTTGTTTCCAACCCATTTCCTTTGCATTTTATTATTTTGGCTATTTTAGATCAAGGGCTCAATAAACAAAGCAAAATTTAAAGGGAAAAAGAAAAAGAATTCCCCTTATCTTGTATATACATATTTTTTTAAATGTATGATACTCTATTTGTCAGTAAAAATGCAGTGAGAATCATATCTGCTGTAACAATTTCTGAAACATTGGTCCAAATCAAAGCCATTTAAATGCTTGTTGAAAACTAAGTGTCATTCAACCCAGTTAAATGCTTTTTCTACCCCTTGGAACAATAGCATAAGTTTTAAAGTATTCAATTAGGCTGAATAAATGGTTCCCAGATCTCTATACTGTTAGAGGTTTGATAAATCTCAATTGTTTTGAATTAATCCATTATTTTACATACATTTCCATCTTTTGGTTTGAATTTTTAATAATTTTTAAGTCACTACTTTACTAAAAAGATTGGACAAATATAAGCAGGAAGTGGGATTTTTGTTTGGTTTCAGAGTAACAGAAATAGCTGCTTTTCTCATTGAGCTAGGTAATTTGAAGAATGATCTCAAACCAAGACACTATGTAAAAATTGGCATCTTCTCACTCAATAGATCTCTTCCCCTATTATTCATAGTCTACTTGATTATTTTTCTGTCAAAAATACATTTTACTGCTTATTACTGCACAGCCAAAAAGCACTGAAGTAGATTCTCTTCTGGCTCATGCATCACCAACAAAATGCATAACTAAGTTGCAATTGCAGAATGATTAATACTGGTAATGCTTTATGGTGATCCACAAGCCGATATGAACCAAAGTTGATTTTCATATCCCACAGAAGCACAAATAGATGGATTCCACTTCTGCAGCAGAAAGTCCTAAAGATCTCACTCACACCATCCTCCCTCTCTAAACAACTTCTTATGTAAATTTAGTGAGTTAAATGTGAGGTGTGTCCCAAAGAATCATCTAGCTAACTACCCAAAATACTCAAGCCATTCTGATCCTTGGAAAGGAATCAATTACTTTTGGTGTGGGGGTAGTGAGAGATTATTTTTCAGACCACTCCAAAAAAATATGGCTGATGGCTGTTCTGGGTCCCAGGTTGAATTTGCAGTACTAACAATTTGAAAGAAATCCATTCTTTTCCTTGTAAACTAAGCAAATTTTACCTGGAAAATATTCAGACAATAAACACAAAACCCCATGATGCCATTTTTTAGTTACTTTTCAAAGTATAAACACTCTTTAACATCTTGGCTAAATCCAGGAACAAAAGAACAGTTGTGGAGTTAAAAGATATATAAATCTTTTGAAACTTTGTATGATAAAACCATCCGGCCCTGGACATTTCCCAGATTTCATAGTTCTTATTGCATCTCCTACTTTATCAGGGATTATAGAGGCATCTACTGTATCTATCAGCATCTCTCTAATTTTTGTTTATTAACTTCTGTTAAAATGTATTAGCCATTAGATTCCTTCTCAGTTTGATAGGTGCAAGGTTCTTTCATTATTTGTGCCAGCTATTATTGATGGTTTCCTTTCTTAGTTACATAGTCCTTGCTACCAGCCACCAGTTTTTATTAATTTTTTTCTAAATAAACAAATAAACAAATATTTAGAAAATTTTCTACCCCTGTAAAATCCCAACACTGAAAACCTCCCTTGTACCTTTAACACAATCTTCAGAAATACTAAAATAAACCCATTCATCTAAAAATCTCCATACATAAGAAACACCTTAGATAGGGACATAGGAATTGTCATACCAAAATAGACTGATGGTCTATCAAGTCCAGTATCCCAGTGGGGCTCTAAACAGGTCCAGTAATCCACCTACCCTCTAAATCAATAATAATAATAATAATTTATTGTTATTACCGTAGAACCTAATCATGGACCAGGACCCCATTGTGCTAGGTGCAGTACAACCAAAAGATGATCCCTGTCCCAAAGACCTTACAATCGAAGCATAAGACAAGAGACAACAGATGGAGACAGACAAACAAGGAAACAATAAGACAGTATTTGTCAGCATGATAGGCAGTAGTCTCAGCACACTAGTAGCCTAACCCTTTTCAAATATTTTGAAGGAGGATAATAAGATGGCTTTGTAGTTGTCTTCTGTGAATGACAACATGAGAGAAAGCACAAAAGTGCTTGTCTGAAAATTTAACAAGCGGACAATTGAGGCTGGCACCAATGGCCGATCAGAGGTTGGAGTCGACATCTCAACAGCGAATGAGAGATGCCTTGCAAATTTCCAGAGTAGTCCTTTGATATTTCCATGTGGAGGTCATCTGGGCCTTGAGTTTTCGCTATGCCTAATGCTTTATAGCTGCCACAATTTTGAATAGGGTGATTTCATATCCCAGCAATAGCATATCCTGGTTTGGGAAAACATTGAGGTTGATGTTAACTAAATATTGTTTGATTTGTTAATTTTTTTAATACTGAATAGATTGATATAGTACTTTACAGTATTCACATAATCTCTTGTTGTGTTAGTTTGTTAGTCTTTATTATTTCAGGATTCGCAGAGGAGGGGGAACGCGGCGAGCTGGGGGAAGAGGCGGGGCCAGGGTGGGGATTTGGGGAAGGGATCCAATAGGGGCAGGGAGAGGATGGAGTTAGGGCGGGGACTTTGGGGATGGGGCCAGGGGTGGGGATGGGGTGGAGTTGGGGCGGGGCCAGGGGGCCGGGAAAGATGCGAGGGGGCGCGGGCACCCACCAGCACCAGAGAAAGTTGGCGCCTATGATGGTGACTACTTGTCCTTTATGAGGCAAAATGGCGGACATTAAACAAAACCGTATTAAACACCATTACCCAGTATCATGTCATAATTTGATTGAGGTGGGACTCACATTCCCCTCCTTGTTGGTGATGTATCCTTGGAGGAATGTCTTGTCGACACCAATTTGGTTTATTTAAATTATGACTGGTAAGATGTAATACCTGGTAAACGTGTTTGAATCTACAGTTAACCCAAATGATAGTTAACACTAAAAGCAAAATAGTACTTTGTTCTATGATTAGCAGAATAACCATGGGATGACTGACCCATTCCATCAAGCTGGCAGAGTTCCTGGGCAAAGTAAAAACTTCTGCCACCAGTAGGTGAAAGTCACTGTTTTCTGCACCCTATCCAAAACTTTGGTAATGAGATCATTAGAGTGGTGCACAGTTGCTTCCAATACCTGCCCTACATGCACCAACCGATCTATTTTTTTACTCAGTTCAGGATGCGTGAACAATTGTGTTAGGATATAGATATTCAGGTCTGTTTGTAAAGGCCTATACTTTAAGAATGTACGTGTATTCTTATCACTTAGCTAGTTATAGAGGTATAAAAGAAAGAATCAAAATCACTGTCTGTCTGTGAAAGGGCCTTCTCGTACTGTGACGGTCTGAGGCTCTGTTCTTAGGCTAAGTAAGGCCTTTGGCTAAGCAGCAGAAGCAGCCATAAGCTGAGAAGTGAACGGTCACATCCTCACATTCCAAACTAGTCACATGGAAATAAGGCCATCTGGGGCTGTTAGGGAGGTGATCCGATCTATCACCTCCAGATAAAGGGAAAAGCCTAGAACATGTAAAAGGAAATTTAGTTTGATAGTTTTCTGTCTGGTAAGAACTCACTTATCAATAGACACAGCTGGAAAACCCTTATGTCTGTATAGATGTAGTTCTGAAATACTCACTTCTGTATTGTTTTGTATGTTTATTTGCATGGTCTCTGTTTGGTTCTGTAATTGTTTCTGTCTGCTGTATAATTAATTTTGCTGGGTGTAAACTAATTAAGGTGGTGGAATATAATTGGATAAATAACCATGTTACAGTATGTTAGGATTGGTTAGTTAAATTTCAGTAAAATGATTGGTTAAGGTATAGCTAAGCAAAATTCAAGTTTTACTATATAATCTGCAGTCAATCAGGAAGTAAGGGGGGAATGGGAACAGGGAATGGGAACAAGGATGGTTCTGTGGTGTCAGAGCTGGGAAGGGGGACACTGAGGAAGGAAACTGGAATCATGCTTGCTGGAAGTTCACCCCAATAAACACTGAATTGTTTGCGCCTTTGGACTTCGGGTATTGTTGCTCTCTGTTCATGCGAGAAGAACCAGGGAAGTGAGAGGGTGAAGGAATAAGCCCCCTAACTAATTGTTGTAACAGGCTTAAATTCATTCCTAGGTTAATGGGATCTACATGTTGATACATATTGTACAGCAAAGACAAATTCTGGGTCTCCCACTGTGACAGTGTACCCCATAAGGCTTTATGGGGAGGGGGTGCTTATAAATGTACGTATGACATAACTGGAATATGTTTTGTGCTGCCTGTGCCATGTAACATATCTCCGTAAGGGTTATGGTCTACTATATCTATTCATCCTATTTGTACATATATATCATTTTCTACTCGAGGTTAAGAATATGGGCTGTATGCTTGCCTGATTTCTAAGTAAGCTTTGTGAGGCATTTGGTCAGCTTCTTTAGGAAGGAATTTGCCAGGTTAAGTACCTGATCAGGAGACACTTAGGGAACAATGCATCTTGGAATGCTCCAATCCACATGAGAAGTCTTCCTGGAGACATGCAAGATGCCATGTGGACAATGGCGTTGGCCTGCAAAGACTGAGTCACGCAGGGGCATGTGACTTGCCCAGGTGACTCCAAAACTCCATCTTGGACTGGGCTTTGCATAGGAGGGAGGTCTCCACCCACAAGAGAGAGTCTACTTAAACCTGTGGGAGACCCCTCCATTTTGTCTTCAGCTGGCTAAAGAAGGAGCCTCTCCACCCCCCCTCCCCAGGATACTTGAAGGAGACTGAAACAAAGGACAATAACTGCAGGGGGTGTGAGTGATTGCTGGACCCAGGCTAAAAGGAGATTAGCCTGTAAAAGGGAGCACTCTGGAACTGGTGAGGAAATTATCTGTATTCAGTTTGATTAGGCATAGATTCGCGCATTTTATTTTATTTTGCTTGGTGACTTACTTTGTTCTGTCTGTTACTACTTTGAACCACTTAAATCCTACTGTCTGTATTTAATAAAATCACTTTCTATTTAGTAATTCACTCAGAGTATGTATTAATACTTGGGGGAGCAAACAACTGTGCATATCTCTCTATCAGTGTTATAGAGGGCGAACAATTTATGAGTTTGCCCTGCATAAGCTTTATACAGGGCAAAACGGATTTATTTGGGTTTAGACCCCATTGGGAGTTGGGCATCTGAGTGCTAAAGACAAGCACGCTACTGCGAGCTGTTTTCAGGTAAACTTGCAGCTTTGGGACAAGTGATTCAGACCCTGGGTCTGTGTCTGGAGCCAGACAGGAGTGTCAGGTGCAGCAAGACAGGGTGCTGGAGTCCTGAGCTGGCAGGGAAAACAGGAGCAGAAGTAGTCTTGGCACATCGGGTGGCAGCTCCCAAGGGGGTTTCTGTGATCCAACCCGTCACACCCACATTCTGGAATTAAAATGCAGATCACAACCAGACAAAGTAAAAACAAAACATAGACATATGTTACGGATTCGTGAATTTGGAATACGATAGAACTGATTTACTATAAATTCAGAACATGTACTTTGAACACATATACATCCTGACTTAACTATTATTAAATCAGAAGTATTGACCGGCTGCACCTCAAAATTGAAATGGCATTTACCCTGATTGGATAGAAAGATATGAGGGCCGATATATATTTTAGTGGGGCATAGATAGCCTGCCCTAGGGTGCCATTGGCATGTGTCTAGGTCTGTAGGGATATTAAAGAAGGTACTAACAGTGACTCCCCCAAGTGACAGTGACCCCCCCCCCATAATTTGTCCCCCATACTTTAAAACCCAATAGTTTCACCAAGTACAAAAATCTCTTGGGTCTTCTGTTAAAATTTGTAAGCTACTGTCTGTAGAAACCATTGATTGTATCTGTCCTGTGAAAGATACTTTATTACTATGTAAAACTTACAAACAAGTTAATTTACTTTGTTCTTGAAGTAATTGATACAATGTAAACAAACACTATAAGCCGTTAAGAGACTTTCACTTCATTGTAACAGCAATGGCTCCTACGGTAGGAACAGACCTCTGTGATTAAAGGGCCGGGAGTCTCAAATGAATTAGCACACACCCCGAAAGTGGTGGAGACAGTAAGTTAAAATATGGAATGTATGTTGATGAATGCTTGATGTACATGAATGGTTAGGGAGGTGCCAGCCTGGAAAGGGAGTATCCATCTGCCGAAGAATGTGTCAAATAGGACCACCAGACAAACCCCGTCTCCCCACCGGAGGGTAAACTGGGATCCACCCCAGCACCTGGAAGGATGAGAAACACAAACTTTGGACAGTGTGGAGCCACCAGGAATGTGCCACTTTGGACAGGAATGTGCCATCTGCTGATTGAGTCAGCAACAGCAGGATGAAACAGCTCCCATAGACTAACTCAGGCCTTGGCTACACTGGCAATTCACAGTGCTGCACTTGCTGCGCTCAGGGGTGTAAAAAACCACCCCCCCTGAGCGCAGCGAGTGCAGCGCTGTAAAGCACCAGTGTAATCAGTGCCTGCAGCGCTGCACGCTCACTCGCAGCACTGCAAGCTACTCCCCTCAGAGAGATGGAGTACTTGCAGCACTGGTGGCGCGGCTACATTCGCGCTTCACAGCGCTGCCACAGCAGTGCTGTGAATCCGCGAGTGTAGCCAAGGCCATAGGAATTAATTCCTATAAGAGTGGACTCTAAAGACTGAGGACTTTGAGTCTCTGGTTCTGCTGCCAACCGCCAGGAGCATCAGGTGCATCTGACACAGACTCGGCTCCATCCTCATGACCAAGATACCTGGCCAGTAACTTGGCATGAGCAACTTCTAGGCTGGTAACTATAACACCTATACAGAACTTGAATGAATGATTGTGTGTGTGTGTGTGTGTGTGTGTGTGTGTGTGTGTGTGTGTGTGTGTGTGTGTGTGTGTGTGTGTGTATAAGGAATAAGTAGTGATAGGAATAAGTAGTCAAACAACGTTGTTTACTTTTATCTTTTGCTTTATCATTATATTTACAATAAATGTGGCATCTTTGCCTTATCCCTCTTAATAAGATCCTGCTGGTTTTTATTCTATTGGTATAACAGGTCAACCTGATGATATTCATGACCTTTTAAAGTGACCCAGTGTGGAAGGTCAGGTGGAAGCATTAAAGTATGGTTAATGTATGACCCTAAAGGAAGAACTGGCCACACCAGGAAGACTCCCCCCTTCATAGATAGTTAAAATTATGTACTGGAGGGTTTGCCATTGGGAGTCATATGAAAAATGCAGCACCTTCCAGAATGGCTGATACTTTTGTTCGTAGGCATTTACTTGGGGAAGGAGGACTTGCCTGATGTCTGGTGCAATTTCTCCTTGGTAACCTTCCCTTACAATATTAGCTATTACTGCCTGCATCCATAGTTGTACTTGTGTGCATGAGATAGCCTCAGACACATTTTGTTGGAGTTTTCCCAAGGCTTGTACAACTTGGTCAAAGTCCATTCTCTGAGTGAGGTACCATTCGTGTAGAACAGTAACTAAATTTAGATGGACCTTGGATATAGATGACAGGGCAGTGGACAAAGGTGCTCTTAGATCAAACAAGCTATGCCCCATGTTGGTTAATTTACTAGCCACTTTACCAGAATTAATAAGCCCCACTATGCCATACCGGCTCCTACTACTCCTAGAACTGATGCTACACTTCTCTTCACCATAAGATGAGATATCGCAATGGTATTTAACCATACTCTCCATCCAGTGGTAAGTAAAAGTAAGTAAGGAGCACATGCTGGGTACAAGTCTAGGATAATGGGATGTGTTGACACACAACATTTTTGATAGTGAAACGTGGATGTGACAGTACGGTTTGACATGCTTCTTCTCTTATAACTATCGGGCCAATTGCACTAACCTTAGTGGGGAAGGGGGAAGAACTAAAACTGATATAGTTACCCGCACTCCATCTGGCCCTACTGCGGTCCACATGCCCAAATCTGCAGGAGTAACATTAAATTTGAACAGACTTATACAATTAAACACATCATTAATACTAGGTTTCCCCCTTCCATATGCTGGGACCAGTGTAAACCTCCCAATAGGGCAGTGTTTCACAAACTTGGGATGCCGCTTGTTTAGGGAAAGCCACTGGTGGGCCGGGCCGGTTTGTTTACCTGCCACGTCTGCAGGTCCGGCCGATTGCGGCTCCCACTGGCCATGGTTCGCTGCTCCAGCCCAATGGGGGCTGCGGGAAGTGGCGCAGGCTGAGGGACATACTGGCCGCCGCTTCCAGCAGCTCCCATTGGCCTGGAGCAATGAACTGCGGCCAGTGGGAGCCGCGATCGGCCAGACCTGTGGACACAGCAGGTAAACAAACCGGCCCGGCCCGCCAGGGGCTTTCCCTAAACAAGCGGTATCCCAAGTTTGGGAAACACTGCAATAGGATACCATTTCCCTTTACCTGGGTATTCAGTTGTTGTCACCGGCTCAAATTTCTTTGGTGTTGTGCTAGTTAGGGGAGTTGCAGTAAGTGTAGATGCAGGCTTTGTACATATATCAGGCTGATTACAAACTGGTACAGATGAAACCTTACAAACCAGGAAGACGAGATATTTCCAGTTATTAAACCTACTGAAATGTGGTCAGGAATGTTTATTACCGAGCACCCGCATAACTTTGGTCTATTTGACACTTTAACCTTGGTGCAATTACAAAATAAAGGTTTAACCATTTCCCACATTTGTCTTTGGGCTTTTTGATACATCCCACTGGTCGTGCTGTATAACTTCGGTAATCCTTTGAGATGGCAGATTGGAATTTACCTGACTTTCCTTTCTTCTCCATAAGTCAAATCAACACACAGTTCTGTCCCTCTTTCTTAACAATTAGTGATACTGGTTTATTTATTTCAGAGGACTTGGGGTTGCTACTGGGTCCTCTAGGGCAAAATGTTCCCCAGTGATACAAAAATAATGGTCGCCTTCAAACATGTCTACATAGGATTCCACTGGAACAAATTAAAAGCAACTTATACACAGTAAAACCAAGTCGATGGTGGACATGATTGTGACGGGTTGGATCACAGAAACCCCCTTGGGAGCTGCCACCAGATGTGCAAAGACTACCCCTGCTTCTGTTTTCCCTGCCAGCTCAGGACTCCAGCACCCTGTCTTGCTGAGCCAGACACTCCTGTTTGGCTCCAGACACAGATCCAGGGTCTGAATCTCCTGTCCCAAAGCTGCAAGTTTACCTGAAAACAGCTCGCAGTAGCGCGCTTGTCTTTAGCACTCAGATGCCCAACTCCCAATGGGGTCTAAACCCAGATAAATCCGTTTTACCCTGTATAAAGCTTATACAGGGCAAACTCATAAATAGTTCGCCCTCTATAACACTGATAGAGAGATATGCACAGTTGTTTGCTCCCCCAGGTATTAATACATACTCTGAGTGAATTTACTAAATAAAAAGTGATTTTATTAAATACAGACAGTAGGATTTAAGTGGTTCAAAGTAGTAACAGACAGAACAAAGTAAGTCGCCAAGCAAAATAAAATAAAATGCGCAAATCTATGCCTAATCAAACTAAATACAGATAATCTCACCCTCAGAGATGTTTCAGTAAGTTTTTCTCAGACTGGACACCTTCCAGGCCTGGGCACAATTCTTTCCCCTAGTACAGCTCTTGTTGCAGCTCAGGTGGTAGCTAGGGGATTCTTCATGATGGCTTCTTCCTCCTCTCTTCTCTTCCCCCCTTTATATATCTTTTGCATAAGGCGGGAACTCTTTGTCTCTCTGGGTTTCCACCCCCCCTCACTGGAAAAGCACCAGGTTAAAGATGGATTCCAGTTCAGGTGACATGATCACATGTCACTGCAAGACTTCATTACTCATTTGCCAGCACACACATATACAGGAAGACTCAGAGGTAAATACAGCCATCTGCAGACAATGGGAGTCATCAAGATTCCAAACCATCATTAATGGTCCACACTTTACACAATTACAATAGGCCCTCAGAGTTACATTTTATATTTCTAGTTTTAGCTACAAGAGTGGTACATTTATACAAATCAGATGATCATACTCAGTAGATTATAAGCTTTGTAATGATACCTTACAAGAGACCTTTTGCATGAAGCATATCCCAGTTACGTTACATTCACTTATTACCGTATTTTCTCTAAAACCATCTCAGTTACATTATATTGACTTATTATCAAGTTTTTATAAAACCATATAGACTGCACAATGTCACATTAAAACCAAGTCGATGGTGGACATGATTACCTGCAACACAGAACAGAACAATTACTACAGTGTAGGAGTTATAGCAATTCTCTACCTTTCCATAATTTTAGTTGGCTACGGTGGAACCAATTGGTCTTGGTTCCTCTTTTTGTTGGAATTTTAACCTCATAAACTGATACACTAGCTCTGTTTACAATCATTACAGGACCCATCCACCACGGACTAAGAACGTCCTTTCTCCATGTAAAATCTATACATAACCAAAGTTCCTACCTACCAGCACTTGTCGTTAAAATGATCTAGCCGATTATTAGCTACCTGATTTTCCGCCTTTAACATTATTGCAACCTGGTACTGGACTTCACTTATAGTAGTTAACAGCTGTTTTATAAATTGATCAATCTTAACTTTCGGTTGATACCTGTCTGGAGGAACTCCCCCAACCCACCAAAGCTCAGGAATAGCCATAGCCTGACCCATTAAGGGTTCATGGGGTGAATAGCCATGGACAGCTTTTGTTGATCTCATTACCATAAGGACATATGGCAACTTCACATCCCAAGCTTTCCCATGCACCTCAATGAGCTTCCGCAAAGCAGTCTTAAGGGTACGATTAGCTCATCCCTGAGCTCTGCGCATGGGCTGCAATATGTAATCGCTGTTTGATATTAAGGGCAATACATAATATTCGAGTCAGTTTGCCTACAAAATGGGGCCCTCTATCAGAGTCTATCTCTGCAGGTAAACCAAATCTGGAAAAGATCTGTTCCAGTAAAACCATCACGGTTGTAGCGGCTGTTGCGTTCCTGGTCGGGTACGCCTCTATCCAATGTGTGAACACATCGATGACACCAAACAATAAATGCTACCCCATCTCGATTTTGGGAGTGGTCCAATAAAATCTGTTTGAAGTCTCCTCCAAGGACCCTCAGCTAGGTGGTGTAACAAAGGACACTTCACTGGCCATGTGTCCACATTGTTCTCGGCGCAATGCAAACAAGATCTTACAAAGTCAGAGACCTTATCTTTCATGTGTGGCCACCAGGCTACTTTGAGAATTCGTTCTAACATCTAACATCTTGGTGCTATTAAAATGTCCCTGTTGATGTGCTAGTGCAATTAACTCTTGTCTCAGACTTCCTGGCATCACTAGGACAGGTAACTCCTTTTCAGATTAAGCCTTTGTAGCCAGGATCAAGCCTGCTGAATTTTGATGGATATTATAGCCCCCACAGGTTCCTTCCTGCAACAAAGACTTTAATGTTTGGTCTTGATGTTGCAGAAACAGAATATCTGCAGCTGTAGCCGGATCGGGAGCTGGCATTTTAAATGAAGTTACAGGTGCCACTATCGGTGACTTCCATAGAGGTTCAGGACCTAGTTTCGCTGCTTGCTTTGCCAGTATGTTGACTTGTTGGCTTAGGCTTGTTGGAGCATAGAGGTTTTTACTATGTGCCTTGACCCTAAATAGGCAATTGACACCTGTGTGGGAGGATGCTATATCCCATGCTTGTCTCAGCATCATAGAATACTTCACCAGCCAGCCAGCCATGGTAGACATGTCTCTAGCCATCCATATTGGCATCCAGGTAACCAATGCTTGGATTACCCAGGGTGTCAGAACACAAGCATAGATTAACATCAGACTCTTCTGCTGCAAGCACAGCTAGAATAGCTACTAGCTCTGCAGCCTGTTTGATGTGGGGTTTACTGTTCCTTGCAGCGTTTTTCCAGTCCCTTCCTGGATCTCAGCAGACCTTGCCACCGGGCATCCATCCAGATAATAGGCGCTGCCATCCACTGCCCAGACAGTGAGTTGGTTCTGATTTACTTCTTCCCATGATTTCAATGTAGAAAAAGGTGACTGTAACAACAGTTACTCTGATGGGAGTGGACCCTCATGTTCAGTACCTTCAGAAATCAAGGCATAAGGTTGTACCTCCATATGTGAAATCTTCTCAGTGCTTATATCTCGATTTATTAAACTTAATGTCCAACCCGTGACCCTGGGAGAAGAGATGTGTCCTTCGTTTATTTTTCCTGAGATGACATATCTGACAGGGGTGTGGCAAGTTCTAACAACCACAGGTGACATTCCTGTTAGATATTCCCAGTGTCCTAGCGCCCAAACTAACACCAATACTTCTTGCTCACAGGAGGTCAATCTGCTTTCTACCTCGCTCAATGTTTTGGATGCATAGGCAATAGGACGTAGATTACCTTCTTGATGTTGTAGTAACACCGCTTCAATGCTGGTAGGTGTTGCAGCCAGCTGTAAATAATATGGAACTCCTGCTTGAGGGTAGGCTAATGCTGGCGCTAATGTTAGCACTTGCTTCAAGGTGACAAAAGCTTGCTGTTCCTCAGTTTCCCATTTCCATGACACTCCTTTTCATAGCAGTTGGTATAAAGACTTTGCTATGCCTGCATAATTTTCGATGAACTCCCCTGAAAAACTGGTAAATCCTAGGAGTGACCTCAGTGCAATGACATCTTGAGGAATGAGTAGTTTTGCGATTAGCTCCACCCATTGTTTATCTGGAGTTTTTCCTTTTTGGCCCAGAGTGATTCCTAGGTATGAGACTTGCTGCTTCACCAGCTGGGCTTTCTGTGGGTTGATTAAGAAACCGTCCTATTGCCTATGCATCCAAAACATTGAGCGAGGTAAAAGGCAGATTGACCTCCTGTGAGCAAGAAGTATTGGTGCTAGTTTGGGCGCTAGGCCACTGGGAATATCTGACAGGAATGTCACCTGTGGTTGTTAGAACTTGCCACACCCCTGTCAGATATGTCATCTCAGAAAAAATAAACGAAGGACACATCTCTTCTCCCAGGGTCGCGGGTTGGACATTAAGTTTAATAAATCGAGATATAAGTACTGAGAAGATTTCACATATGGAGGTACAACCTTATGCCTATTCAGGCTTCGATGATTTCTTCTAAAATTTGTAGATTCTCTTCCCGAGTGCTGGTTGCCACTTAGATGTTGTCTACATAGCACAGAATCTGATTACGATGGTTTAGGGCTTTACACATGGCAGATATCTTCCTATGACAAATGGTCGGGCTGTTATGCAGTCCTTGTGGAGTTGTTGTGAAAGTTAGCTGTTCGTTATCGAATGTTAAAGCAAACTTCTGCTGACCTTCCTCACAGATGGGAATGCTGAAGAAAGCATTTTCTAAGTAGATAACGTTAAACCATTGAGCCCCTCCATCTACAGTAGCCATCAACTCCTGATATTTTGCAACCACAGGAGTGAGTTTAGTGGTTACCCTGTTTACCTCTCTAAAATCTACAGTTAAGCATCAGACTTCTGTACCGGCCAGATCGGTGAATTGCAAGGGCTACTAGTGGGCTTCAACACCCCTTGCTCCTTTAACAATTGAATGGCCTGAGGAATACTGGTACTGCCTTCTCTGGGAACCGGTATTGTTTAATCAGACGAGGATCAGGCCCTTGGATGCTAACTGCTTCTTTGATCAGCCCACATTGCAGTTTGTGTTGAGCAAAAACCTGTGGGTATTTCTGGATAACCTCTTGCACATCTGGGTCCTGAGGAGCTGGTTGATATTCCTCTAATGCCTTAATTGCTGCCACCTTGTTTGATGCGCACTTAGGATCTGAGACCTGAATCAGTCTTTTATTTGGTAAGTCAATGATGACCTGGAGTTTGCATAAGATGTTACTTCCTAGTATGCCTGTTCCTTCTAAATGATGGAGACCCACTGATGCCATTACAGCCAGCGATCCTATACTGCACCTTAAAGGTGGTATGAACTTGACCACTCTCCCACCTTTGCCCTCATAGTCCTCAAGTATCTGCCAAAAGACTACAGGTACAAAGGTAATAACTGAACACTTAGCAACACAAATTAACGGTACGGCTGCTTCTGTGTCTATGAGCACTGTTTGGCAGATTTTCCCAAACGCCCCGGATACGGACATTATCTATCCCACTGACCTTGACTAATATTTACAATAGTAGGGGTAGCCACCTTATCCAGGCTTAGTCAGAGTAAATTGGGAGGAGAACCATCTCCTCCTCGGGCCACTGTCTGTTGATGGGCCACCAATCTCCTGGTTAACTCTGGAGTGGGTAATCCATCAATATCCGCTTTATTTTCAAAAGCTAACAGTTGGTTCCACACTAGCCTCCTAAATGCCTTACGGTCATTCTCTGGCTTAGGTGGACCATATTGTTGCTGATTTTTAAACTGTCCTCTAGAAAACGTGCCCCTTTAATGCTGGAACGAAGGGCTACTGGTTTTAGACTTTTGTTTAGGATTATTACCCCCCACCCCCATCCCATATCTTATGGGATGAGATTGCCACAATCTTCTTGCCTTTGGAGTTGCCAGTGAATGCACCCCTCTGCAACTCATACCCATTTTGAAGTAGGAGCTCCAATTCCCTCGCAGAAAGAGACTGGGTATCTAAAGGTCCAACTGCTATTCTAATTGACTGATTTAAACCCTGAATCACCGAGTCTTTAAATTCCCGTTTCCCCCCTACGAGCACCCGCTATTAGGTACAAAATCTTTTTGCGGCTGATATAACTTTCAGAGTGTGCTTCAGCCCTCTGCCGATCTGAGTAAAATCTCCCAATGATGCTGCTTCTGGGGTAAAAAAAATTGATACAACTCACTATAGATCTCAACGAGTTCGGTTATGCTCGTAGCCTGAATTTCCATGAGAAGTCCCAGATAATCCTCTGGTCTAGTGCATTCCCTTATAAGAGCAATGATGTCCCCAACTACAAAACAGGATGGCAGCAACCCATGCCACCCAATCAAGGGCTGATTCTCGGGTCAATGGACCCAGTGACTTTCCCATTGCCCTTGCTTGTTCAGGTGAGAACACCTTGTTTTCTTTATGGGCCTCACTACTTTTCCCAGTGTGATCCTCTCTAGTCACCACAGTGGTGGTTATGGGTGCTAGAGGGATAGGCTCCTCTGTCACACAGGGGGCTGATGGTATTATTTCTTCCTGATGATGTTGCTTATATGATTCAGTACCCCTCTCCCTTTCACATTCTTCCTCAGAGCTCCCTTCAGAATCACTATTATCATAGGGGAGTGGGTCCGATCTAATGGCTGCCACTGCTCCCCTCATGCTCATTAACTTAGATCTTAGCCGAGCCTCCCTTCGTTAGCATTTCACATGTTCAAGTGCTCCCCCAGCACCTGCTTGCACTGATTTCATAAGCTGCCGCAAGGCTGCTTGCACCTTCTCATGTTGGATGGTTAGGGTTTCAATTTTCTCCTCTCTGTCAGTTAGAAGGTCGGTCAGATCTTGTTCCCGCACCTTTAGCCTCCCTACCAGTATAGAGCATGATACACTTTGCTCCTGTAGAGAGTCTATCTTGGACTGTAATTTTCCAATCTTGGCTTCTTTGGCCGATATCTGGGTTTTGGCCTCTGCTAGTACGGTGTCCTGTTCAGCAACTACCTTGATTAACTCCTTGGTAACCGACAGGAGACCATACAGCATGGCTCTTTTTAGGCTTCTGTTTGAGGGCTTTGGCTCCCCACCAATGAAACCAGACCATTTAGATTGGAAAATTGTCCAAGCCTTCCTCCCATGGAAGGTTCCCTCCTTCCACAGATTGTCACCTTTGGCCGTTTTCTGGATTGCAATCTCCATAAGCGACCCTGGCATCTCCCTTTGTGATCTACAACAATTCGCCCACACGCACATATTGTAATAGAACTATGGTGACTCAGAATGTGGGGTTACCACCACTGAAGCTAATCAGGACTCGAGTTGTCCCACCAGCAGGCTTCAGGCCACTCCAGTTGGAGCTATGGGAGTGTGAGTGGTTCCCCAGCTCACTAGCCTCTGGTTCTGCTTGACAGAATGGGGAGTGCCCACTTCCTCAAGCTGAGCAGAACGCTGCCTTTGAGTGCCACCTACTGGCCCCTTCATGGTATACAAAATGGCACCAAATCCTGTCAGGCCCTCAGACCCCGAGCTTGTGCCCCAGAGAAACCGTTCCCTGGTTCCGTATACTTGGACTCTTCTCCCTGAGGTCTCACTACGAGACAGGCCGCCTTAGAGTGTTCAACCGCAGGTAGCTAATCCACCAGTTGCCTCCCTAATCGGCCCTACCCTCCTGGGACTGAGCTCAGCTGAGAGTATGGGACACTGACAGTTCCCTAAATGGCGCCTTGCACCAGAGCTGTCCTGGAGTCGTTCCAGCAACAACCCTTGGGTGGACTGCCTGTATGAGGTCTCAACAACCCAGGCTGCTTCCCTAGGTCGATCAGCTCCAAAACTCCTTCTGGTAACTGATCCCTACAAGCCTGTTTTCTCTGGTTGCCGGCCACATTGGCCTGCCTATGGTGGAACCAACGATGTCTGATCACCAGTTGCCTACCGCCTACACCAAGGGTCCGAACCCACACACATGGTCTGGGGTTGACATTCTGCAAACACACTCCACTCTAATCAGTTGGGATTTACTGTTCAGTATAACGCAACCATAAAAGGGTAATTTAAATAGTAGAAGGGAGGGAAACCTTATCACAGCGTAATTAATTATTAACTGGAGGGTCCTGCTGTGTTCGCCAGTACTGTTAGTTTATTAGTCTTTATTATTTCAGGATTTCAGGACCCTACTTCCAGAAGACTCCGGGGAGCTAACAGAAGTCTCCCAAGATTCCCTCAGTATAGCCCATCTATCAGAGCTTATCCAAAATAATCCCAGAGACCACAACTTAAACAATCGATTCTTTTTTATAACCTGGAACTCTTTCACACAGGGATTACAAAAGGGTAAATGATGGCTGCTCTATACCGTGTCCAGACGCTGCTGCTGCCGCCAAGACCAGGATTCGATGAATGACTCACAGAACCACGATCACCGTTGGAACAGGACAGGACTACCACACCGAAGAATAACGGTGAGGAATCAGGTAAGAGGCCTAACTAACTTCCCAACCTAACCCCTTTTGCGACGTCCTGTCTGTGAGTAAGAGCCCTAGCCACTTGAGGTAGAAACCCCGTGGATGGAGGTATGCTTAAAACAATAAACCCCAACAATAAACCAGATATTTTCCCACACACTTAGAGTTGAGCTGGTATACAGGCAGATAACTGGTGTCGGATCTATTTCCAAGCCACAACTCTGGAAAGAACCTCCTCCCTTCTCTCCAAGGTAAGAGTAGAGGGAGAACCCCTTTCTGCTTTTTCCCAGCCTATATGATCCCTCCCATTGCCTAGCAACAAGCCACTAGATTTCCTGCCTTTTCTCTCCTAAGGGAACAAGAAGGCTGTCTAACATGGCGAACTACTTGTCCTTTACAAGCCAAAATGGCGGACAATAAACGAAACCATATTAAACACCATTACCAAGTATCATGTCATAATTTGTTTGAGATGGAACTCACAGTTGATTGTTATGGGATTGTATGTGTTTGATCCAGATTATGATGGCAGGTACCATACGTGCATTTTCATCATGTGTGAAGAATGATACTAGGAGTCTTCCATTTGAGTCTTCTTATTCATAGCCTTGGTTTTTAAGTTGTTTATAATATAAATTTCTAGAGATTTATTTTCTCAGAGACCAAACTCCAATTTAGCTATTTCTAAGGTTTTGCATTTTCTGGTGTTTGTGAGGAAAGACCGACCACTATGAGATCAGTTCCACTAAGCGATCAGTTTGAATGTTATATCATTTGTTGTTGCACACTAAATGGTCTCTTTGAAAGCTTCTCATCTAGTATCAAGAGAGGTTTCTTGATTGTTTTGTTGAAATATAAATTTGATTTCAGAGTTAGGGAAATTATTAGAAAAGTACAATTCACCCACATTTGAAAGACTCAATTTATGTCTCATAAACACAAGATTATTTTTATTTGGGGCCTGATCCAAAGACCGCTGAAGTCAGTGGGTGTCTTTCCATTCACTTAATTGGAGTTGGATTAGGCCCCTGAAGAACACCTAGAAACATCAAGATCTGGATTAATGGGTCTGTTGAAGTCCTACCCATCATAGCCAACAAGTTTAAAAGTGGGGCCACCTGGACACATGACAGTAAGAAGTAGGAGTTGACAGTGTGTGGTGGCATGTATCCAGATAAGGGTGAGGTCCCCCCCTCCCCCCCATATCATATATGTGTCGCTGTATAGCCAAAAGTCTTGCCCAACATCTTTATTTACAAAGGTGGAAGCTTTTATGAGTGATTATAACAATGCATTTAGAACTGGTTTCACATGAGGAACCATATGTCTGTTCCACCCACAGTTTAACTATACTTTCAGGGATCATTTCTATAGTTTATAACTTGTTGCAACAAATGAAATTCCTGAACAACTGTATTTTGTCTTGAGATGTAAAAGCACCCTAGTTCTTTTACATGGGTTACTTAACCCCCCCCGCCACACACACTCTAGCATATGCAAACAGAGGCAGCCCATCCCCAGAGAAGTACCACAATCACATATTCAAACCCAAATTGGATTACATGGGGTTACAGTATATATTAAACATAATGACTCTGGTTTAGTCATGTTACAGTGTCTCTTTGCAGAGGCTGTAGTTCCCCTATTAAACATACATGCCCACAGAAAAATTCTGTTTCCTAAATACCCTGTTTGACATTGCACTCCATATGCTTTATGAAAATATGCTTGGAATGTGAATATAATGTAACTGGAATATGCTTTATGCAAAAGGTCTCTTGTAAGGTATCATTACAAAGCTTACAAAGCTTATAAGCTTTATACAGAGTAAAATGGATTTATTTGGGGTTTGGATCCCATTGGGAACTGGGTGTCTGGGTGCTGGAGATAGGTGACTTGCTGAGCAGTTTTTGGTTCAAGTCTGCAGCTTTGGAGGTGTGGATCAGACCTGGGTCCGTGTTGCAGCAGACTAGTGTGTCTGGCTCACAAGGCAGGGTTCTGGAGTCCCAAACTAACAGGGAAAACGGGCTCAGAGGTAGTTTCAGCACATCAGGTAACAGTCCCAAGGGAGTCTCTGTGACTGAACCCGTCACACCCTGGATACTACTTCCCCATTCAAAGTGGTACACACATAAATACTATAATTAATAAAACTAAGAGAGCATGTGCTCCTTCTGAAGTTCCAAGTTATATAAGCTCCAGATGGAATATGCTTATGTATTTAAATTTAATTTCCCTTTAAGGATTATAGAAAAAGTAATCTGATACATTCTAAACAGAGTAATTTATATTTAGCACACATTATTACCAATCTATGTGGTTTGAAAAACAGTTCAAAAAACAAATTTAGGGAACACAAAATGGATCATTTTAGGCAGTCTCTCCCCCTTTAGTTAGTACTTTCTATATAAAGAGTCTGATACTGCACCACTGGATTCTATGGGAGTTTTGCTATTGATTTCAGTGGAAACAGGATTGGGGATCTAAATGAGGGGGCAAGGGAGAGAAAGGAAACTTCTTGGAAATAACCCATAGGAATGAAGATAGCAAACTTGATCCGTGGGTCACACTTAGCTGTTCAGCAGTCCTCTTTTTGTTCTGTTATTTCTGCATCGCTGGCATTTCATAAAGTTAAACATTTTCCCTTAAATTCAATTTTCAACTTGGCAGGATGTAGCAGGGCACATATACTATTGTAATGAGGGATTTTCTTGAAGTTGGGAAGTTCCATCACTGGATTTTAAGACAATAGGTCAGAATAAAAGGAAACGTAGGGGAAATTGTGGCTTGTAGACTCCACTGACTTCACTTAGGATTGAATCAGGCCCTTAGAGATTTGAGGTAAGGCCTGTGATATATGAATTTTACAAAAAAGCTAGTCAGATTGAATCATTATGATAAAGGAAAAACAGAATCTAGGCAACAAATTATTTACAACATCTAAGGAAAATAACGGATTGATATAAATAAGCTATTTGTGAGGCATCCTGTCAAAATTGTTAGGCCAAAAATTAAACTACCCAGACTTTGGTCCTATTACATAAGAATGGCCATACTGGGTCAGACCAATCTAGCCCAGTATCCTGTCTTCCATCAGTGGCCAGAGACAGATGCTTCAGAGGGAATTAACAGAATAGGGCAATTATTGAGTGATCCATCCCCTGTCATCCAGTCCCAGGTTCTGGCAGTCAGAGGTTTAGGGAAACACAGAGCATGGGGTTGCATCCCTGACCATCTTGGCTAATAGTCTTTGATGGACCTATCCTCCATAAACTTATCTAATTATTTTTTTGAACCCAGTTATACTTTTGGCCTTCACAACATCCCCTGGCAATGAGTTCCACAGGTTGACTGTGCGTTGTATGAAGAAGTACTTCCTTAAGTTTGTTGCAAAACAGCTGCCTATTAAGCTTATTTGGTGATTCCTGGTTCTTGTGTTATGTGAAGGGGCAAATAACACTTCCCTATTTACTTTCTCCATACCATTCATGATTTTATAGACTTTTATCATATCCCTCCCTAAATCATCTCTTTTCTAAGCTGAACAGTCACAGTCTTTTTAATCTCTCCTCATTGGGAAGCTTTTCCATACCCTTACTCATTTGATGCCCTTCTCTGCACTTTTACCAAATCTGATGTCTTTTTTGAGATGGGGTGACCAGAAATGCAAGCATTATTCCACGTATGGGTGTACCATGGCATTATGATATTTTCTGTCTTATCTATCCCTTTCCTAATGGTTCCTAACATTCTGTTAGCTTTTTTGACTGTGGCTGCATATTGAGCAGATGTTTTCAGAGAACTAACCATGATGACTCCAAGATCTCTTTTGATTGGTAACAGCTAATTTAGACTCCATCATTTTAGATGGGATTTCCCCCCTCCCCCACCCAATGTGCATTTGTTTGCACTTATTAACACTGTATTTCATCTGCCATTTTGTTGCCCAGTCACCTAGTTTAGTGAGATAGATCCCTTTGTAACTCTTTGCAGTCAGCTTTGGACTTACTTATCTTGAGTAATTTTGTATTGTCTTCAAACTTTGCCACATCACTGTTTACTCCTTTTTTTAAATCACTTATGAATATATTAAACAGCACTTGTCCCAGTATAGATTTGTGGGGGACCCTACTATTTACCTCTCTTCACTGTGAAAAATGACCATTTATTCCTACCATTGGTTTCCTCTGTTAATTAATTAGTCACTGATCCATGAGAGGCCCTTCCCTCTTAACCCATGACCTCTTACTTTACATAAGAGCCTTGGTTTGGGATCTTGTCAAAGGTCCCTCGTTTGGACAACTGGTCTAAAAATAATGTATGTATTCATTTTTCTGGGTATTTTCAACATCAGCAAAAAGGAAATTGACAAAATAATAATAATAAAAGAATGGTGGAATACTGAGGTAAGTACTTCTAGAGAGTACTATTGTCAATGATGGTGCATTTTTTAGGCAAAATATAACTGCCCTATGAAGTGCCATGGAGTGTTCAGCTAATGAAATCACTAGCTTGATTAACATTCTTAGCCTTCTCATTTCAAATAGAAAGTGCATTCTGCTAAGAATTATTCTTTATGACAGTGGACTGAGCCATACTTTATACTCAATGGTAAAGGACTGGAGAAGAATTATTGCTTTTGTTTAAATTTAAATGATATGTTTTCACTAAAAACAAATAAACAGCAGCAATAAACAGCACCCCATGGAGTGTTTCACAACAGATTTTTAAATTAGAGGTTTGTCTCTTGAAATTACAAGGTATCTAGCTCATAGTGAAGACATTGGGATGCCTTAACTATGATTCCATAAGTGCAGCGAGAATCTCAGAGTGGTTTATAAACTTCTACTAGAGGTCACTGATGAAAGCGGAGGTTCTCACAACAAATTATTTGGTGGCCTCAGAGTGCGGCCACCAACTCTTGCTGGAGGCCGTTCTGGCAATTTTTCTTAAAATACTTATATATGCACATATACTTTTTTCCTAAAGTTAATTATGTCCAAATCATTGTAAGATATTTATGTAGGTGTTTTTTTTTGCAGACTCAGTAATAAAAATAATGTACAGTTGTCTCTATTCTTTATGGAACCTATACAGAAACACAAATAAGGTGCTTTATATGTTTTGCTTTTTTTGGTTGATTTTTTTTTTAAAGATATGCTAGCTAGTAAATCTGCTACTGTGAAAAGTGATATTAACAAATATACAAATATCACTTTTCACAGCAGATTTACTCAGTCCCAGCAAACTGGGGGACAAATTAAGCCTTAGAGGGGGAGGGAGCGGAGAGGGCCAGTGGCAATGGGGGGCTGGAGCCTGAAGCCCTGAGGCTGGAGCCTGCCACCACATGGCCAGAGCCTGCCACCACCTCACGGTTGAAGCCCAAAGCCCAAGCCCCACTGCCCCCGCGAAGGTGAGAACTCACAGTGGTGCCTGCCCCTACAGTGGCTCCAGAAGGGGGCCGGGACCTGCCCCTGCTGGTGGCCCTAGGGGAGGTGCAGCTGCTTTGTCCCCGCTCCTGCCTACACCACTCAGGAGGGTGTGGCCACAAGAAAAGCCAAAGGTGGCCCCATGCAGCCACAGTGGCAGCTTTTGGGAAACGCTGAATTAAAGTATAAACGAGTCAGCAAATTGCCTTCTTACTGCACCGTGACACCTCTGGAAGATGCTTCTTTGCGGAATGACATCACAAAGCCCAATTCTGGCATTTTTGTGTCAGCTTCTGGAGCACCCTGTGGTATTCTAAAAACCAATGATGCAAACTAACCTTGAACAGTGAGTTCAGTTTTGGTTACCTCATCTCAAACAACACTCCGGAGACATGAGTATTGTAACTGAGGGTAAATAGAGTTTACCCACTGCTCATTTGGGGAACATGGAGTTTAGGTTACCCACTTTTTTTTTTTATACCACTATGACATTGGCAGACAGAGTGAAGGTCCAGAAAAGTGATTAGAAGGATAGGGAAGAGGTTTCCATAAAGTACAGAATGCCAAGTAAGACAGTAGTGCCAATACTATTAGGCAATAGTATCAAAGCCAAACAACAGGGAAATAAATCCAGTGCCAAATAAGTGTGTATGGGAGGTGAAGGGAGCAGCCATAGTGCCAAGCAAAGGGGAAAGGATGTCAGTACCAAGTAGCTGGGTAGAGAGCAACACTGCAGTCCCAGCTTAGGGGAAATTCATGTCAGAGCCAAGTAACAAGGAAGTAGTGCCAAGTGTGCATTGGTCTGGGGGAAAGTGCAGTGCCAGGGCCCAGCGTGTGGGATTGGGTGAGTGGGTGCAGTGCCAAATCCCAGCATGCAGGGCTGGGGGGGGGACGCAGAGCCAGGTCCCAGTGTGCAGGGTTGAGGGAAGTAGGTGCAGCGCCAGGCCAGGGGTGCAGGGTTGAGGGAAGGGGGCGCAGTGCCAGGGCCCAGCATGTGGGGTTTGGATAAGGAAGTGCCAGGGCCCAGTGTGCGGGGTTTGAGGGAAGGAAGTGCCAGGGCACAGTGTGTGGAGTTTGCAGAAGGAGGCACAGTGCCAGGGCCCAGCATGCAGGGTTGGGGAAAGGAAGTGCCAGGGCGCAGTGTGTAGGGTGGAGGGGAAGGAGGCACAGCACCAGGGCAGTGTGGAGGGGTGGGGAGGTGTCAGGGCCCAGCGTTTGGGGTCTGGGGGAAGTGCCAGGGCACAGGGCTGGGGGAAGGAAGTGCCAGGGCAGAGGCAGTGTGCGGGGTGGGGGAAGAAAGCACAGTGTGCAGGGCTGGGGAAGAGCCAGGTCCCAGCGTGCAGGGTCTGGGGGAAGTAAGAGCCAGGGCCCAGCGTGTGGGGTCTGGGGGAAGTGCCAGGGCACAGGGCTGGGGGAAGGAAGTGCCAGGGCAGGGGCAGTGTGCGGGGTTGGGGAAGTGCCAGGGCCCAGCGTGTGGGGTCTGGGGGAAGTGCCAGGGCACAGGGCTGGGGGAAGGAAGTGCCAGGGCAGGGGCAGTGTGCGGGGTTGGGGAAGTGCCAGGGCACAGGGCTGGGGGAAGGAAGTGCCAGGGCAGGGGCAGTGTGCGGGGTTGGGGAAGTGCCAGGGCACAGGGCTGGGGGAAGGAAGTGCCAGGGCAGGGGCAGTGTGCGGGGTGGGGGAAGTGCCAGGGCACAGGGCTGGGCGAAGGAAGTGCCAGGGCAGGGGCAGTGTGCGGGGTGGGGGAAGTGCCAGGGCACAGGGCTGGGCGAAGGAAGTGCCAGGGCAGGGGCAGTGTGCGGGGTGGGGGAAGTGCCAGGGCACAGGGCTGGGGGAAGGAAGTGCCAGGGCAGGGGCAGTGTGCGGGGTTGGAGAAGTGCCAGGGCACAGGGCTGGGGGAAGGAAGTGCCAGGGCCCAGCGTGTGGGGTCTGGGGGAAGTGCCAGGGCACAGGGCTGGGGGAAGGAAGTGCCAGGGCAGGGGCAGTGTGCGGGCTTGAGGAAGTGCCAGGGCCCAGCGTGCGGGGTTGCGGGAAGGAAGCGCCAGGGCGCAGTTCCCGGGCCAGGCGGCGTTGGTCTGGAGAGGAAGTGCAGAGCCAGGGCCAAGTGTGAAATACTCCCCGCGCCAGGTGGGCAGTGCCGGGGCAGGGTGCGTGCCCTGGCTGTCCCCTGTAGGGCCGGGCGGGTCCCCAGCCGCTGCCCTGGAGGCGGCTCCGTGAGTCAGTCAGGAGCGAGGGGCGGGGAGGGCCGCGCTTGTGTGACTCTCCCTGGCGGAGGCGGGAGCGGCGTGTCCGGCTCAGACCCCTCCCTCGCTCGCTGCCTGCGAGTCTCTCTCGGGGACACTAGGAGACGCCGCCAGTGGGCCCGGACCGTACGGGGCCTCCCCTCCTCCTGTCGCGGCGGCGGCTTCCATGTAGCACCGGGCGGGGGGCCTACGGCAAGATGGCGGGTAGGTACCAACTGCCCTCCCGCGCGCCGGGGAGGCCCTGGCACCGCCCTCTCCCCCACACCGCCAGCTATGCCCGGGCACGGGCAGCGCCCCCCCCCCCCCCGCTCCGCCTGGCGCGGGGAGCGGCCCCTGTGCGTGCGGGGAGGGGGCGGCTGTGGGGCGACGCGCGGGGCCCCCCTGCGCATGGAGGGGGGAGGGGGCCGGGGGGCGCGTCGAGGCTGCGGGTGCGTCTCATTGTGTCTTTCCCCCTAGATCTGTCGCTGCTCCAGGAGGACCTGCCGGAGGAGATCGACTCGTGTGAGTACCGCCGGCTCCCTCGCCCCACACAGGGGCTGCGCCTCCCCGGGCGGGCGGCGGGGCTGGGCTGGGCTGGGCTGGGCTGAGGGGCGGCGAGCCCAGGGGCGGTTCCATCACACTCGCCGCAGCCGGAAGCTCCGGGCGTGTCGGGGCCTTGAATGAAACGTGGGTGCAAAGCGGGGTAGGGAGCGAGTGTCTGCCCCGGGGGTGGCGCCGCATCCTGGGGTGCGGGGAGCTTTTTTGCGGTGGGTTTTTGGCTTCTTGGGCTTGATCCTGAGAGGAAATAACTTAAAATGTGAAAGCCCACGTTGCATTGTGGGAGAAGGAGGAGGTGGCCATGCTCAGCTGCTCCTGCTTCGTCCCTACACGTGTGTGTGTGGCTGGCCGGCCAAAGTTTTCCTCTAATAATGTCTGAGTGGAGGTAGGGAAGGGGGGAACGGGGACAAGCAGGAGCTGATGAGTTGTGGGGAAATGCAGTAGTTGGTACCTGCTGCCGCCGCCTGAGAGTCCTTGGCGTGTCATGTAATAATCTCAAAGGCAGGTTATCTTAAGAAAATACTTGCAGGCAGGTTGCGTTTTCCACTTGTTTTAAGGTCGCTTGGTTGTTTGTCGTGCTATGTACTTGGCTGTTGTACAGTTGATTTGATGTGTCATAGAAATTGGATGGCTAAAATTTAAGCTTTTTAGGTTTTTGTGCTCAGTAGATATCTTAGTGATGAATTTGAGTGTACCTTTATGTGATGGGCTGTAGCTCTGTAGAAACCGGATTTCTGAGGACTGATGCTGTATTGAAATTGAGGGCCTAGGAGACACATAAAAGGCAGCGTTAGAAAAGTTTGTTTTAATGGTGGTGTTGCATATGAGACATGGAAAATGAACTAACTTGCATGCATTTCTTTCTTGAATCTTCTTCCTCCCCGGAAGGGATGGGAAAGATCTTAGTGTTTGAAAAAGAATTAATCTTGTGTTGTAGTACTATAAAAGAAGCCTCAGTGTGCAATTCAGCATTAGTAACAGGATGTATGCTTAGTTTCTGTTTAAAACAATAATAAATGCAGTGATGTGAAGTCTATGATAATAGTTGTGTCTTCAGCACATGTGAACTATGGAATGTAAAAAGTAATCTACAGTAAGAAAGTACTATTGGGACATGACTATTAGAAAACTCTGGTTAAAGAGTAGAGCTGGAAACATTAAAACCAAGTTAATTTTAAGGTGAGGACAAAAGAATACTTAGCATGTTATATGGTTAACAAGTCCTTCAGATTTAGGTCTCAATCCTGCAACCTGCTTTGTGGGTAGACCCATTGACTTCAATAAAGTCCATACAGACACAGGAGTCTGCCCAGAAGGAGCAGCTTTCAGGATTGGGTCCCTAGATCGGTGAAAATAAGCTTTTAAGAAATCTAAAACCAGTGGAAATGTTTCTATTAAATTATTTTTCAACGGTCAAGTAGAATTTCAGTTTTACACAAATATTACCCTGCAGTGCTTGTAACACAATATATCAGCATTTTGTCCTGTGTTCTTTCTGCTTTTTCATAGTAAACTACTTTTCAAGAAAGAGTCTCTCTTGTAAGGCTTAAAAACTATTACAAACTTTTTTTAAATTTAACATTACTAGATATCAGATTGATGTCCCTTTAATCTGTGTGGGATACTTTTGTGAATAGATAAGGAATTTTTTTAACGATTTAACGTATTACTTTTCCCTTTTGTCTTTGCAGTCAAGAAAGTTACATTTTTAAAGTTGGATAAAAGAGATTGTAGGTCTTTTAAGAGGTAGCTAGAGGAAAATATTGATATACACACTTTATGGATCTTTACCCTGATGGTTCCAAAGGTAGATGAAAAATCATGGACTTGCCTTAAAAAAGAAGAAATAACAGTATCAGAACTCTTGGGGATATAAGAATCAAAGATCAGACAAGAGGTGTCCTAGAAATCTGAAGGAAGTATTCAGACAATTAATAAAAATATTCAAGACCTTACTGGGAAAGAGGGAGGTTCTGATGTATCAGAGAGCACCAAAGTTATTTGTAGGGAAGAACCAAGAAACTGGATTAAACCAGATTATACAACGTAACCTAGGAAACAATTCTGTGTTGTCAAGGGGACTAGATTAGATTATTTTAAAGGTCTTTTACAATTCTAACTTCTGTAGGTTTCAGTAGTTGTAATAAGAACAGGAGTACTTGTGGCACCTTAGAAACTAACAAATTTATTAGAGCATAAACTTTCGTGGGCTACAGCCCACTTCTTTGGATGCATATAGAATGGAACATATATTGAGGAGATATATATATATATATATATACACACATACAGAGAGCATGAACAGGTGGGAGTTGTCTTACCAACTCTGAGAGGCCAATTAAGTAAGTGGAAAAAAAACTTTTGAAGTTGTAATGTTGACTTCAGTAGTGGGATTATCCTTGATATGAACCAGAGGCACCCTGGGAACACACAGGCTCTCTGTGCTGTACATTGGTTAAAAGGCATTGTAGATAACCATGGATTAGAATTCTTTGAACTAGTAGTGTTTTGTAGCCACAAACAACAGCTGTGTCAGTCAATTTACAAAACTTAATTTTATGAATTAATTGCAACACTTGGGATGAGGTTTTACGCTCAGGTGTGAGTGAACTGGAATCTACAAAGGTTTATCCAAAAAAAGACAGCCATGATTGTAACAGCTGACCCACTTTAGACAATTGTTTTAACACCATCATACAGTGCAGTGGCTCTCATTTTTAAATTACCCCACGGTCCTCTTTCCAGCAACAAGTTGAGAACTGGTTCTGGGACATGTTTGAAAAGTCCCAGAATACGCTCATGCAGTCTTAGTCATAAAAAGCTTGTTATGTGAATGCATCCATGTAGTTCTGTCAAAAACAGTCTTGTTTTGGACATGCTGGATTGTTGCAAGAATAAGCAAGACAAATGTTAATGTATTATCCCTGTAGTAAACTATGGTATAATTTATAGGTCAACACAGTTTTTTCATAAAAGGATATAGCTATCTAACAAATGTCTGTATGTTTGAAATGAGCTCAACTAACTGGGTGTCTGGGAAACAAAACTACCTAGACTTTTTGAAAATCTTTGATATTAGACCAATTAAAAAAAAAAACTTGTCTATAAAAGCTGGCAAGTATGCGACCAGGAAAAAAGGAGTGATGAAGAGTATCTGAGTATATAAAGAGCTCAGTTGTATTTCAGAGACATGAAAGTATGTGTTGATGGAACATGTGTGAATTAGGAGGTGACTAGTTTAATATCACATAGCTCATTAGTGGGTCCAATTTTGCCCTTTCAGTGAACTGGAAGAAGAATGTGCAGCAAGCATGAAATGTTATGATTCCAAACTGGGAAGTCTTTCTTTCTTTCTTTCTTTCTTTCTTTCTTTCTTTCTTTCTTTAAGAAAAAGTACTATAACTTTGCACTGAATATGGATAGGTAAATTGATTATGGAATTAAAAGTACATATATTTAAGGTGAGTGACAAATACTTCTTATTAGTCCTGTTACAAAACAGCAGGAGAAAGCTTGGGTGGGAGATGGGGGGTATTAAATTAAATTCCACAGTGTTAAGACACTGTCAGATACAGTAAGCCAAAAATCAGAATATCTTTAAAGTAATAGTTTTGAAGAGGATATATGCTATAGTCTTTATTCCAGCTTGTTATTGGGTATGTTTTTAATCCCCCCAGAATTAAATATTCTAAAATGTCCACTTAATCAAGGTCTTGCATGTCACTAGGCAGTTTGTGTTTTCCCTATGTCGTCATACCTGCGCATCAGATAATATTCCTATTAAATATCGGATTTTAAAAGTATTCTGTTTTTGATTTATCAGACTTGACAGTATGCCTTTAACAGCAGGTGACACTGGGAAAATTAGATGCTGCCAGGCATTCATTGATGGACATATAAGTCAAAGGAAATGTTTCTAGTACTTTAAACAAGACTAGCAAAACTACTTTTGGATTAATGGGTGTAGTGCTGATTGCTATATAGACATGGGGAAAATACAGTGGGACACATAGAATAAGACCCAAGACTATAGAATCTTGTTCAAAATTTGGTCAAGGAGAAAACTGGTAGTCTTGTAAGAGCACACTTCATAAAAAAAATATACAGACAAATAGATTGGGCCTAAATTTGTACGTTTAGAGCAGTGTTTCTCAACCTCTTTGATACCAAGGACCGGCTTGCTGCCTTCCTGTATTGCAGGGGTTCTCAAACTGGGGGTCGGGACCCCTCAGGGGTTGCCAGGTTATTATATGGGGGGGTTGCGAGTTGCCAGCCTCCACCCAAAACCCCGCTTCGCCTCCAGCATTTATAATGGTGTTAAATATATAAAAAGTTTTTTTTATTTTATTTTTTTTTTATTTTTATTTTTTAAATTTATAAGGAGGGGCTCGCACTCAGAGGCTCTCTATGGCTTGCTATGTGAAAGGGTCACCAGTACAAAAGTTTGAGAACCACTGCTATATTGTGTCAGGGAAATATCAGGGATCAGTCGTTGAAAAACACTGGCTAAGAGTGTGGCGAATGGCCATGGGGAGATAACATTAAAAAAATCTAATGTGATTCTAATGTCTGCATGTCTATTTTTTTAAAAATAATTAAATGAAAGGGAAGTGTCTCAAGATACTAGTAATGAGATAATGGAGTCTTTCACCCCTGAGTTCCCAGTTTGAATCCAGCCTCTGTTAGTAGTGACTGAAAATTTTACCATGTGGCTATTATATAAAATAAGGGTTTGTCTTCATTGTGGGACTTACATTGACATAGCTGTGTGTCAAGGGTGTGGAAAATCCACACTTGTGCTGAGCTAACCACTGTGTAGAAAGAATTCTTCCATTGACCTGCCTACTGCTTCTTGGGGAGTTGGATTATTTATGCTGATGGGCGCACTCCTCTCGGTGTAGGTAGTGCTGTGCTGAAGTGCTACAGCAGCACAGGTGTAACTGTGCCACAGTGGTGGTTTAAGTGTAGACATATCCTAAGTTAGTACTTCTAGTTTTGTTTCAAGTAGGTGGGTATCCACATCACAGCTTGGACTCACTGATGTCTTTGGGCCACTTGGCAACTGTGCGGATGGAGACTGAATAGTAGTTGTCACTTCAGATCAGGTTGGTGATATATTGGAAGGGCTTGTTTGCACTGGTGCAACTTGTATTGCATGTGTCTATTAGATAAGTGGAATACTGCCATCTCTTTGGTTTTCAAGCCAGCTTCTGGCACAATCATGGAAAACAAAATTCAGTGGAAATAATTTGACTTTAATTTAAATTAACGTTTGCTTTGTGTTTTGGAAATTCAAATAGACTAGCTTGGACAATGGCACTAAACAGAGTACTGAAAAGCAAGCAAATAGCATAAATGATAAGAAGTAAATTGAAATACATTTAAATACTCCTCCCAGTAGCTAAAAAGCCCGTAAAACAGTGGTGGGCCGCACGTGGCCCGTCAGGGTAATCCGCTGGTGGGCCGCCAGACAGTTTGTTTACATTTGCACGGCTGCCCGCAGCTACCAGTGGTCGCGGTTCGCTGTTCCCAGCCAATGGGAGCTGTGGGAAGTGGCGCGGGCTGTGGGCCACAGGTTGCCCACCACTGCTGTAAGATCATCCTTAAGCAATTTTTTTTCCAGTGCACACATCCAAAGGCTTCACGTGTCAGTACAAGAAGCTGTAATCAAAATTGTCATGATGCCAACTTTTTGTAGTTTGCTCATTGCTATGCCCATGATGTTTGTGTGTGTTCTGAAAAGATGCATAATTAGAATCCTGAGTGTGAAATCATAATAACAATGTGATATCAGCTTTCAGCACTGCTGTCACATATGCCCTATAAACTGGCATGATACAAGCACTAAATGTGGGTAAGTCATTGGAGTTCACTCTTACCTACTGGTACACATGGTATGAGTAGGACCTTCTTGCACTGGGGCCTCTTGGCTCTTCCATATTAGTTTCACTGCAGGGGAAGAGTTAACTAGGAGTCCTTGAGTCCTGTGATGCTTTTAGCAGCTGTCTGTGTGCAGGGAGTCAGGAAATTTAATTTTTTTTAGTTTAATTTCACTACAGGTAGGACTCAAGCTCTTTCCCTGCCACTAGACATGTAGCACTAACTAGTGGTTGCAGCACTAACCACTGATGCCACCAAAGTTCCTGCTAACTCAGCCCTCACAGTGAGAATAACAGAGAGTGCCAGGCAGAGGTTACGTTACTAGTCACGCTACCAGAATGACAGTAGTACATGCTCTGTTTTGAACATGTTGCTAGTGATTTGTGCTAGCATTGTTGCTGACTAAAGGTAGTACTCGGAGCTAGTACCACGATGCTGCTGTGATTCTAGCTACTGCTTTGTAGGAATGTCATGCTCGTTTGGTTATATATTTGGTTGTTAGTACTCAGAAGGCATACTTATTAAGTCTCCAGTTTTCCTTGGACCAGACCTGCTTGGTCTTCTGATTTTTGGGCTCCTGAATGCATGCCTGAATGTTCTGGGAAGTGGGAGGCTCACCAGCAAATAAGACTGAGGTGCTTCTTTTTCATACACTTCTAGTCTTCATGGTCTCAACTGAGTTGCTCCAGTCCAGGGATGAGACCCATAGTAAGGAGGAGCTGTGGGGAGAGGGATAGCTCATGCTTGGTATGACACAGGCAAATGCAGTCCCTTCCTGGTCCTTCACACAGATGCCACAACCCCCACAGTAGGGGGTCAAAGAGGAGATTATTTTCCAGCCTCCACCTCTTCCCTGCTGCTGATGCCAAGCCCCAAAGCATTAAGTAAATCTGCTTCTTTTACCACTACGCCCACCTTGCCTCTGCTGAGTACCCCTGAGTTGAGGGCACTGGCTCCTTCTCTCTCCCTTCTCTTGTTTCCTGCTGCTGCTGACCACCCCTTGGTTATGGGAAATAGGTACTCCTTCCAAGGGAAAATGCTCAAAAGGAGAAGCAGGGGAAAGAGAGGCAGATAAAGGTGAGGGGAGACTTGTCAGAAGGGAACTGGTGAGCGTGTGTGGCTAGAATGTTTCACCTCCACTTTGTCAGTAGGCAAAAGTAGAGACTACAGGATGCTGGGATAACACACCTCACTTTCTCTGTGTGCAGAGGGGACTTTGTCAGAGCTGTGGGAAAGAGCAACAGCAACAACATATGGCTAGTGGCACAGCAGGACCTTGTGAGTCGCAGCTCCCAGAGAGAGTGTGTCATCCCAAAGGAACCAGGAATATCAGGGTTTCTGCTGCGTGGGGCTACTTTGGGTGTGTAACATGAATGGAGTTAACATGGGTGTTTTTGTTTGTTTGGGTGAGTGGGATAGTGCCAATGTTCCCTTAAAGATTTTTCCATCTATGTGCGGAATGAATTTTGTTATGTGCACCAATATTGAGGTAATGTCTAGCTGTGCGCCACCAGTAGAAACAAAAAACCTCTCTCTCGAGGGTTTTTTTGTGTGTGTGTGTGTGTGTGTGTGTATATATGTGTGTGTATATATATATATAAAAAAAATGACGATAGGGATAATTACTCCAGCCAGGACAGGGAAGGCATTTTAGAATTCACTATGCAAAGAATTGAATTTAAGGATAAAGAGCGAAATAAAATTATGAAATGCATAGACTAGTCAAAAAACTAAACTAACAGCATTTTGAAAGAATACCATTACAGAGAATATATATGCATTGCAGGAAGTACCAAGAAGTAACAGCAACAACAATAACAAAAGTATGTGTTGGGAGGTGTGTGTGTGTGTGTGTGTGTGTGTGTACTGGCTTCTGGGAAAGTGTATGAGAGACTGCGCTGTCTCTTTAAGCAGAGAGGCTCACCGGTCTGAAGGCTCCTTCAGCTGCTCCATCCTGCTCTTGAGCCCCGTCTCCCCTTCCCTGCTCTGCGGAGATGGGGTACATGGGCGGGGGGGAGAGGGACTCCCTGATATCAGCACCCCCCTCGGCTCTGCACAGCAAGCAGGAGGGTCCCGGGAGCAGCTAACCAGGGGGCTTCAAGGCAGAGGGCAGGAGTAATGTGGCTACAGAACAGCGTGGGGCACCTGAACACAAGTCACTGGATGTGCGCAGCTCTACTAATCAAGTGCACAGCACTTGATTGACTCTTGGTTGGCCATGCAGCAGCGTAGCTTAGAGGGAACACTGCACAGTGCATTTTCCCTCCTTAGCTCTCGTCCCCTAACACTCCTACACTACTTCCACTACATTGATGACATCTTCATCATCTGGACCCATGGAAAAGAAGCCCTTGAGGAATTCCACCATGATTTCAACAATTTCCATCCCACCATCAACTTCAGCCTGGACCAATCCACACAAGCGGTCCATTACCTGGACACTACTGTGCTAATAAGCGATGGTCACATAAACACCACCCTATACCGGAAACCTGCTGACCGCTATACTTACTTACGTGCCTCACAGCTTCCATCCAGGACACACCACATGATCCATTGTCTACAGCCAAGCTCTAAGATACAACCACATTTGCTCCAATCCCTCAGACAGAGACAAACACCTACAAGATCTCTATCAAGCATTTTAAAAACTAAAATACCCACCTGCTGAAGTGAAAAAACAGACTGACAGAGCCAGAAGAGTACCCAGAAGTCACCTACTACAGGACAGGCCCAACAAAGAAAATAACAGAACACCACTAGCCGTCACCTTCAGCGCCCAACTAAAACCTCTTCAACGCATCATCGAAGATCTACAACCTATCCTGAAAGACTATCCCTCACTCTCACAGATCTTGGGAGACAGACCAGTCCTCGCTTACAGACAGCCCCCCAACCTGAAGCAAATACTCACCCGCAACCACACAACAACAACACTAATCCAGGAACCTATCCTTGCAACAAAGCCCGATGCCCACTCTGTCCACATATCTATTCAAGTGACGTCATCATAGGACCTAATCACATCAGCCACTCCATCAAGGGCTCGTTCACCTGCACTTCTACCAATGTGATATATGCCATCATGTGCCAGCAATGCCCCTCTGCCACGTACATTGGCCAAACCAGACAGTCTCTACGCAAAAGAATAAATGGACACAAATCTGACATCAGGAATCATAATGTTCAAAAACCATTAGGAGAACACTTCAACCTCTCTGGTCACTCAGTAACAGACTGAAAGGTGGCAATTTTGCAACAGAAAAGCCTCAAAAACAGACTCCAACGAGAAACTGCTGAACTGGAATTAATTAGCAAACTAGATACCATTAACTTGTGTTTGAATAGAGACAGGGAGTGGCTGGGTCACTACACAAATTGAATCTATTTCCTAATGTTAAGTATCCTCGCACCTTCTTGTCAACTGTCTGAAATGGGCCATCTTGATTATCACTACGAGGTTTTTTTTTTTTTCTCCTGCTGATAATAGCTCATCTTAATTAATTGGCCTCTTAGAGTTGGTATGGCAACTTCCACCTTTTCATGTTCTGTGTGTGTGTGTATATATGTACAGATTATATGTACAGATATGGAACATTTTATTTATATATATATATATATATAAAAATGTTCCATTCTATGCATCTGATGAAGTGAACTGTAACCCATGAAAGCTTATGCTCAAATACATTTGTTAGTCTCTAAGGTGCCACAAGTATTTCTGTTCTTTTTGGGGATACAGACTAACATGGCTGTTACTCTGAAACCTTAGGCTCAAGTGTTTAACTTCATGTTTATGCTTCAATTTCACTAGGCCAAAACAGGCACCAAAATATCTTGTGCATTTTTTTACTGACTTTTATAGCACGTCTGTCTCTGTAGCAGAACAGCTAATACTGTGGTGAGGGCTGAGAAGTGGTAAATGGTTTTTTTTTTTCATTTTAAATAAAAGCAAATGGAGTAATATATATATTCATTATTACTCAGTTAAGGCATACCATAATTTGTATAAAACCTCCAGATCTTTGGACCTTTGGCTTAGCAGATATGGTAAGGTCTGATGCTAAAACAGTGTCACCATTAACACAATGAATTTCTATATGGAAGATATTCCAGATTGTTTGGAATAGAAATTATTGGGTGACACGTGACTGTCCTCCCCTGGTAAATGTATCCATTTAGGTGCTTTTGTGGTCCCTGTCACTATAGTATGCAAGCATCTCCCACATACTTAAAAATAGAAATAACAATATTTTGCTTCCTCTCCAGGCTCTAGGATAGGTAACTTCTTTAGTTTATACGGCTGTTTGTTTGTGTGTGTGTGTGTGAGAGAAGGGGGTTGTGGGGGAAATCTTATTAAGGTAGAGGTAAATCAAAGAATTGAGTTCTGCATTTAATTCTGAAAGTGGTGATGGCCTTGACCACTTTTATCTTTTGTAAGAGTGAATACTGTAGGCTAAATTCAGCTCCAGTGGTAGTTCATGCATTCACAAGCCTCGTCCTATTGGTCAGATTTTAGGCCTGGTCTTCACTAAACTTAGATTGGCCCAGCTGCGTTGCTCATAGGGTGACCAGATGTCCCGACTTTATAGGGACAGTCCTGATTTTTGGGTCTTTTTCTTATATAAGCTCCTGTTACCCCCAACCCCCATCCTGATTTTTCACATTTGCTGTCTGGTCACCCTAGTTGCTCAGGTGTATGAAAATTCCAACCTCCTGAGTGAGATAGTTAAGCCAACCTAACCCCCAGTGTACACAGCGCTAGGCCAATGGAAGAATTCCTCTGTCGACCTAGCTACTGCCTCTCAGAGAAGTGGATTACCTACACTGGTGGGAGAACCCTTCCTGTTGGTGTAGGTAGTGTCTACGCTGAAGCATTCCAGCAGCACAGCTCCAATGCTGGATCTGCGCAACTGTAGCATTTCAAGTGCAGATAAGCCCTTACTCTTCCAACAGAATATAGGACGTCATGGTTGCAAGGAGTGATCTTCAAACTAGATAGCGGTCCCTTGGAGGACTTTGAATATCAGGATAAAGATTTTGAACTTGATTATTTGGAGCATCAAGAGCACTGAGGTGATACTTTCATAGTCATTTGCAAAGCAGACGGGCAGCTGTATTTTATAGGGTGTGGCTCTGTTCCTAGATATAGAGACCAGGAATGCATTGATTACTGTGGCAGGTGTATATCTGATCGGATCCTGTGCCGTCTTCTGGTCAGTTGCAGATGGATATTTTTTTTTTTTTTTTGCTGCTATGACTTTTTGAGCATCTTGTAGCAGAGAGGCATTGGAAGAAAATGATCCAAGGCTGCAGACTGACTTCACAATTGGAGGGAAGATGCCCTTGACAGTGGGGGAGGTAGTAGAGGAGGGAAGATCTTTAAAATGCTTCGCTCTTCCTACTAGCATCACCTCAGTTTTGCCGGTTTAAGCTTTTAGTCAGCTGTTCTTCATGCAGGTTCTCTAGATACATAAAATTGTTTGGGAAGGAGGGAGGAAGAAAAGAAAAAAAAATCCTGTTGATGGATGTGGCATAAAAATCTAGATAGGAAGGAAGGAAGTCACCAGACAGAATACAAAGTAAATAAATCAGCAGTTTGCCACTTGATATGCTTCCATTCTGCCTCAATTTGCTTTGAACCAAATTATACCTTAATTCATCTGTGTACAAGTACCAGATTCAATCTGAACTTGTCCATATATTGACCAGAGAACCGCAAAAGAGAGAAACTTTCCCTTTGTTTTCTGTGTGGCTTTTGTTTCCTCATAAAGTGCATAATACTTTTTATTTTTTTAGCTGTATCTATTCCCACTGCTTAGTGGATCTCAAGTAGCCCCCTTGTTTCCTCAGTGATGTTTGGTAAGAGGATGTCACAATTCCGTTAGCATGCCTAATGACTACATTTACATTTGTAACTTCATTATTTTAAAAAATGAATAAAATATATATTTGAATTAAAAAAAACCAACAAAAGAGGTAGCTGGTTGTGTTTAGTCTTGAGCTTTTGGGTCAGGGTAACATGGTAATAACTGGTTTGGAATTTATTCAAGATTGTTTATAAGTGGTCCCTTTTATTTTGTAATTTTGCTGAGTAAAATTATAAAGCAATCACAATCCAATTCTTAACAACTTACTGCCAATAGTAACATCAACAACAGGTGTTGAGGTTGCATTTGCCTTTCATTTTGCTCTACTGTAGTCTAATTTGGTGGCAAATTCATGCGTTTCCTAGAAAATCCTCTTGACCATTTTGGTAATGGGACCAGCATCTAAAACAATGGAAGGCATCTGGATCAGGCTGGCCAGGAGGTGAAATTGGTTTCTTAGGTGTATTATGTGAAATAGATAGATATAAATATATACTGTATGCATAACTATCTTTATATGTCTATATATCATAACAACAATAACAGTCTACCTAACAAACAAGATCTCCCCATTATTTAAATATGGTGATCAGTTATTTTGTTACAGCACAGTAGACATGAGAATGCTATTGGGATACAGAATGGAAAATGACAGATGTAAAGGTTAGTTTCAAATGACATTGTCAGAAGTCCTGATATACTTTACTGTTGTATGTTGCATAACTTTGGAAATTAGAAAGACATTGCACACCCTGGAACACCTGCCTTCTAGTTACTGAGTTACCACTATACAATGTGCTCTCTGAATCTTTATGAGAAGGTATTTTGTAACGTAGAGTACATAACAGGTGTGGATAAATTAAATTTAGTCGTGTCTATGCTACAAAAAAGTCCACTGTAGGAGAGCCATTTATGTTATCTCTCAAAAAAATGTGGAGGTGAGCAATCAAAGTGGGTTTGGCAAGCATGATCTGGTGGTCAGATATGGTCAAAATGTTTTTTGAAAGTCATTTTCAAATCAAGATAGCAATAGGAGTGAGTTGAAAGATTAGGTAACTTCTGATGTTTGGTTATGGTGGTGGTGTTTTTTTTTATGTTGTCTGCCCTGTCTATAGTACAGAGACAATGTAGGTGAGGTTATGTCTTTTATTGGACCAACTTAAAAGATAGAAAATACTATCTCACCCACCTTGTCTCTCTAATATCCTGGCACCAACACGGCTACAGCTACACTGCATACTATCTATAGTCCAGCTTTCTAACCTCAAGTTTACCAGTTAGATAACTGGTTGTCTCTAAATGTAGTTTGTCTTAGCCATAGCATGGTTAAAGCTTAGTTAATAACTATGGCGGCTAACAGTGTTAAGTCCTTGTTGTAGGACATGGATATACGGGACATTTTAAAGAGAAGCCCAGTATACCTTTAGGCACTGTACAGAGACATAGCGAGAGAGAGATCCTGCTCTGAAGAGTTTATAATATAAATAAAATAGACAAAACAGACAAATAGTGGAGGGAAACAGGTAGAGAGGTGAGGTAACTTGGCTAAGGTCACAGAACAGGTCAGTGACAGAGGAGATCTGGTTTCTATTCTTGGCTGACTCCTAATCCAGCTCTGTCTACTAAATCCTGTGGTGCTCAGATGATGTCAGCATAGTTTTAATTTGCTGTTCAAAGCAAGGCATTCCGTCATTTTGGATGGTTGCACTACTAATGTGGACAGAAAGTGCTGGCATTGGAGGTATCCTCCCTGTACTGTCCCACAATACCTCTGCCACTACTCGGGGGAAATTCTGCACTCTGGGTATATGATGTTTCATTGAGATTTCAGTTTTCCATAGCCCCTTTTGTTTCACTTGTCAAATGTAAGCACTTACGTCTTTCAAGAAGAAAATAGGACAGGGGAGAAGATGGGGAGCTGTGCAGGGACAGCCACAACACAGTTCTTCTGCAATGGTTTAGGATGTGTTATATGTGGACATGGTGCTTGGTATACACCTGAAACAGAACAGCTATTGTGGATGCAATGTCCTGTTGCAACTTCTAGAAGTTGTGCTTGGTTTCAGCACGCAGTGTTCAAGATGTGGGCGTACCATGGATTTATATAGAGGCAATATGATATTTTCTGTTTTATTATCTGTCCCTTTCCTAATGATTCCCAACATTCTGTTCACTTTTTTGACTGCTGCTGCACATTAAGTGGATGTTTTCAGAGAAATACACAGTGACTCCAAGTTCTTTCTTGAGTAGTAACAGCTAATTTAGATCCCATCATTTTATATGATTATATTTTCCAATGTGCATTACTTTGCATGTATCAACATTGAATTTCATCTGCCATTTTGTTGCCCAGTCACCCAGTTTTGTAAGATCCCTTTGTAACACTTGGCAGTCTACTTTGGACTTAACTATCTTGAGTAGGGAAATTGGACTAGAAGAAAGGAATGGTGCACCAGATTCTTTATATACTAAAAAATTTGTGTCCTATAAATGGCTTGTCTACATGGGGAAACTGACTAGAATAACATTTGCAGAATAGCTTTCTTTGTGGACACTTATTCCGGAATAACAGAAGCTTATTGCAGAAAAGCTTATTTAGCAATAGCTATTCTGGTCAATTTTCGTGTGTAGATAAGCCCTAAGTAGTCACATTTTATTCTAGATTAGCAGATGTGTTCTCTTTTGTCCTTTTTCACTCTTAAAGATGGAAAATCACATCATGTTAGATTCCTCTATCAGTTCTACTACCGTTCATCTGGCACAGGAACTGTGAGGCAGAAAAGTGTCAGTACTTTACAGAACTCTTGAATGTGTCTGAGAGTAAAAACCAGGAAAGTGAACAGTTTAATATGACAAAAGATTAGTGTTCGCCCTCCCACAGATATATTTTGTCAAGAAAGCAAATTAATAGTCTGTGTGAGATTAATCTGAAAAGTTGATTAAAAATACAGATTAATTACAGGTAGCTGATTTTGGATTAAGTAAATGTAACTCTTCTCTTCCATACTGAAAATGGAATGGTCCACCTAACACAAGGGTTCTCAAACTTTTTTTTGCTGGGTTCCCCTTTACAAATATTTCAGGCTGTGATGACACTTCCCCCTTAAAAAAGTGATAGCAAATTAATGTACATACTCATAGGAGCATTGCCACCTTACTTCTGCGCTGCTGTTAGTGGTGGTGGTGCCTTCAGAGTTGGGTGACCAGAGAGCAGCAGCTGCTGTACCCCCTTCCCTCCAGCTCTTCTTCCCCTGGCAATATTTTTTGATCTTGTGACCCCACTACAACAGCCTTGTGACACCCCCGCCCTTTTGGATCAGGACCCCCAGTTTGAGAAACGCTGAACCAAGCCTGCTTTGGGATACGTATGTGGCCTACATGGCATAATCAAATTCTGGAGTGTCTCAGTTTTTATTTATTTATTTATTTATTTATTTAAAATTTATCGCTCTCATAGTTGCAAAGATAAACTTCCAAGTGTGAAACAATGCAGTGCTGCCTTCCTGAGTCTGTAGATAATCTGAAACAATAACCCTGGCAGTTCTGAATTCCCTTATCCCCCAGTGAGATTAATGGGGGTGCTGGCTCTAAAGCCTAATGGTGACACATTACTGTGTCATTTCTTATCATTTTAATGATGGAAGGGAATGGAATTGACTCTCATAGGGTACATCTACACAGCAAATGAAGGTTTGACTGTAGTGCGGGTAGGCATACCTGCTGTAGTTTTAATCTAGCCTGTGCTAGGTAGTGAGAAGTGAAGATGCTTTGGCTCAGGCTAGCTACCAGAGTCTGTACCCAGGTTCCTTGGCGGGCTTGTATTGGGGCACTTAGTCCCCACTGAAGCCCAGGCAGCGACAACTTCACTACCAATGTTATCTAAGCTAACTAGATTAGCATGGGTATGCCTTTCTGCATTACAATCACATCTTCATTTGCTGTGAAGACCTACCCACAGATGGTAGGAATTGGAGGACACTGCAACAAAGGGAATGCAGAGTGGGGGGAAAGGAATGTTTGTGCATGTGCGTAAACACACACAGAAAGGAGGATCAAGAAGGAATAGAAATTAAGGCTGAGCAGTGGTGATACTAATGCTAAGCCTATTCTGAGCATATTTTCATGTTAGTGATGCTGAATGTATCAGTAAGGTCTTTTTATCAAATAATAAATAACTATAAGTGGGAGTTGTACCATAAATTGAGAATATTATGTAACTCTGAATCTCTGACCTGGCTGATGGACTATAATGTAAAAATAGAATTTGGCCCTCATTGCGGAATGAGTTTGAAACTCTTGAGCTCAGTACTTTTCTTGGTTCTTTTTAAACTGACAGTTATGACAGGTCCTTCTTGGTATGCTAATTCTTGACATTTTAGTCTGTGAATTGACACAGTGACTCAAACTACCTTTTCTTTTTAGGTATTGTTAAGGATTTAGATTTTTGACATGATAGACCATAACTGCTTCTTGGAAACCATTATTCTCTCATATATACTGGTTCTCACCATTCACCTTGATTAGCTGTTGCTTGAAATCATTTAAATGTTGTTAATATTGACAGTTCCAAGAAACACTCAATTGATGTCAAGCATTTGGGCAAACGTCTCACTTTTTTTGTAACTGTGTGATTTAAGTGTAATGTACAGGAGTGTAAATTAATTGGGTATTCTGGAGTTTGGAACAGTAAGGCCTGGTCTTGCACTAGAAAATAGGTCACCATAACTATGTTCTTCAGAGGTATGAAAAATCCATGTCCCTGAGTGGTGTAATTAAGCTGATCTAAGTCCCAGTTAGTGCTAGGTTGACGGAAGAATTCTTCTGTTGACCTAGCTACTGCCTCTCAGGGAGGTGAATTACTTAAGTTGACGGGAGAACCACTCCTGTAGGCATAGGTAGTGTCTACCCTGAAGCGCTACAGTGGTGCAGCTGCAGCATTTCAAGTGTAGACAAGCTCTGATTAAAATTTCTTTCCCTATCTTAATTGTTGAGGTTTGTCTCTTTCTTGTCATAACTTTGTGAGTACTCTAATTGGCATAGAATCTTTTGGGGTAGACAAAGCCTTGGTAACAAACAAGCAGAACCTTTCCCTCAGTTTCACACTACCCTTAAAGGAGAGAGAGGGAGGAATCCCCCTCTGCCCCCTCCCCACCTCAAAAAAAGAAAAAAAAAAGAAAGAAAAAAACACTCTTCACTCTGTTTTTATACATCATCAAGAAGCAAAGATCACAAGCCAAAACATTTTTTCTTATTTTGAAGGTCACCTTTAGCCAAGTTTCCATCATGGTTCAAACATGCTTTCTCTATAGGCATTAAGCTGTTTGTCTCGTGAGTCTGTATTAGTATTTAAAGTGTTTTCATTAGCTGTTTGAGTGAACTTTTTCTGAAAGCCATTTCCAGTAGTGCTTTGATTTCCTAAATGTAGTCAAAGGTGGTGTGACAGCTCCTATCAACTGGAAGAACCTTGCTGCATCTTTTCACCTGAGCTAGGCTAAAACACTATTCCCTAGCATAGGTAGGGCTTGTCTACATTTGAAATGCTACAGCGGCACAGCTGCAGCGCTTCAGAGTAGAAGCTCATTATAGCATTGGGAGGGATTCTTCCGTCGGTGTATTTAATCTACCTCCCTGAGAGGCAGTAGCTACATTGATGGAAGTATTCTTCCGTCAACCTACCACTATCTACTGTGCGTGTTAGGTGGATTTGTCACACCTGTGAGTGACAGCTGGGTGGACTTAGATTTTGAGTGTAGACCTGGCCTTAAGAGTTATGTTGTCCCGTCCATGCTAGAGGTGAAATGCTCGTAAGTCCTTGGGTGCCATTTCTTAAGTATTTTTCTCAAAATGGAGGCCAGGATGAATGCTTGGCTCTTGTTCTTTAATTGATAAAAATGATTGCTGCTGCAGTTTTTGAAAGGCATTCAGACAACAGAATGATGTGTTTTTTTCCCCTAGCAGTACCTGTGGAGAGCCAGAGCCCCCAAAAGTTGGAGCTATTACTGTAGTGGTGGTGCACATCTCTTTTTCCCCCGCTCCCACTGGGAAGCTGGTTCCATGCAGCACTTGAGGCTGGTGTTAACCAGATGGACTTTTATCAAGAGTGCAGGCTGGTAGGGCCAAGTTGTTCTTGAGATTGGAATACGTAGAGAGCAGGGATGATGGGTGAGTGGGGAGGCACTAGGAGTTGGGTGTCTGTGGAATAAGTGGACATAAAGTGGCCAGGCGTGGTCCTCCTTTGTTGTCCCACCATAAAGGCCATAAAGCCTTTAATTTGTACCCACTACTTCTAGCAGACTCCTTACAACAGTGCCTGTTGTGCTGGTCTGATAAGCCTTCATTGGGCTAACACTACTAGCCGGTGAAACCGTAAATGACTTGTTGGCTAACAAAGGTATCTTAAGAGCCGAGCTGGGAGCTAGAGCTGGTTGAACACTTTTCCTCAGAATGATTTTCTTATGAAAAATGCCCTTTTTGCAAAACCAAATTTTTCCATGAGAAAATTTTAGTTTTGCCAAAAAACTTTGATTTTTTGTTTGTTTTGTTTGGAAAAATTGAAATGATAGCTCTTGTCAATTTCATCTTCTACCAGTGAAATTGACAAAAAACTTTCCTAGATGGTTGCCTGGCGGAGAGCCCAGGGCACTCTGCCTCCCTTCTGCCTTCCCCTCAGCTCCAGAGGAGCCGGAGAGGCAGCGAGACCCCATGTGTTGGGCTGCCTGAGGCCCAGGACTCCAGTCGTCCAGAGTTTGTGTCTTCAGGGCAACCCTACCCTTCCAGGACTTCCAGGCCTGCTGCCACAGGAGAATGAGCCTGGAAATCCTGGGATGGGCTTCCAGGGTCTGCAGCTCCTGGCTAGTTCCACAATATGGACTTCCTCAGACCAGGGACTCCAGAGCTTCCAGACTCTTCCACCAGCTGGCACCACCTGGTGCCTCAGAGCCCCTAGTAGCTGCTGAGTGAAATTTACATTCTTATTGATTTTCAATGCTGCTGTAGCGGGGAAACTGACAAGAATATCAATTTCACTAAGCAGCTGTGGGGGGATCCTAGGGAGCAGATGTTTTGATGTTTTCAAAATTAAATTTTTTTCACGATTCCTTGTTCATGGCAAATTTAGAAAAATGTGGTTTTGTTCTGAATCATAGTGAAACCTTGTTTTAAAAAAACAGAAGATTTCCTGTGAACTGAAAATCCTGTGATTTGGCCAGCTCTACTGGAAACCTCTGTACTTAAGACAACTTCAGGTACAAATACTCCCTTCCAAAAGTGCCTCTTTGGCTCTGTCTACACTACAGCTTATGTTGGCATAACACTGCTCTACAGCCAAAATGCTTCTGAAATAAATGTAGTCAAACTTTACTAATTCTGGGTCACTGAGGATGAAAATGATGCTTAAAATTGTTGATTGGCTCTAGTTTTCAAGATATGCTATTGGGTCAGTATATACGATCCTTGACTTGGGAATGGCGGAGGATAAGTGAGTTATAAAGGGAAGGGATCTCAATTTAAACCAGAAAGGACTAAAATACATCTTTGACTGGATCTGTGAATAAATCTATGACTGGGTTTGGACTGTACTTGCTTTTTAGGCAAAACAATGAATGATGCAATCTGAAGCTGGTATTGCGTCATACATGATATGAATTGCATCATGTTATTCCTAGAAGTCATGGATGATGCAATCATAACGAAGCTTACATCACTCTGCTGAACAAATTGCCCTATATCAGCTCTAGAAATCATACAGTGTCGTGCTCTCCTATTTGTCAGTGTTTGATTTTGCAAAGGGACACGTTTCTGTTTAGCCAAAGTGAGCAGAGATGCCTCATACTTGTGTGAACAGTGCAGATAACTTCTGCTATGTTTGTGGTGAAGTGACTTTTGCATCAGAAAAGCGCAGTATAACCACTATGGTTAAGAAAGCCTATCCCTTTATTTTGGCTGCAAAATTGGAGACCAGGACAAGAGGTGGGCCCCACACATACGCTGCAACACTTGTGCAACAAATCTTCGCCAGTGGTTGAACAGGAAAAGGAAATCTATGCCTTTTGCAGTGCCAATGATTTGGAGAGAGCCAACAGATCATACCAGCAATTGTTACTTCTGCATGGTGCCTCCAGTTGGGAAAGGTGTGTCAAAGAAGAAAAAGTGGACTGTGCATTATCCAAACATTCCATCAGCTATACGCCCAGTACCCCACGGAGAAGGACTGCCGGTTCCTGATGCACCAGAATCATTCTCACTTGAGTCAGACGAGGAAGAGGAAGAGGCTGAAACTTCTGGTCCTGAACCATCGATGTCACAAGACCCACATTTTCTCCTATTCTCCTCCTCTGAACCACACCTCATAACACAAGGTGAACTGAATGACCTTGTCAGGAATTTGGAACTACCCAAGAGTAAGGCAGAGCTCTTGGGCTCCAGACTACAGCAGTGGAATCTCCTGGCAGGTGATGTTAGGGTTTCCATGTTCCGTGACCGTCAAAAGGATCTTGTCCCATTCTTCTTCATGGAAGGGGATCTTGTAGCCTGCAACAACATCGATGGTGTGATGGCAGCCCTCAACATCGGTCACGATCCAGATGAGTGGAGACTGTTCATTGATTCATCAAAGACGAGTCTTAAAGCTGTTTTACTGCATAATGGCAATGTTTTGCCATCAATTCCAGTTGGTCATGCAGTCCATATGAAGGAAACCTATGACAACATGAAACAGCTTTTGAGGTGCATAAACTATGACCAACATCAGTGGCAGCTTTGTGGCGATTTGAAGGTTGTTGCTCTCTTGCTTGGTCTGCAGATTGGATACACAAAGTACTGCCGTTTTCTCTGCGAATGGGATAGTCGTGCAAGAGATTCCCACTACATCAAGAAAGATTGGCGACTCCGACAGTCATTGGAGCCTGGGAGGAAAAGTGTTCAGCATCCACCACTTGTTGAATCAAGGAAGATTTTGTTACCACCCTTACACATCAAGCTGGGTCTGATGAAGAACTTTGTCAAGGCCATTGACAAAACACAAGCAGCTTTCAAGTACCTCCGTGGAAAATTTCCAAGGTTAAGTGAAGCTAAGATAAAGGAAGGTGTCTTTGTTGGTCCTCAGATTCGTGAACTTCTTCGAGATGATGCATTTGACCATGCACTGCGTGGCAAGGAAAAGACGGCATGGAAAGCCTTCCAGTTAGTGGCAATAAATTTTCTCGGAAACAACAAGGCAGACAACTACAGGTTGTTGGTGGAAAACCTCCTCAAGGCATACAAAAGCCTTGGTTGCAACATGTCACTAAAGAGACATTTTTTGCACTCTCATCTAGATTTTTTTCCACCGAACTGCAGAGCAGTGATCGACGAGCATGGTGAGCGATTTCACCAGGACATTGCAACAATGGAGAAACGCTATCAGGGCAAATGGAGCCCATCAATGCTTGCAGACTATTGCTGGACAGTGACAAGAGATGCTTCTTTTAATGAATACAAGAGACAAGCCAAGAAGCGCCGAGTAGACACTGAATAGGACTAAACTATGTACATAATAGTTTTTTGCCTTTTGTTTCATAATAAATTTTATTTATATAACCCTTTTGCTGATTTTTAAAGTGTTACATAAACAGGACAGGTGAAATATTATCATGTAAAGCAACCATGAACACATGAAAAGACCTAGGTTTACAATGTATGATTAAAACTCTACTATCTACACAATATAAATAGACATAAAATGTAAAAACTTAAATATCTTAGAAACAGTAGCCAATCAGTTGTTTTAATTGTCATATTTGAATTCAGCACATCAAAATACATAATAAATAGCACATTTTATCTCTGAAGCAGACGACTTCTCAAAAATTGTAGACCAGTGTAATTTATGTTGCTCAGGGTTGTGAATAAACCACCCCCCAGAGCGAGGTAAGTTACATCGACATAAGCACCAATGTGGATAGCGCTGTGTCCCCAAGAAAGCGTCTCCTGCTGACATAGCTAGTGCCTCTCACAGAAGTGGTTTTATTATGCCAACAGGAGAGCTCTCTCTCCCATCGGCATGGAGCGTCTTCACCAGACACACTGCAGCGTGTGTGTAGATCATCCCTTTGCTTCCTCCAAACAGGACAAAGGAGTAGGGACTTATCCAAGCAACCGATGACTTAGTTTGTGGACAGCTGGAAATACCTATTGCAATTGGTGAAATCAACTAACCTCTTGGCAAAGTTCCCAGTATCTGTGGCAAATTAGGCAAATTAAAAACCAAAACAAAAAAATAAAAAATATTGTATATAGAAATGTCTTCTATACTGTAGAATAGAGGAGACCAGCATGTGTTTGGGGAAGTTTGGGAATTACAAAGACTCTGGTTGTTCAGCTGTACGGTTCCAAAACTAGAGAGCATGGAGACTTACACTTCAGAAAAGTTCAGGGTAATTGCACCTATATTCCCCGTCCATGATGAACAAAAGCTACCCACTCTAGACTCCTGGCTCCTCAGCTATCAACTCTCTTGGACAGAGATGCACATCTCCCTCCCTCCCGATCTGTTTTTTTTCCAGATAGCACAGTTCCCAGCCTACACTGTGATATCCCCAGTAAGCCAGACTGCCTCAAGCAGCCAGCATCTGCTCTCTGATTTCTTTTCAAAGGCTGTGATAACTAATTGCCAGCAGTCTCAAGTTACCACACAACTCTTTAGAAGGAAGGACATTTATTCTTAAGGTGAAAGCATTACAGAGAAAACTTACTTACATGCATTCTAATAAGCTTACCAGGAGTCTGATAGGAGTCAGTCCTTCAGACCCCACTAAGCTGTTTTGTGTGATTACAAGTTCAAAACAGCCTCAGCTCAGAACTAGCACAACCATGAATAGTTGAATTGATGCAACCGGTAATGTGGACATAGTTAGTTATAATGGTATAAAGGGGCTTATTCTGGTATGTCTTATTTCCTGGGTGTCTAGGTCTAAACCAACATAATTAAATTGGACTAAAGACTATGTGTTGGGCAGGCCTTAGAAAACAAAATCTCACAGGCCTTATCTTCATTATGAAAAAAAGTTTTATGTATTTTTAACTTGAATTAACTAACATGAGGAAAAGCATGACACAGACAAGGCAGTTTGTAGTTTTCATCTGAGTTAGCAGGCCACGTTGAAGGTTACCTCAGATTAAGTCACGCACACTTTCTCTTCCTCTCCTACCTCCCAGTGAAGACCAGGACCTATTCCCAAAAGAAACCCTGTGGTCTTGTCTACACTGCCACTTTACAGTGCTGAAACTTTCTCATTCAGGGGTGTGAAAAAACACCCCCCTGAGCGATGCAAGTTTCAGCGTTGTAAAGTGGCAGTGTAGACTGCACCAGTGCCAGAAGCCTCCCTTCATGGGAGTGGTGTGTGGTTTTTTTTTGTTTTTTTTTGTTTTGTTTTTTTGTTTTTTGTTTTTTTTTACAGCACTGGGAGAGCTCGTTGGTAGTGAAGACATACACTAGGGCCTTGGCTACACTGGCGGTGTACAGCACTGCAACTTGCTGCACTCAGGGGAGTGAAAAAACACTCCACTGAGCGCGGCGAGTACAGCGCTGTAAAGCGCCAGTGTAATCAGACCCTGCAGCGCTGCACGCTTGCTCGCAGCGCTGCAAGCTATTCCCCTCAGAGAGGTGGAGTACATACAGCGCAGTGCTGCAAGCTATTCCCCTCAGAGAGGTGGAGTACATACAGCGCAGTGCTGCAAGCTATTCCCCTCAGAGAGGTGGAGTACATACAGCACGACTACACTCGCGCTTCACAGTCCCGACTACGCTCGTGCTTCACAGTCCGGAGTGTAGCCAAGGTCAGTATCTCAATCACCTCTGCCTTCCCCAAGTGCCTGTTTAGTTGTGTAAACAACGGGTTGCTAAGTTTTCTCTTTGTGCTGCAATCATTTGATTACACAACTGATCTTTTCCTGAGGCGCTCATGAGTAGTTCAGTATCACTCCACCCAGTCTGACTTCATGTTTGCAGAGTGTCTATCCTCTCTTACCCTCCAACTGCAGCATTATCACCACCTTATCCTCCCCGTGTCCCAGCTGCTACTGCACTAGATCTCCCCTACTTAGGCCTTGGCTACACTTGCAGATGTACAGTGCTGTGAGTTAAATCTGACTTTGTGCAGCTGAGTAGGGAAAGCGCTGCGGTCTGTCCACACTGACAGCTGCCCAGCACACTGTCGTGGCCACATTTGCAGCAATTGCAGCGCTATTGGGAGCGGTGCATTATGGGCAGCTATCCCACAGAGCACCTTTTCCCTTTCTGGCACCATGGGTTGTGGGAAGGGGGCGGGGGTGCGGGGGATTCTGGGTCCTGTCCCAATGCCCCGTGATGCATCGCTTCGCATCCCAGAAATCCCTTTGTTTCCGTCCACCTTTGGCGCCATCTTTCAGCGGTTTCTGTGCAGCGCGATCTGTCTGCAGGAAATGGAGCCCGAACTGCTGAGGCGAATGCTGACGAGTCTCGAACTATTGGCTGTCGAACTATTCCTTAAGATACAAAGTGACAGTGAGGGTGAGGAGTCCGACGATGCTATCGAGCCGCGTAAGACACGAAATTGCTTGTGGCATTCATGGACATGCTCATCACTGTGGAACGCCGCTTTTGGGCTCGGGAAACAAGCACTGAATGGTGGGATCACATCATCATGGAAGCCTGGGATGACGAGCAATGGCTGCAGAACTTTCGGATGAGAAAAGCCACTTTCATGGGACTGTGTGAGGCGCTCGCCCCCACCCTCCGGCGCAAGGACACGAGATTGAGAGCTGCCCTGCCAGTGGAGAAGTGGGTGGCTATTGCAATCTGGAAGCTGGCAACTCCAGACAGCTACCGGTCAGTCGCAAACCAGTTTGGAGTGGGAAAGTCGACCGTTGGAATCATGTTGATGCAAGTTTGCAAGGCCATTAATCGCATCCTACTCAGGAGAACCATGACTCTGGGTAACGTGCAGGAAATAGTGGATGGCTTTGCACAAATGGGGTTCCCTAACTGTGGAGGGACGATAGATGGGTCACACATTCCTATTCTGGCACCACCCCACCTAGGAACCCAGTACGTTAATCGGAAGGGGTATTTCTCTATGGTTCTCCAGGCACTTGTGGATCACCGTGGGCGTTTCACTGACATTAACACAGGCTGGCCCGGAAAAGTGCATGACACACGCATCTTTCGGAACACTTGGCTGTTCAGGAAGATGCAGGCTGGACTTTTTTTCCCAGAGCAGAAGATCATGGTAGGGGAAGTTGAAATGCCCATTGTGATCCTTGGAGATCTCGCTTACCCGTTAATGCCGGGGCTCATGAAACCCTACACAGGGAGCCTTGACAGCAGCAAGGAAAGGTTCAACTACAGGCTGAGCCGGTGCCGAATGACTGTGGAGTGTGCCTTTGGCCGTTTAAAGGGCTGCTGGGGATCTCTGTATGGGAAGCTGGACTTGGCTGAAAACAACATCCCCGGGTTATATCCGTGTGCTGTGCCCTCCATAATATTTGTGAAGGGAAGGGTGAAAGCGTCACTCAGGCATGGACCTCCGAGGTTCAACACCTGGAGGCTGAATTTGCACAGCCAGAGAGCAGGGCTATTACAGAGGCCCAGCGCGGGGTTGCAAGGATTAGGGATGCCTTGAGGGAGCAATTTGAGGCTGAAAACCAGCAGTGATATCTGGTGCCCTGCACGGGAGTGAAGTGCAGTAGTTCCAATCTTTAGGAATCAGTGTCTGCTTAGCAGACAAGCAGACTTGCAGTGCCTGTTTATTTCCTGGGCTAAGGAGTCTTTTACTTTATACAATGGCTTTGAAAACATTCTTTATTAAAGAATCCATTTATTGAAAAGAAACAAGGGGGTGGAGTGGGGAACAGTACAATCACAGATTCGCGTATGTCCTATCTGGTGTGCTGTGCAGTGAGTGCTGCACTTCAGGACAGCTATACTGCATGGTGATGGGGGTTGAGTGCAGAGGGTAAGGGTCGTGGTTTTCAGGGCTGGGTGGTGAAGATACCGGTGTTGGAGGCAGCGGGTGGTGTGAAGAACATGGAAGTTGGAGAAAGTGGGTTGGAGGTGACAGTAGGGCACAACGGAAAAAGTTTTTGGGACAAGGGCTGGGGGGGGGGTGGCGTTTGCGTTTGCAGTACTGCTCCTTTTCTGCATGGCTACCAGCTCCTGGATAGCATCTGCTTGGCGCTCCAGGATGCTTATGAGCCTATCAGTGCTTTGCTGCCGGTGCGCGGTGCTTTGCCGCTGGTGCACTGGATTTTCCTGGCGGATCCTGCTTTCTCTTTCCCTCCAGTCCTGTGCTTTCTCATTCTCTTTAATAGATTGCCGCATCACTTCTTGCAGCACGTCGTCTTTGCTTTTTCGTGGTCTCTTCCTGAATCTTTGCAGTCTCTGAGCAGGCGATAAGAGGGATGGCTGAGGTCTCAAGGTTAATGCAGCTGTATAGGCAAAATGCAACATTTAACAGAGGCAGCATTGGCTACCTTCCTCCTGGCTCGAGAAGAGCTCCTGGCCGCATGGCTCCAGGGATTCCGGGGTGTCTCCATCTGGCCCACCACCATCACTCCCGTTTTCCTCCTCCCTCCCCCCCACACCGGCTCTGATGTGTCCATGGTGGTGCTCGGAGTGGAGGTGGGGTTAACCCCAAGTATCGCGTCCAGCATTTTGTAGAATCGGCAGGTCGCGGGGGGAGCGGCCGTTTGCGTCGCGGGCTTTGCAGTAGGCATTCCGCAGCTCCTTCACTTTAATTCTGCACTGCAGGGCGTCCCGGTCATGGCCCCTTTCCATCATGTCCTTTGATACCTTCCCGAAGGTATCGTAATTCCTACGGCTGGAGCGCAGCTGGGACTGTACAGCTTCCTCCCCCCAAACACTGATGAGGTCCAGCAACTCGCCATTGCTCCACGCTGGGGCTCGCTTGGCGCGTGGAGGCATGGTCACCTGGAAAGATTCTCTGATAGCACTCCACGCCACGCTGGGCTGAGCAAACAGGAAGGGGATTTTTAAAATTCCTGAGGAATGTAAAGGGTCGGTCACATGGTTGGTTATCTGAGGCCAGGGCAGTAGAGTTTGAACTGATGACCAGAGTAGCTAGAACAGGCATTGTGGGATACTGCCGAATAATTCTGGAGGCCATTCACAGCGCATTGGGCGGCCACATTGGCGCTGCAGTGGCAGCGCAATACTCACTATTCCTCAGAGAGGTGGAGTACATGCAGCGCTGCAACCATGGAGATACAGCGCTGCAAATGCCTTGCCAGTGTGGACGGGGAGTGAGTTACAGTGCTGGGGGAGCCCTTACAGCGCTGTAATTCGCAAGTGTAGCCAAGGTCTAAGCTGGTTCCCTGCTGCCTCCCTACCCAAATCTTATTCTCTTCCTTTCTCCCTGATTTCCCTTAAGAAACCCATACATTTGACTCCCAGCTACTGTAGAATTTGGTTACTTTGCTTTTCTTTCAGGATATTTGCTGCTCATCCATCCATTAACTTTCATGTATATTTCCTAGTCATCTCCTTCTATAGCAATTCTACAATGGCAGTTTATTGCCCAGGTAGGGAATGGGTAGATGGCTTTACATATAAAGAAACACTGTTAATATAATTAGGTCCTAAAATATCACTCCCTTAAGATAACATAATATATAATAGTGTGATATTTAAGGAAGGCACATTTTGAAAACTAAAATGTGTTAGGATTCAATTCAGAAAATCATGGATGCATGCATTTGGAATATTGAAAAGAAATTATGTCTGAAATGTTAACTTTCAGAACTCTTAGGGTATGTCTGCACTGCAATTAAACACTTGCGGCTGACTGGTGCCAGCTGACTTGAGCTTGTGGGGCTCAGGCTAAGGGGCTGTTTAACTGCGGTGTAGACCAGGGATCGGCAACCTCTGGCATGCGGCTCGCCAGAGTAAATACCCTAGTGGGCCAAGCCAGTTTGTTTACCTGCCGCGTCTGCAGGTTAGGCCGATTGTGGCTCCCACTGGCCGCGGTTCACTGCTCTAGGCCAATGGGGGCGGTGGGAAGCCGCTGCCAGCACATCCCTCGGCCCGCGCCGCTTCCCACCACCCCCGTTGGCCTGGAGCGATGCTTACCCTGGCGAGCCGCGTGCCAGAGGTTGCCGACCCCTGGTGTAGACATTCAGGCTTGGGTTGCTCCCACCTTGCAAGGTCCTAGAGTGCAGGATCCATCCCGAGTCCGAATGTCTACATTGCAATTAAACAGCCCCTTAGCCTGAGCCCATGAGCCCAAGTCAGCTGTCACTGGCCAGCTGCAGGTTTGTAATTGCACTGTAGACATACCCATAGTATGATTTTATAAAAGGTGAGTAGAGGAGTGTGTTTATTTTTCTGATTTTGCTTTTAAAAAATAAGTCCTAGGCTGATATACCAAGTTTTTAGCCTTGAAAATGTTATATAGCAGAACTTAAATAGCCAGACTAGAAAGTAGTTATACAGTGCTGTGGTGTCAGACCTACAGTGGTAATACCTTTGACCTGGGGTTCCCGCAGTTTTTAGGTATAAGAGTAGTCTCATTTGAGCTCAGTGGGACTCACATAAGTAAAGATGACAGGATTGGGTCCTTGGTCTGTTATACTGAACCTTCAATTAATTTAGAGGAGTTATACGCATTCAGACACTTAGCTTAAGCCCCCATCTTTCACACTGCTCCATGCAGAATTTCCCATGCACAGCCCCAGTAACTTTACTGAGACTGCATGTGAATGCAAGTATGTACCTGCATAAAGCTGCTTTTCAGACTGAAGTGTTTGTATGTGCAGTTAATATTTCAGATGTATATTTTCTGTATAGAAGTAGATGCATTGGGAAATATTTTCTACATTTGATATTGGACTATAATGTTACAGCAAATATTTGAAGTTCATTTTTGTACTCAGCTTTCATTTGTGTGCATTTATGTTTTGTGCTTAGTAGACATTATTTTTAATTGCATTAATATTAATCTTTAATTGCTCCTTAGTCCAGATGTACACTGTCTGCAAAAACTACACCTGTCAATAGTTATAGATTTTTATTTTACTGAAATGTTTAATCTAGATGTTTTTAAAAAGTTGAGTTGACTGAAGAGTCAGAGGATTAGTCAACAGTCATTTGATGTATGCAAATGGAAATATTGTGTAACTACTGCAGCTTTAAACATTTTGTGACATTTCAGACTTGGGAAGTTGAAGCTGAAGCAAACAGGTTTTGAGATTAAACACTGGCCTATATAAAGAGGGCTTCATAGAAGGAAAACGACTGTAAAGGAAAATGAGGGTATTTTTAAAATGTAGTTCAATATATATTTATCTGAGACAGAGATTCTTGCCTAGACTTGCTTGTCCTCAGACCAACAAAGGGCATCATTTTAGTGTTAAAGTATTGTGATTATAAGGAATATTTCTGATGTCTCTGATAGTTGGTGTGGATGACTACAGCTCAGAGTCTGATGTGATTATTATACCTTCAGCCCTGGACTTTGTCTCACAAGATGAAATGTTGACGCCTTTGGGAAGACTGGACAAGTACGCTGCAAGTGAGAACATATTTAACAGGTATGCTTTTTAAATATTCTGTTTCTGTTTAAAGAACAAGGTGCATATTGTATACTAATCGGATTTAGATATCTGATTAGAGTTCATCTGTGCGACATGTAAATGTTCTAAAAATTGCTTTTAAAAATACATTGTCAGGTTAAAATTCATATGTTAATCCCCCCTCCACATACAAATCCCTTCACCCTCCCTCCCCCCCCAAAAAAACAACAAAAACAAAACATTTCTTACCTGTTAAGTAACTTTAATTCTCAGAGATCCTCAAACTTTTTCATAAAGTGGACCATATCCTAATAGGTTCCTGTGGATACTTCCCCTCCTATTAACAATCACATGGCAGTAGTTGCCACAGGGCTGTCATAATTTATGTGGAAAAGTTATACTAGGAAAATATTATTTATTTAATGAAATGTAGCAGCTGCAAACAAGGAGCGCCAGTGTCTTGTGACCTGCCAGCTCTCAGCAGACTATCAAGTATCCTGCAGGCCACTGGTAGTCCACAGACCACAGTTTGGGAACTGCTTCTTTAGGGTATTAAAACTGAAAACATTTTAAAAATCTAATTTACTTTTTCACCAATTGTGCGCTTGGTTTATTTTCCCCACTGTGTGTTTTTTAATAATGCAAGTGGACTAGTTATTTCACGTTCTGGTTTTTGTGCAATAGTATTATGTATGCAATAGTGTTTGGGTTTCTCATGCTGCAAGGGAATGTTCGAATCCAAACCAAAACCTCTTTTTGTTGGAATTTTAAAAGATCATGAACATTTTGATATTAAGATAAGTTACTGTAAAAGTTTTTTGTTGTTTTTATTTTAATAAAGCTTATATTTTAGACCTAAACTACCTTTAATAATGTGTTTATGTGCAGTTCTTAATTTTTAAGCTTGCTTTCCATATACTTTTCAGTGACATTGCAGATTAGCCTGTTAATTTTGGTATTTAGGGCCCCTGTCCTTTAAATATTTACATGTGCTTAATATTAAGCATGTGAATAGTCCCTAAAAGTGACATGCCCCCAATTTACCAGACTGGTCCTTCATTTTTCAGACTGAACTAATGTTTTTAAATGTTCTAATTTATTAAGGTTTAGCTTGTTATAGCTGTGAAAAATTTTCTTCCTCTTCAAGTATCTTGCATTTAATAGTTCATGGTGCTAATTTAGGTTTACTTCTGTGGAGAAATCCCTAACACCCAACGTTTCCTCACAGTTTTGCAATTGAGAGTTGAATCAGCAGATCACCAAAGTAGTAGTTTTTTAAATAAACTTTCTAAGGCCTATGGTATTTTATTGTGATATGTAATAAAAACCAGTTAGTGAGGAAAACAAAACTTTTGTAAATGTCAAGCCTATGAGGTTCAAACTTAACAGGAATAATTCTTAACTTTCCCCCCACATGCATTCTCAAGAGGTTTTCATCTCCACTTAATAAAATAATCTTTTCTTTCTTTTTTTCCCTTCAAACTACCTTCTTCCCTACACATGCATGATCGGTTTATTTCTCTTTTCCCCATGACCCCATTATGAGTTGATACGTACGTTTTCTTATAACTGTACTTCATGTTATGTGTATACATTTTAAATGAAAATTATTCCATTTCTGAGGAAAGACTGCTAAAGTATACTTTATCTTCAAAACATAGACTCAGAGTTTAGATTAGGAAGGTGTGTTGAAATGATGTCAACAGAAGTTGGAGTTATAGATTTACCATTGTTCTCAAGTCAGTGTTAGTGGTCTTAATCTACTTTATAATCACTACTGATATTTGCCAAGTCCAAGGGGTGGGGTGTGTGTGTGGGTATTAATCTTTCCATTCGTAGTGGTACACTGAAGTTCAGTGTAAAATTGGGAATTAATGCAGAAACTCTTTTAGGTTTGTTTCTTTGTTTGACAAATATTCTAATTACTAGTAGAAAAATGGCTGGTTTCAAGTCCTATTTTTTTGTAAACTTGAAAAATCTTGCAAATCGTGATTTAGAATGCCTGCAGAAAGCAAATGGCAACTTTTTTCTAACCTTCCTTTATTTTTTTTCTAAATGTGTGCTTGTAGGGTGAAATTCATTTCTTATGGAAAAACTCTGGTAAAAGAGTCTTGCACCACTTAGACCCTGTGATAGAAATTGGGGGAAGAAAGGGATAAAATGGCTGTGCATAGAGGAAGTCTCTGCATCACCTGTGCTCTGTGGAGAAGTCTCGATGCTGGTTCCAAATCAGCAAGCGATTAAGAGGAGTTTGGTGTGCCGAGTAAAGTTATCTATGGTTCTTTGAGTATATAACCGTGGATCCAACTGTAGATGCGTACTTGCCTTGTGTGCACAAGATAGAAGTCTTGTGAATAGCTGTGTTCATTGGGGCAGCTGTGGCAGTCAGTATAAGAAGGATCTCGGCTTCAGGCATCAAGAAGTCCAAAGGAGGTGCAAGCCACTGTAGAGAACCTATCCTATGAAGGGATGGAGTTGCTCAGCGATCACACAGACAATGATCTGCATTCTTTGAAGGATTTGAAGGCTACCATGCATTCCTTTGGAATCTATGCACTGTCTCTTTATCAAAAACCATACTGTTACACACCTCAGATGAGATACAAGAGCCTGTCCTATCGCATCAGAGAGCACAGTTATCCACTCAGGAAAAAGCCCAGATACATCAGGAGATGCCAGTCTACTTCTCAGTGACACATACTGCACCAGTGGCACATCAGCATATTTGACAGGACTGTTGGGAGCCACATCAGAGCAACTTTAGTGAACATAACCTTCGGAGGCCATCTTGCTCCTTGCATCAGCTGTGGTCTGCCACCAAAAAGAAGGGTGTCAGGATAGTTGTTGGTGATGGTTTCTATCAGATTTCATTCCTTAGCCCGCCTCCACCCCATTTCCCTCTCCCTCTTCAGGGACTTCTCTCACAAGAACCTACTGCAGGCAGAAGTGGTTTAATTGCTTTGTCTAGGAGCCAAAGGAGGTGCTACCCAAATACAGGGGAAGAGGCTTCTTTTTCTGTATTTCCTCTTTCTTCTGAAGAAAATGGCTCTTTGTCCTATGGTAGATCTGTGGAGATGCCACAAATACATACATTACCTCAGGTTCAGGATGGTAAAACTAGCCTCCCTCATTCCATCTCTTCAAGCTCAAAACTGATTAGCGACTCAACTTACAGGACATATACTTCCATATAGCCATCCATAGGAAGTACCTATGATGCACAGTGGGTCCCAAACATTACCAGTACAAGGCACTGCCATTTGAACTTTCCATGGGATCGAAAATCTTGACAAATTGCTTAGTGGTGTTAGCAGCAGTACACTCAGAGGGGACATTCAAGTTTACCTGTACCTAGAGGATTGGCTGATCAGAGACAGGGGTCTAAATCTTGTCTCATTCCATCACAAATGATAGAGTTCATGCAAGTTACAATCAACTCTCCATTGGTGAAAGCCTATCTCCAAAGGACAGGTTCCACTCTTTCCGATCAATAATAAACAACCTAAAGTCAAGTCCAGTTATAACAATGTAGACTTGCTGAGGTCTACATGGCCACTTGTTGGTGGGCACATAAATGACACCACTTTCCAAACTTCACCTTTGGTCTCTACAACTACTACAGCTGAGGGGAGAGTACTGCTTGTCCAAACACCACATGAGCAAGAGGGTCACAGTTCCACTCCAAGTTTAGAGAGAGTGCAGTTGGTGGTTAAATCCCAAGAACAGACCAAAAAATGTTAAATACTCTGCCCCCTCTGACAATGATACTCATTATAGACACATCAGGAACTGGATAGGGGGCCTATCTAAACCATTTGTAGGTCTAGGGAACCTGGTCCCAAGATGACTTGAAACATAAACATCCCGGAGCTCATGCCCATAGACTGGCTTGTATGGCATTTTCTACCCTCCTATGGAACTCCATGGTACAGATCTTGATGCTCAATACACTATATAAATAGGCAGGGAGGAGCTGGATCATTACCCCTTTGATAGGAAGCCATCAAGCTGTGACATGTTGCCCAAATGGGATAACTCCATTGGGTCGTTCTCTTCCAGAAATCAACAACAACCTAACAGACTTCTTGAGCAGACCTGCAGTAGCCAACAATGGGTGGTTGCTGTGGAAATCCATCACAGAGCTGATATTTGGTCAATTTGGGATTTCTACAGTTGATCTTTTTGCCACCAGGAACAGTGCCAAATACCCAAACTTTTTGCTCCAGTGGAATAAAATGCCCAGTTTTGTTGCCAGGCTGCTTCTTGCAACAATAGACTCAAGTCCTGAATGCATTTCCACCAATTTTTTCCCTGATCCTCAGGTTGATAGCCAAGGTCAGAAGGGGCACAGCCACTTTGATCCTTGGAACTCTTTACTGGCTGAAGCAGTTTTGGCTTTTGGACCTATTGCTTGTGTCCATTTCGCACTCCATCCAACTCCCAGGCTGCCCAGACATAATGTCACAGAATCGTGGTCAGATTCTGCACCCAGACCCACTGTCATTGCACCTGATGACTTGAATATTGGCTGATGGAGCACGATTAACAAAGACTGCTTCCAGCAATTCAGGAAATACTCATACAGAGCAGAAAGCCATATACAGGAAAGAGGTGCTCTTTGAAATGGAAGAAGTTCTTCATAATGGCAGCCCAATGCAATCTAGACCAGGTAGCAGCCCCGATACCTAAGATCCTCAACTACATGCCACACTTAAAGCATGCTGGCCTGCTTTCATGGTTCACCCTGCAAGAATATCAGCACATCACTCTGTGGTTCAGTCATGCTCCACTGTACTCCCAACTGTATCCAAGTTTCTCAAAAGTCTTCTGCATGTTTAACCACTGGTTAGAGAGCCAACTTTGATATGGGTCCTCCACCTCCTCCTCCTAAAGCACCTCCTTCTTAACAGCTTGCACACTGTTCATTGCGCCATCTTACCCTTAAGATGGTTTTTCTGGTTGCCATCATCTGGGCCAGGAGGATCAGTGAGCTCTAAATTCTCATGGCTGGAGCTGCCTGTATGTTCTTTCACAGGGACAAAGTTGTGCTATATCTGCATCCCAGATTCATCCCAGATTCATCCCTAAATTGGTCTCAGAATTCCACCTAAACTATTCATTCAATCTGCAACTTTTCTTCCCAAAATCTGACTTGACGCAGGATAAAAGAAGCTAAGTACTGTGAACATTTCCAGAGTCATACTCTATTACATTGACAGGGCCAAGCCTTTTAAGCCTGTCCCCTTGCCTCTTTCTGGTTACGGTCATCCTTTTGAAAGGCCAGGCGATCTCATCACAGAGAATCTATGTGGATCATGCACTGTATTTCCATCTGTTTTATCAGATGTCTGGCCACCCTCTCCTCCAAACGTCAAGGCTCACTCCACCATGGCACAGGCATTATCTTCTGCCTGCTTCAGGAATATGCTGAGATCTGCAAGGTAGCAACAATGGACAACTCATTGACCTTTGTCAAACATTATATCCTTGACTTAGCAACTAGGTTGGATGCCGAGTTTGGGAGAGCAGCGCTTCAATCGTTATTTGAGTAATATAGCTGAAATTCCTCGTTCCCACCATCCAGTGAGGCCACTGCTTTCCAATCACCAGTTACACATAATTAAAGAAGAAAGAACAGTTACTTACCTACAGTGATTCCATCCCACTCCCAAGGTGTAATCAATGTGGCTCTTGTGACCCATCCTCAATACTCACGTTAGGGAGTTCTAAGCAACTATGGGTTTTGAATTGTGAGGGAATTGAGGGAGGGTCTTAGCTGTCCTGCTCTTTATGCCCTTGTGTGGGACCAGAGGGGGGCATAGGGTGCATAAATGGCATCAAAGGACCCAGCTATTTAGAAGATATTAATCTTTTGTGCATGATGTGCATGCCCATTCTATAGTAGGATCCACATTGAGTACAATATCTTGAAGAACCATGCACTCTAGGGTAAGTAATCATTCTTTCCCTATGATTCTCTGTCTAAGGTTCCAATGGTCAATGAAACCTTGGGGAAAAGATGCAGAGTGGCAGTGGTAGGGCTGGGAGATGGCAGCTTGCCTGCTAGTTGAAGGAAGGGAGGTCATTTACATCCCTCACAGAGTTTCTTACACACAAGCTGAGTTTTCAGGGTAAACTTACCCTTTTATGAGCACTGCATAGATACTTCTGGTCATTTGATGAGTAAAAAATTTGGACAAAGCATGAATCCTGATCAAGCTGGAATGTTTTTGTTCCATTATAGTCAATAAGCGTGCTTTTATTAGCTGTTTCTCTATTTAGAGATGTAAAACACTTTTTCCAGGTTGAAACTTGGCATGGGTGATCTCATTTCAAGAGCAGACTTGGAAAAAGTGAAGCGTTTCTACAGTTTGTTGTATTTTTTAAGAAGATATACAAGAAAAGAGTTTCTTAAAATATATTTTTTTTTCATTTAGAACAGTTTTGCAGATGGTTAGTGTGTAATGTGGATGGATTACTTTTGATATTGTGGAAAAGTTTACTCATTTTAATTCCAGAAAGTTTTAAATGATTGTTAATGTTGAGGCTTGACATTCATGGAAATTGTCTGTATTTTCCTGGCTCCAGTTAAATGAATTGCAAAGTTCCTAAGGCCCTGTGTATGTGAGAAATACAGCCATTTATTAGTAACCAGTCTGTGACACTCTTATGTGATCCAGTTTTAATTATGTGGTTGATTTGTCCGCACAGCTGAATTTTTCCATGGCCCTCCCATTTGTCAACAAACTTTCTGTCCACACTTACGTCACTGTGTTTGTACCAGTCCATTCTGAGAATATCTAGGCGGTTATCCATTACTGTGTCAGGAATGGGATAGGTTGCTTGAAGGACAGGCACAAAGAGCCAGCAGCCTGTGGGGGCAACGCACTGTTGTCTGGGTTGCCTCACTATATAGAGAGCTAGAGGACCATCCAAACTGCGGATAGTTGTGTATATCCCATCTATGCTGCCAAAAAGTGCAAAACTGGTTTCAGAAAGAAAATCATATGCCAGTGTAGGCTGCTTACAAGGAGGAAAGCTGGTAGCGACTACGATTACTAACCAGTCATTAACTATGTTGTCTGAACACATCCTGTTTAGAGCCATCCATGTCACTAACAAATTACAATTTTGGTTAAAACTTGGATCTTGTCCTTTAAATTTCTAGACTAGTCTGTAGGGTCAATATCAAGATGTTTTGGGTTTATTATAAAAATTTCATGAGTTAAAAGTAGTGGGTAAGGTGGTTCTGATTTACATGAATGCTGCATATCTGTTACTCAAGCATAAACAGAGCTGTACATGTGTTTATATTCATGGTGCATGTACATGACTTTGTGTAGGCTTTTCACAAAATGCAGCATTGGTAGGTTATCTTTAATTTGGCTATAGTTAGTCTTTACTGAGTGCTCATACTTTCATTAGTGGAGATAACCCGTAGTTGTATCAAAAACTGTTTAAAAGCAAGGGTCTCGCCTCACCTTGCTTCAGCCAAGTAGGGGAGTTCAGAGTTGAGGATGAAAATCTGACTCTCTCAACCCCCACACCCCCTGGAGGATGGGGAATAATCCCAGGTTGCTGACGTCACCTCTGATTTCCCTTGTCCTTGTAAATTGGAGAGAGACTGTTAACATTAAATGTAAAAAGTTGAATTAATGTTAATAGTTCTTATATATAGCATAGCTCTAAAAATCCTTAGAGTATTTTTAAGATTATTTTAACTAAAGTTATTAATGTAAAATTATTTAGATCCATTTTTATGGTCTGGTTAGAAAACTCATCCACACCAAGAAATATTGAGTAATCAAAAAGTTACGTTACTGCTTCCAAAAATTGTATGATATTTATTCTCTCATGAACTAGGCAAATGGTGGCTCGAAGTTTGCTGGACACTTTGAAGGAAGTCAGCGATGATGAGAGAGATTGTATTGCTGTGCTGGAGAGAATCAGCAGATTAGCTGATGATTCAGGTATGTAGTATGAAAGATCATAATGGGCTAATGGAGGAAGATCAAAGCTTTTAACATTAGATCAGTGTGTTTTCCCTCCCCTTCCATATTTAAAATAGGCCTTAAGAATTCCATAATGTATTTTGTGATTTTTTTTTTTCTCGCAGAAGGAGACTTTCTTCCCCTCCCCTGCAGCTTTTCTCAATAGTGCTTTACCAAAACAACTAATAATACGTAACTCATCTATTGTGCTTTTCATTAGTAGATCTCAACAAAAGTTTATATTATGTAATCAGGTATCCCAAATTTACATGATACTTTGCAATTTGTAGATGAAGGCACATTCTCTGCCCTAAAGGCCACGTCTACACTACCCGCCAGATCGGCGGGTAGTAATTGATCTATCAGGGATCGATTTATCGCGTCTCGTCTAGACGCGATAAATCGATCCCCGAATCGACCCCCGTACTCCACCTCGGCAGGAGGAGTAAGCGGAGTCGACGGGGGAGCTGCAGCGGTCAACTTGCCGCCATGAGGATGGCCAGGTAAGTCGAACTAAGATGCTTCGACTTCACCTACGCCAGGGGTATCAAACTCAGATGACCAGGAGGGCCACATAAGAACTAGTGCATTGGCCCGAGGGCCGCATCACTGACACACCCCCTCACTGGCCCTGGCCCCGCCCCCACTCCACCCCTTCCATGAGGCCCTGCCCCTGCCCCGTCTCTTCTCCACCTCCTCCCCTGAACGCGCGGCTCCCTGCTCCTCCCCCCTCCCTCCTGGAAAGTGCTAAGCACCACCAACTGTATAATGCACCTCACTCAAAGGACAAAACACGCACTTAGTTATATTTACTTCTGTTAAAGCCCCCCCACTGCACAGGGCTGCACCGTCACTCTGCCTTTTCCAGGGGTGGCAGGTTTGTAGAAATTTTGGTGGTGCCCAGAACCTGCCCCCTCCCCTCTGGGAGGGAGTTGGGTGGGGGAGGGGGTCTGGGGTGCAGGCTCTGGGATGAAGTTTGGGTGCTGGAGTGGAGGTGGGCACTAGGACCCTGCGGCAGCAGGTGATGCCAGAAGCCGGCAGAGCGGAGTGGAGTCAGCATGAGCTGCAGGCTGCGGGTGGTGAGGGGGCAGCAAGTGAGGCCAGGGGACACTCAGGGGAGACGCGTGGGGGGTGGCAGGCAGGGCCGGGGGAGAGACCCGGCCCCAAACATTGGGGAGCAGGGAGCTTAGCTGCCACATAAAATAACTCGGGGGGGGGGGGGGGTAGGAGCTTGGTGGGTCGGCCCGCGGGCTGCGTGTTTGAGACCCCTGACCTACACGAATAGCGTAGCTGAAGTTGCGTATCTTTGATCGCTTCCCAACCCCCTTCCCCCCCCCCCCCAGTGTAGACCAGCCCAAAGAGTTGACAATTGAAGGGAGCCTAACTAATCCTGTAAGCCTTCCGTGCAAAACTCCCATAGGCTTCAATAGGAGTTTCACATGCAGAGGGCTTGCAGGGTTCAGGCCCTATGTTGGTCAAATCAATCACATGATACCACAAAATGCTGAGGTAAAGGAGGACATGAGAATTGTTGATGAGGTGGAAGGAAGGATTTTTTTTCTTGTAGTAGTAGGGGTTTTAGGAGCAATTTGAAGGTGGGAAGAGGGCTTTGCTGATGGAACATATTGAAACTTTTGGATGTTTGAGGTGTGAAGTCAAGAATAGAAGGAAGAAAATGAAATAGTGAGGCAAGAGGACTGGGAAGAGAGTAGGGGATGGGGTTGAATAAGGAGAAATGAGAGCAGGGAAGTAGGTGCAGTAAAATTATATATGTAGGGCTTTCTAAGGATGTGTAGATTAAATTTGATGTAGTAAGAAACAGGAAGTTATGGAGATACTCACATCTGGAGAGGTGATGCTGCTGTTGAAGTAACAGAGAGGAGGATGTAAAAAGCAACAGAGGGTCCTGTGGCACCTTTGAGACTAACAGAAGTACTGGGAGCATAAGCTTTCGTGGGTAAGAACCTCACTTCTTCAGATGCAAGAGAGGAGGATGACTTCAGTAGCAAGAGAGGCCTGACATCACAGGAGGCACAAACATTATTTATACTTCATAGCAGGAATGCTGTGGGAGTTTGAGAAACCTGTATAGATCTAACATAAGGAGAAAATTGCTTTTGGTCTTCATCTCTCTTACTCCTTTTCTTTCTTCCAGAATCACAGAACATATTGCTTTTCAAGGCAAATAGTGCTACCAAGGACTACCATATTAATTTATAATGCATGTTTTTTTATGTTTATATGAGCAAATGTTATTGATAGATAAGTAGCCATGCTGAGTAAAAATAAGATAGCAGTGTTGTTTTAAAATATATTTAAATATATACAAAATAGTGGTAAACCATTGTTTCGGGGGGAGGGATAGCTCAGTGGTTTGAGCATTGGCCTGCTAAACCCAGGGTTGTGAGTTCAGCCCTTGAGGGGGCCACTTAGGGATCTGGGGCAAAATCAGTACTTGGTCCTGCTAGTGAAGGCAGGGGGCTGGACTCGATGACCTTTCAAGGTCCCTTCCAGTTCTAGGAGATAGGATATCTCCATTTATTTATTTATTGTTTCTAGGGCACTTTCTGGCTTAGGTTTTGCTTTTTAAATCTATGCATCTATAGCAGCAGTTTGCCTATTTTTGTTTTTCCAACTGTGCTGAGCACTAGCATCTCCCAGGACCTCCTGTTAGTTTTGGGTTCTCAGCACATGTGAAAATAGAACATGTGTGTCTGGGGAAAATAGCTTCATGCAGAGCTATGTATGCTTTGGTGCAGTAATATCAGCAGTCTTTATTGCTATAGTGATGACCAAAAGGAATGAGCAAGTCTGCAGCCTAAAGCTTTCATGCATAACTGTCAATTTGACATATCCGTTTGTAGAAGAAAGACTGAGTACTGAGACCTGAGCTCTAATCTGCTTTGTTTCCTTTAGCAAGAGTAGTGTATTTATGGTCTGGATTGGTATTTGGCTAGTCAGCAAAAGCGGCATTTTAAGCTTTTTGTGCACTGTAGAATTTGTTTCCAGTTTTGTCATACTGTGGGCCTGATTCTGCAGCTGCTCTGTGAATAATACTGCCATTAACTTCATTGTGAGTTTCATGCATGGTACAGATGTAATATCAGGCCATAACCTATTTCTTTAAGACAGTCAATTTGAACATTCATTGTGCATCTTAAAACAAATGAAAAACTTGTTACAAATGGAAATAGATCTGTCTTGTTGAAACTGGTTAAAGAGAGTTTGAATACTTGTATCTTTTCAATCTACACTGCAGCATTAAATAAAATTACTAATTTTGTATGGTAAGAAGTGCTATTTTTGTGACTTAGGTTATTTTTTAAACTTGCTTGGAAAACTTATAAACAATTGAAAATTTTAAATTATTTGTGTTTTGTACTTGCTTAGTTTGACTCAAATCTCTATATGGTGGTACTCTGGCTCCATTGTTAGAATTACACCAGAACCAAGCCCAAGTATCAAAAGCACGTGCTGCGAGATCAGACTAAACTAATGTAGACACCTTCTCATTTTTTGACAGCTGATTTCCATCACTGTCACACTTGAACCATGATGATTGGTTTTCTTCTGATTTTCACCATCTCTCAGCTGGCTCAAATGAGAAACTGAGGCAGTTCTTTTTATTGTGGGCATATTGTATAATTAAGTTTGAAGGCAGAAACAGGGACTTGCATTGAATGTTGCATAGTTGAATGAGAGTCCCCCTCCAGTGCTATTCATAAGGCTTCGTGTCCATCACGGATGATTTCTGTGACTTTTGGTGACCCCTGTGACTTCTGTAGCGGCCAGTGTGGCTAGTCTCAGGGCTCAACAGCAGTTTGGGTGGGGGACTCAGGGCTGGGGGTTGGAGCGTGGGGCAGCGCTTACCTTGGGAGGGCGGGGAGGGTTCCCTGGAAGTGGCTGGCATGTCCCTGTAGCTCCTAGGGAGAGGCGCCACCAGGGCCGCCCCCTGAGCTCCCATTGGCTGTGGTTCCTGGCCAATGGAAGCTGTGAAGCCGGAGCTCGTGGCGGAGGCAGTGCACGGAGCCCTCTGGCCTTCACTCCTCCTAGGAGCTGCAGGGACATGCCGTCCGCTTCCGAGGAGCTGCGCGGAGCCAGGTAGGGAGCCTGCCAGCCCCGCCAACCCTCCCACTCAGGACCAGTGGGGGTCCGGGGTCACGTGCTGCCGCCTGTTCTCTCCCCTCTTACCCCCCCCCCCCAGCACCAGCAGGGGTCCTGGGCCAACCCACCCATCCCCCTCCGCGGCACCCCCGGACCGCCCTCCCCAGATCACCCACAGCCCAAGCTTTAGTTAGGGGTATATAGTACAAATCATGGACAGGTCACGGGCCGTGAATTTTTGTTTACTGCCTGTGACCTGTCCATGACTTTTATTAAAAATACCTGTGACTAAAAGGTAGCCTTAGCTATTGGTAATCAAAATATAGGTATTACAGCTGGAGTGCTAGAAACACCTATACTAAGGTTGTCTAATAACTTCCATTACAAACCCATATCTTCAGACACTCCTAATGTTAAGTCCATTATTGGGCTGAAATTTTCCAGTCATGGTCTCTAGCTTTTTTTAAAGTTTGAACCAAAATGGTTCAGTTGTGTGTCTGCATTTGAGTACAAGAATAATGAGTAAAAATATGATTTTTATTATAAAAAATTCTTATTCTAAGAACACAGAAATTACTATAGAGGATCAGACCAGTGATCTGTCTTGTCAAATATCCTGTCTCCAACGGTGGCTAGTAACATCTGCTTTAGAGGAGGAAACCCAGAAGTAGACAGTTGTGGATTAATCTGCCTAAGGTTTCCTCCTAACCCCCAGTAGTTTAGAGGTTAATGTCTGTCCCAAAGTTTGAGGGTTTCTGTCCTTCCAAAGTTCTTGTTTGTTTATTTTTTTTTTTAATATTTACTATCATAATTGGGATAGGGTATGTGTGCATGGCAGAATGTATTGTTGCACACACAAACATTTAGTTCATTTTTTGTATCCTGCTAAGCTCTTGATCTCACTGACAACTTGTGGTAAAGAGTTCCACAGACTAATTATACTTTGTGTGGTAAAAATATTTATTCTTCCGAATTCGCTACTTTTCAGTTTCATTGTCCCCTTAGTTCTTACAAAAAAAAAAGAGTGAATAGCGGTTAATGTGCAAACACAAATCTGCCTTGTGTATACATATGTACTTGTGTGAAGCCCATCACCATAGCATCTGAATGCCTTACAACCATTAATTGATTTATCCTCCCAACACTCTTGTCAAGTGTAATGTATTCACCCTTGTGAAAGTTAGTCTTGCAGTGAAGATACTGGACTGGGATTCAAGGGTAATGTCCCAGCTTTGCCACAGTCTCCTTTGTGGGCGTGGACAAGTCACTTGTGTCTCCTTTTGCCATATGTAAAACGGGGATAATTGTACTTCTCTACCTCATCAGTAATCATGATACCCTCCCTACCTCATTGTTTTTGTAGCATCTTGTGTTTTGTTTAGCAAACATGGAGCCTGATGCTGCAGGTTCTGTGTGCATGGAGTGCCATTAACTCCCTTTTGAAGTTAACGTTTCAATTCCCATTGAAGTTGTTGTGAATTTTGCAGAGTGCCTGTAGCACTGGGTCCCCTTCATTTGTAACATCTGTAAGACAGGGACTGTATGTCCATCTATTTTTGGAAAATACCATGTGTATTTAGGGTACTATAAAAACTACTAATGTAAAAAAACGTTCTAAAGGGCTATTGGGGAAAATGGCAGGGTTGGAGAAGAAAGTCTCCTGCTGGAAAAATATATATTTCACCAAACATAGAGATTGTTAGAACTAGGGCTGGCTCCAGCCACCAGCCTGGCAAGCAGGTGCTTGGGGCGGCGACTCCGGAGAGGGGCGGCACGTCCAGCTATTCGGCGGCAATTCGACGGACGGTCCCTCACTCCAGCTCGGAGCAAAGGACTTCCCGCTGAATTGCCACCGCAGATCGCTATCGCGGCGCTTTTATTTTTTGCTGCTTGGGGCTGCCAAAACCTTGGAGCCGGCCGTGGTTAGAACACAGTCACCAGAATGACAGACTAGTTACTTTTCTACATACATCTGTCTCAAATACAATTTACTTGATCAGTTTTTTGGAAAATGTTAAGTTTATCATGAGACTAATTATGAGGCTGTAATCAAACCTAGAATGAAAAATACCTTTTAACCATAATTAATCAAGTAACGTATGGCAAGCCAAATATAAATAACTTGTTTGCCATGATTCCAGGATATGTGCACACTGTGCATATTATTGCTATACTCAGAAATGACTACCAGAGTTTTTTCTTCAGCAGATTTATGGGGTGACAGTAAATAGTTCTGAAAACATGTATGGATGTCAAAAGTAATGTTGAAAAGCCCACTTTAAGTAACATTTGAGATACTGGCTCATAGCCTGCTGACAGCTTAGTAATGTTTCTTTTAGTCTGCAGCTCACATTGTCCCTAAGATTTTGGAATAACTGAAGTGCTTATGTGTCCCCATCCCAGCTGCCAGCAGTTCCACACCCTTCCACTCCATCTTCAACTTGTCAGAAGGTCCTCTTCATCCCCTAATTGCTTCAACATCTCCTCCCTCTGCCAAAAGTCCCTCTCACTTGGCAGTTACTAGCAAAAATTCTCTCCTTGAATTGCTAATCCCTAGTTTGGTCCACTCCTGGCTGGTTAGCAAGGCATATGGAAAGAGCAAAGCATCACAGCTGGCAGCCTGAAGGAGTTTGTCTGCGTCGATGGCACTCCTGAAAAGAGAGGAGCAAGCTCTGTCTTCAGGCTGTGATAGACTTTCACCTAGTCCAGTTTTTTTTGTTGAACACAGCCCTAGCAAAGTCTGTGTGGGATAGAAGGACAGATGAAAGGGAGGGGGAAGTGAGTGAGGGTGGGGATTAAGAGAGAGAATTGGAAGGAAGAGGAGAGAGAGTAACAGAAAGAAAGAGGAGGAAAATGGTATATGAAAGAGAGTGTATACTAGATTGAAGGAGAGACGGGAATAAAGCTTTAAGATTTGGTTAAATTTATTACTGTTTAAATTATTCTAACTGTATCCTGAGATCATACAAACTGACACAGTTCATGTAAACTATATAAATATATATGCAGATTAGATTCTGCCCTCAGGCTCTTGACAAGTCACCATTGTGATTCTCAGTGCTGGAAATTTTATGCATCTTAATGTGAAGCTCAATACACAGGTGGCGGTTGTGCAGAGAAAGGTACTTTCAAGAGGTGTCGTCTTTCTCCCCACACTGTGTAGCCAGCCTTCTAATACATAACACATATAAACCAGTATTGTTTGATATGTGTTTCATCAGAAGATGGTATCTAATTAAGAACAGAAGCTTTCATGCAAAGCAATAAATGTATCCTGTGCAAAAAACACATAGAGGTGTAAGGGTTTTCAAATGAGTTTCTTCAACACATTCGCCAGAGATAAAGAA